>NC_042621.1:48263002-48891456 GCF_901001135.1 Rhinatrema bivittatum
TTTTCAACTATTTTGGACTTCTCTGAGGTGAAAATGCAAGTTTTAAGTGAAACTTAAGAAAAGTGATTTTCTCACTCTGAAATGATGAAAACCTACTTCAAACGTGTTAGAAACAAGTTTTCAACTATTTTTGACATCTCTAAGGTGAAAATGCAACTTTTAAGTAAAACTTAAGAAAAGTGATTTTCTCACTCTGAAATGATGAAAACCTACTTCAAGCATGTTAGAAACAAGTTTTCAACTATTTTGACATCTCTGAGGTGAAAATGCAACTTTTAAGTAAAACTTAAGAAAAGTGATTTTCTCACTCTGAAATGATGAAAACCTACTTCAAGCATGTTAGAAACAAGTTTTCAACTATTTTGGACATCTCTGAGGTGAAAATGCAAGTTTTAAGTGAAACCTCAGAAAAGTGATTTTCTCACTCTGAAATGATGAAAACCTACTTCAAGCATGTTAGAAACAAGTTTTCAACTATTTTGGACTTCTCTGAGGTGAAAATGCAAGTTTTAAGTGAAACCTCAGAAAAGTGATTTTCTCACTCTGAAATGATGAAAACCTACTTCAAACGTGTTAGAAACAAGTTTTCAACTATTTTTGACATCTCTGTAGGTGAAAATGCAAGTTTTAAGTGAAACCTCAGAAAAGTGATTTTCTCACTCTGAAATGATGAAAACCTACTTCAAACGTGTTAGAAACAAGTTTTCAACTATTTTTGACATCTCTAAGGTGAAAATGCAAGTTTTAAGTGAAACCTCAGAAAAGTGATTTTCTCACTCTGAAATGATGAAAACCTACTTCAAGCATGTTAGAAACAAGTTTTCAACTATTTTGGACTTCTCTGTGGTGAAAATGCAACTTTTAAGTAAAACTTAAGAAAAGTGATTTTCTCACTCTGAAATGATGAAAACCTACTTCAAGCATGTTAGAAACAAGTTTTCAACTATTTTGGACTTCTCTGAGGTGAAAATGCAAGTTTTAAGTGAAACCTCAGAAAAGTGATTTTCTCACTCTGAAATGATGAAAACCTACTTCAAGCATGTTAGAAACAAGTTTTCAACTATTTTGGACATCTCTGAGGTGAAAATGCAAGTTTTAAGTGAAACCACAGAAAAGTGATTTTCTCACTCTGAAATGATGAAAACCTACTTCAAACGTGTTAGAAACAAGTTTTCAACTATTTTTGATATCTCTAAGGTGAAAATGCAACTTTTAAGTAAAACTTAAGAAAAGTGATTTTCTCACTCTGAAATGATGAAAACCTACTTCAAGCATGTTAGAAACAAGTTTTCAACTATTTTTGACATCTCTAAGGTGAAAATGCATCTTTTAAGTAAAACTTAAGAAAAGTGATTTTCTCACTCTGAAATGATGAAAACCTACTTGAAGCATGTTAGAAACAAGTTTTCAACTATTTTCGACAAGTCTGAGGTGAAAATGCAAGTTTTAAGTGAAACCTCAGAAAAGTGATTTTCTCACTCTGAAATGATGAAAACCTACTTGAAGCATGTTAGAAACAAGTTTTCAACTATTTTGGACTTCTCTGAGGTGAAAATGCAAGTTTTAAGTGAAACCTCAGAAAAGTGATTTTCTCACTCTGAAATGATGAAAACCTACTTCAAACGTGTTAGAAACAAGTTTTCAACTATTTTTGACATCTCTGTGGTGAAAATGCAAGTTTTAAGTGAAACCTGAGAAAAGTGATTTTCTCACTCTGAAATGATGAAAACCTACTTCAAACGTGTTAGCAACAAGTTTTCAACTATTTTTGATATCTCTAAGGTGAAAATGCAACTTTTAAGTAAAATTTAAGAAAAGTGATTTTCTCACTCTGAAATGAAGAAAACCTACTTCAAACGTGTTAGAAACAAGTTTTCAACTATTTTTGACATCTCTAAGGTGAAAATGCAACTTTTAAGAGAAACCTCAGAAAAGTGATTTTCTCACTCTGAAATGATGAAAACCTACTTCAAGCATGTTAGAAACAAGTTTTCAACTATTTTTGACATCTCTGTGGTGAAAATGCAACTTTTAAGTAAAACTTAAGAAAAGTGATTTTCTCACTCTGAAATGATGAAAACCTACTTCAAACGTGTTAGAAACAAGTTTTCAACTATTTTTGATATCTCCAAGGTGAAAATGCAACTTTTAAGTAAAACTTAAGAAAAGTGATTTTCTCACTCTGAAATGATGAAAACCTACTTCAAACGTGTTAGAAACAAGTTTTCAACTATTTTTGATATCTCTAAGGTGAAAATGCAACTTTTAAGTAAAACTTAAGAAAAGTGATTTTCTCACTCTGAAATGATGAAAACCTACTTCAAACGTGTTAGAAACATGTTTTCAACTATTTTTGACATCTCTAAGGTGAAAATGCAACTTTTAAGAGAAACCTCAGAAAACTGATTTTCTCACTCTGAAATGATGAAAACCAACTTCAAGCATGTTAGAAACAAGTTTTCAACTATTTTTGACATCTCTGTGGTGAAAATGCAACTTTTAAGTAAAACTTAAGAAAAGTGATTTTCTCACTCTGAAATGATGAAAACCTACTTCAAGCATGTTAGAAACAAGTTTTCAACTATTTTGGACTTCTCTGAGGTGAAAATGCAAGTTTTAAGTGAAACCTCAGAAAAGTGATTTTCTCACTCTGAAATGATGAAAACCTACTTCAAGCATGTTTAGAAACAAGTTTTCAACTATTTTGGACATCTCTGAGCTGAAAATGCAAGTTTTAAGTGAAACTGAAGAAAAGTTATTTTTCTCACTCTGAAATGATGAAAACCTACTTCAAGCGTGTTAGAAACAAGTTTTCAACTATTTTTGACATCTGAGTGGTGAAAATGCAACTTTTAAGTAAAACTTAAGAAAAGTGATTTTCTCACTCTGAAATGATGAAAACCTACTTCAAACGTGTTAGAAACAAGTTTTCAACTATTTTTGACATCTCTGTGGTGAAAATGCAAGTTTTAAGTGAAACCTCAGAAAAGTGATTTTCTCACTCTGAAATGATGAAAACCTACTTCAAGCGTGTTAGAAACAAGTTTTCAACTATTTTTGACATCTGTGTGGTGAAAATGCAACTTTTAAGTAAAACTTAAGAAAAGTGATTTTCTCACTCTGAAATGAAGAAAACCTACTTCAAACGTGTTAGAAACAAGTTTTCAACTATTATTGACATCTCTAAGGTGAAAATGCAACTTTTAAGAGAAACCTCAGAAAAGTGATTTTCTCACTCTGAAATGATGAAAACCTACTTCAAGCATGTTAGAAACAAGTTTTCAACTATTTTGGACTTCTCTGAGGTGAGAATGCAAGTTTTAAGTGAAACCTCAGAAAAGTGATTTTCTCACTGTGAAATGATGAAAACCTACTTGAAGCATGTTAGAAACAACTTTTCAACTATTTTGGACATCTCTGAGCTGAAAATGCAAGTTTTAAGTGAAACTGAAGAAAAGTGATTTTCTCACTCTGAAGTGATGAAAACCTACTTCAAGCATGTTAGAAACAAGTTTTCAACTACTTTTGACATCTCTAAGGTGAAAATGCAACTTTTAAGTAAAACTTAAGAAAAGTGATTTTCTCACTCTGAAATGAAGAAAACCTACTTCAAACGTGTTAGAAACAAGTTTTCAACTATTTTTGACATCTCTAAGGTGAAAATGCAACTTTTAAGAGAAACCTCAGAAAAGTGATTTTCTCACTCTGAAATGATGAAAACCTATTTCAAGCATGTTAGAAACAAGTTTTCAACTATTTTTGACATCTCTGTGGTGAAAATGCAACTTTTAAGTAAAACTTAAGAAAAGTGATTTTCTCACTCTGAAATGATGAAAACCTACTTCAAGCATGTTAGAAACAAGTTTTCAACTATTTTGGACTTCTCTGAGGTGAAAATGCAAGTTTTACGTGAAACTGAAGAAAAGTGATTTTCTCACTCTGAAATGATGAAAACCTACTTCAAGCATGTTATAAACAAGTTTTCAACTATTTTGGACTTCTCTGAGGTGAAAATGCAAGTTTTAAGTGAAACCTCAGAAAAGTGATTTTCTCACTCTGAAATGATGAAAACCTACTTCAAGCATGTTAGAAACAAGTTTTCAACTATTTTGGACAGTCCTAAGGTGAAAATGCAAGTTTTAAGTGAAACCACAGAAAAGTGATTTTCTCACTCTGAAATGATGAAAACCTACTTCAAACGTGTTAGAAACAAGTTTTCAACTATTTTTGACATCTCTAAGGTGAAAATGCAAGTTTTAATTGAAACCTCAGAAAAGTGATTTTCTCACTCTGAAATGATGAAAACCTACTTCAAACGTGTTAGAAACAAGTTTTGAACTATTTTGGACCTCTCTGAGGTGAAAATGCAAGTTTTAAGTGAAACTGAAGAAAAGTGATTTTCTCACTCTGAAATGATGAAAACCTACTTCAAGCATGTTAGAAACAAGTTTTCAACTATTTTTGACATCTCTGTGGTGAAAATGCAACTTTTAAGTAAAACTTAAGAAAAGTGATTTTCTCACTCTGAAATGATGAAAACCTATTTCAAGCATGTTAGAAACAAGTTTTCAACTATTTTGGACTTCTCTGAGGTGAAAATGCAAGTTTTACGTGAAACTGAAGAAAAGTGATTTTCTCACTCTGAAATGATGAAAACCTACTTCAAGCATGTTATAAACAAGTTTTCAACTATTTTGGACTTCTCTGAGGTGAAAATGCAAGTTTTAAGTGAAACCTCAGAAAAGTGATTTTCTCACTCTGAAATGATGAAAACCTACTTCAAACGTGTTAGAAACAAGTTTTCAACTATTTTTGACATCTCTGTGGTGAAAATGCAAGTTTTAAGTGAAACCTCAGAAAAGTGATTTTCTCACTCTGAAATGATGAAAACCTACTTCAAACGTGTTAGCAACAAGTTTTCAACTATTTTTGATATCTCTAAGGTGAAAATGCAACTTTTAAGTAAAACTTAAGAAAAGTGATTTTCTCACTCTGAAATGAAGAAAACCTACTTCAAACGTGTTAGAAACAAGTTTTCAACTATTTTTGACATCTCTAAGGTGAAAATGCAAGTTTTAAGTGAAACCTCAGAAAAGTGATTTTCTCACTCTGAAATGATGAAAACCTACTTCAAACGTGTTAGAAACAAGTTTTCAACTATTTTTGACATCTCTGTGGTGAAAATGCAAGTTTTAAGTGAAACCTCAGAAAAGTGATTTTCTCACTCTGAAATGATGAAAACCTACTTCAAACGTGTTAGAAACAAGTTTTCAACTATTTTTGATATCTCTAAGGTGAAAATGCAAGTTTTAAGTGAAACCTCAGAAAAGTGATTTTCTCACTCTGAAATGATGAAAACCTACTTCAAGCATGTTAGAAACAAGTTTTCAACTATTTTTGACATCTCTGTGGTGAAAATGCAACTTTTAAGTAAAACTTAAGAAAAGTGATTTTCTCACTCTGAAATGATGAAAACCTACTTGAAGCATGTTAGAAACAAGTTTTCAACAATTTTGGACTTCTCTGAGGTGAAAATGCAAGTTTTACGTGAAACTGAAGAAAAGTGATTTTCTCACTCTGAAATGATGAAAACCTACTTCAAACGTGTTAGAAACAAGTTTTCAACTATTTTTGACATCTCTAAGGTGAAAATGCAACTTTTAAGTAAAACTTAAGAAAAGTGATTTTCTCACTCTGAAATGATGAAAACCTACTTCAAGCATGTTAGAAACAAGTTTTCAACTACTTTTGACATCTCTAAGGTGAAAATGCATCTTTTAAGTAAAACTTAAGAAAAGTGATTTTCTCACTCTGAAATGATGAAAACCTACTTGAAGCATGTTAGAAACAAGTTTTCAACTATTTTCGACAAGTCTGAGGTGAAAATGCAAGTTTTAAGTGAAACCTCAGAAAAGTGATTTTCTCACTCTGAAATGATGAAAACCTACTTGAAGCATGTTAGAAACAAGTTTTCAACTATTTTGGACTTCTCTGAGGTGAAAATGCAAGTTTTAAGTGAAACCTCAGAAAAGTGATTTTCTCACTCTGAAATGATGAAAACCTACTTCAAACGTGTTAGAAACAAGTTTTCAACTATTTTTGACATCTCTGTGGTGAAAATGCAAGTTTTAAGTGAAACCTCAGAAAAGTGATTTTCTCACTCTGAAATGATGAAAACCTACTTCAAACGTGTTAGAAACAAGTTTTCAACTATTTTTGACATCTCTAAGGTGAAAATGCAACTTTTAAGAGAAACCTCAGAAAAGTGATTTTCTCACTCTGAAATGATGAAAACCTACTTCAAGCATGTTAGAAACAAGTTTTCAACTATTTTTGACATCTCTGTGGTGAAAATGCAACTTTTAAGTAAAACTTAAGAAAAGTGATTTTCTCACTCTGAAATGATGAAAACCTACTTCAAGCATGTTAGAAACAAGTTTTCAACTATTTTGGACTTCTCTGAGGTGAAAATGCAAGTTTTAAGTGAAACCTCAGAAAAGTGATTTTCTCACTCTGAAATGATGAAAACCTACTTCAAGCATGTTAGAAACAAGTTTTCAACTATTTTGGACAGTCCTAAGGTGAAAATGCAAGTTTTAAGTGAAACCACAGAAAAGTGATTTTCTCACTCTGAAATGATGAAAACCTACTTCAAACGTGTTAGAAACAAGTTTTCAACTATTTTTGACATCTCTAAGGTGAAAATGCAAGTTTTAAGTGAAACCTCAGAAAAGTGATTTTCTCACTCTGAAATGATGAAAACCTACTTCAAACGTGTTAGAAACAAGTTTTGAACTATTTTGGACTTCTCTGAGGTGAAAATGCAAGTTTTAAGTGAAACTGAAGAAAAGTGATTTTCTCACTCTGAAATGATGAAAACCTACTTCAAACGTGTTAGAAACAAGTTTTCAACTATTTTTGACATCTCTGTGGTGAAAATGCAAGTTTTAAGTGAAACCTCAGAAAAGTGATTTTCTCACTCTGAAATCCTCAGTGCTGCTTGCAGTCCCACATTTCCAGTTGCTTAAAACAGGAAGCGTAACTGGTCATGAAAGAGCCACGAAAAGATAAAAAGACGGTACCTACGAAGCAACAAGGTCTGGGAGCACTGAGATTTTATTTATTTATTTATTTAAAAACTTTTATATACCGATATTAGTATGCATACATCATACCGGTTTACAATGTAACTTAAAAGGCAGAAATTACAATGAACAGGGAGGGCGAACAAGGAGTATACAAAGAGCAGGAGGTGGAGGAATTAAAGCAATAAATAAAACTGCAACGGACTATTTACAGGAATATACAAGGCGTAGGCAAGATACTTGCGGATAATATCACGTGGAGTTCTTGATTGTTTTCCTAAATGCCCAGAGATGGAGAGGTGATGGTGGTGGTGGCAGCAGGGCCGCGCACCCTGCCGTATGCGGACAAGGCAGCAGAATTAGCTCAGGAATATTTTTTGCTAGGACCCCCCCCCCATAGGTTCAACCAATGTGTTTGCTTGTTTTGAGGGAGATAAACAGAGCTATGAAGCAAAGAGAGAGATCTTTTTTTTTTCTACCCGAAGACAGGGAATGCAGCACGGAAAGATGAAATCCCATTTTCCTCTCACCTTTTGTCCCCGACATCTCTTTATCACACACGGTTCAGGCCGTATGTCACAACATACATTTAGATTAACAAGCCGCTGCTGTGCAGCTTCTCCTCTGGGACATGTTTCCTCTTCCTCTCTTTTGTTAAGAGGAATTGTACTAGGCACCAGCAGCATGTAAGACTTTCTTTGTGTACTTGACCTTCACCCCCCAGGCATGTGTCAAGGGGATTCCTACCTCCCTCAGCCAGCGACTCAAGATAATGGGGCAGCCTGAATGCAGTCATGAAGATTTTGCTCATGACCTTTTTTCTCCATCAAGTGGCTATATCAGTCTGTCTTCTGCTCTCCGAAAGACTGAATTTATTATCTTCACAGCACTTCTAAGCCCCAGTGAGAAACCGACACTCTCTCTCTGTGCTTTTCTCAAAGATATCACACACTGTGCAGATTGCGTTAGTACATTATTCTTTCTTTATCTGATTTATATTCTGCCTTTCAGGCACTTCAAAGCGGATTACATTCAGGTACTGTAGGGATTTCCCTGTCTCCAGGGGGGGCTCAGAATCTGAGGGCCTCATTCCATAAGCATTTTCTCACAGACACATTACACGGGTCTACAGCCAAATGCTTCCGAAGTGAATGTAGTCAAACTTTACTAAATCTGGGGCATTGAGAGCAAAAATGATGCTTGAAATTGTTTGACTGGCTTTAGTTTTCAAGATATGCTACTAGGTCAGTATATACGACCTTTGACTTGGGAATTGCCGAGGATAAATGAGTTAAGAAGGAAAAGGATCTCAATTAAACCAGAAATGTATTTATTCATTGAATACATTTATATTCCACTAATCTACAATTCTCAGTGGATTAGATCATCACATATAGTTAAAACACAGCAAAGCAAAACAATAACAGCAATATAAAACCAATACAACAGAAAATTCATACAAGCACATCACTAGTAACAGAAATTCAATAGGGATAGATGTAACAGGAAGATGCTATCTAGTATATGCCATAGAGAACAAGTGTGTTTATAAGAATACCCGAAAACAAAGTTAGCCTGACTGTACCTTAATCTCATCAGACAAGTTTTTCCACAGACTGGGGAAGTAACAGAAAACATTCTATTTCAGGACATAGCAAATTTAACGGACTTATGAGATGGCATCTCCAAGAGAGTTTGCGAAGCCGAGTGCAACGCCCTTACAGGGTGATATTTCTGAAAAGCAGAAACAATATATTGTGGAGCAAGGTTATGAAGGCTTTAAAAACTAGGCATAACACTTTAAACTGTCTATGATTGGCCAAGGAAAGCTAGTGTAAAGTGGCCAAAACTGGAGAAATGTGCTCATGAATTGGGGGTACCAGTCACCAGGCATACCACCGAATTTTGGATTAATTGTAAAGATTTAATAGAGGATGCAGGTAAACCTAGATAAAGAAAATTACAATAGTCCAAAGATGAGAGAACTAACACTTGTGCAACTGTAAGGAAATCGGAAGAGCAAAGAAAAGGCTTCACAGAAAGAAGCATATACATTTTGAAAAAGGAAGATTTGATTGAGGAACTAATAGGTTGCCGAAGTGTGAGAGAGAGGAATCCACAATTATACCCAGGTTCCAAGCATGCAAGGAAATAGAGTTCGTCTGATCTTCAAAGCTGAAAGATGGGGGAAAGCCAGCCACCTCAGACCTGGCCATGAGCAGGATCTCAGTTTTCTTGATGTTCAGGGCTAACCTGTTTAAAGAGAACCAATTATTTGATTTCAGTCAAACAGTTTGAGAGCTTAACGAAGGCTTCCGCAGGGGTTGATGTTATAGGGAAGAAGAACTGCATGTCATCAGCATACTTACAAATTGATACGCCAAGCTTTCTGAGGACAACGTAGAGGGGCGATAGATAAATGTGACGAGCAGAGCAGACAAAGATGAGCCAGTGGAAAGGTTATGTGAATCAGACATAGCATCACCTATCAGGATCCAGAAAGAGCGACAAGAAAGGTACGATGAAAACCAAGAGAGTGCAAAGTAATACCCAAAGAAGCCAAACGTCCCAAAAGAATGGAGTGATCCACCATGTCAAATGACTGTTGGAACAAAGAAGATTTTGTCACCACCCTTACACATCAAGCTGGTTGTGATGAAGAACCAACTCAAGGCCATGGACAAAACTAAAGCAGCCTTCAAGTACCTCGGTGCTAAATTTCCAAGGTTAAGTGAAGCTAAGATAAAGGAAGGTGTCTTTGTTGGCCCTCAGATTAGGGAACATCTTCGAGATGATGCATTTAACTGTGCATTGCATGGCAAGGAAAAGATGGCGTGGAAATCCTTCCAGGTAGTGGTAACAAACTTTCTCAGAAACAGCAAGGCAGGTGGTGGAAAAACTCCTGAAAGCTTACAAAAGCCTTGGCCGCAACTCAACACTAAACATACACTTTTTGCACTCTCATCTAGATTTTATTCTACCAAACTGCGGAGCAGTGAGTGATGAGAATGGCGAGCGATTTCCCCAGGACATTGCAGCAATGGAAAAATGATATCAGGGCAAACGGAGTCCATCAACGCTTGCAGTCTATCGCTGGACAGTGACAAGAGATGTTCCATTTCATGAATACAAGAGATGAGGCAAGAAGAGCCGAGTAGCCACTGAATAAAGATTAAACTATGTTCATATATATATATATATATATATATATATAAATAATAGTACTGAGCCTTTTGTTTCATTGCAAATTTTATTTCTATAATCCTTTTGCTGATTTAATTTCTAAGGTGTTACATAAACAAGATAGGTGAAATATTATGCAATCAAAATACACAAAAAGACCTAAGTTTACAATTTATGATTAAAACTTTACTATCTATGAACAATCTACACAGTTTGAATTCAGCACATCAGCATCAATAATAAATGGCACATTTTATTGTTGAAGCAGATGTGGGATTTGAATGCTGCTTTCCCAGGTTTGTAGCCCCATTGCTATAACCGCTAACCTACTCCTCCATCTCACAGTACAGTTACACACTTGGAAAGACATTTCAGCATCAGGGGATAATGTTCATGATCCTCTTTTAATTCAGCATACGTTATCCAGAGCAGAAAAGGCAAAGCAGGATGCTGCATCAGTGAAATGGGTCAGATTGGTAAAAGACAAGAAAAAAACTCCACATGTCAGAGAAGAGAAAAATAACACTCCTGCAGGAGAATATATTTTCTTTTTTAGGCCAGACCACAGCATCAATAAACTGATAATCAGGAAACAAAAAAGGAAATTTGAAACTACTCAAGAACAAAAGACCTTCAAAATTCAAATGATCAAATAGAAAAGGACTAAATAGGGACATTGCTTTCCTTATTCAGTTCAATGTTTAGGGGTCAATGTGCTGACCAGCATTAAACTCAGCACGATAGTGGGAGCTACCTACCAGATTTATTCCCAGTGTTACATTGTGTTTTAGCACCCAACATACAAAACTTCTGATAAGCAGAATGAGACAGCATTTCAGCAGTAACGCTCTCCCCTGGACCAGTTAAGCCTTCCTAGACCCCCCACCCACCCTTCGGACAGTTGCGCACCCCAAATTTTCATCAGCAGGCAAGAGCTGCTTTCCTTCCTGCCAGCCGCTGCAGCAAATCCACAAGCGCTTGTGGGTCAGCGGCATCATTTTGGACTTGGTGCCAAGGCAAAGTGCCTTCCTCCAGCTGAGGAAGATTCAGGGGGCACCTATGAGCATTTAAGAGGGAGTCTGCAGGTGGGTGGAGGACTTCTGACTTCACAGGAGCAGAAGACCCTTCTTAGGAAAGGTAAAGATTTAGGGGGAACCTATGAGCATGTAAGAGGGATTCTGGAGGTGGAGGGAGGACTTCACAGGAGCAGAAGACCCTTCTTAGGAGGGGCAAAGATTCAGGGGGCACCTATGAGCATGTAAGAGGGAGTCTGGAGGTGGATGGAGGACTTCACAGGAGCAGAAGATCCTTCTTAGGAGGGGCAAAGATTCAGGGGGCACCTATGAGCATGTAAGGGAGTCTGGAGGTGGGTGGAGGACTTCACAGAAGCAGAAGATCCTTCTTAGGAGGGGCAAAGATTCAGGGGGCACCTATGAACATGTAAGAGGGAGTCTGGAGGTGGGTGGAGGACTTCACAGGTGCAGAAGGCCCTTCTTAGGAGGGGCCCAACTGTTCCAAGGGTAGAGGGCAGGGAAGGCCCAGTTGTTATAGGCTGTTGTAGGATGTTGGATGTAGGAATGGAGAATCCCAAAGTTGAGTGGGGGTGAATGACAGGAAGGCCTGCTTTATTAATGCAAGCCACGGGCATAAAATTAAAGTACAAATTTTAAGGCGTAATTAATTTTCCCGCATTGTTTGCCATGTTTAGCCTCTTCGGTATTAATGCTAGATGTACTATCCAGCGTTAATATTTAATGAGGCATTTAGCATCATGCTTATTTTATTAGAGTCATTTGCATGTGTAATAATTTTAATGTGCATGGAAATAAGAAGCACTAAAAGAAGGATCTGGAATGAGGGGTCATGGGATGAGGATGAAAGCAGGGAGACTCAGGAGCAATCTTAGGAATTAGTTCTTCACAGAAAGGATGGTGGATGCATGGAACAGTCTCCTGGTGGAGGTGATGGAGACAAGGACAGTACCTGAATTCAGCGCAGGGGATCTCTGAAGGTCTGGTAGAGACTGTAGAGCTGAGCAGTTGATGCTTATGGGCAGACCAGATGGTCTTTTTCTGCCATCATGTTTCTATGTGTCTATGGATGGCATTAATCATTCAGTCAGATCATTTTCTGCCCTTCCCAAAGATGCACCTTGTTCTGGCTCTAGACACCACCCAAGGGAGAAATATGGCACCGATTCGTTCAAACACTGGCATTGGGAGGTGCCCATGACTTAAAGCTTCATGTTATCTCTCACCCTGTCTGCACATAACTGCAGCTTTGTTAGCTTTAGTTAGTGGAATTAGGATTAAACCTAATTAGGGTTAAACCTAATTAGGATTAGTGGTAATTAAACCATAAAAATGCCCTAAGGAGATTTTGATTATAATGTATATAAAAAGTCTGCATTACCTTTAGAATATTGTAAATACATTTTAAGCATCTCGTAATATCTCTTGAAATCTGGTTACTAGAAGAAATATGTATGTCGAAATGCAGAAAATTAAATGCTAATTGTACTGTAATATAAAACTTATTACTATAACATGATTCATTTGTAATTAAAATAACTACAACATATTTTTTTTCTTAGAAAGAACTTATATTAACTGCAGCTAAAAGAAGCAGGGTGAAGATTTGGTTTTAAAGAGCAGAAGGGAGCACGAAGGGTGCTACAAATGGCAGGACAATCTCGTCTCATGTACTGTAAATGGTTTGGCAAACTGGAGACCTGAGAAACAATGGACTGCATACAGTGCGAGGGTGAGATCCCCCGTTTATAAACGGCTCATGACGGTGCATTACTGAAAATGCAGCCCTTGGAATAAGTGCATTAAATTGAACAAATTCCACTTGTGGCCACTAGATGGCAATTAATGCAAACCACCAGAATCGAAGAGAAGGCTATCTGCTAAGTCCACAAACATTCATAGTCATGCAGTTTATTTGTTGTCCGTGGTTTGTTTTTTTTTTTGTAGTGCTTGAAAACTGAAAAAGGAGTCAAATTATTCCTTACAAAGTAACCCACGATAACATTTTTATGTTTTCCCTAAATCATTAGAACCTTGAGTAAGCATTTTTTTTTTTTACCAGCATAAAATGGAAGATAATATCCTTAGTATGGCCTTTAGTTTCGAAAACAATTATTTTACTCTCTGGGAAAAATTCAAGCAAGCCAAGCTGAAGCAAGGACAAACTTGACTTTCAAGCCTTATCAGCAAGTTATTGCAGTATTCCATGCGCTGTATGTGCTGGGGTAGCATTAAAATTGTTGCAGATTAGTTCATGGATGCAAAATTGCAGGAGGACCTTGGGAGAGAGGGCATTTAAATGGCAGATGAAATTTAATGTGGATGAGTGCAAAGTGATGTACTTGGGAAGTGTAACCCATTCTGTAGGTACATGATGGTAGGCTCCATAGGAGTTACTATCTAGGAAAAGGACCTGAGCGTCATAGTAGGCAATGCTTTGAAATCTTCTGTTCAGTGTGTGGCGGCAATCAAAAAAGCAAGCAATATTAGGAATTATTAGAAAAGGAATGGAGAATAAAGTGGCAAATGTCATAATACCTTTTTATCACTCCATGGTAAGGCTGCATCCTGGAGTACTGTGTGTAATTCTGATCACTATATCTCAAAACAGATATAGTTGCATTGGCAAATATACAGAGAAAGGTGATTAAAATGATAAAGGGGATGGAATGGCACCCCTTTGAGGAAAGGCTAAAGAGGTTAGGGCTGTTCAGCTTGGAGAAGAGATGGCTGAGAGGGGATATGATAAGAGGTCTATAAAATCATGAGTGGAATAGAAAGGGTTAATATAAATTAGTTATCTACCCTTTCAAAAAATACAGAGGTCAATATTTAAAAGCCTTTTGGACTGATGGCTGAACATGTATCTGTCTGTATGGCAGTACCAGTGTATTTAGAGACTTGTTTAGCTGAGGTCTGGAGGCATTTTGGTGGGGAACGAAGTTGGCTGGATGGATTATCAGACTAACTCCGATGATTTGACTCGCTGACTCTGGTTGTACCACTAACCTACCCTAAAGTTGGCTGGATGGATATATCCGGCTAGCTTTGACATAGCTAAGTATGTTTGTGCTGCGAAATATACGTTGCTAGTTGGCAAGATGTGTTTATCCAGCTAGCTAGCTGAGCTGCTCAATAGCTGAATACTGCCCCCACAAAGACTGGAGGACACTCCATGAAGTTAGTAAGTAGCACATTCAAAAAAAAAAGCACATTTAAGCTCTGGAATTCATTGCTGGAGAATGTGGTTAAGGCAGTTAGCGTAGCTGGGTTTAAAAAGGTTTGGAGATGTTCCTGGAGAAGAAGTCCATAAACTGTTATTAACCAAGTGGACTTGGAGAATAGCCACTACTAATCACTGCACAAAAGCAGCATGGAATCTCTTTATTGTTTGGAATCTTGTCAGGTACATGATATTTGGATTGGCCACTGTTGCAAACAGGATACTGGGCTTGATGGATCCTTGGCCTGATACAGTAAGGTAAATTCGTTTGTTCTTTAAAGGACTAACAGGAAAGGTTTGTCTTTTTTGTGGTTGATAACAAACTCTGCCACAGAGTAGACACTCAGGAAGGTGTGGAAAACTGAGGAATGGTATTGAGTCCAGCAGCTAAGATTTAATGCTAAAAAATTTGGGTCATGCATTTGGGATGCAAAATATCCAAAGAAGCAGTACAGTATAAGGGGTGAAATTCTTCTGTGCATGAATCAAAAGCAGGATTTGATGTTGATCATATCTGATAATCTCAAGGTAGAGAAGGTGATGGCAAAAACCAAAGATGCTTGGGTGCATAGGGAGAGGAATGGCCAGCAAAAAAAGGGGAGGCGATATTGCCCTTGTAAAAGTCCCTGGTGAGACCGCATTTAGAATAATGTGTATAATTATGGAGACCGCACCTTCTAAAGGATATGAACCGGATGGAGTCAGTCCTGTGGGTGGCTTCTAAAATGGACAATGGACTCCATTATAAAGCATATGGGGACAGACAATGATCTGCTCAACCCATGGCTATGTGTTTTTAGTTTTGTGGCTGTCCGTTTTTAATATATTAGAATTAGGGTTGCCAACTGGCTCCAGATTTTCGGGACAGGTTGATCCAGTCCTGGTTTTACTCCCCTGCATGCAGGTACTTATAGTCATGCTTTTCTTAGGGAATGCAATAGGGAAATCAGAGTAAGTCCCAGCATGCAATGGGGTAAAACCAGGACTGGATCAACCTGTTCTGAAAATCTAATTATAATTTAGGATGTGAACTGCTCTGAGCCGCCCAAAGCGTGGTATATAAATAATAATAAAGATAAATATGAAGATATAGATGTACTCTATACCCTTGAGGAGAGGTGGGCTAGGAGAAATATGATATACATTTAAGTACCTCCTAGATATCAATGCTTAAGATGTGGGCTTCTTAATTGAAAGAAAGTTCTGGAATGAGGGGTCATGGGATGAGGGTGAAAGGTGATAGACTCGGGAGTTATCTAAGGAAATCTTTCTTTAGAGAAAGGGTGGTGGATGCACGGCACAGCCTCCCAGTGGAGGAGATGGAGACAAGGATAGTATCTGAATTCAAGAAAGCATGGGACAAGCACAGGGGCTCTCTGAGGGAGCGCTAGGGATTATAGAGCTGAGCAGTTGGGAATGGGCAGACCAGGTAGACTGTATGATGATCAATAAAAGGTAAATTTAAAAATCCGCGCGTGGGCGCCGGTGGATACGCCAATTTTATAACATGCGTGTGCCAGTGTCGCATGTTATAAAATCCGCTACCCGCGTGAATGCCAACTCGCTCGCGTAAGGGGGGGGGATTTCAGTAGATGAGCGCGGCAACGCGATAGGCCCTTTCCCCAGTTCCCTCCCAGTCTGCTCCTTTTCCTAAATTCCCTAGCTAACCTGCCTCCCTTTTCCCCAATCCACCCCGACCCTTAAAACTCTGCTAACTACCCTTCTTTTTTTCTGTTGTAGAAATTACCCGCTCTCCAGAGCAGCTGTAACTTGCGCGGGCTGGTTGGCTCTCGGCGCGCGCTTCATCGGGAGAGTGCCTAATGGCACTGTCCTGGCCCGCCCCAAGCATACCCCTTTTTGTTTTAATCCGGTTCTTCGGCGCATACCTGGAGATGCACAAGTGGCCGCGGGCCTTTGAAAATCCCCGCGGCACGCGCGCGGTCCAGCCACACGTGTATGTCCAGGTTTTCACATGCGCCGAGTTTTTAAAATCGGGCCTTAAGTGAATAAGGCATTTTGCACAGAATACAAAACCAATTACAGCAGATTATTATGTGCCATGGATCCTGTGGTCCATTACCGGTAAACGTGGATGAACCCTTAGTCAGAGCAGTTTAGGTTAGTGAATGGGAGAGGTTACCATTCAAATGCAGCCCCTCCTTTTAAGGATGCTGGAATGGCCTTTCCCCTGTGGACAGTCCTTTATGATTTGCTTGAAATTAGGAGGTAGTGAGGAGCTTTTTCTGTATTGGATTTTTCGGGCCCAGTCAGGCACACCTTGCCTGGGGATCCTGATCAGGGTTGGGAGGTTATTCCTTTTCCAGTTCACTCACTGGCTAGTTGGGATTTTCCCCTCTGGGTTGTGTTGTTTTGGAGGTTTTGACAAATGTTCTTGGTAGGAGCCCTTTGAGTCCCTGGATACCACCTGGGCTCAGGGCACGGGGAGCCCTGTGTCTGGGGCTGCTCAGGTTAGGGAAGACCTGCCCTTCCTTACCCTCAACAAGGACGGAGGAGGTGGTGACCTGCTGCGAGGAGAAACTCCGGTGTTAAACTTTGTTGAAAGGGAAACGGTCTTGACTTTGAGACCCAGGAGGAAGATGTTCAGCTGCCCCTTCCTTCTTGCACTGGAGCAGGGCGAGCTGCCTGTTTCCAGGTGAATCCCTCCCATCTGGGATCCAGAGAAAAGAGAGAGAAATCAGAGGAACCTGAGAAATAACAGAAGATCAGCTAATTATGAGTAAAAACAAAGTAAAGATCACTGAGGACACCCATCTGATATCCTCACCCCCTGTGGAAAGAGAACAAATCTTACTCTCTGTGCTAAAGACTGTATTTACCAATTTTACCAGCTTGGAAGGGGTTTTCTGGCCAGTTAAAGGTTACCCTTTTATCGAAGCCCTGGAGGATGGATGTTCCCCTTGTCCTAGTCTTGAGAGTCATTTGCACAGACAGAGGGGAATGACTGTAAGAGAAAAGAGAGATGTTGGTGGTACAGAGGATTCTATTAACCTTATCAGTTTAAAACTGGATTGCCTATCAGTAAAGACTTTTATTTGGACACTAACCCAGCGTGGTTTTGGGGCTCAGTTCTGCACCACATTGGGAAATAGAGACACCTCTCCCCAGATCGTAAAGGGAAAAGTGCATCCAAGCCACCCTTAGCACTCTGGGCCTTGGACGAGACATTCTTCCCTTCCCCCTTAGAAAAAGGATCCAGGTCCTAAGAGAAAGAGAGAATGAGATAGCTAGTCTGAGGTTTTTGCCCCAAAGGGCAAAAAAACCCAAACAACTTTCATGGCCCCACCGGATCATGGCTCGTTCCCAAAGGTGGGGGTTACATATGTAAACATCATATGCACAATTAAATAAAAATACAATATGGCAGCAGTAGCGATGCAACAGTGCAATCAAAACCAGACAACGTTCAGTGAATCTGACATAGTTTTTAGTCAAGAGACCTGTCTCAGGGGCCAGGGCTCAATAAATCCCAGGAGCCAGTTTGGAATGGTGACCAGAAATTTTGCTGAGGCGGCTGGGATTTTTGGTTTGCCTCTGTGGTGACTGCTGGGACTGTTCCTTTCTGGTTCAGTTCAAGCCGTGTGGTGCCCGAGCTCCGGTTATAAGGAATTTATGTGTAACCCTGTCTCGGGAGGCAGGCTGAACTCCGATGGGGCCATAAACGGGGTTTTTTTTGTCTCTTCGGGGCTGGGACCCTGACCGGCTGTTCCTGCTCTCTCTCTTTCCCCGGGGTGTGGATTCTTTTTGTGGCGGTGTGGGGAGAAGAGTTAACTTTCAGGACCCCGAGTGCTAAGGGTGACTTTTCTTCCATTATTCCTGGGAGGGGGGTGCTGTGGGTGCCAAAATAAACACTCCAGACTTACTGGTTTAGTGTCCCCAAAACAAGGACTTTACTATTTAAACCCTAATGAAATGTGGCCTAAGAAATTAATCTTCAGCACCACAGAATTCCTTTTGCATTGCAGTCTTTCTTCCCTCTATCTGTGCACGGGTATCTTGCACCAGGGCAGGGAAACCTCCACCCTCCGGAGCCTGGAAAAGTGAAGCTCCCAGGTGGGCAGGGCCTTGTTTAGGGAACCCCCCCCGCCAACTCTGGTAAAAAAAAAAAAAAAAGTTAGCAATATCCTTTGCACAGAGAGTCAGTTCTCTCTCCCCCAGGGGGTGAAGACGCCGGGTAGGTGCACTTAGAGATTGTTGGTTTCTGTTACTCACGGTTAGCAGATCTTCTGAACCTCTTGATCCTCTCAATCTCTTCCAGATCCCTGCTGGGAGGGATTCCCTTTGAAACAGGCAAAGCTCTCTCTGCTCCAAACACGGGGGCAGCCAAAACCTTCTTCCTGGATCTCAAAACTTAAGCCCCTTGTTCCCGTAACTGAATTTAACACCAGAGGTCACTCTGTTCTCATCAAGGATATGCAAGGGCAGTTCTTCCCTAACCCGAGCAGCCCCAGACACAGGGTCCCCCGTGCCCTGAGCCCAGGAGGTGCACAGGCTCTTACAAGGCTCCTATCAAATTGTGAAAACCCGCAAAAACAACCCAGAGGGAAAAATCCTAACCCGCCAGGGCGTGGACTGGGAAGGAAATACTTCTGACCCTGATCAGGATTTCCAGGCAGGTTGGGCCTGAAAAATCAACACAGGAAAAACTCCTCTCTACCTCTCTAACTGCTAGCAAAACACAAGGGACTGCCTCCCGAGTTTCTGGAGAGGGCTGCTTTAAAAAACTCTCAAGGGTGACAGCCATTCCAGACCTCTTAAAGGGAGGGGCTTTCGGGTGCGTTTGTTGAGAATTAAACCTGCGTTTGTACCTTACTGGGAGGGTTGTGAAGCACTAACCCACCTTCCGTGTTGTATTCTTTCTTTGATAAAACAATAAAAATTGTATTTGCAAAAAAAAAAAAAAAAAGGGAGGGGCTGCATTTGAAAGGTAACCTCTCCATTTACTAACCTATATTGTTTTTACTAAGGGTTCACCCAGGCCTTAATTGTTGCACATCCCCGGCCGCGTTGGTGCCATGTCCAGGCCTGCTCACCTCGCGCTCCCTTCCATCAGCTCCGGCTCCTCGTCTCTGGCTGCCGCGGCCAGCTCCCACTGTCCGCTGCGCTCCCAGGCCCATTGGGGCCTTCCGACTCTCAGCGCTCTTCATGCAGGGGTTCGGCATCCTCCTTGGCGTCGGGCCCACCCCTAGGCACGGGCGCATGGACCGCGCTCCCTTTTGAAGGGCCCAGCGCGGGAACCCGGTCCGCAGCACCTAGTGATGACATCATGTAGTTCCTGCATAAAAGGCGAGGTCTCGACCCCAGAACCTCGCCTTGGCAATCGGGTCGACACTTCGGTGTAGCTAGTTTGCTGTTCCTTGTTCCTCTGCCTGATCCAGTCTCGTTCCTGTGTTCCTGTGTACCTGTTCATTCCAGTGCTCTTGCATTCCTGTGTTCCCGTGGTCCTCCTCGTGTTCCAGTGTCTCTCCTGTTTCCTGCCTTCGTTCCTCATCTTGTCGAACCTCCTCGGACTGATTCACAGTACTAACATTTGCCTGCCTGATGTAAGAATACCCAGCGCTGAATTGCACCTAGTAGATTGATAGCACTATGAAGCACTATGATAACTAAACTTACCGGAGAATCAGCCAGCACAAGATGACATCATTCCTGAGAAAACGAAAGTTAACTTGGTCTTATTCTCTGCTAATGATAACAAGAGGCGCCTGCCCATAGTAAGAGCACGCACACATGCTAAAATTTATTGATTGGCTATTAAGGTGATGGGTGGGGATTATGCAGATATCTGGCATCGGCGGACCCAAACCCTTATAATGCTGAGCACGCACGCTAGAGCACTGGGCAGATTCTGTATTATACACCTTTGCTTTGTATTTGCTTCTGCCCCTGGAGGAATCACGCTTTCCTCCATAAATAAAACCTCTACTTTATAACTTTTTGGAGCTGGTATTCATTGAGTTAATTAGTCAGGGGTTACCGCTATTAACACTGACTACGTTGACCACTGCCTGGAACCGACCACTGCCTGCTTACTGACCACGTACGGACTGATCTCAGAACTGACCCTTGCTTTGGCTGACCATTCTCAGACTGATACCCTGGCTTTGACCCTTGTGCTACACTGGGATACTCTATTTGCTCCTGTGACTACCAGAGCAGCCTGCTCGGACGCTATCAGTGACCTACCTCCAACTGGACCCATAGGCGATGCCTATCTCGCCCAGAAGACCTTCATCTCCCGTCTCCTTCCGGAGGTCTCCAGTGATCCAGGTCTAGTGTGTCCATTCCTCATCAACCACGCACCTTTGCTAGTGGTGGGCACACCTCTCAGCTGCCTCTGCGGAAGACCCTCTGAGGCCCACCTAAGTCCAGTCAGTCTGGGTACCCAAGGGCTCAACCTGCGGAAACCCCGGATTGCTATTGGCGAAGCTCCAGAGAGCGCCTCCTTGTGGCAGGCGCTCTCTGGATCCGACCAGAGGGCCGTACCAATCCTGCACCAGGGCAAGGGTCCACCTTCAGCGCAACATTAATGGTAACAGAACTGGGTGTCTGTTAACATAACATTCAATGAAGTTATTAGGTAAAATATTCAAGACAAATATGAGAAAATATTCCAGAATTTATTGCTGGAGGATGTGGTAAAAGCTGTTGGTGTAGATCGGTTTAAAAAAGGTTTGGACAAGTTCCTGGAGAAGTCCATAAACCATTATTAAGGTGGACTTGGCGAAATCCACTTCTTATCCTGGGATAAGCAGCTTGGAATCTATTTACCCTTTGGGAACCCTGCCAGGTTCTTGTGACCTGGCTTGGGCACTGTTAGAAACAGGATGCTGGGCTTGATGGACTTTTGGTCTGATTCAGTATAGCAAGTCTTATGCTCTTATGTTCTTATTTCTAGCTTCTTTTTTTGGCTCTTTAGCAGTATATGCATTATTAATTTGTGTGTTGCAGGCTGTAGAGCCTTTGTAAGAGAAATAAATTCATAGAAATGTAGAAGGCGTCAGCAGAAAAGGACCACTTGGTCTACCCAGTATGACCTGGGGCCTGCACGATCTGTGGGATCTGTGGTGTTCTCCCTCCCTTTGTGTTGTCCTACACATGCCTAAATTCTATTAGGCAACTGATAAGGACGGTGTTCTTAGTGCAGAAAACACTTCTTTAGTAACAGTAATAAGTGTGTTGTGAATTCTCTAAGCAAGGTTCCAAGTGATGATGAGATTGCATAAGTGCGCCACTGCTTTGCTGATTAAATACCAGCAAGTGTGAGGAGAAAACTTGTATTTTGAGGAGAATCTCAAAATCAATTATTTTTTAATCAAACACAATGTGATGCTCCAGTGCAGTTTTTTAAACAGCAATTTCACTTTCAGTTTGCTATGTTAGGCAGGATGTGCAGTTTTTGACATAAACAATAAATCCCCCGAAACGGCCATGTTTCACCGGACGGCTCCCTCGGAGGGGGGAGGGGGAGGCAGACATAGCTGGAGCAGAAGACATTTCAGAAATAAACCTTATAGCCGCTGTCAAAAATGATGCCATAACAATTATTGGCAGTAGCAGCCCCTCTGTGAAGACCACGGCCTGTGAATGGTAAGCAGGATGAGGAGCAAGCCTGAGTCACAGAAGGAGAGGAGGGGAGATGCTAATGTGTGATGAAGACGCTCAGGTATCTAAAGGTCTAGAACAGGGGTGGCCACCTCCGGTCCTCAAGAGCTACAAAAAGGCCTAGTTTTTAGAATATGCATAATATATATATATATATATATATATATATATATAGTGCAGGCAGTGCATGCAAACCTATCTCAGGTGATTTTTTGTGGATATCCTGAAAACCAGACCTGGTTGTGGCTCTTGAGGACCGGAGTTCGCCATCCCTGTTCTAGATAATGCACAAGAGGAAAGCAGAACAAGGGGTTATGATCCCAGGATGGAGGAGGGAGTTAGACACGGGAGAAACAAAAAGAAGCCTTTCTTTACAGAAAGGGTTGGAGAGGCCTAGGATGACCTCCCAGCAGAACTGGTGAAAGCAAAAATGATATTGAAATTCAAGAAAGCAAGTGACAAGCACAGAGGATTCTTAGTGGTGAGGAAATAATGATAGAGACTTAAATAGAGCAGGGTCTGTGGTACTGCAATAGAGACGGAGAAAACAGACAGGCCAGACGAGCCTTGAAGTTTTCAGCTGCCGCCATAGTTTGCGTTTCTATGCCAAATCTAGGAAATCTCTGGTTACTATTTGAACTTCTAAGAGTTACAGATTGATCCTGCTCTTTACGTAGAACTAAATAATATCAGCTGATTATTTGGAAGCCAGGAAGCAATCAATAGTCTGTAACCCGACTGCCTTAGGTGGAAAATATATTATAAAGTTCACAGCAGTTCCCTTGGTTATGCCTTGCTATTGGAATTTACTCTTTTTATATCTCACTTATTTGGGTTTGTAGAAGGGCTTGTACGGCGTTGAGGAATTCACTGCTGTATGCTGGCATTAAACAGAGTGCCTCTCATTTCCTTAGCATCTGGTACCTGAACCTTGGTCAGGACCAGGCTGTAGGTTCTGAGCTCCATGGCTAGACAACATCTGGAGGAAGACACTGCCAAAGGCGTAACCACTGTAATCGCTGCACTTCACAACTGTAACCATCGTACTGTAATAGGCCACCGTGACCCATGCACAAACAACACGCAGCAGTGCATGAAACGTTCATTCTGTAAGCAGCTTTTTACTCAGAAATAAACTCCCCTGACTTCAGAAACTAGATTAATGACAACGTCTTCTCTTATTATTCCATTTGCTTTAATGTTCTCATTCCAGCAATGTAGAAAGAGAGAGAGAGATAAGGTAAATGTGTTTCCTGGGTATGCTGAAAAATTGAAATTCCTCTTTATGTACAACGTATCTGCTTCAGGAAAAGCATGTCTTTAAATAGCATCATTTTTTTTTTTATAAAACAAATAGGTGCGACCAAAAGATACCATTCTAATAATTCTGTAAGGATTTAACGTAAGATAAAAAGCCACTGTGAGTGTCTGACTTGCAATAAATCAAATCATTGTCCTCATGCCTAATCTGGTTTGTGTGTGACCACAGTATATGAATCAGTACTTCCTAACCCTGTCTGCTGATCCCACAGCCAGTTGGATTTTCAGGATAGCCACAATGAATATGCATGAGTAAAATTTGTATATCTAATGTGCATGTCCTGAAAACCCAACTGGCTGCGGGGGGTCACCAGGACAAGCCCGGGAAGGCCTGGTACAAATGCTTGTGCAGTGCCTTGCAGAGGTGCTTCTGTCACGTAAAGATGGTGAACTTTGAAAGCATTAAGGGGGTTGCAAGAAGCTGTCCAGGTTTTGGGAGAGAAAGGTGCCAGGAAGGTGCTGACAGCGGTTTGCTTGGATGACCCTAGCAAATCTTAGAATTCATTTCTATCCCATATTAGTGTAGTCCTTTAGGACAGTGGTCCCCAACCCTGTCCTGGGGGCCCACCAGCCAGTCAGGTTTTCAGGATATCCACAATGAATATGCATGAGAGAAAATGTGCATGCCATAACATGGAAATGTGCATGCCATAACATGGAAATTTTCTCTCATGCATATTCATTGTGGATATCCTGAAATCCCGACTGGCTGGTAGGCCCCCAGGACAGGGTTGGGGACCACTGCTTTAGGAGATCAGAGGTTCGTAGAAGAGATCAGCTAGAAAAGCAGTGTTTAATTCCAACTGCAATACAGGACGGTTCTCCACTGCTGGAAAGAACAGATGTTGGTAATTCTCAGCTATTAGCCTAGCGTGCTAAATGAATCATCCATGATCTATTATGGTTAATGGTTATTGCCTATATATGGTTTGTACTGCTTATATAACACCATCAGTGCACATAGTACTGTATCAGACACTTCCCATGGTTACAATGCCCCATCCCAGAAGGACTTGGAGAAAGACATCACGTGGGGGGTCTCACAGCCTTGTGCTCCAACCACAGGGCTATACCGCAGAGCCAGACTAAGCCACCTGTGACCTTCTGTAATGCCTGGATTTCACTGCAGAGTACCATTTTATCAATTAACTGCATTCCTTTAAAAGATATTTCCTCATGCTAACAAATCTAAGGTAGATGAGAGCAGACATTGCCCAGTAGTATGCAGATATAAGAGACTTTTGGTTTTCCCTTACTAAAGGACTGTACCAGTTGGCTGGGGAGGTTCTGTGTGTAGATACGAGATAGAGAGATTTGGGTTTTACTCCCCCATGTGGGAATATGCAACTGGTGCGTCCTAGCAGTTTCTCATCCCACAGCACACTCTACCCTTTTGGAGTTTTAGTTACCCTTTCAAGAAAGCAGGTTGCTCTCTGTCTTCTGCTTTAATTTATCCTAATTTATGGGACAGAAGAATTCCCATTTAGGAATCAGCTTTCCGTTGACTTGACGATCCAGCCTTTTAAGTACTGCTTTGGACTCTTTTGAGACAATTTTGGAGAATTCCCTGTGAGACCCAGTCCCCTTTGTTGCAGTGGATTTGGGTAAGGAAGGTCTGCACTGTGCTATATCTCCTTCTGAGTATAGACCTGACAGTGACCTGATCACAGAGGAAGAATAGTTTTGCATTAACTGTCTTTTGAACAATTTTCTCTGTTTGGAGGCATGGACACTTTATTCCACCCTTCCTTCTTCTTGCTTGATTTTTTTCCCCTTTTGGCTTCAACTCATTTTTTTTTTCTACTTAGGAGCTGACAACCCACGGTACCTGGGAGCCAGTATACCAAACCTATGGTATCTAGAAAGATAATGAGGTGTCACAAATTCCATCTAAAAGCAAGGAATCCCAGTAAAGTGCTCTATCAGGAGAAACAAAGAAGATACAACATAAAGGTAACAACGAACTTTGTTGCCTTTGAGGGATTTTTACATGAAGGAATGAGAAGTAGCCACCAGGCTCTGCCTAAGGAGGTAACAGAATCGAGTAAAATCCCCTTCTGGAGCTGTCTGAGGAGTTAAAGCATGTCTAAAGGATTTATTGGAAGATAATAAATCTGGGATTAAGTTCCGATTAAATATGGGAACTGTATACATTCTGAAGCTTTCAGTGGGAAGATTTAAGAATTAAATTAGGAGGTAAACTGAAGAGTATGAAATCACCTGGACCAGATAGTATACAACCCAGGGTTCTGAAAGAACTAAAAAAATGAAATTTCAGACTTAATTAATTTGTAACCTATCATTAAAATCATCCATTGTACCTGAAGACTGGAAGGTGGCCAATATAATCCCAATATTTAAAAAGGGCTCCAGAGGCGATCCAGGAAACTATAGACCGGTGAGCTTGTCTTCAGTGCCGGTAAAAATCATGGGAACTGATATAAAGAATAAGATCACAGAACATATCGATAGCCATGGTTTAATGGAACACAACCAGCCATGGTTTAATGGAACACAACCAGCATGGATTTTGCCTCACAAATCTCCTACATTTTTTTGAAGGGGTTAATAAACATGTGGACAAAAGTAAACCAGTAGATGTGTATTTGGATTTTCAGAAGGCATTCGACAAAGTCCCGCATGAGAGGCTTCTAAGAAAACTAAAAGGTCATGGGATAGGAACTGGTTAAAAGATAAGAAACAGAGAGTAGAATTAAATGTTCTGTTTTCACAGTGGAAAAAGGTAAACATTGGTGTGCCTCAAGTATCTGTATTTAGACCGGTGCTTTTTAATATATTTATAAATGATCTGGAAAGGGGTGTGGTGAGTAAGGTGATTAAATTTGCAGATGATAAAAAATAATTCAGAGTAGTTAAAACACAACTGTATTGTAATAAATTGCAGGAGGACCTTGCGAGACTGGAAGATTGGACATCCAAATGGCAGATGAAATTTAATGTGGACAAGTGCAAGGTGATGCATATAGGGAAAAATAACCCATGCTGTAGTTACATGGTCAGGTTCCATAATATGAGTTACCACCCATGAAGAAGATCTAGGCGTCATAGTGGATAATACACTGAAATTGTTGGCTCAGGGGGCTGTGATTGTCAAAAAAGCAAACAGAATGTTAGGAATTATTAAGAAGGGAATGGTGAATAAAATGGTGGATGTCGTAATGCCTCTGTATTGCTCCATGGTGAGTCCACATCTTGAATACTATGTGCAATTCTGGTTGCCGCATTTCTGGAGAAGGTATAGAGAAGGGCGACCAAAATGATAAAAGACATGGAACAGCTCTCTTATGAGGAAAGGCTAAAGAAGTTAAAACAGTTCAGTTGGAGAAGAGACAGCTGAGGGGGGATATGATAAAGGTCTTTAAGATCATGAGAGGTCTTGAATGAGTAGATGTGAATCGGTTATTTACTCTTTCGGATAATAGAAGGACTAGGGGGCATTCCATGAAGTTAGCAAGCAGCACATTTAAAACTAATCAGAGAAAATTTTTTTTCACTCAACGCACAATTAAGCTCTGGAATTTGTTGCTAGAGGATGTGGTTAGTGCAGTTAGTGCAACTGGGTTTAAAAAAGGTTTGGATAAGTTCTTGGAGGAGAAATCCATTACCTGCTATTAATCAAGTTGACTTAACGAATAGCCACTGCTATCACTGGCATCAGTAACATGGGATCTACTTAGTTTTTGGGTACTTGCCAGGTTCTTATGGCCTGGATTGGCCATTGTTGGAAACAGGATGCTGGGCTTGATGGACCCTTGGTCTGACCCAGTATGGAATGTTCTTATGTTCTTAATTACCTGCACAGTACACAGTGGTTACAATTTCTTTTAAAAATTATAATCCTTTATGTTCAGTTTTTGAAATATACCTCAACTAGGCTTGTCAATTGTTTCAGATTTTCAGGATAGGTTAATCCAGTCCTGATTTATATCCACTGCGCGCATGGACTTCTTGTTCTGGTGTCCCTATTCAGTCCCCTAGAAAAGCAAGAACACAAGTCTATGCAACCAATATGGTAAAACCAGGATTGGATCAGCCTGACCTGAAAATCTGGAGCCAGTTGGCAACCCTAATCTCAACTGATGTCACTACCATGAAAAGTATTTATATTCACTGCTTGTAATATATATTTAAGGTACTGTTACAGCATTTCTTTTATACATCATTTTATTTATTTATAAAATGTATATTCCACATATAACAAAATGTGTGCTAAGCGGATTCCAGGTGTAAGGAATCAGGTAGGCGAGGATAAGGTAAAAGTAAAATAATATGTTTATTGGTATACAATCTTAAGTCCAAGTATTAAAAGTATCTAAGCATATACAGTTCTAAGCATATACAGTTCTAAACATATACAGTTCTAAACATATACAGTTCTAAGCTTAAGCATATACATCGGTATCTGTGCACAATATTTCGGCCAATACTCACTACACCCTTTTCATCATCAGCCTGGCAAGGAGAGAGCACATCACAGGCGAAAAAAGAAGGGGTCTTCACTTTGTACGTCTACAAAGAACAAAACATCACTTTGCTCTTCTGCAAAGGAATTCTCTCTCATAGTTTGTCGTCCAAAGTTACCTTTCTTTTATAGTCTACTGTATGCCAGGTGCAAGCTTATGTGCGTGCGAAGTAATCTTATCTTTATGCCAGGTGCTGAAGAGTTCATGCGAAGTGCAAACTTATTTATTGCCTACTGTATGCCAGGTGCCGAAGAGTTCATGCGAAGTGCAAACTTATTTATAGCCTACTGTATGCCAGGTGCCGAAGAGTTCATGCAAAGTGCAAACTTGTGTCCATGCCAGGTCAGGATTGCTCACTATCTGTTCTTGTTCTCAGAATCAGACTGCGGCCAGCAGTCCCAGCCCGTACCACGCATTTCAGACTCAAGGATGATTGATCAGGTCAGCCTATCTCTGTATGAGCATGGTAGTGCTGTAAACATGCTGAGCCTGGCTGATTCTGCAGGGGCCCTAACACTCCACCCCTTGAGAAATCATGGCCTGGCATCAACGGTGGTGTAAGAGGCTATAGTAAGAGGGCGTGGCTGATGTAAGCGATGAACACGGCAAGTGAGATAACAAGTAGTCAGGCAACTCAGAATACAAATGCACATGACAACAATGATAGGGTGCAGGAGCCAATTTAACGTTTTCTGAGCGGTAGCAGAGTGACCGGTAAAAACATCCCACCAAGAGTGGTGAGTATCATCAGTGATTTTTTGACTCAAAGAATGAAGACGATTAGCCACAAATAAAGTTTTCAGTGAAACAATATCTATAGACCTATTTAATTGGGTTAATAGCTGCTGCAATTGATGAGAGGCATTAAGAGCCTTCCGTAAAGGAAGTAAGTCTAGCAAAGGAATCTGCAAAAAGGCAACTGATATATTAACAGATGTGGAAATATTCAACGTATCTTTAGCAGGCAAATAATAAGTAACATTGTTAAATGAAAATACTGATATGTTATAAATGCAACCAGTAAACGAAGAATTATAAAGACAAAGGACTTGGGGTGCAACAACAGTAAACCCTTGAGCAGCTGCTGGTAACACCCATAGAGCACATTCACTGGTGGAATGTTGTAAAGTACAATCTTCCTTAATACGAGATACTGAAAAGTGGCAAGCTAAATTCCCAGATAAAAGTGAAATGCAATTATCCAGAGAAGATGTTCTATTGTTAGGAAAAATCCATGAGCCGGAAAAAGGTTAGCTGAACCAAAAATAGGGCCCGATGGGGACCATATATGAAATGGGAGTACCAAAAATTTACATGCAGTAACATCACCATGATACCATTCAATTAGCCCAGTGCACGATAGATGGGTACAGCTGGTGTGCTCTGGACGGGGCCTCCATCCAAGAGGGTATGGAATTAAGCTTTGCACATAGCGTTCAAATAGGGTTTTCCAAATAGGAGTATGCCTAACATATAACTGAGTTTGGACAGTTTGAATCTGCTGAATAAGGTATATAATTTGCAGGCGAATCTGAGTCCAATTAAACAGAGCAGAAACATTTTCCATCACATGAATCTGCTGTTGGAATATGTGCTGATAATGGGCAGATTGTGTGTGTAGATAAGTGAAGGTCTGATGAAAAAGATTCACATTATTTGGCATCCAATTTGCCAGCAAGGTAGTGGCAGTACCCACATCCGTACCGGCACGAGCAACTTTATTTGATAAAACCTCAACATCTATGCTATTAAGAACACCAACACCCAAACCAGCGCTTCCCAATAGTGTGTCATACCACTCCCGCCGCCATCGGTGAGGATGTGGTATGGGGGGAAAGGATATATTAAAATACAGTTTATGTACAGTTTTGTAGAAAATAGTGGTAACACAGGTCTCGGGTAAGCGAATGACAGATTGCTCCCGAACTCGGGGTACAGGTTCTTGACTCATGATCCAATAAAAAGTGAATGTCTGGTGAGAACTATTGGGAGCAAGGATTTCCATACAGCCAAGTACCCAGGCTGGACTGGAAACATTAATAACAGGTAAGAGAACAGAAGCGTTATCACATTGATAGCGAGATGTACGAGTAGTTCTCATAAAACAAGTGTAATCAAAAGCCTTGCAAACGTAGTCCGTAGTATTTTGAATTGCCAGCCTCGCATTCGCATCGGGCTGATAGACCCATATATATTGATCAATTGGTGTGCGGTGAATGACATATGGGGTGATATTCTCCAACGTGAAATTCCAGATATTGCAATCAGTGCATGTTGCATTACGAAATAACTTCCAATTATTACGTTTCGATTCTTGGGCGAAGTATTGCAATTTGTGAAAGCCACCGTGTGCCAAAGACGGTGCAGTTCCAACGACCAAAAGCCAAACAACCATGAGGATGAATAAATTCAGATAGAGGGTGGATCCGGAGTTACTGGGCTGTCGGATCAGAGTCGTCAGGGAAAAGGAGAGGGGTCTGGTCGATTCCTTCGTGCTGGGAATATGTAGGACAGTGTGAGATAGGGTGTGCGCCGTACCAGTGATGACAAAGCGGTTGATTGCCATACACGGGGGGCGATTGCCAACCTGTAAAACAAAAGTACACAGTTACTTACTCACGTAGTTTGCAACGGAGACTAGGCACCTGTATCCATGCGTCCTCTCCCTCCGGGAGGACGGTGAGAACAGCATCTGCCCCAACTGCCAGGATTTCTCCCTTTTGTGGTTCCTTAGTAGGGGAGAGAATCCAGATTTTGGCACCCGGATGTAAGTCTCTGGGCTTGTCTGTACCACGGGTAGTGGGGGTTGGGATACCCCACACCATTGTATCCTTGATGTATGGAATAATGATCAACTGTACCATTTTAGTATGGGCGGGAACAGAAATCAAACTTTATGGTGAATTGTAAAACAAGGCAAAAAACAGATCCTCTGTAATCCGCATCAATGATTCCACCTAAAATAGTGACTCCTTGTTTAGCCCAGCTGGAGCGAATATGGAGCCATCCAAAGTGACCTTTGGGAATCTGACAGCCAATGCCCATATTATATAAATAAGGCATTTGAGGAGAAAGAGTCAATGCTGAGGGATTTGTCAAATCATACCCTGCAGCCTCAGAGCTATTCTGTACAGGCAGCTCCGTACCAGATTCAGTAGCCCAACAGATGATACTATTGACTTTAAGTGGTGTGTCTGAAATACGAAACATCCTGTCCCAGGGGGATTTACCATCTTTCTTCAAGGTCTACTGTTTAACAGCTGAAGGGCGGTGGGTAGCACCGACTTCAACCCCTTCATGTTTTGATGTTTAGTGAGTGTACGCAACATATCCTTTAATAGTCCATTCATTCGTTCAATTAGACCTGCGGCCTGTGGGTAATAAGGAATATGAAATACCCACTCAATGTAATTATCACGAGCATACTGCTGTACTGTATGGCCCGTGAAATGAGTTCCTCTATCACTTTGAATCTGTTTGGGAATACCAAAATATCTGGTCATTTCAGTAAGCAGCTTCAATGTGGCCTTTTGGTTGGCTAGGGGAACAGCTACAGCCATTAATACCCCACTATAAGTGTCTACAGCGGTGCACAGATATTGGTCCTGACCACACTTTGTTAATGGACCAACAAAATCAATTTGCCAAATAGTTGCTGGGACTAAGCCCCGGTGGATATGTCCCTTCTCTATATTCTGAGGGGATCTTGGATGTGTAAGCTGACAATATTCACATTGACGGCTAATGTCCTGAAAATCCATTTTAGTGCCAGGGATCCCCCTGGCTTGAGCCCACCTGTAAGTAGCATCTGCCCCCAAGTGACCACTTTTTTCGTGAGCCCATTTCCAAATACCCTTCTCCTGCGTGGAGTTTGTGGTACTGTGAATCCTTGCTCGCTCATCTGCAACAGAATTGTAAAGGTTAGCCAAAGATAAATCCTTTACATGCGCATCCACATGATAAACCGTAACGTGCTTAGATTGGCAGGCTAGCCAAATATTCTGCCAAACGTCAGCACCCCATACAGGGCGGTGATGTATTTTCCAGTCATCCTTATGCCATTTTGGCATCCATTGGGTAATACCCTTCATTACAGCCCAGCTATCAGTGTAAAGATGGCATTCTTTTTCCTCACACTCAAGTGCCATCCATACTGCTCACAATTCAGCAAATTGACTGGATTTACCTTCACCCTGTGCCTCATGTATGGTATTGGTACTGGGATTGAAAATAGCTGATTTCCAGCATCGCTTGGCTCCCTTCATTTTAGCAGACCCATCAGTAAACCATGCATGTGTTTTCTGAAATCATTCAATTGATCATATGGCACTCCTAATTGTGCAGGAGAGGGAAGAGGATTAGCCAATTTTTCATACTCTTCCATCTCAGTAATAATGTTAGCAATTTGTTCATGTAGCACTGAATGTCCAGTGGGGCCTACTTTTGCTCGGTCCTGAATATACCATTTCCATTTTACAATGGATGCTTCTTGTGCATAGCCAATTCGATGAGTTTTAGGGGAACTATGTACCCACTGCATAATGGGAATTAGGGGTCGCATGAGAATCTCATGGCCCTGGGTTAATTGATCAGTGTCTAGCAATGCCCAATAACATGCAAGCAGTTGTTTTTCAAAAGCAGAGTATTGCCAAGCAGCCTCTGGTAATTTACGGTTCCAGAATCCTAACGGTACCCTTTTTCCATCTTGTTTCTGCCATAAACTCCAATCAGCATAGCAAGAATTAAAAGAAACTTGCAATTCTACAGGCCCTTCTCTTAATGGCCATAAATCTAGGGCATTCTGAATGGCTAATTTTGCTTGCTCATAAGCATCTTGTTCTAACTGCCCCCATTCAAACTTCTTTTTCTTTCTTGTGACTTTGTACAGAGGTCCCAAAATCTGACCTAAATGCGGGATATGCTGTCTCCAGAAGCCAAATAACCCAATAAATCTTTGAGCTTCATGTTTAGTAGTGGGCGCTTTGAATAATAAAATTTTGTCTTTAGCTTTGGGTAGTATTTCTCGCCGGCCATCTGACCATTGTATCCCTAAGAATTTGACAGTGTTGCCTGGTCCTTGTAGTTTATTTCTATTAATCCTCCATCCCTGATTCTCCATGGTTTCAATAACTTGTTGCAATACCGTTGTTACCTGTTCCTCTGTCTCTCCCTGGACTAGTATATCATCAATGTAATGTATCAGTTGAACTGATGGTGGACAGCTTACATATTTTTCTAAATCCTCTGCCACCCTCTGGTGGCAAATAGTGGGACTGTGAACATATCCCTGGGGTAATCGAGTAAAAGTGTATTGCCTACCTTCCCAAGTAAATGCAAATTGATCCTGTTGTTTCAGAGCAATAGGGATTGTGAAAAAAGCATTTGCTAAATCTATGGTGGCATACCACTGTCCTGAATGTTGCTGTATTTTCTCCACTAATGTCACTATGTCCGGGACTGCTGCTGTCAACGGGGCAGTGTTTTTGTTTAAGGCCCGATAATCTACCGTCATCCTCCAGCTTCCATCTGGTTTTTTAACTGGCCATATCGGGTTATTCCAACTACTGGTAACAGGAATTAACACCCCAGCGTCTTGCAGATCTCTAATTGTTTCACTAATTTCTTTTTGACCACCAGGAATTCTATACTGCTTTTGATTTACAGGGCCTTTAGTGGGGGGTAGTGTAACAGGATCCCCTATTGCTCGCCCCACTATTACCGCCCGTGACAAGTATGTGGGTCGGTTTTGTTCAAACGCCTTCTGATTGGGTGTATCCCCAAATTGCATTAAGCCACAAGTTGTATTAAGGCGTAATCCTTGCAATAAATCCATTCCAATAATGTATTCTTGAACTGGGACAATAACTACCTTAGCATGGGGTATATAATATCCCCCTACCACTAAAGGTATGATTGTTCGTTTTCCCACAATAGTTTTCCCCCCTAATCCTGCTAATTCTACTTGTTTACCCCCATGTTTCGTGGGGTTTCCATAAATCAAAGTGGCCTCCGCCCCCGTGTCTACTAATGCCATGACCCGTTGTCGCCCATTTCGCCACCCAATTTCTACCCCTACATGGGGGCGATTGTCTACGGCCATGGTGGCAACACGGAGGGTTTGACCCATTTCCTATTGTGCCCAGGACAGGTCAGGGTACAGCCTCTACGATGGCTCAGGGGCAGGAGAGTCTGGTTCTGGATTTACAAATGGGTTAGTTTGGTCTACTCTTTTCCCTTTCTGTTCAGTCAGTATTTGATCCATTTTTGCTAACAGTACCTGTGCAAAATCTGAACTCTTCTCCTCTTTGTAAATCTTTTTAGGCTTGTCTTTTATTTTCTGAGAATACAATTTTTGCATTTCTTTTGTAGGTATTCCGTGTATTTTATCTTTTGCCACCCCTGCTGCAATCAGGGCATTAAACATGTCTCGCCGGGAGACCCGTGAATCTGAATCTTGATTTCGGGGTTCACGGTACCCTGATCCACGTGATCCTCCAGAAAAACGTCCGCCTTGGCGGTCCTCAGTTCTCTGTCTCGGGGCATAGTGGTCTCGGTCAGTCAAGGACCGTCTGCCCTCCTGCTCATGTTGGTAAGCCCCTAAATCTAACACTTCCCGAATTGACTGTATTAAGTTTCCAATAGTTTTTCCCTGATTATTAATCATTAATGTGAGCATTACAGCTCTATGAGTAGGAGTCAGATTTTTAATGATGTCAGTGCGAGCCGTAGGGGATAGCTGCAAGTTTGTAAATTCTCCCTCTGGCTTTTGTATGCACCACATCTGCATGGTTAGTTCTTTAATGCGTTGTATAATATCCCGCATGGAATACAGCGTCCGAGCCGTGGATGGCCAGTCCAACAGGCTCAGATACCGATCCTTAGCAGCATATGCAACAATGCGAAACAAATTTGTTATCCCTCCAGTATTCCATCTGACTGTTCTTATACAATTACGCATCTCCGGGTCGGTAGACAGCATGGTGAAGCGTTTCACATCCCGCTCATCTACTTCAATTTCAGCTGCCCCTGATTCATAAAGCTGTACCAACCATTTGTCTAACGGCTCTCCTGATTTTTGCCCCATTCTGTCTAAAATATCACAAATTTCTTGCTGCGTGAAATCTTCTAACACCTGGGTAGCTTCCTGTTCTACAGCTTGCCCAGTCGTAGTTTGTTTTATCTTACGCCGAACAATAGGGCATGCTTGTTCGACGGCATTTATTTCTGACGGGGATTCTACTTCTGCCTCCTCTGCACTATCTGTGGAATCCCAAATATCCCCGTCCCATGTCTCGGGATCCCATTCATCTTTCATTATACATGCCCTCACCTTCATTTTATTCATTCGTCCCCTACGCTTTCGATATTTATGCTGTGCTACCCGTACAGCTGCCCGCTCTGCCACTGATTGATAATGGTCTGCTTTCTGGGAAACTGTTTCTAAGTGGCATCGCAACATAATGTTGTCTTTTAACAGACCATCCATTTCTTTTTCTAGTTCAGCTAATTTCAATTGCAAGCTGTGCTTCTCTTCATGACACTTTTTGTATCCTGTCAATAAAAGCCAACCACGCCTTCCTATTGCCTCCAGTTCTTTCCCTTTTGTTACTGGGACCTCTTGTAATTTTTCCACAATATTTACAGGCTCGCTATCTACATCCCATGCTTCTGCCAGTTCCATATTCATCGCCCATGTTACGATCCCGGTCACTAGACTAGTGACCGGGAGCTTACCTCTCTCACCCGCGCTGCGAACCGCCGGGTTCGGGGCCCTCCACGCGGCTTGGCTGCGGCGTCTCCACGAGGGAGACGTCGCCGGAGACTCCTCCCCTCGGCGAGGGAACGCGCGCACGCGAAGGGCAGCGTTTTGTGCTGTCAGCACCCGGATGTGCTGACACGCCCCCCGTGACGTCAGACGCCGACCGGGGGATTTAAACCGGGCTCTTTCCTTACCCAAGTGCCTTGCAACGAGGTTCCTTCTTTGAAGAGCTAGTTGCCGTCGTTCCTGTTCCCCGCTGATTGCCTGCCTGCCTGCTTGATTCCTGCCTGGTTCCTGGATTCCTGCTTGTCTTCAGCCTGCCTTGATTCCGGTTTGTGACTTCCGATTCCTGCTTGTCTTCAGCCTGCCTTGACTCCGGTCCGTGACTTCGATTCCTGCTTGTCTTCAGCCTGCCTTGACTCCGGTCCGTGACTCCGATTCCTGCTTGTCTTCAGCCTGCCTTGACTCCGGTCCGTGACTCCGATTCCTGCTTGTCTTCAGCCTGCCTTGACTCCGGTCCGTGACTCCGATTCCTGCTTGTCTTCAGCCTGCCTTGACCCCGGTCCGTGACTCCGATTCCTGCTTGTCCGCAGCCTGCCTAGACTCCGGTTCGTATTCCACTCCTGGGCTTCTCCGTCCTCGCCTAAGTCCCAGCGGTCCGGGTCCCTACGGGCTCCTCCCGGGGGGACCTCGGGCTTCCAGGGCGAAGACTCCTAAGTCCTAGCGACCCGGGCTCCCACAGCTCCTCTGGAGGAGTCACGGGTTTCCGGGTGAAGCTCCATCTGCCCAGTGGGAGTTCTGCCTCCCGACTGCCCCCTCGGGTCAGTCGGCCTAAGGATCCACTTCCGGATTTCGTCCTTCGTAACAGCCCATTCCTGTGCCAGCACAGAATAGGGAATTTTTTCCCATCCTGGGATTTTAACATCCACAGGAGGAACAGGTTCGGATGGCTGCTTCGTTTTCTTTTTAAATAAAGCCATCCCACCCTCTTCGCCAAATGTAAGGAATCAGGTAGGCGAGGATAAGGTAAAAGTAAAATAATATGTTTATTGGTATACAATCTTAAGTCCAAGTATTAAAAGTATCTAAGCATATACAGTTCTAAGCATATACAGTTCTAAGCATATACAGTTCTAAACATATACAGTTCTAAGCTTAAGCATATACATCGGTATCTGTGCACAATATTTCGGCCAATACTCACTACACCCTTTTCATCATCAGCCTGGCAAGGAGAGAGCACATCACAGGCGAAAAAAGAAGGGGTCTTCACTTTGTACGTCTACAAAGAACAAAACATCACTTTGCTCTTCTGCAAAGGAATTCTCTCTCTCAGTTTGTCGTCCAAAGTTACCTTTCTTTTATAGTCTACTGTATGCCAGGTGCAAGCTTATGTGCGTGCGAAGTAATCTTATCTTTATGCCAGGTGCCGAAGAGTTCATGCGAAGTGCAAACTTATTTATAGCCTACTGTATGCCAGGTGCCGAAGAGTTCATGCGAAGTGCAAACTTATTTATAGCCTACTGTATGCCAGGTGCCGAAGAGTTCATGCGAAGTGCAAACTTGTGTCCATGCCAGGTCAGGATTGCTCACTATCTGTTCTTGTTCTCAGAATCAGACTGCGGCCAGCAGTCCCAGCCCGTACCATGCATTTCAGACTCAAGGATGATTGATCAGGTCAGCCTATCTCTGTATGAGCATGGTAGTGCTGTAAACATGCTGAGCCTGGCTGATTCTGCAGGGGCCCTAACACCAGGTAATACATATATAGTACAAAACAAATAAAAACACACCAAAAACATAAACATATAACAGGATTACAATAGTGTATTTCTTAGCGTCCAGTCAGATGAATCCAGAACAAGTGGGTTATGCACCTCTACCAGCTGATGGAGACAGAGCAAGCTGTCATCACAGTATATCTACCCTGCAGTGACATCAGCCTGCCAGTCTTCTCTGTCTCCAGCAGATGTTGGACGTGTATCTCCCCACTGGGGATTGCTTCATTTTAAAGAAAAAAATTCAGGAAATAAATTTGCCCTGCTTTCCTGTGGTGATACCAAATGGTCCCTCCCACAGTTGAGAATTCCTGAGGTGATTTCCGTGGTTCCTCAGACAAGTGCCTTGGTCCATTGGCTGATTCTCAGTCGGCATGAACTTTGCTGCTTGAGCAGCTGAAAGGCAGAGGGTGCAGGAAGCCGAGCACGGCAGTGATGGCACATGCCCTCTCTCCCCCCACAGCTGGAGACTGTCTCTGTACTCAGCCAGGTAAGGCTGAGCTCCGGTAAGTAAAAAAAAAAAAAAATTATACGGAGACTTACAGAGACATAGACGGAAGGGCTTCCTCCTCCCCTGGTCTCCATGCTCGGTGTGCTGGTCCGACTTTCATCCCACTCCGAGGGATGTGGGCAGCCTGGCGGGTTGAACAGCTTCCTTAGGCTAAGCCCCACTCCTTTTGCTGCACGCCGCATGGTAGGCCGCAACAGCTTTTTGCGTACCTACTAAGGCTGCCCTCTACAGGATTGTCAGTCCGGTGTGTGCATCTAGCTGTGCGTCCAGGTTGTGCGCTCCATTTTTGGGTGCACAGTCAGACCTTGTAGTCTGTGCACCTATCTTAAGCGCTGTTTCCATGCACTCAAGCAGGGCCGCCATCAGGAATTTTGAGGCCCCATACAGCCAAAATGTCTGGGCCACAAGCATTCAGTAGATAAAGTATATGCAACAATGTTTATACCTATGTGTAAACTCCACCATAGGTGTAAAAAAATAAAAACAAGTCAACAAACTCAAATCACTTAGATAAATGCACAGTATCTGAGAAATCCAGTGGGTTCTATCCAATAAAGCAGTTCAGTGTGAGTACTGAATTGTGTCCATCTCGACTCATAGTTTTGTGTGGCCCAAGACAGATAATGAGCTGAAAGTTTCTTTCCCTTTTCCTGACTAGCTTTTTTTTTTTCCAAATGCTCTCTCAGTAAATTATCATATCTTGCCAAGATTTCCAAAGTTCCCAAAAAATTGCCATTATGGATTTCTCCAATTCTTTGAGAACTTCCTCTGAACGCCATGTTTCTTGAAGCCAGATGCAATGTGACATCCAGAAGTCTTTCTAAAAGAGCTATAAACTTATCGGCTTCCTTCGACAAATTTCTTTGAATCTCATGGTCAACACCATGACCACCTATAGAATTTTGAAGTGTTCTCCACCTCCAATAGTTCCTTCTGTGCTGTGAAGAGTGTTCATGCTCTGGCAACTTTATGTACAACCGATGCCACTTGTGCTTCGATGGATCAAAACCATCCTTCCTACTAAGCATGCTTCCTGTTTTACATATAGAGTCATTAGTAAATGCCATGCAAGTTACACAATACAGTACTTTATTGCTTGGACTCCATCTCAGCCAATCTCTTAAAATCTTCTCACGTCCATTTGATGACTTGGCATATAGAAGAAAATCACTGAAAGAACGAGTGTCAGCATCTTTAGGTAGTGATTGTGCCATATTCTTTAATTGCTCGACATTGAAAAGTCCAGAAAGGACAATCTTCTCTCTTTCTTTGTCTTTGAGGACATCTGGCCATAGTGCTGGGTCTGGGCCTTTCCAGTCAATTTCTTCCTCGTGTGACTGTTCTATTGAAGTTGTGTTTAGGGCAACATCGTCATTCTCAGGGTAGGAACTTGCATTTGTGCAGGAAGGTGTTTCTTCTTCCACCTCTGTACAAACACGGGATGTCACAATTTGGTCTGAAGACGAATCTTCATCTATAATGACAGGTCTTTTCGGTGAGGAGGTGCAGGACCGTGTGTCTGCATCGTCTTCTGATACTGCACATGGTGGCATACTACACAATGTTTCAGCCTCTTCTTCTATCACTGAAGAAATGCTCACAGGTGCAGCTACCTGACAGGATGAAGTAGTCGGCTCAACTGTTTCATGAGAAGCTTCTGTTTGCATTTCCTGAACTTCATCTCCCCTGTCACTTTGTGGCTTTTGAAAGTACTGTTGTATGAGTTTTTTTTTCTTCAACTTTTCCTCTTCTTCTTTACGCTCTCTTTTCTGCTTCCGTTTTTGAGAGCCAGATTTGTGATGGTACATTCTTTGGGGTTATCAGAATTTACTAGAGACAAATAATGAACATTTGCTAGTAATCAAGGTCTATGATAAACTGCTTACTATGTATAAGGCCGTGTTCCAACTGTGTTCTATATAACAAAGAAAGTCTGTTGCAAAATCATTTTAGTAGCTGCTGCTTATAATAAAAAAATGCATTTAATCAAGAAAAGAGAAAAAAGTGCTTCTCGCACATAAAAAACTGTCTTACTATGCTTTGGGCCTTCCCGATCATACACATTATGTGCTTGATTACGGAAGCCAAAAATTCAATGTAAACCCTCCCTCATGTGGCCATTCATTCAGCGGTTGACTTGTTAGGCCTAGTTCACACTAATAAATAGATAATGCACCAGCCCCCCAGTAATAAATAGATAATACACCAGACGTCCCCCCAGTAATAAATAGATAATGCACCAGCTCCCCCCAGTAATAAATAGATAATGCACCAGACGTCCCCCCAGTAATAAATAGATAATGCACCAGCTCCCCCCAGTAATAAATAGATAATACACCAGACGTCCCCCCAGTAATAAATAGATAATGCACCAGCTCCCCCCAGTAATAAATAGATAATGCACCAGACGTCCCCCCAGTAATAAATAGATGATGCACCAGCTCCCCCCAGTAATAAATAGATAATGCACCAGACGCCCCCCCAGTAATAAATAGATAATGCACCAGACGTCCCCCAGTAATAAATAGATAATGCACCAGCTCCCCCCAGTAATAAATAGATAATGCACCAGACGTCCCCCCAGTAATAAATAGATAATGCACCGGCAAAACAAACTTGTTACTTACCCTTTGCGCTCCGGGGACTCCGCGGGCTCCTCGGCCTCCAGCTAGCAAGCAGACAGCGACGGCCCGCGCGCTTTGCCGGCGCATACTGTCTGACGCGGCGGTGACGTCACAGCCGCGTCAGACAGTGAACGCTGGCAGGACAGAGCGCGCGGACGAGTCTCTGTCTGCGGTGCTCTGTAAATCAATGCTATGCATGTCTAAAAGACACGCATAGCATTGATTCTCTCCCTTCTCTGGGGCCCGCACCCAGGGCCGGCTCCAGGTTTCAGTAGGCCCCTGGGCGACAGACTGTCGGAGAGAGCCTCAGTGGGCCTCTTTGCCATGAACTAATACATCCCCCAAGCGCACCTGCCGCCTGGCGGCTGCGGGCCCCCATATGTGGCAGTAGATCCTGGGGCCCCATACTGCAGGCCCAAGAATACTGCCCTGATGGCGGCCCTGCACTCAAGTGGTATTCGGTGCTTCAGTTATTTTGCGCGCTTACCTTTTTGGCTGCCTAGGTAAGTGCCTAGGTGTGTGCACTTAAGTTTTGGATGCATAATTTTTGTGTGCCTTGTTGAGCGTGTAATATATATATATATATAAAATACCAACAGCTAGATGCACGCCTCTGGCTGCCGCTCAGCGCATTGTCAGTTATACTGGCGCCTGTACCTAAAGAATCCTAAGCGTCTTTCTCTTTGCACGGCTTCTCATATTCAGGCACCTCAGCCTGGAGTGCCCGCTGATTTCTGCCAGCACTGTTTGGAGGCTTGGGGGGAATTGTCTTCCTCTGGCTTCACTAAGCCTGGTTCTTCCCAGCCAGATGTGGGTCTGGGTAAAGACGACTCAGGTGGGGTGCCTGTGTTTGGTTCTCCCCTACAGAGGAAGCTGGCTCGGCGAGTACTCCTCAGGCTCCTCCTGGTCTGGATCCCTCTACCTTTTCCTGGGTAGGATTTTTCCAGGGGTTGCAATCCTTTTCTTCAGACGCAGTCCTCAGCCCTGTCCAATGCTCCTTGGCCAGAGGCACAGGTGGGAACCTTGCCTGGACTTTCAGTTAAGCATCTGAGCACCCCCTATAGTGGCAGCAGAACCTCTGGATAGAGATACGGATGGCACAGATGATGACACCAATCCTGCCTCTCTTGGGGATGGTGAAATTCCCCCCCCCCGGTTTAGAACCATATAGAACTATGTTACGGGTTCTTTCACAGAGATGAATTGCCAGCTCTGATTTCCCAGACCTTGACAATGCTTGGAGTCCCTGGGGCAGATTCAGTATCTGAGCCAAAGAGAAATCCCATTTTGGTTTCCTTGCATAAAGCCTCTTGCTTTTTCCCCGTGATGGAGGCATTTGAGAATTGATTGATCTCGAGTGGGGAGCCCCAGAGGCTAATATCAAAGGGGGTCATATTTTGGAAGGTTGTACCCTATGGATCCAGTGGTAAGAGAGCGCTTATGTTTTCCTAAGGTAGATGCTCTTGTGTGTACAGTCTCACTATTCCTGTGGAAGGAGGAGCGGCCTTGAAGGATGCTCATGATAAAAAGATTGAGGCTATCCTTAAGCAAGCATTTAAAGCCGTGGCAATGACTTTGCAGATCACTTCTTGTTGTTCCTTGGTGGCTCGCTCCTGTTTGCTTCTCTCCCAGGAGGTTGATGACTCTGGGATAAATTCCAAGGCAGTTATGGAACCAGCTGCTGCCTTCTTGGCAGATGCAGGCTGTGATTTGGTCCACACTTCAGTCAGAGGAATGGCTTTAATAGTGGTAGCCAGGAGTCAATTGTGGTTGAAAAATTGGTCAGCCAATGTGACCTCCAAGGCTAATCTCACCAAGTTGCCCTTTACGGCTCACTTTTGCTTGGCAGAGAGTTGGAGAAACTGGCCAGTAAGTGGGGTGAATCTCTGGTTCCTCGTTTGCCAGAAGATAAGAAGCAGGTGCAGCGCTCCCTTAACATGAGAGGTCATGCTGGAGGATCTAAGTATTTTCAGCCTTACAGAGGAGCGTCCTTTCAGAGGACTCAACCTTTCAGTAGGTCTCAGTCCTTTTGTCCCCGACAACCCAGAAGAGACGTAGGTCCGATAGTAGAACCTCCCGAACTTACCAATGAAGTTTTGCTGATCCTTGCCCAGGAACAGGAGATAGCGGGATGCCTCTCTCTCTTTTATTGGAGGTGGGTTGAAATCACATCAGATCAGTTGGTCCTGGAGGTGATACAAGAAGGATATATGATGGCATCAACCATCATCTGTGAGTGCAGCATTTTCGAATGGAGACCTTGTGCTCGGTGATCATGGCCAAGCAGTCGGGAGAATTTCTGACCTCTTTTGTTCTGTCTGAGGCACATCCTCGCATTCCAAATCCAACTAGAACATCAACGTTTCCTGCAGTTTGCCGTTCTGGGACTCCACTTTCAGTTTCAGGTGCTGCCCTTTGGTCTAGCCACTGCCCCCAGAACCTTTTCCAAGGTAATGGTGGTGGTTGTGGCAGAGTTGAGGAAGCATGGACAACTGGCTGATTCTTGCCAAGTCACTGGAAGAGAGATGCTTGGTGACTCACAAGGTGCAGGAGCTCGGCTGGGTAGTGAACCTAACTAAGAGCAGTCCAGTCTACTCAGTCATTGGAATACTTGGGGGTTCAGTTCATCATGAAGCAGGGCAAGGTGTTCCTGCCGGAAGCTTGAATTCAGAAGTTGCTAGCTGAAATTTGTCTGATGTTAGAAACTCTGCACCCGACCATGTGGTCTTACCTGCAGGTCCTTGGTTTAATAGCAGTGACTCTGGAAGTGGTACCGTGGGCGAGGGCACATATGCATCCTCTTCAGCGCCACCTGCTGTCTCAGTGGAATCTGCAGTCCCAGGACTATTCGGTTCGGCTCCACCTGCTGATGGAGGTCTCCTCTCAACTGCAGTGGAAGCTGCAGGCAGATCATCTATGGAAGGGAGTTTCCCTATCCCCGCCAGACTGGCTAGCCCTGACAATGGATGTGAGTCTCCTGGGATGGGGAGCTCACTGCCAGGAACTGACAGTGCAAGGGCACTGAAGTGTGGAAGAGGTGGTCTGGCTGGCGTGTTTACAGTTCGGTGTCAGGCTGCAGGATTGATCAGTCCGAGTAATGCCTGATAATGCAACGACTGTATCCTACATCAATCGGCAGGGAGGTACCAAAAGCCAACAAGTGTTAAAAGAAATAAATCACTTATGGAATAGGCAGAGGTGCATCTCCAGATGATCTCAGCCTTGTACATTGCAGACAAAGACAACATAAGAGCAGACTTTCTCAGAAGGGAGAGCCTGGACCTAGGAGAGTGGGCATTGTCAGACAAGGCATTTCAGTTGATTTGGGATTGCTGGGGTCTCCAGTTCCTAGATCTGTTGGCGACTTTGCACAATGCGAAAGTTTCATGATTCTTCAGCTGCAGAAGAGATCCAAAGTAATTGGGGATATATGCCCCAATGCAGGAGTGGCCGTAAGACAAGTTGTTGTATGCCTTTCCTCCATGGCCCATATTGGGCAGACTGATTCGAAGGATCAAACGCCATAGAGGGGTGGTGCTCTTGGTCACTCCAGACTGGCCTAGGAGACCGTGGTATGCAGACCTGTGGAGGCTCCTGGTGGATTTGCCTCTTCGACTTCCAGCGCACAAGGACTTGTTGCAGCAGGAGCCTGTTCTTCACAAAGATCTAAATTGATTTTGTCTTACAGCATAGCCCTTGAGATGTCTTGCTTGATGAAATGTGGATACTCTGCCGCAGTGATTTCCAGCTTCCTAAGAGCTAGTAATTTCTCCACTTCCTTGGCCTATGTGCGGGTTTGGAGAGTGTTTGAGGCCTGGTGTGAGGATCGAGGTACTCTCCCTTCCTCGGTCAAGATTCCGTTCATTTTGGAATTTTTGCAGGATGGCTTGAATAAAGGCTTGGCTCTTAATTCTTTAAAGGTACAAATAGCGACTCTCGCCTGTTTCAGGGGTCAGGTAAATGGTGGATCCTTGTCGGCTCATCCTGATATGGCCCGTTTTCTGAGAGGCGTGAAACATCTTCGGCCTCCTTTGCAGTTTACGGTGCTCCTACGGAGTTTTAATTTGGTTTTTGAGTTTTTGGCAGGCCCTACTTTTAGCCCACTACATACTCTGTCCTTGCAGTTGCTGATCTTGAAAATGGTTTTCCTTGTGGCAATTTGTTCTGTGTGTAGGATTTATGAACTGCAGGCCTTGTCTTGCTGGGAACTCTTTCTCCAGGTGACTCCAGGGGCTGTCCAGCTGTGTACTCTTCCTTCCTTTTTACTGAAGGTGGTCACTGAGTTTCACTTGAATCAGCCCATCTCCCTGCTGTCTCTGGACAGAGAGAGAGAGAGACACAGAGGAGTAACATCTGTTGCGACCCTTGGATGTCAAGAGACATATTGTCAGATATCTGGAGGTTACTGAGACTTTGTGGAAGTCAAATCTCCTGTTTGTCCTTCACGGTGGTACTAGACAGGGAGAGCCAGCCTTGCGGGCTAAGATAGCTTTCTGGATTAAGGAGGCAGTCACGGCTGCATACGTGGATGCTGAGAAGCTGTTACCTAGTCAGGTTAAAGCTCATTCCACTTGAGCTCAGGCAGTGTCATGGGCAGAAGTTAGATTTTTGTCTACTGTTGACATTTGCTGAGCTACAACATGGTCCTCCTTACACACCTTTTCCAGGTTTTACCATCTGGATGTGCAGGCCCGGGAGGACGTGGCCTTTGCACGTGCAGTTTTGGCAGGACCGCGGGCAGCCTCCTGTCCTATTCAGGAATAGATTGGGTATCCCACTTGTTCTGGATTCATCTGACTGGATGCTAAGTAATGAGAAATTACTACTTACCTGATTTCTTTTTCTTTAGGACAGTCAGAGGAATCCAGCTTCCCTCCCTCAGCTGCCGGATGGTTGCATAATGATTCTCCTGTGTGCTGACATTTTACAGGGATTACTAGTAAGGGTTACACAGTCCCTAGCCTAGTGTTCTTACTTTCTTATTTGAGCTCAATGTTGCCTGTTGGCTGAGTATTGACATAGTGAACTGTTTTTATGTTTAAACGGTTTTTATTGGTTTTAACAACAGCAACATTATCCAGGGATTACCAAGCGGTCTATCCCCGCATAACCAAGAATTATATCAAATGAAACAACAAACCCCTTCTTTAAACCCCCCTTTCCCCCCACCCCCGGAGTCTCTTTGTCATCCATAGTCCAAATCCAGGATCAGAACGTTCAATCCTTTGCATGGGAATCATCTTAATGTCAGTCACTGATTCACTAACAAACTGCGTACCCGATGTGGAAGTCTCTGCAAGTACGGATCCCAGATCTCCAAGAATTGCTTCTTCTGTCGAGGGTTGAGGCGTGCTATAGATGCTTCCATTTCCATCATCTGATGCAAACTATTTCTCCACGCCCAGTAAGACGGACTTGTAGAGTCTCTCCAAAAAGTCAATATGGTCCTCTTAGCCACTAAACACGCTTTTTGAATAAACAAACAGGCTCCCAGAACTCTCACCTTCAATGGCGAAATACAGCCAAAAAGCAGCCAATAATAAGAAAGCGGAATGGAGAGCTGTAGTACGGACTCCAAATACCGCACCACCTTCTGCCAAAAGGGCTGTATCTGCGGGCATGCCCAAAATACATGAGATAAAGAGCCCCTTTCTGCGCCACAACGTAGGCAATGAGGCGAAGACGTTATTTTAGAATGAAACGCCTCTGTGCAGCTATATAGCTACGACGTAGAAATTTGTACTGCATTTCGCGATAATACATATTGAGTGAGAGCTGCGAGATGCGCCGAAAACACGCGTTAATAATAGCAGTAGTTAATACAAATATCCCATCCCTGTTCCATCTTTCCACCAGAACCGTACAAGAATCTTTTAAAGTTAACTGCTTAAGCAGCCGATAATGTTGGGACAGTGACGGAGACTTTGCCTGTTCTAAGAGCAAATGTACCTTAATGGTATCTAAAGCAACTGCTGGGTCACCTCTATGTGCTAAGGAAGCAAAGTAATGTTTAAGTTGCAAATATGGGAATACCTCTTTGGAGGAAACCCCGTACGTGTCCCGCATTTCTGCCAATGAGAAGAGCTTACCCTCTGTAGTCACCACCTGCCCCACATATGTAATTCCCAAATTGCCCCACCTTTTAAAGGAAATAGTGTGCAGACCAGGGGGGAAGTCAGGATTGCCCTGAATGGGTAATAGATAAGCACATACCCTGTCCAACTTTAACAAGCGCATGACTTTAACCCAGGTTAAACGAATGGATTTAGCCAGAACATTCTGGGTCAAAAAGGTGTTTAAACTAGCTGGTGGAGCCTGTAAAACAAAGGTCAAGGCATAAGGACACATCCATGCTTGATCTACCTGCAGATTCACATAGGTAGAGGATCCCAAAATCCAGTCCCTTATTAACCTAAGATTTCCTGCAAGATTATATAATGCAAGGCCTGGAACTCCCATTCCACCCCTCCCCCAAGGCCCACGTAGCCACTCCAATGGAATTCGGGCCTTCCCCCCCTTCCAGAAAAATCGCCGTTGCATCTTATCCAATTGTTTCAGCTCCGCCCGCCGCAAAACTATAGGCAGATTTTGAAAAAGGTAAAGCCATTTGGGCAGAATTACCATCTTAAACAACTGTATTCTACCTCCTAAAGACAAGGGGAGATCTGCCCACATTCTCAGTCTACCAAGGGTATTTTGCATCAGGGGGAGGACATTTAAAGCATACAACCTAGATAAGTCCCGGGGAATTGTAAAACCCAGGTACTTAAAAGAGTCTCCAGCCCATTGCAGAGGGAAGTCCCCCACCCACTCCTGCTGCAGGGTCGCTGGACTTGCCAATGCCTTGGATTTGCTCATGTTTAATCGCAACCCTGAAAAAGTTCCGAATATCCAAATAAGTTGCAATAGCCACCGCAGTGATGAAAGTGGGTCTCTTAAAAAAATCAGCATGTCATCTGTGAAGGCCGCGTACTTGAAAAGCGTGGATCGAAAACGCACCCTCCTCACTTCCCTAGTGAGCTGAATGGCTAAAAGTAACGGTTCTAATTGAAGTACAAACAGCAACGGGGATAATGGACATCCCTGCCGCGTACCTCGTGTGATGGAGAAAACGTCCGAATGAGATCCATTACCTAAGATTAACGCCTCCGGGTGGGAATATAGTAGATGAATCGCCTGGAGAAATAAACCATCAAACCCCATCAACTGAAGCACATGAAATAGATAAGGCCATTCCACCCTGTCAAAGGCCTTCTCTGCATCGAAGCTAATAGCCAAGAAAGGTGTATCTGAGTATTGACACATGGACATGGCCGCTAAAATTTTCCTGATATTAGCAAGGGCGTATTGTTTCCGTACAAACTCCACTTGATCCTCACCTACCAAAGAGGGAAGCACGTCTGCCAACCTATCCGCCATAACCTTTGCGAATATTTTATGATCAAAATTTAATAACGATATTGGCCTGTATGACTCAGGCATATAGGGATCCTTCCCCGATTTAGGGATAAGAGTTATATGTGCCCTGTTCTCATGTTTCGGGAAGGAACCCGTTTCCAACATAGCCGAAAAAGCTTGAGCCAACGGACTTACCACCTGGTCCCGCAAGCACTTATAAAATTCTGCCCCATATCCATCAGGCCCCGGGGCCTTAAATCTTTTCGCCTGTTGAATTACCAAACGTATTTCCTCCTCTGATATCTGCCTGTTCAAATACGTTTTATGTTCCGATGTTAGCTGGGGTAGTTGAAATTTAGAACAAAATTGATCACAGGCCTCTCTATTCCAACCCTCCGCTGCATACAAGTCACTGAAAAAATCTCTAAAGCACTGTAAAATTTCTTTACGGTCCGTAAGTAGGCGGCCCGATCGGGATCGTATTGCAGGTATATGTCTGGAGCCCCGTGCTGACTTCACTAGGTTGGCCAACATTTTCCCAGACTTATTGCTATGCTGATACAGCTTATATTGATAAAACAAAATACTTTTACTCGCTCTCTGATGTAATAAAGTGTTTAACTCTCCCTGAACCGTATGATAATATGCCCTATTCTCCGCATTGTTATGCCTTACTAAACGGACGCGCACCTGCTTAAGCTGCGAGGTCAAAGACATAAGCCTATGTGTCATGGATTTTTTCCTGTGAGACATATAAGAGATAACATCACCTCTTAGTACTGCCTTGGCAGTATACCAGTAGAGGGCCGGAGAAGAAGCCTGATTCTCATTAAAGGCCACATAGTCCGCCCAACTTTTTAATAAGTGCTCTCGAAACTTCTCGTCTGCTGTCAAGTAGAAAGGAAATTTCCAAAAATTTGAGCTTTGAGTGTGTGAGTTCAGTTCCACCTCCAGCTTTACTGGGGCATGATCCGAGATTATAATATCAGCTATCTCAACCGCCCGAAACTTCGCACAACTGTGTATACTAGTTAGAAAATAGTCAAGCCTAGATAATGTCCCATGTGCCCGCGAAACATGTGTGAAATCTTTTTCACCCGGGTGGAGCACTCTCCATATATCTATCAATTGTAAGGAGGATTCTAGAAAGGATGGGCCTTTACCTACTGACGAAGCCTGTTTTATCTGCGGGGATCTATCTAATATCGGGTCTCGTATTGTGTTAAAGTCCCCGCCCAATATCATCAAATCCTCCAAGTAAGGGAGCAATTGATTGTGCAACTCTCTATAGAAGCTAGAAGTATATGTATTATGAGCGTAAATATTGCATAGTACTACTTTAGTGTTACATATTTCCGCTATCAAGATGAGATATCTGCCCAAGGGGTCTTTGATTTCCTTATGTAAGTTGAAAGCAAGCGCTCTCTGGATCAGAATAGCCACCCCAGCCGATTTTGTGTTAGCAGAAGCATAATAGATATCTCCTCCCCAGAGGCGACCCAATTTAGAGTGTTCCAGGTCAGTCAAATGTGTCTCTTGCAAGAACGCTACTTGGGCCTTCCGTCTTTTCAATAAAGATAGTATCTTCTAGGGATGTGAATCGTTTTTTGACGATTTAAAATATCGTCCGATATATTTTAAATCGTCAAAAATCGTTAGAAGCGCGATACAATAGCAATTCCCCCGATTTATCGTCAAAAATCGTAAATCGGGGGAAGGGGGGGGAAGGGGGAGGGCGGAAAAACCGGCACACTAAAACAACCCTAAAACCCACCCCAACCCTTTAAAATAAATCCCCCACCCTCCAGAACCCCCCCAAATGCCTTAAATTACCTGGGGTCCAGAGCGGGGGTCCCGGTGTGATCTTTTACTCTCGGGCCTGCGGTGCGTTGTAGAAATGGCGCCGGCGCCATTTTGTTTTTTGTCCCCCGACGTCAGGAGCGTAGGAGATCGCTCCCGGACCCCCGCTGGACCCCCAGGGACTTTTGGCCAGCTTGGGGGGGCCTCCTGACCCCCACAAGACTTGCCAAAAGTCCAGCGGGGGTCCGGGAGCGACCTCCTGCAGTCGAATCGTTTTGCCGTACGGCCGGCGCCATTTTGCGCAAAATGGTGCCGGCCGGCATTTTGGGGGGGGTTCTGGAGGGTGGGGGATTTATTTTAAAGGGTTGGGGTGGGTTTTAGGGTTGTTTTAGTGGGCCGGTTTTCCCGCCCTCCCCCGATTTACGATTTACATGATATTTACAAAAACAAAACCGCGACGATCCGATTCCCTCCCCCCCAGCCGAAATCGATCGTTAAGACGATCGATCACACGATTCACATCTCTAGTATCTTCTTCCTCTTGACAGGTGAATTAATTCCACAGACATTCCACGTCAGTACATTAATGACTGAACTAGAGATCTAGTACTATATTAAGCAGAATGAGACACCAACTTGTAAATGTCCTACAGTGGAGACCCTCCCAGCCAAGGCCTCCTACTGCATGCCTCAAGATTCCCAGGTTCCACACCCACCTGACCTCTGTGAACAAAAATAGATTGAAAGTGATGACATCGAGAACTCCCACTACGACCCCCCACCCCCGCCCCCTCCCTTCCCTCTCCCCCCGAGTTAGCACATTCCCACCCATTTACTCCTGATCTTAAACTAAGATCGAGATCACTGGCCTCCAAATGACCCCCCTTACCCCATCCCCGGACCCCATCCCCCCTTCCGCTATCCTCTAGACAGCTTCCCCAGGTCCTGTTAATGGCTATATACCACTTGTCTAAACAACAACAACAACAACCCCTACCTAACCTTGGCTTTAGGGCCAACCGTCCACTCTACACCTTTCCCCCGAACCTCGTACTGCCTCCACTATCTTTTTTACTGGATGAAGACAGATAGGATTTATTACTGTGAACACTGCAGTGTAGGATCTGAGGGGTTCCAGCACTCCAGAACTAGTTGAGTTTCCATTGATAAATTACCCGCCAAGGGATCCCTTAATCAGCGAGCAAAGTTTTAGTTAATGACAATGCTTATCGCCATTAATTCTTGAAATTTCATATACTCAAACACATGGCTTGCTAAAGAACGCCACATCTTCCCTGCTTCCCCTATTCTCCTCTACCCCCACTGTCCCAAGCATAACAAAGTGCCCGAGACTCAACCGCTGCTGGGGAGGGAACAAAGACAGAATATTGAACGCATGGGCAAACCTACCCAAAATCGGTCTATTAGTTCCCCACCGTACTACACAGCAAGATATCAATTTTTGCCCAGTTGTGAACGTTACAAATCAAACAGATCAAAACATCCCCTGTTCTCCCAGCTCTCCCACCTCCCCTCCTCCCTCCGACATCCTGTTACATGTCAGAACATAAAACCTCAACTTAAGAATTTTGCTGTCCCTATGTCTCCCCTTCTGCTCACACTGCCGGGAGCGCCGCGAAATTTAGCCCCACCCTTGGCTACAGGGCCAGCCACCCACTCTACACCCTTCCCCAAAACCGCATACTTCCCCCACAAACCCCTTGACTGAATGAAGACTGAGAAGATTTATTACTGTACACACTTCGGTGTATGTTCTGAGGGGTTCCCTCACTCCAGAACTAAATGAACTTCCATTAATGAACTCCCCGCCAAGGGATCCCTCAATCAGCAAGCAGATTTAAGGTAATTGCAACGCTAGTTGCTAGGAATACCTAAAATTTCAAGTGCGCAAGCACATGGCTTGCTTTAGAGCGCCACCATCTTCCCTGCTTCCCCTATTCTCCTCCACCCCCACAGTCCCAAGCACCACCGAAGTGTCCGAGACTCAATCGCTGCTTGGAAAAATAAAAAAAGAATAGTGAGCGCAAGAGCAGAACCACCCAAAATCAGTCTAATATTTCCCCACATTGATACACTGCAAATTATCAAGTATCGCACAGTGTTAAACATTGCAAACCAAACAGAGCATAAACAACCCTCGCTCTCCCCATCCTCCCGCCTCCCCATCTCCCTCCACTAACTCATTACATGTTTGAACATAAACCATCAACTTAAATATTGTGCAGTCCCGATTTCTCCCCTTCTGCCCACACTACCGGTAGCGCCACGAAACTAAGCCCCAGCAGTCAAAGGGTTCCGAAAACCTCCAGTCCTGGGGGATACCACTTTAATTTCACCGACTAGCTGCCACGTGGTCAATTAAAAATTTTCTGATCATGCTCATTGCCTCCAATTAAACCTCCGTTGTCGATCCTTTCTCCGGCAATAGAAGACGTGCCTCATCCACCGTGTCGCACCACTTCACCCCCGAGGGCATGACCACTCTCAATCTTCCTGGATATACCATAGTCGCTCGAACCCCCTGTTTGATGAGCTGTGTGCAGACCGGTGCCATTAGCCTGCGCTGCGCTGACACAGCTGCGGAGAAGTCCTGGAAGATCATTATTCTGGAATTCTCAAAGGTGAGATCTCTTTTCCCCCGAGCCGCTTGTAAAATTTTTTGTTTGTGCGCATAGTTTAGAATTTTTGCTATGACTACTCTAGGTCACGTAGCAGTAGGATTCCGCGGGCCTAGACGGTAAGCCCGCTCAATATGCAACCGGCCATGTGTCTTAGAGATTGCCAAGTCTTTTTCCAACCAGGCCTCTAACCGCGGGGCTAGTGCTTTGTCTTCGATCGTCTCAGGCAGCCCGATGAATCGCAGATTAGATCTGCGCGACCTATTTTCCAAATCTTCAAGTCGGGCTGCCTGTGCAGCCACTGTTTTTTTCAACTCTCCGATTTCGGAGTGAGCCGTGTGGAGGCCATCTTGCGCCTCAGAGACCCGGGATTCAATCTCCTCAAATCTATTTTCAAATTTCCCAGATTTGCTGACAGTTCCGTGATTTTTGAGGAGAGATTTTGGAGTTCAGGGCCGAGAGCTTCTAGCACTGCACATTTAATATCTGCAAGGGGCGCAACCGGGGAGTTAGAGCACTCACTGACTTCCGCCATTTCTGAAGAAGGAGCCGGCTTCAGTTTTTCTTTTACTTTTTCTTTTTCCTTGCGGATCACCCGGGTGGACATGCCCGCCAAAGTTGAACCCGATTTCAGCACTGCCAGATCAATCAAGTTAGGACTTTTTTAACGCCACTCCCGGGGAGGATGGGGTCCGATTAAGAGGCCTGGCGCGGAGAGAGAGGGAATCACATCCTCTCTCTACAATGCCCCACGTGATCCTTCCTAGTGAACTGTTTTTAATCAAGTATTTTGCTGGTCTGTCCACAGTTGCATTTGAAGAAAATCCTGGCAGGCTGATGTCACTGCAGGGATATATATACTGTGACCATCAGTTTGCTCCGTCTCCATCTGCTGGTAGAGGTGCATATCCCACTTGTTCTGGATTCATCTGACTGTTCTAAAGAAAAGGAAATTATCAGGTAAGTAGTAATTTCTCAATTTAGCCCATCAGCCAAAAGCCTCAAGAAGTAAAATAGTCTTAAGCTTTTTTCGGAATTGAACGTAATCAGTAACCATCTAAAGGTCATTTGGAAGTGCATTCCGAATGACTGGGCCAAGGACTGAAAAAGCCCTCATATGAGTGGCTTGTCAATTTGCAGCCTTAACAGATAGAACATTAAGTAAGTCTTGTCGAACGAGGACATGACAAAGATGAAGAAGGAGCGAGCACTTTAAAAAGGTAAAGTTGGACCATTTTGCTTACAAGCTTTTTAAAAGAGTGAACCAGTGATCGGCAGTCATCCTCAGATATATTTCAAATGACGTAACATTTTGAGGTTTGTGATGAGGTTTATTTCACAAGGTTTATTTCACAAGGTGGAATAAACTACACTACATTCCTGATTGTTAATGGAAGTATACAGGACATTAAATATTATAACTGAATAGGATATGTTTTGATCGAGGAGAACAGGGAGAAGTTTCCTAACCGGGGGTCTAGCGGTAGCTGGCCTCAACGGCTTTTTTTCCTTTTCAACATTGGAACTGTTACCTGAATTGCCTTAAACGCTGCTGACGTCACTTCCTCCAACTACGAAGGTATTTAAAGTGCCTTCCGTTTTAACAACTGAGGAGAACAGGGAGAAGTTTCCTAACTGGGGGTCTAGCGGGAGCTGGCCTCAACGGCTTTTTTTCCTTTTCAACATTGGAACTGTTACCTGAATTGCCTTAAACGCTGCTGACGTCACTTCCTCCAACTACGAAGGTATTTAAAGTGCCTTCCGTTTTCAACAACTGAGGAGAACAGGGAGAAGTTTCCTAACCGGGGGTCTAGCGGTAGCTGGCCTCAACGGCTTTTTTTCCTTTTCAACATTGGAACTGTTATCTGAATTGCCTTAAACGCTGCTGACGTCACTTCCTCCAACTACGAAGGTATTTAAAGTGCCTTCCGTTTTCAACAACTGAGGAGAACAGGGAGAAGTTTCCTAACCGGGGGTCTAGCGGTAGCTGGCCTCAATGGCTTTTTTTCCTTTTCAACATTGGAACTGTTACCTGAATTGCCTTAAACGCTGCTGACGTCACTTCCTCCAACTACGAAGGTATTTAAAGTACCTTCCTGCGGCGCGCTGACGAAGCCGCGCGTGACAAAGGCGCACGGCTTTGTCTGCTCGGCTTCGTCTAAGCTTGGCTTTGTATGACTGAGACTTATGTTGAAATAATTGTTACCTATAGAATCCGATTGTTCTCCTCCAGATACCTAACCGTGAGTTATTTTGAGTAGAGGAACCTGTTATATTATTAGTAAATTTTCCTGTTTGAACCTTATGCCTCACACGAAGTGGAAGGGCAGAGTTCGTGTGGAGACTCCGATCATGCCAACATTGCCCCAGCAATCTAGTATAACTGGGTTTTTCTCTCCAGCGAACACGTCCACTCCGAACAGGCAATCCATTACATTGGTGGACTCAGAGCACATGTCTCCAATGTTGGATATTTGTACATCTTTAAGCCCCGGAGCTCCAGAGGTCCCCTGTATTCCTAGTGGAAACCAACATCTGGTCCCTGATACAACCGTCCTCCCAAAGTTGGTGGCTGGAAGTAAATCCATCGGAGAAGGGACAGATGGGAATGGAGCCTTTAAAGTATCCATTGAAGAACCCGGAAAGAAGCTTCCCCCTTTGATGCAGTCATCTGCGTCAGCGGGGGGTGGAAAACCGGATTCGATTACAGTGATACCGACAACCCAGGATAGAGGGGAACTGTCCATGGGAGATCATGGTCAGGGAGTTGGGGGGGGGGGTTCCAACCCTTGGGCCTACAATTGGTGGAGAAAAAAGAAATTACCTTAGAATTGGTTTGGAAGGCACTGTTATCTTTGGAAGCCTCTATTACAATGTTGGCGAATACTATGCTTGGTACTAAAAACCATATATCTCAAATAGAAATTGTTGTGAAAGAAAATGTAGGGAAAATAAATGTGATAGAAAAACAAGTAGTACAATTACATGATGTACAAGAGAAAATAATGCAAGGAGAAATAACAAATAATAGAAAAATTGAAATTCTTGAGAATGAGGTCAGATATAAGAATTTAAGGATTGTTAATTTTCCTTGTGTAAAGATGCATCTCCCCTTAGATATCTTTAAGAAATATATTACGGAAATTCTGTTATTTCCCAATGAAGCTATACCTCCAGTAGCGAAAATATATTTTGTGAACTTGGGAAAGAAACAAACACCGATATTAGCATCACAAGAAAAATAATAATCAAATTTATACAGAGAATGTGAATTTAACTGATTTTTTGGAACAGTCCTTGGAGACTCAGATAGAATTTAGAGGAACACTACTAGTCACTTTTCTATTTCCATCAGATAGAGATTCATTTCTTAAACATTTTCTTCGTAATAGATCTAAAACATTTCTAGGAAATATGGGTATATCCTGACATTGCCAGAGAAACACAGTCCCGTAGGAAAAAATTTCTTGCAATGCAACAAGAAGTAAAAGATCTTGGTGCAGAGTTTGTAGTTAGGTACCCAAGCAAATGTATCGTTAAATTGCATAATAACAGGTTCATTTTTTTTGAACCAATTCAATTGAGATCTTTCATCAATGCTAGGGCTCCTGTGGCAGTGGATTCCCTCCCAATAACTGGAGAAATAAAATGAAAGTTTGCTATTTCCTGATATCATTATTATATAATGTGCTCAATTAGTACTCGGTTAGGTATCACATTGCCTTTTACAAGTCAGTCAGGATATGTGGTTTCTTATTTCGCAATTGATTTTTCTTTTCTGTGATTTAATATTTAAGTGGAATATTATTTGTCTCAATTTGTGCGATAGGAAAATATTCTGATCTGTCTGGTTCATTGATAATTTTATATATTGTCTATGTAATTGGAAAAATTTAAAATAAATTAAAAAAAAAAAAAAAAAAGGATATGTTTTGATCTCTTTATGAGCAGACAGTGAAGGTATTTCCCCAATCAAGAAAAGTGAAATTCCCCCTCACATGTTACATACTGCATTAAATTTGTGCTAAGGGGACCTATTAGTGTTTGTATTTAAAATAAATTGTTTGGTTTTGCTTGCTTGCTAGCCACCAAGGACAGAAATGAAAGAGAAGAGCTAGCGAGTACTACTGAATTGCAAGCCATGAACTTAACATCACATAAATATTTATTTATTTTATTTATTTTTAGATTTTTATATACCGGTGTTCCTGTATTAAAATACAGATCACATCGGTTTACATTGAAACATAAAAATTACGCCAAGAGGCGGTACATATAACAAGGTTATAGAACTTGGAAAACATGGAAAACAGGTTCGAAAAATAACATTGAGAAAATTGTATAGTCTCTTGAGAAACCAAATCATAAAATAAGGCGTAATTGTCTAAGATAAATGTGATCTGCAGAAGGGATTGCGATGGTGAGAAAATCTTGATAGCTGGAGGTAAAAATAATCAAAGTTCTGGAAAAGCTTGGCTAAAGAGCCAGGTTTTAATTTTCTTTTTGAAGGAAGCGAAGCAGATCTCAAGGCGGATGTCTGGCGGGAGCATGTTCCATTGGACGGGTCCTGCTAAAGAGATGGTACGTTTCTGATGTAAGGATATTGTTGAAGGAACATAGGGCATTTTACTAGGGCAGACCACTTCCCATCCCGCTTGGCATGGTCGTGTGGAGAACAAAGGAAACAAATGATTTGCTTTCGTGTTTTCTCTCACTTGAGGCCATCCCTCGGTCAACCAGAAGACATGCAAGAGGTCAAGCAAGGCACTGCTCTCGTGTCACATCTTCAAAACATGCACAAAGGGCAGCCACTGACGTGTGCCGTGAGGTCCCCGCCTGCTCCATTCCTCCACTGCCTGGATTTGCTTTTTTTTTTCTTGTTCAGTTGTATTGCTCTCTTTGATAGCATGTCAAGCACATAAAGGCAGGCACTGTCAGAGAGACCTCCAGTTCTTTTCGAACATGTATCATATCCCAAGTCTGCCTTTTAACATCTATAAGGCGGGATTTGATTGTTTCTGAGCACTCGGTTGAAAGGCAAAGCACAAGCATCCTTAATAAACCATCAGAGCTCTGGGATGCAGAGTTATTTCTCTGGACCGAGAGTGTCCGGCTTCAGTCTCGTGGTGGGAGCAGATACTCCTTCCAGCATTCTTGTTCTACTTTGGTTTTCTGCTCAGTTATCCCAGAATGAAAAAAAAAAAAACAAGCTAGCAATTTCAAAATTAAAAGGTGTAGCTCGGTGCAAAATACATTTTGGCTCCTCCCCTGTTGAAGAAGGCAATCCCAATCACCGGCCAATAGCGAGGGGGCGCGTTGTCCCACATCTAAATTTCTAGGGAGCTGAAGTATGCGCTCAGTTTATGGTACATGATCTTCATGGATCCCCGGTAAGCCAGCCATAATCTCTCTGGTTCATATTAAGGCCTGTATGCTCTCAGTTTATGGTACATAATCTCTCTGGTTCATATTAAGGCCTGTTGGCATGCGAGAGAAGCCCAGGCATCGCAGAAGAACCAATCTGCCTGCTGTTATAGTATAAATGATTGCCTTCCATAGCGCTGTATGATCTGTATCTTGAAAGAATTTTTTTTTTTTTTAAATTAATGTCAGACTTACCAGGGTATTCTGAAATTTGATGAAGCTGATGATGGAGCAGACCATAAAAATATCGTTATCATTTTTTTTTTTATTTAGAGTTTTTGGTTCAAATGCATGTTCTCAGAAAGGAATTTCTAACAACCATTCTCTTTCCTCTCCCTCTCTTGGTCTGCCTAAAACAGAGACCGTTACCACTATGCATCTATGCCGAATGACGGTATATAAAAATCAATAAATAAATTAATAAAATAAAAATAAATACAACTATTAAAGAAAATTCTTGCAAAATGATCCACAGCTTTAGCCACTGTATATCCCACCTGGTGACAGGGTCTTGTTTGTTTGTCCTTCAGATGTACAATTTCATTGTATTTCTCATTTAAATGAATGAACATGACGTTCCATTACAAGCAGTGCATTTCTGCAGTGATCAGCCAGATCCTTGGCTATTGGTTGTGATCTTTCCAGTGCGCATCACTGGTTGAGAAACAGTAGTGTGGTATTCCCATAACCATTACTGAGGGAGAGAGAAGGAAGGGACACACAACAGGACTTCGGCTTGGAGGTTTTTCCCTCATCATTTACAAGCATACAAAAGTCAGGGTACATTTAACTGAACCTCCCCCCTCCCCAATACTCACACATACTCAGTATCCTTTTATATTTAAAAATTGTGATAAAGATGATTTAAAATTAAAATTAATTAAAAGCAACGCAGTTGCATCTTGATTAGGACAAGAAGCGTTTTAAGATGCTCCGATTTAAGCCTCTGAAAACGGTCTGCCTAAGACAGGGACTGTTATCTCTCTCGGCATCTAATTTGCCAGCTCTCTTGTAGCAATTTTTGGCACACTAGCACAGTGCTGCTTTATTCCTGTTTTGAGAGCAGTGCCTGTGGTACTGTGCGGTCATGTTTCTTCAGCAGGCTCTAATCCTGCGTGATGTGCTGGCATAATCCAAGTTTATGCGGTTTTCCTTCGGAACCCTGAAGTTAATGGTCTTCGCCGACTTTTGCTGAAGCCGTAATTTCTGCTCATTTCTCAGATGTCAGTATCTTCACCTAGTGAACCCCCCACCCCTTCACCCCCTCCAATCAAGAAAGAGATGCCAAGAGCAGACGCTTACTCTACCGCAGACATTTTTGGCGACGTTTCATCAGGCCCCGATTATATCATTTGGCCTTTGGACTATCATAAAGTCCATCTTACACTGAACAAACCACGTTTAATAGCCTTGAGCTCCCAGCGTATATCTAGGTTGTAAAAAGAAGTATAGCCATAAAGATAGAGGTTATAATACAAGCTATGATGCCAGAGATCTGCATCCTATTTAGGTCAACTCAGATATGAAGTAATTGGATGGAGGAGCTAAGAGAACTCTTGAAACCGATGTGTAATATTCAAGCCTAAATTTAAATAATGCATTCTTACTCCTGTAGATGACAGTTTTTATAGTATTTTCTTTTCAGAATGAGTACTCTTGTCTTTAGTGCCTGAATGTGCATGTAGGGTTGACGGATAAGTATGAGAGAGACAGTGGCCTCACTGACACCCTCTTCATTTTTCTGACTCTCTCTAATCCTTTTTGTTTACAGCATTCATTTGTTTGGTTTATCCCAACAACTTCATCCTGCTTCTTTAGGCTTTTAAATCAATCAGGCCAAGGCTACCTAAGCCTTCATTAACAGCTAGTCGGGGTTTCCCCCCAGTCCTCCAGCTGAGAGGCATGGACCATACTTCCCTCTGGAACCTGATAACGAGGGCACCCTTGAATCAGCCAAAAGATGTTGCTAAGGCTGTCAGAAGGGGCATGCAAGGTGGGCAACTTTCAGGGGCACCAGGCCTGGGGGGGGGGGGGCACCAATGTGCCTTATCCAGAGGCAGGGCACCACACTGCAGGCTGCCGCAGTGGTGGTAGCAATTCTCTTAAGCTTCTCCATGGTTGCTAGAGTGCGGATGGAGTGGGACTGGGGCTGGCCTGCTGCATCATCCAAGGTCCCTCACCCCCTAAAGTGGCTTTTCCACCCTCCAGAACTGACCGTGGTGCCGTTTGGCTCAGTAGCATGTCTGGATGTTGCTGGGACCCCCTGCAGGGCTTTGAATACAGTTACCACCTAAGCCAAGTCCACCCTGACAGGCTTATCCAGTTCTGGTTCTGCTCCGCTGCATTTACAGACTTGGTAGCCCTGGCAGTTTTAAAGAAATTAGATCTACAAATCCATAGACACAATAAAGAAAAACCAGAAATGGAACATCTTATCCTGCAACCCTAGATGAGGAAAACCAACAGTTTTTGAACCAATTCAACAAACCCATGAAAAGCTTGCGGCTTTGTCAAATTGATTCACCGAGCCTCTTGTTTAAAGAAGAAATGGCCATTGACTTGAAAATTCAGGGCAGATCAGTGGAAATCCCTTGGTTCATAAAATCTGCTCCAGGTTGTAGGCGTAGACGGAACAGTTTTACAGCATTGAGGATGCACATATCTTTAGGTTCTCTGTTATTTATCAGCGTGTTAGATGTAGCTATGATGTTATAGATTTGCAATCATGCAGAAACCATAGAGTGCAAGTTTTTGTGTGATGTGTAACCAAACGCATATGTGAGAGGAAGTAAAAATGTGAATTTAAGGAAAAATGATTAGACTGCCCTTATCGGGATGGTATGCATGTTTTAGGTGAGATTCTGGAAGGCTAGGCAAAGCATTTTTAAAAGGCGAATGCTGTGATCTCCGGTAAGCAAGACAGGGCCGGCCCTATTAAAGATCAGCGTGGGGGTAACTTGCACAGTGCAGCAGATACTGACATAAACTTGCTGGGCAGACTGGGGATCATTTGGTCCTTTTCTGCTGTCATTTCTGTGTTTCTGTGTTTAATAAATGGGAACCTTCAAGCCTGTGTTTGAAAACAGCGGAGGCTAGTTAAATATTTTTATGGTGTTATTTGCCAGAGTAAAGGAAGTGGTTTGTTGTAAGATAGGTTTCCTATTTTTCTCCAGATGTTAACAAGTTTTAACAGTGCCCACATCTGCTCCCAGATTAAAGTGAACCCTTGAGCAGGATTGAATAAATTTAGGCCTGAGGGCTGTTGGAGGTGAATAAAAAGAGTGCACATGCTTGGTTAAATTGGTCATGGTAAGTATGTCTATAGGTAGAGTGGAACTGGCTTCTGGCTTTTGCGCACCTCACATACCTTTTTATGTCAGGCTGTAATAAATATTTTTTTTGTCCCATAACTTTCAAATATCTGCTTTTACAACAATTGCTGTTTGGTTTTTCTCTCATTATTCATCCTCTATGTTTCAACAATTTTTATTTGCAGTACTAAATAACATCATCCTGCGAGGCTTACGCTCTGAGTCTCCTGCAGGGAGTAACAACACATGACCTTAATTTTATAATAAAGAAATGCAACAAGCCATCAAACTGCTGAGTTCAGTGTGTGGCCGTAACCCTCCCTGATCCCCCCTCCCTGATCCCCCCTCCCTCTCCCAAAACCACTCCTTCCCAGAACAACAATGCAATGGTGTCATCGCCACCCACAGTTCGCCTACAAAGGAACCCACAACAGTCAGTCATTCAGAATCAAACTCCTGGCCCGATGAGGAAGCGTATGTATGTAGCTGTTCCACACTGACAAAAATTTCCAATGATGGTGGGTGAGAACCGAGAGGCCATTTTATCCATTTGCATCATTTGATGGAACTCATTCCACTACATCCAAAATGATAGAGAGTTTGCTGTAGACCAGAGTCGAAGAATCGTATGTTTCCCAACCACACTTGCCTTCTTGGGTAGAAGGCGGGGTCCTTGACCCTTAACCTGTAAAGGGGGAATACAATCAAACAGAAACAGTTTGGGGGATAAGGGAAGCGAGACATGAAGTATTCCAGCAAGGTAGGCAGCGATATGGCCCCAGAAACATTTAATCGGGGGAGAATCTCAAAACAAATGGGATAGAGAACCCAATGTCCGGTGACATTTGACGCATAGTGCTGAGTCTGATAATTTATATAAATATCTAGTATAAGGGGATACATGTGCCCAGCACAAAAATTTAAATTGCATTTCTCTGTAATACATATTTATTGAGGTGGCTGAGATTTGCCTGAAACCAGACTGAAGGACCGAGGGAGTCAAGGCAAACACTCCCTCCCTGTTCCAACGTGCCATCAAAACAGAACTGGGATCCGGGGAAACAATCCTTCGCAAATTTTTATAGTATTTTGATAATGAGGGAGGCTGTGGATTCTCCAGTAAAAGCACGTTATTTATGGCATTGAAGACTCTGGGAGTTCGAGATTCCTGTGATAGAGAAAAAACATAGTGTCGGGCCTGTAAGTAAGAAAAAAGGTGGGAGGAGTGTAGCCCATAAAGATCTACCAAATCTGGAAATGACAGAATTATCCCCTCCCCATCTAGAATGTGCCCAATCTGTGTTATTCCTTGATCTGCCCATAAGCAGAAGGCTGCAGTGTGCAACCCAGGAGTAAATGCATAGTTACCCCGGAAAGGCAAAAGATACGAGCAGAGCCTCGGGATGCCCAATTTCTTTGTCATCTGCATCCATGCCCACCGCATAGGCTCTAATAAAATATGATGTTGCAAAGATGGGGGAAGGTCTTTTGTAGGGGCCTGCAGCACGTAACATAGATCTAACAGGGAAACTAACGCCCTCTCTACTTCAATGTTTACAAATAGGGATTTACCGATGATCCAGTCCCACAAGAGGTGCAGATTACTGGCTATGTTGTAAAGACCAATGTCGGGAACTCCCATGCCTCCCCTCCCCCACCCCCTTGTAACCACTTCAGAGATATGCGCGACTTTTTACCTTTACTTGGTGAGAGAGGTAACGGTGGTGGGGCCGCTTGGCAATAGTGATCATAATATGATCAAATTTGATTTAATGACTTGAAAAGGAACAGTGTGCAAATCCAAGGCTCTCGTGCTAAACTTTCAAAAGGGAAACTTTGATAAAATGAGAAAAATTGTTAGAAATAAACTGAAAGGAGCAGCTACAAAAGTAAAAAATGTCCAAGAGGCGTGGTCATTGTTAAAAAATACCATTCTAGAAGCACAGTCCAGATGTATTCCACACATTAAGAAAGGTGGAAAGAAGGCAAAACGATTACCGGCATGGTTAAAAGGGGAGGTGAAAGAAGCTATTTTAGCCAAAAGATCTTCATTCAAAAATTGGAAGAAGGATCCAACAGAAGAAAATAGGATAAAGCATAAACATTGGCAAGTTAAATGTAAGACATTGATGTGGGAAATATGCGCTTGCCAGCAAGCCATTTCAGGGTTTAAACACTAACTTCCCTTCTCCCTGACATTTGCCTGAATAAAAGCATCACTTGTGCTTAAGTCTCTGCCTGGGAAAGGATACCTGTTGGCCCTGAATTCCTGGGGGAGGGGCTGGGTGTTCCCTAGTCAGAGGCAGGACAAAGTCAGGAGGTATAGATTTCAGCAGCCAATGAAATGATCCGTGCACACCCCCTGAGCCAAAGCCAATAGTGTAAGGACTCGACTGTTGCTATGGGAAAGTAGCCAATCATGTAATGACACATCATCTGCCTTTGTATGAATGTACAATAAAAGGAAGAGGCTCTGAGGACAAACCCTCTTTGCCTTCCCTCCTCCTGCCTGCCATGAAAACTGTCTGAGGCCTTTTCATTACTCCTATATCTGGTGACCCCGACGTGATGATAAACCCCATGCTTATTTCGGCTGGTCATAGCTTAAAGGTACGTACCGTTCAACAGATCTGCTAATCGTAAGTATATTAAAGTACTTTTTAGTATATTTAAGTATTTTTTAGCAAGTTTGTTCCCCACACTCGTGAGCAATGGGAAGTGATTTATCCATGCAGCAGAGGCTACATGCCAAGCAGCTGCAGAAAATCATCAATAATCATTATTTCATCACCAGAAGAAAAATAGCGCAAGTCAGCCTGGGGGACTTAGAAAAATTAATAAGTGAAATAGCTTGCCGTTGCCCTTGGTATTCGATGGAGTCTGGAACTCTAAATACCCAGAATTGGATTTCAATCGGCAATTATCTTCATACGGCTCCCAGAGCTCCCATAAAGCTAAGATTAATCTGGCAAAAATGTACAGAAGCCATCGAACGCACAGAAAAAAAAGGTTTAAAAACAGCAGTTTCAAACCATGTGCTTTTAGAAGCAGGCAGACATACCCTTCCCCCATCTTCTCAGTCTTCCTCAGAGACAGCAAATTCTTTGTATCCTCAGCTCCTCATACCTACACCCAAAGCACAAGCAATTCACACCTTCCCCATTTCTTCAGAAAAGCAGTCCTTGAGAACAATAGAGCCACCACCTGGCCTGGGTGGGGTGATTAGCATTGAATTTCAGCAGAAACTGCAGAAAGAAAACCTTGCAGAAACAGAATTATTAGAAGGACTTCAAGCCTTCCCCATCACAGAAAAGAACCATGAACAAAGGGGGACAGAAAATGAAATAGAACATCTGGGGACACACAATCACATGGCTCCTGTGGCTTCCTCTGCATCCACCTCAGAGAAAAGACCCCAGGAAATAGAAAACACTGAGGTCAGAAAAACTAGCCTTCCTCCATCTTGCCTGCAACCCCCTTCCCCCACCACAAAGGGGATTAAAGAGCTGGGTGTGGCAGCAAGTGCCATGTGCAGTGACTATGCCCACAGGTCTTCAAAGAAATCAGCGTGTAAGACCTTGGGCCAGGCAGCTGCACTCCTGTGTTACAAGCAAAGAAAATATCAATATGAAAAAAAAGATTTAATTAGACTCCTGCGTTACAAGCAAAGAAAATATCACTATGAAAAAAAAAATAAAAATGGTTTCTATTAACAAACAGTACAAATTTGGAAAAAATGGTTTCTCTCTACAAACAGTACAAATTTGGAAAAAATGGTTTCTATTAGTATTTGAAATTCAGTTACAAAAAATCTGCATACTTTGAGAGTATTTTCCCCCACAAAGTGTATGCAGACCTTATGTTACAAACTGTACTGAAATTTGAATAATATACTGTATAAATTACATGTGAAAATTTCCCTTTTACAAAGTTAATTTGGCTCACATTTAAAATGACTCCATTTCTCTGAGATTTAAGTTTATAGTTTGAATTGCTAGCGTACAGAACTTACTGTGATTCTCCCTAAAGTAAATTAAAAAATAGTATCTGTCTGCAAAGAATCAGCAAATCCTGGGCCAGCCATTGTCTGTGGTCAATTGTTAAACAATGCTATCTTTAAGTTTCTATTGACTGAAGGATTAACTCCTTGGGTGTAGTTCTTTTCTTTTGAGAAACACTGCTCCTCCCCCCCTTTTTCTGTAACTCTTGCTAGCCACTCAAGGGGGAGGGAGGGAGAACTTTTGAAAAGAAAAAAACTGGACTTAGTACTGCAGTTTCTCTCTCTAGTTTATATATGTTATAACTTTTCTATATTTGTTATAACTAATACTTTTCTTTAACTGTGCTTGCAGCTTTCAAAGGGGGGCACGAGACAGTTCAGATATCCTGCTGATCCAAATCTTTTCCCTACACTAGCCCTTCATCTGTTATTAATCTTTTAGTACTTTCAATCTTCCTTAATACTGAACTGAGATTACTGAACAGCGTGTTTAATTTCCTATTCTAATAATTATATGAAGAAATTCTATTCTGATATTCCACATTGAATTTAAGCTCAGAGTATTATTGATTGCAACCTGGAACAATAGTTGCAATCTATAAAACTAATGATGGGGTCTCCACTAGGAGGCGCTATGTTATTCTACAAGTTATATTATATTATTGTTTTAATAATTCTGTTGTATAATAGTTTTTATTTTTCAGACCTACAGACCTTCTGTATTAAAGAAACTTCAGTTTTATTTTCTTTTTCACAAATTTTTACAGAATTCTGAACCTTAAAAGTTTTACTGACAGAGGTTGCTACATCTAAAGCAATCCCTCCCAAGCCTTTTCTTGCAAATCCAAATTGATTTTATTAAATTGAATGATAGAATTGATTCTCCAAGGTTAAAAAGGTAAGAATTTCACTTTAATCCTTACCTTAGTAAATTTTTGCTGTATGCCAGTTTTTAATATTTTCCAGATTTACAGCCTTCCTGCCATGAGGAGATGTGAAGGTGAACACTTTGCAGTTTATTTTAACATTTTTCTAACACCTTTTGACTTTTGACTTTTGATCCTTGATCTAATTTTGTTTTTGATAACTTTTTGATAAGATTTTTAGCTCATTATGTGTTATCTGTTGTCTGTCTTGATGCAAGAAATATTTGCAGGATGGATGAATATGTGTCAGTTTTGTGTAAATGAATATTTGCAAGATGAATGAATATATGTCAGTCTTGTGTAACATATGTTTAATGTAATGTCTAATATACTTGTCATTTGATTCAGCTTATTGCAAATGACTTTTCCTTTAAACGATTAATTTACATTTATTGCTATTTTACTGAATGAAAATTGATCACTGCATAAAAACTTTCTTGATAATGGGGTTACCCTCTTTTCTGAAAACTAAAAATGGCTCTGCTTACTGCAGCCATTCCTTTGCATGAATTTTGTCAATAATTGAACATTAAATACGTATTTGGCATCCCCTACAACACCACAGGGCAAGCCATTGTGGAGAGAGCCAATCATACCCTTAAGAGCTCTTGAAAACAAAAACAAAAAGGAGGGATAATTGCCCCTGGATTTCCCCCTGAACAAAGTATTGTTTACTTTAAATCATCTAAACATATCAGGTTCACATAAGAACACAGCCATGAGTAATCATTATGGGACTAGGGTTAGTCACCCACAGCCATCAGTTTTGTATAGCATATTTAATGTCTGGTACGGTCCCGTTCCCTTAAAATGGGGAACGAGGATATGTTTCTCTGCTTGCTTCCACAGGTATCAAGCCATGGAAAGATGGAAAGGTGTCCAGGTCTACAGGACCCGATCCCCAACTTCTCCCTGAGCCTCCACAGCCCTCAGAAGGACAGAGACCGGACTCCTTGCAAAAAGCAGCACCACATGACCTGGGGACAGATCAAGGCCCTATCCAACCAATCTGCACAACTCTTAGAACAGCAAGGCCTTGAGAAAACTCCAGAGAACTTATTAGCCACCTTTTCTTGCCTGAATGCCAACTCATTAACAATTGTGTTCTGTACCCTCATCCTTTGCCTTATTTCTCCAGCTATGGCGATTTCAGAACAAGGACTCTGACAGAACAACATGTACATCCTCTGCACAGAACTTTTCACACCTGTTGAATCGAACAGACTGTTGGATCTGCACACATGCCAACCCAAGCCTGCGGAGAACTACTGATGCATGCTGTACCATTTAACCTTACAGTATGGACTAATTATCCTTTACAGAGAGGTGTTTTCATTAACTCTCCAGTTAATAATACCATACTACACATTGGTAGCTGTATTCAAGAGACTGCCGCTCTTTGTTGGGACTATGATACAGGGGATGGGAAGGGAATTCAGGTGGGAAATATCCATATTGTAACCGAACCTTTGTATTAATCACTGAACACTTACATAATTATACCACATATATGTATGCAATTGGCAGATTTCAGGATGTGCAGTGGGAGACCCAAGCAGGTACAGAAAGTATAGAGGGGATGAAGGATTTACCTTTTGTAGTTATATAGCCCAAATGATAACCAATGACATGTCCACTAATCTGTTAGGAAACATATGGATGTTATGTGGGCGTAGAGCATATATGTACAGATGCACTCTAGGCTACATCCTCCCCTCATACTATGCAGTCAAAAATTTACCTAAAGCAAGGCTCTGTAACAAAAGGGAGGCGATAAATAATCCCATAGAAAAGTATACAGAAACTCAGATAGCTAGAAGCCTGTTTCCCCCAATGGGGACAGATATGAATTAGAGACTTACATGTCCTAGCTAACTGGACGACTGCCATATTTAATCAGACAGTCCATGCATTAAAACTACTCACAACAAAAGTTTCTCAGATTAGAGAAGTAGCATTACAGAACAGCTATACCTTAGACACTATTTTAGCTTTAACATTAGAAACCATCTTAGCCTTAAAGGGTGGTGTTTGTGCATTAATTGGATCTCATTGCTGTGTGTACATATCAGTTTATAAAGCAAACCTCACACATACCATAGAGCAGATAGAAACCATGGTTGCTGATGCACCACTTTCAGACAGAATACCAACTTCTCCATGGGACTGGCTATGGTCCTGGCTCCCTGATATTTCTGGTCTCAAAAGGGTGATTTCCATTATAATTACTGTGATTATCTTAACTATCTGCCTGTGATGCTGTATTCAGTGCATACCCAACCCTCATATCCATATTGAAACCTTGCTCTCAGCCCGGATACAAAGATGTCTTGTAAGATGCCTAATAGGGAATCACGAGCCCTGCAGCGTTGGCACACCACCTGCACCAGCTCTGGGTGATATGGAGATTCAGAAGCTCATCGGTGGCTGGCACACCACGCCGAATCAGCTTTCTTCTCTCCATAATCCCTCTTCCCCTATTTCCAGCCCATACCAAGACATAACAGATTTCAGTAAGGGTCTAAAGCTTTACTGAGCTGCCCTAAACAAAAACAGAAAGGGTGAGATGTGGGAAATATGCGCTTGCCAGCAAGCCATTTCAGGGTTTAAACACTAACTTCCCTTCTCCCTGACATTTGCCTGAATAAAAGCATCACTTGTGCTTAAGTCTCTGCCTGGGAAAGGATACCTGTTGGCCCTGAATTCCTGGGGGAGGGGCTGGGTGTTCCCTAGTCAGAGGCAGGACAAAGTCAGGAGGTATAGATTTCAGCAGCCAATGAAATGATCCGTGCACACCCCCTGAGCCAAAGCCAATAGTGTAAGGACTCGACTGTTGCTATGGGAAAGTAGCCAATCATGTAATGACACATCATCTGCCTTTGTATGAATGTACAATAAAAGGAAGAGGCTCTGAGGACAAACCCTCTTTGCCTTCCCTCCTCCTGCCTGCCATGAAAACTGTCTGAGGCCTTTTCATTACTCCTATACATTGATAAGACAGGCTAAGAGAGAATTTGAAAAGAAGTTGGCTGTAGAGGCAAAAACTCACAGTAAAAACTTTTAAAAATATTTATTTATTTATTTATTTATTTAAGGTTTTTTTATACCGGCATTCATGAACTCGTTCACATCATGTTGGTTTACAGAAAACAGGGGTGCGGATAATACAACCAAAAAACATAAATAACGTGATGAAGAGAAGCATATATCCGAAGCAGAAAGCCTGTGAGGGAGTCAGTTGGACCATTAGATGATCGAGGGGTTAAAGGGGCACTTAGAGAAGATAAGTACCCGTAATGGAGAAGGTTTTCATGGGTAATGATTCAGATGGACTGAATCAAATCATGGTGAACCTAGAAGATGTGGTAGGCCTGATTGACAAACTGAAGAGTAGTAAATCACCTGGACCAGATGGTATACACCCCAGAGTTCTGAAGGAACTAAAAAATGAAATTTCAGACCTATTAGTAAAAATTTGTAACTTATCATTAAAATCATCCATCGTACCTGAAGACTGGAGGATAGCAAATGTAACCCCAATATTTAAAAAGGGCTCCAGGGGCGATCCGGGAAACTACAGACCGGTTAGCCTGACTTCAGTGCCAGGAAAAATAGTGGAAAGTGTTCTAAACCTCAAAATCACAGAACATATAGAAAGACATGGTTTAATGGAACAAAGTCAGCATGGCTTTACCCAGGGCAAGTCTTGCCTCACAAATCTGCTTCACTTTTTTGAAGGAGTTAATAAACATGTGGATAAAGGTGAACCGGTAGATATAGTATACTTGGATTTTCAGAAGGCGTTTGACAAAGTTCCTCATGAGAGGCTTCTAGGAAAAGTAAAAAGTCATGGGATAGGTGGCGATGTCCTTTCGTGGATTGCAAACTGGCTAAAAGACAGGAAATAGAGAGTAGGATTGAATGGGCAATTTTCTCAGTGGAAGGGAGTGGACAGTGGAGTGCCTCAGGGATCTGTATTGGGACCCTTACTGTCAATATATTTATAAATGATCTGGAAAGAAATATGACGAGTGAGATAATCAAATTTGCAGATGACACAAAATTGTTCAGAGTAGTTAAATCACAAGCAGATTGTGATAAATTGCAGGAAGACCTTGTGAGACTGGAAAATTGGGCATCCAAATGGCAGATGAAATTTAATGTGGATAAGTGCAAGGTGATGCATATAGGGAAAAATAACCCATGCTATAATTACACAATGTTGGGTTCCATATTAGGTGCTACAACCCAAGAAAGAGATCTAGGTGTCATAGTGGATTACACATTGAAATCGTCGGTGCAGTGTGCTGCGGCAGTCAAAAAAGCAAACAGAATGTTGGGAATTATTAGAAAAGGAATGATGAATAAAACGGAAAATGTCATAATGCCTCTGTATCGCTCCATGGTGAGACCGCACCTTGAATACTGTGTACAATTCTGGTCGCCGCATCTCAAAAAAGATATAATTGCGATGGAGAAGGTACAGAGAAGGGCTACCAAAATGATAAGGGGAATGGAACAATTCCCCTATGAGGAAAGACTAAGGAGGTTAGGACTTTTCAGCTTGGAGAAGAGACGACTGAGGGGGGATATGATAGAGGTGTTTAAAATCATGAGAGGTCTAGAACGGGTAGATGTGAATCAGTTATTTACTCTTTCGGATAGTAGAAAGACTAGGGGGCACTCCATGAAGTTAGCATGGGGCACATTTAAAACTAATCGGAGAAAGTTCTTTTTTACTCAACGCACAATTAAACTCTGGAATTTGTTGCCAGAGAATGTGGTTCGTGCAGTTAGTATAGCTGTGTTTAAAAAAGGATTGGATAAGTTCTTGGAGGAGAAGTCCATTACCTGCTATTAAGTTCACTTAGAGAATAGCCACTGCCATTAGCAATGGTTACATGGAATAGACTTAGTTTTTGGGTACTTGCCAGGTTCTTATGGCCTGGATTGGCCACTGTTGGAAACAGGATGCTGGGCTTGATGGACCCTTGGTCTGACCCAGTATGGCATTTTCTTATGTTCTTATGTTCTTTCCACAAAAAGGAACGTAGGGCTTTACTTATGACTAAAAGGTCCTTGGGTTTAAGTCTAAGGGGCAAAGTTTGGAGCACATAGAGCCATTTTGGCAAAAGGAACATCTTGAACAGGTTTACCCGGCCTCCCCAGGGAGAGTGGTAAAGCTTTCCATGCCCACATTTTATCTTGTGAGAGACGTAAAACTGGGGCAACATTAAGCCCTTAGAGAAGTGTTAAATTTGTGGTAGCGGATAGAGTCTCTAGCCCAGTGTAAGGGAAAGTTATCGCCCCAATGCTCCTAAAGAGCATCTGGGAAGGCCAAAGCTTCAGATTTATCCCGATTTAAGCGAAGACCAGAGAAGGCCGCGTACTCCTGAAAAACTAATAGTAAACGTGATATGGAGCGCTGAGGGTCCGTCAGGAATACTAAGATATCGTCGGCAAAAGCCACATATTTGAAAATTGTGTCGCAAAATTTAACCCCTCTTAATGAGTTAGCAGACTGGATCAAAAGCAGGAGAGGCTCCAGAGTTAAAATAAAAAGCAAAGGGGAGAGGGGGCACTCCTGTGTAGTTTCTCTGTAAATTGGGAAAGGGCTTAAGTGGGCTCCGTTCGTGGCGATAACAGCCATAGGGCGCTTGTATAACAGTTGTATGGCATCAGAGAACAGCCCCTCTATACCCATATCTCTCAGGCAATGGAATAGGTATTCCCACTCAATCCTGTCAAAAGCTTTTTCCATGTCGAAGCTGACCACTACGTAGGGTTCGTCAGCTCTCCTGCATAGTGCCATTGCATTGAGCACCTTACAGATGTTGGTTAACGAGTAGCGCTTAAGGACAAAGCCAACTTGCCCTGGGGCAATTGGAGAAGGCAAAATGACAGCCAGTCAGTCTGCCAATATTTTTGCCAGCAATGTTTGGTCAAAATTTAGAAGGGAGATAGGACGATAAGAGGCAGGGGATGGATGGTCCTTCCCCAGCTTGGCAATAAGCATTATATGCGCCGAGTTCATACGGGGCGGGTATTCGCCTGTTGAAATTAGAGTGTTAAATGCTGAAACTAACGACATGTTAGTGTAAAATTCTCGTATAAAATTCTGCAGTAAAGCCGTCCGGCCCTGGGGCTTTGAGATGTTTCACCTGCTTAATAGCCACTGTGACTTCTTCTGCGTTGGTCTGCACTAAGGTGTGGCAAAGTGATATGAGATTTAAATTTGGCATAACAATTTGCATTCCTCCCCTCAGAAGTGTATCAATTGGAATAATATTCCCGAAAACTATTTAGTATCTCTGGGGTATTGTTCACCACCTGACCTGATGGAGTCCTCAAAGCGGCTATGTGCCTGGAGCTACGTGTAGTTCGAATCAAATTGGCCAGTAACTTCCCTGATTTATTACCAGATTGGAAGAATTTAAACTGGTAATATATGATGTTTTTCTTTGATGAATGAGGGAATTCAGTGCCGTTTGAATAGACAGAAAGCACTCATGGTTGTCCTGGGTGTGGGTTTTTATCAGGGCCCTTTTTGCCTGTTGCAATTGAACTCCTAAGGCTAACAAGCGCCTGTCCAGCATTTTTCGACGATGGGCTAAGTAAGATATTATGTCTCCCCGCAATACTGCCTTGGCAGTATACCAAAACAGCACCGGATCGTCTGCTTGGGCTTGACTCAGGTCTGCGAATCCTCTCCACTTAGAGCAGAGGAAATCCTGAAAGTAGGGGTCATCAGCCAAAAAATATGGAAATCTCCAGGGATGCAGCAACTGGTTATTAGTGGGCCCCGACAGGTCAATCCAGGCAGGTGCATGGTCTGAGATTATGATTCATCAATACCTGTATCTGGGATTTTTGAAAAAGGCATGTGCGCTTACCAAAGATAGTGAAGTCTGGAATAGGTAGAGTGGGCCCTAGATAGGTGTGTAAACTCTTTTTCTAAGGGGTGTAAGGTCCTCCACGTGTCAACCAGATGGAGTGCATTCTCTAAAAGGATGATGCCTTTGCTAAGCCCCCGATCTGTAGTAGTGGCCGGAGACTTCTCTAAGGAAGGATCTCGTACTGCATTAAAATCTCCTCCCACCACCAGCGTGTGTGAAACATAAGGTAGTAGTGTATTGTAAATCTCCTGAAAAAAAAAAGGGATTGTACATATTGGGGGCATAAAGATTGCAGATTGCATATGGTTTAATACTGCTAATAAAACTACATAACGGCCCAGGGGGTCCTTGGTTTCCTTCTGTACCCGCAGGGGGAGGTTTTTATGGATCAGAATGGCTACCCCAGCCGATTTGGATGTGGTGGAGGAAAAATAGACTTCCCCCACCCAGCTCTGGCGCAATATTTTATGTTCTGGGTCAGTAAGGTGCGTCTCCTGCAGGAATACTAGGTCCGCGGATCTCCGCTTTAAAGCAGCAGGAGTTTAGTTCTCTTTATCGGAGAGTGGATACCATAAACATTCCAGGAGTAGATGCGTGTGCCTTGCTTAATCATTCAAAAAAAACAAAACTGTAACCCAGACCAAGACCCGAGGCAAAGCAGCGTTAAGTCGAGGAGAAGGACCCTCCCAGCCGGGGTCCCCAGTTCTCCACAGCATAGAGATAAGATCCTGCACAGGCAACAACATAAAAGCAACAAAGGCATGACACCATTCAAAAGGAGAACATTGAACCCCCCCAACCCTCCCCTCCCCCCCCTTCCTGCCCCTGAACCAAACCAACACCCCTCCCTCACAATTAACACTGAAGGAAGGTTTGAGGTCACTACCATGCCCACGAGTTCCCCTCCCCCCAATCCAGCCCCATCCTTACTTACAGACCGATTCAGTAAAGTCCGCGGGGAGAGCGGACGAACGCTCGCTCTGCTGGCACGCGCACCGGCCCCTCGCCGGTGCGCGCGATGCAGTATTCAAATTAGGTAGCGCGGTAGAAATGAGGAAAAGGAGGTGCTAGGGACACTAGTGCGTCCCTAGCGCCTCCTTTTTGACAGGAGCGGCGGCTGTCAGCGGGTTTGACAGCCGACGCTCAATTTTGCCGGCATCGGTTCTCGAGCCTGCTGACAGCCACGGGCTCGGAAACGGACGCCGGCAAAATTGAGCGTTCCAGTTTTCGGCTCGACAGTTGCGGGCCGAATTCAAATTTTTTTTTTTTAACTTTTTTTACTCTTCGGGACCTCCGACTTAATATCGCTATGATATTAAGTCGGAGGGTGCGTGCACTTTCCCGGTGCCAGAAGAAATTAGCGCCGACCCAAAGGTCGGCGCTAATTTCTGAAAGTAAAATGTGTGGCTTGGCTGCACATTTTACTTTCTGTATCCCGCGCACATACCTAATAGGGCCATCAACATGCATTTGCATGTTGAGGGCGCTATTAGGTGCCGCGGGTTAGACGCGCGTTTTCCTCCCCTTACTGAATAAGGGGTAAGGGAAAACGCGCGTCCAATAGCAGGCTAACAGTGCGCTCTGTTGGCCTGTTACGAGATTCCAAGAATCTGTATCTATTCTGTATTACTAGCAATAGTTGCAAAACACAAAAAGTACCCCTTACAAAAGAGAAAGATAACAGAAGCCACAGGATATGTTAATGCCCTCGGTGGTCTGCAGAGGGAGGTAGTTGTGCCACCTGTGCTTCCTCCGGTCCCGTAAGAAGGGTGCAGTAAACCATTAGATAACCCTCACAATGGGACTAAAGAAAGGCTATAAAGTTAGTGCAAGGGAAGCCAGTAGCTCTGGAGACCTGAACAGCATTTCCAAAACTTGTAATCCGCCTAAAATCAGCTGCGGCATGGATTGAAAGAGGTTACTGCTTATCAACCATCGCCGTCTGCTCCCCTGGAATCATTCGAACCTGCAGCTGCCTGAGTGTTCAGAAAGTTCTATAGTTCGCCCACCTCTGAGAACCACTGTACACCACCGGGCACCTGAACTCGCGCCCTGGCTGGAATCACCATCACAGCGCGGGTCCCCATCTCGAACAATTTGGTGCACAAAGGGGCCAGAGCCCGGCCCTGGGCAGCCAAGGCAGCTGAGCAATCCTGGAAAACCAGGATTCTTTTATTATTACAATCAGCGTTTTCCCAGAGCGTAAGGCCCTCAGTATTTCAGACTTGTGAGCTAAAATTAAAGATCTTTGCAATAACTACTCGGGGCTTACCCGATTGTGATCCCTTGGGGCCCCAGCCTGTGAGCACGTTCCAAGCGGAGCGGGCCATGTGACTTAAAGAGGCCCAGCTCCCGGAAGAGACAGGATTCCAAAAAGGAGCCATGTTTTTATCCCCCAGAGATTCTGGTAAGCCTATCCATCGAAAATTGGAGCGCCGCGATCGATTTTCTAGGTCATCGAGGCGGCCTGTGTGCTTAACGAAAGCTGCTTTCAACCGCGCTATTTCTTCCTGCGCGATCTGAGGGCCATCCTGCACGGCAGAGGCCCGCTGTTCAACCCGAATAAAGCGGGCTTCATAGCCGGCGAAAGAATCTGCTAACTCATTTGAGCTTGGCTGAGATTTTCTTCAGCTCAGGTTCTAGTGCCCCCCAACCGCCGCGGCTTTAACGTCCGCATGACTTACTTCACTGGGGCCGCCGTCTTCCTCAGGCATCGGGTCGGCACTTCCGGCCTTCTCTTTTTCCTTCTCATTCGTCCTTCAGGCCATTGGTGCCGCGATTATGAAAAGTTCAAGAGAGTGCAGCGATAGCGACCGAAACAAGTTGCAGAGAATTAAAAGGCAGCGCTGCGGATGGGGGCCGGATTCACGAGAAGGGGGCCCGGGAAGGGAGCTCACGTCCGCTCTCCTCAGCGCATCACGTTGATCGCGCCTCCTTGTTCATCCTCTAAGGCAAAAGCAAATTTGAGTGAAACAAGGCCAGTGTGAACAAGTGAGGCACATGGGTTTTGGTGAAACAAATGATATTTTCTTTGCTTGCAGTTCAGTAGGGTGTTCATTTGCCGGCAGGATGCATATTCTATGAACTCTCTCAACTGGTTGCCTTTCTAAGTACCGAGCATATCCAAGAACCTGCTGCTATTTCGGCACCTGTTTCCATTGTTGCTGATTCTGGTTCCTGCAAATGTATTTTTTTCAGGGCTGTCACACACGCCTTAGCTTTTTCCTATATGAAACGTGTCGCAGCACTTATTCCTGGAATTGTGCACTGGTCACTCCTTTTATTGGTGGACTGGTTACATTGATGGTGCTTTTCTTTTTCCTTTCATTAGTTTATTTGAGGTGTATTTTTTTTTCTTTTTTTCAATGCTGACATGCACAAGAACTGTTTCTTGGAATTTTATTAACATATAATAAGCATGTAAAGAAAAAAAAATCATCAGGGGTTTCATTCAAAAGACTTATGTGCCCGAAGCATGTGGTTCCCCCAGCAAGACACAGTAAGTTCATCCATGTTTCAATGTATTATCCAAAGGTGGAATTAATTTTTGAACAGATAGCGCATAAAATAAATGTTAAATTTCAGATGCTTGAATGATAACGCAGGGCTCATCCCATGTGTAGTGATAGATAAATCCATTATTGTTGGGTAAGAGAGCCCAATGATTGATTCACCCATTGCTGACAATCAGAGGGCTCACTAGGCCGAGGTTCAGCACTGGGTAAGTAACTTAGCAGGATGTGACTTAGCATTGGGTAAGTTACATACTTAGCAGGATATGACTTATCCAGCTAAGTTACAAGGGATATTCAGCGGCATGGCTATGCCGCTGAATATCGCGGTCAAAGCGCTACTTAGCCGGATAAGTTAAATTCATCTAAATTAGATCAGCTCTATGGCTGATCTAACTTATCCGTTTAACTTAACTGGATAAGAATGAATATCGTTACTTATCCAATTAACAAGTAGGATACATGAGTTTTGGTTACGTTAACTGGATAAGTAGCACCACTCAGATCGCCCACTGCCTGCCCACAAATTGGCCGGCTTAAAAGATAGCCAGATAAGTGACATATCCGGCTATCTGGTGACCGCTGATTTTCAGCATACCGCTAGATAGCCGGATAAGTCCTACTATCTTGGCTATCCAGCGCTCTCCAGCACTTTAAATATCAGGCCCTATGGAACTTCAAAAGCATTTAATGATTCCTCTGTAGCTTTGAAAAAAGGGCTAATTGCTGGCTTTTAACCTGTGGTCCACTTCAGCGACATCAGTGCCTACCTCCTGCCACACCCAATGCTATGGCCAAAGCCACAGGGTCAGTTCAATATTCACAGATTTGTTACCCAATTACAGGTAAGTACATGAAGAACCTTTTCCAGGATAGGCAACCTTCAGGCCCCCCCTGGACACCAATCTGCTTGGGATTTCAGGCTATCCCCCTAATGAATATGTATGAGGTAAATTTGCGTGCATGCTGCTACAATGGTGTGTAAATGTATATCATGCATATTCATTAGGGATGGCCTGAAAACCCGAGTAGATTGGTGTCCATGGGGAAGAGATGTGGTCTACCCTTGCCCTTTTCACTGAATTGTTTTCCACCTATTAGTGATCATTCTTGTTCCAATTTAATCTTAATAGCATTTCATGCATTTCTTTGACATTTTCACTAGCTTTGGTCTTCTTTCCTTTTCAGTGCTTTTCCACTCCATTTTAAATCCATCCATCCAGAGAAAAGGTAACTTGCCTCCCACTGAATTCATAGAGGTAACATTTGGGGGTCGGGGGTAAGGTCGATCATCAACTTGGCATCTACTCCATTGAAATGATGTTCACCTGATAAAGGTGAAGCAAAAGTTGAAAGCCCTCCAAATCCACGTATATCCATGGTTTGTTCTCCCTTTTTTTTGTTAAGTTTTCTTAACCAATGTCATTGGCACTCAGGAACTAGTGTTGAGTACATCTAATGAGGATTAGCACAGACATAGCAATTCTTTCAACATTCTATTGCAGGGGCAGGCAAACTACGACCTGCAGGCCAGAACCAGCCCGTCAACACATTTTCTGTGGCCCGCCTACCTCTGTCGGAACTCCCTTATGCCCAGCTTGCCGAAGCCGTCCTCAGTCTCCTGCCTGATATCCTCATCGATGTCCATTGCTGATGATGTTGGGCAGGCAGATCAAGGACGGCTTCCTCCATGGTGCTTCTGCTGACCAGAGGCCACTCCGAATAGCCGTGGGCAAACTGTGCTGCTCTGGACCAGGTCTTCTGGTGAGCTCTACTGATCACTACACACATTCTCCACTATCTGAGGGACACAAGGAAGGTCGATTTGAGACATATGCGTGTGTGGGAGTCCAAGGGAGATAGGAAGTGGGATCTGGTCAGCCAGAGTAGTGACAGGAAGTGAGAGGTCAGCAGGTGAAACTTTGGTTGGAACCTGGGTCCTTCTCTGTGGGAAGCTTTCATGGGGTTATGTCTTGGGCACCGCCTGGATACACAGCTATGAGTTCTGCTTCTTTCCCTGGGCTGAGCGCTCTCTTGCAAGCAGTGGCGGAGCCAGAAATGAATTTTGTGGGGGGCCAAAGGTAACATGGGTTGGCAGTTGACAAAGGGGTCTAGGCCCTACTACTTGTACTCTTATTGATAATAATGCCTTAGAGTGCACTTGACAATGGATTCTAAGTAGTTTCATCATAAGTGATGCTTTAAAATATTTGAAAGCCCTACAAAAAAAACAAAACAAAACCACCACCACCACCTAGAACCTTCCCATGCTGTACAATAACAGCCACAGTAACTCTCAGGATTAAAACAGCAGCAACTTATCTACAATCACGCAGCAAAGGTAAGCATTCTACTAAGCCCTTAGAAACACTAATACACTACGTAGTGGGCAAACAGAACCAAACCAGACTGCTTACAAATCCCTACAGAGAAACTAGACGCTAGCCAAAACACTGCGTCTCTGTCACACATGCGCTAAACACAGACAAACTCTACCTAAGACAGAATAAAGAAACTACAAATTAGGAAACCAAACATGCAGACAAAAACTGAAAGGGAAACAGCAAAATGCAAATATATTAAGAAATGCCACATCCCAAAGATGGCATATTCCAATTGCTGAAAGTCAAAATAATTTTTTTTACCTTTGTTGTTTGATCTTATTTTTCTAATCGGTTGGTCCCACTCTCTTTGTTTCCCTTGCCTGCCTTTTTCTAATTCCTTTTTCAGGATCTCTTTTATTCTTTGTTTCTTCTATCTCCTCTTGTCTTCTTTCCTTCCTCCTTCATAAACACACACACAAATTCTTTCTCACATGCACTCTCTCAGACACATGCTTTCTCTCACACAGGCTCCCACTCTTGCATGCTTTCTCTCAAATACACACAGAGTCCCATTCAGGCTTCTACTTTCATATGCTCTCTCTCACATGCAGGCTCCCACACTCAATTCTCTCTCTCACATGCAGGCTCTTACTTGCAGGTTCCCACTCCCACACACACACAAAGGCTCTCGCTCTCACATGCAGGCCTCCATTCCCCCTCACAGACACACACAAGCTCTCACTCTTACATTCTCTCTCACACACAGGTTCACATTTCCACACACACACACACACACATGCTCTCACTCTCACAAGCAGGCTCCCACTGCCACACATACAGAGACTCCCACTCTCATACTCTCTCTCACACGCAGTTCCACTTCCACGCACAAATGCTCCCTCACTCAGACACACACACACACACACACACACACACACAGGGTCTTACTCTCAATGCACTCAGCTTCTCCATTTCACATGTTCTCTCACATACCACATACACTCCCTGGCAGTCTCCCATTCACATCCCCCCCAGGCAGCCTCCCATTCACACCCCTACTCCATGGCAAGCTCCCATTCACACACACACCCAAGCAGGGTCCCATTCACACCATCACCCCCACCTCAGGCAGGCTCCCATTCACACAAACAGACATCGAGGTAGGCTTCTATTCACTCACAAACACAAAACCCAGGCAGTCTCCCCATCAGGAGCAGAAGGAGAAGCCTGTTCTGTTGCTGCTGCTCCTCCTCCTCGTGTGCCAACCCCTGTGCTATTCAAAACTCTTACATCTAGCACTTCCTCTATCCGGATCTTGTGCATCGCGAGATCAGCATAGAGCATGCCATAGCCGCAAGCATTTTGAATTCAGTAGGGCTGGTACATGAGGAGGAGCAGGCGAACGGGCTCTCTCCGGTCGGGTCTCTCTTCTCGGCAGCCAGTGGATAGGGTCCACCAGCGGCATCCTGGGCCTCATTCTGTTTCCGGCCCCCAGTGGGATGGGAGCCACCAGTGGCAAGGTTCACCTTCTCTTCGGTCATTGGTGGGACAGGATCCACCGGCGGCCTCCCGGGCTGCCTTTCCTCTTTGGCTTCTGCTTCGCTGGGTAGCGCCGGGCCTGTTCGCGGGGGCCCTGCGGCAGGGTCTCTCTTCTTAGGCTGCTGGGCAGGGGCAATGCTGTGGGTGGGCCTGAGCGCAAACACTCAGGCCCACCCTTGACCTTTCCACTGCTCTCAAGCAAACTACATTGTGGATAGGAAAAGTATCAGAGGAGGGGAGGGAGATGTTGGGGAAAGTGCTGGGGTCAGGGAGGGGAGAAAATAAACCAGCTACAAATTTGCAGATTTTTACATTTTACAGCCTGGGAGTATAACCTGTGCTGCAGCTTTGAGAGCTCTGAGGGGGATTCCCACTTACTTCTGATCTGGAACTTCAAGGGACCCCTCCCCGTTCCTTAATTGGAGCTCCATGGGGAGGTCCCCCAGCCCCTGATGCAAGTGAGTGCTACAAATTTGGCCCTGTTTTATTGTCTACAGCTGACCTGTTTTGTTTTCTGGTGTTGTGAGTGGAACTGTCTATGCTGAACTGCCCTTACTGACCGTCAACCTTGGCACAGCGCTGTGGAAAGAATTTAATTCGATCTGAAAAATGCTCATGCAAAAATTGTCCAGAAATGTTAATGTGCAATTTTTGGCACCTTGAACCCGTGAATCTTGTGCGCTGACTGTTAGCAGCCGGATTGATGTGGATTTCTCCAAGTGAAAAGATGTATTAACTTATTCTTAACATAGCCATGAAAGATGAAAACCTAGTTATATTCTGTGACAGCTGGTTCTACGAAAGAAAAATAATTCCACTTAAACATGTGCCTGTGTGATTCCCACAAGACTGTCACTAGCTCAGATATAAAATACAATATATGGTTCATACGCCAGGAGACTAATGAAGGCTGCCTTAGGTGAAGAATGAGAATTTGCCCCAGTGTTATTATTGCTTTGTGAAATGATTTCATCTTCTTTAGTAATTTTATTTGTCATGCACGTAATTTGTACTGAGAAAAAAATTGTTGGGATGATTTATGTGAGTGGTCGGACCATGCACTTCTGACGTTCCATTCAATTTACCCTGAAGGGTTTCTAAGCTCCCTTCCTTAAGAGACAACTGCTACATAATGAATACAGAGTATGTTTGCCATCTGAAAACACTATTTATGCCTTTATTCAGATTCCAGAAGATGCTTCTTCTTGGAGGACCTACAATATAGACCTTATTTAAGCTTTACCTTAAATGAGGGTGGAAGGAATTCCTTTTGAATTTCAAATGCATTTATGCAGCATGGTTGCCATGATAGTCCAGTCGGATACCTAGAAATAAAAGTCAAGAAACAAGCTGTAGATGGTACCTTTTTCATTGGATTAACTCAATACATTTAGCTTTCAAGAGCTGGACCTCCTCCGTTGGTTGACATTTTGCACATTTAAGTAAATACATTTTAAGTCTCTATGGCTTGTTTCAAATTCACCTGAGGATGTTATGTTTTTGTATGGATGTGAACCCTGGGCCAGAGAGAGGTGTCACCGCCCATAGGTAGGAGCCCCGTGGGCCTCACCACTGGTAGGCGTGGTCTCAGTAGCTAGGACACAGCTGTAGTATAGACTTTATTATGGGAGAAAGAGAGAGCAGAACCCGTGGAGCGAGGAATGTGGTAAAGGTGCAGTTCTTGAGCAGAACCCATGGAGCGGGTACTGCAATCAAATTACAGTTCTATAGCTGAGGGGTAAACCCAGGAAGATACCTCAGATGAGACAATCCGGTAGTGGTCCGCAGCGCGGGGTACACCAGACAGTTTCCCCAATAGAATAGTAATTACCTCTGGTGTGCAGATCCGGTAGAGGCCCGCAGCGCGGGGTACGCCGAGAATGACTGTACGAGGTAGATGATGTAGAGGAGGTCTGAGGTATTTGAAGAAGTACTTGAAGAAGAAATAGTAATCTTCCTGCAGCGCAGGGTAGATATAGCGAATCCTGCTGGTGAGAATGCGGTAGTGGCCCGAGGCTCAGGGTACAACACAGAGAGAATCCCAGCAAGGCTTGGCAGAGATGAAGTGAGAAGAACTCACAAGGCTTGGTTCCAGAAGGACAAGGCAGGAAGGCCCTCTGTGGAGCGGATAGCCTAGGAACGTGGAAGAGCCCCCGAGGAGCAGGTACTCAGAGCGTTCCCCACCGAGACAGGAACAAGAAGTCCAAGGAGAAGCATATTCAGCAACGAGGAGATCTGCAACAGAGTGGACACGCCGGAAGGAGTGGAGAGAATGAGACGAGATCTAAGGAAACTGGAAGAGTGGTCGAAGATATGGCAATGCCAAGAAGTGCAAAGTCATGCATATGGGGAGTGGAAATCCGAATAAACTGTATTCGATGGGGGGGGGGGGAAAGGCTGATGTGCACGGAGCAGGAGAGGGACCTTGGGGTGATAGTGTCTAATGATCTGAAGTCGGCGAAACAATGTGACAAGGCGATAGCTAAAGCCAGAAGAATGCTGGGCTGCATAGAGAGAGGAATATCGAGTAAGAAAAGGGAAGTGATTATTCCCTTGTACAGGTCCTTGGTGAGGCCTCACCTGGAGTACTGTGTTCAGTTCTGGAGACCGTATCTTCAAAAAGACAAAGACAAGATGGAGGCGGTACAGAGAAGGGCGACCAGGAAGGTGGAGGATCTTCATCGGATGACGTACGAGGAGAGATTGAAGAATCTAAATATGTACACCCTGGAGGAAAGGAGGAGCAGAGGTGATATGATACAGACTTTCAGATACTTGAAAGGTGTTAATGATCCAAAGACAACGACAAACCTTTTCCGTAGGAAAAAAATCAGCAGAACCAGGGGTCACGATTTGAAGCTCCAGGGAGGAAGATTCAGAACCAATGTCAGGAAGTATTTCTTCACGGAGAGGGTGGTGGATGCCTGGAATGCCCTTCCGGAGGATGTGGTGAAGACCAGAACTGTGAAGGACTTCAAAGGGGCGTGGAATAAACACTGTGGATCCATAAAGTCAAGAGGCCGCCAATGAAGAGTGGGTGACTCGCCAGAATGATGGCTACTGCCTGGAGACAATACCCTTATTAAATAAACATACACATGCTTACTGTGACTCCAACATCGCTCTAAGCTTCAACAGCAAGAGGAAATGTGGAAAAAAGGATTCACACTCACAAAGAGGGGAGTAGCTGGCTTGTTACGGCGGTTACTACCCCAAATCAAATAAGCCTGATACTTCACTTTCAATGCATATACAGCATAGTTCTCTGCTTCAACGGCAGGGGAGAAGAAAAACTGATACTTCACACATCCAGCAGAGCTCTCTGCTTCAACGGCAGGGGAGAAGAAAAGAGGGGTTCGCACTCACAAGCGGGGAGTAGCTGGCTTGTTACGGCGGTTACTACCCCAAACCAAATGTGCCTGATACTTCACTTTCGATGCATATCCAGCATGGCTCTCTGCTTCAACAGCATGGGAGAAGACTGATACTTCACGCATATCCAGCATAGCTCTCTGCTTCAACGGCAGGGGAGAAAAAAAGAAAACTGATACTTCACACATATCCAGCATAGCTCCCTGCTTCAACGGCAGGGGAGAAGAAAAACAACCAATAAGGGCTGTATAACATAGTCTGGGTAAAACAAATAAGCATGGGTGTAGCTTGCTTATTGGCAGGGGAGAATCTTGCTTATTGGCAGGGGAGAAGAAAAACAACCGATAAGGGCTGTATAACATAGTCTGGGTAAAACAAATAAGCATGGATGTAGCTTGCTTATTGCGGCGGCTACTACCCCTAACTAATCAAGCTAGATATTTCACTTGGATGCAGCTCCATCACTGCTCTCTACATTAAAGGTGGGGGTGGAAGGGAAATAGAACCAAGAGCTAAGAGAAACAGATAAGTATGAGAGAAAAAATGTGTGAAGCTTGCTGGGCAGACTGGATGGGCCATTTGGTCTTCTTCTGCCGTCATTTCTATGTTTCTATGTTTCTATATGTTTCTTTGCTAACTCGTCTGAGTGTAGGGCCAATCAGCTTAAATACAGCGAGGCGGTGATGGAATGCGGAGGGGACGCCCCCGAGGGTCCCACTATGATGTGAACTAAAGATGGCCTGTGCGAGCTCGCTAGGTGAACAAGATGGCGGTCAGCATCGCCCACGCCATCCCAGGGACGCCAAGGAGGTCAGCGTTCGCTGGTGGAAGCTGCCACTCTTCCGAGAATTGACGAAGTAGCAAGAAAAGAGGTGAGCATGAGAGATTGCAGCCATCTGCAAGCGACGAGCGCAACAGATGACTGTATCATACTGTTTAGAAATTACATTATTTCAAATAAGAAAAAAACTTTTTTTTTAAAATTTTGTGTATGAAAAAGAGGAGAAAATGTAATTCTTTTTCCCCTGCCATTACACAATTGACTGGACTACATCTTATTTTGTTGCATACATGCTTTTAAAATTACATTCCCTGCTCTGCTTAATGCTGATACTCATTTGTCATGCACAAACTTAAGAACATCTACCACGTAGACTCAGACTGTGCTTGCATGTATTATATCACTTCTACCACTAAGGGGGTCTATGCTTGCCAGAGCCGTGCGGTGCATGTTACAAATAGCAATGTAGTAAGGCCAGGGATGGTAACTTTCAAACCGGCGTGCGGGGCACACGTGTGCGAGCATACGCCGGTCCGCACCCAGGGACGCAGCTGTTTTATAACTTGCGCGTGTATATGCATGTGTGTTATAAAATAGCCTGGCCGCATGCAGACTTGTGCCAAATTTTAAGAAGGCGCACGCCTGGGCCCGCAAATCCTGCTTCTACCGCCTAAATCAGGGAATTTTAAAGGAGGCACATGCCGACGCCATTCCCAGTTTCAGCAGTTCGTCCCCAGTTCACCCAGTTAAGAGACAAGTCCTCTAACCCTCCCCCCCTCTGGTTTGATAGCCTTCGCTCGCCCCGACCCTTAAAACCCCGCAGATTTGCCCAGTTTTCTTTATTTTGTAACTTACACGGCATCCATTGCAGAAGTAAAGTTACACGGCAGGGGGGTCTGGGTACAGCTGGATCGCATATTTACACGCACATCTCTGATTCACGCCCCGAAACGCCCATGCCCTGCCCAGATTACACTCACACCCCGTCCCTTTTTTGAAAACTTCCTAGATGTCTAGCTGGAGATGCGTGTGTGTCTCGCCTGCTTTTTAAAATCTGCAAGGCGGGCACGAGCCCAGCTTGTTTGCGCATCCCCTAATTAGTCTGCGCACATTGAAAGACGAATTGACATTGGTCTTTGAATGTGCATCTTAAGACGATCCCTTATGATGGTAACCTGATTGTGCTAAAAGTAGTGTGCCCTCGCATGTAAATGAAGGAGTGTCATATGCAGGTTAGGCTTTACTGGGCCCATGGAAAACGGCCTGGCATGCTGCCTGCACCTGCTGTTTATCACGGGCCTGGTAAAGATGAACACCTTCCTCAGACCAGTGTTAGGTTCTTACCGGGGCCTGCTCCGGTCTGAAGGCCCCCATGCTCTCTGGCCCGTTCACTTTCAGCTCATTAGCATGGGAGATCCCTTCTCCCCCTGAACTCTAGCAATATCTGTCTTTTTCTTTCTGTTTGAAACTCCACCCCCCCCCCCCCCCACTGAGCACAGTACCCTCCTGCAGCGTATTCTCCCTAGTGACATCAGGCTCCCACTTGCAGCCTACCCCCTTCTAAGTCATCTCTCCCCGGGGGCATCTCCAGTGAGGTAGCCACCCCAGAAGCCTCCTCCCTGCTAGCAGTGTTCCCACCCCTCCATACCTAGATCTCACCAATCCGGAGGGGTGAGGTCTTCACAGGGCAAGAGAGAGATGAATGAGTCCTCCTACTCGTATAGCAGCCAACCCTAAATGATGCCTAGGATGCAATTCGCTGTGTATGTTGAATGATGAGCTTCACCATATATAATGAAGCATCCTCAAGAAGCATCATTCAGCTTTTGGCTGCTGTGTAGGCAGAAAATCTCTCACATCTCTTTGGCTCATGAAGACCCTGCCCCTCAGGACAAATGAATGTCTAATGAAGGAAAGTGTTTAAACCCCTCTCCAAGCCACAGAATGCCTAACTAATTTATTTTCCTATTCATAAGCTTCATATCCATTTTTGTGATATGTGTAATTGGGGGAGGAGGGCAAGTTGAGAATGCATGGGCCATGACATTATCACAATCTCAGAGCAAAAAGCTGAAAAATATCTGCCCACATTTTATTCTCAATGTAGCCTCATTTGCATAATCCATGAAACACTTTTTCACTCCAGCTCCATAGGAATGAAGGGGGAAACCAAATCACTTAAACACATGTCAAAAAAGTGTTTATTACTGTCAGGAAAGAAACTGCAAGTGCTTTAGCAAGTTGCAAGGTATGAAGAGCTCCTGGCAGGAAAGGTCAGCTTGTGTAATGTCTAACCCTTCTTCTCAATTAGCCACATTGGCTCCCCATCCAATTTAACATACAGTTCAAGCTTAATTCTATAGAAGGACTCGGGGCCCTCCATGAAGTTAGCAAGTAGCTCATTTAAACAAATTGAAGAAAATTCTTTTTCACTCAAGGCCTGACTTTAAACCCTCCCCATGAGTAAAAAATGGGCGTTATGCGAATGGCTGGGCTTTGCGTGCACTGCGCGCATTTTAGAAGAGGCCAGGCCGTGCGTGTAACAGGGGTTACGAGCACAAGAGCCAGACCTCTATGAAGGGGCAGTCCTGGGGCAGGGAGGGGCAGGAAGGGGGCGGGAAGGGGTGGTCCAGGGGGCGGAGCTGGAGGCCGTTGTGCCGGCACACGCAACTTACGCCAGTTCAGGAGCTGGCGTAAGTTCTGAAATAAAGAAAGGAAGCAAACATAGAGCCTTCAAAGGGGGTCGGGGAGGAAGGGGGAAGAAAGAGGCAAGGTAGATGGGGGGGGGGGAGGGAACTGGCGGAGTCCCGATCTCCTCACGTGCGGAAACTAGGAAAATCTACCCCCCTGCTTGCGCCGGTCCGGATTTTATAGCATGTGCACGCCGGCAAGCGCATGTTATAAAATCGCACGTCCATGTGCACATGCTGGATAGCGCGCGCACATGGACATGTGTGCGTATTTTTTAAAAATCTACCCGTCAGCGCATAGTTAAGCTCTGGAATTCATTGCCAGAGGATGTGGTTACAGCAGTTAGTGTAAATGGGCTTAACTAGGAACCTTTGGATAAGTTCCTAGAGGAAAAATCCATAAACTGCTATTAAATAATAAGCAATAGTAGATTGAGATCTATTTAATCTATTTAATGTTTAATACTTTCCAGGTACATGCGACTTGGATTGGCCACTGTTGGAAGCAGGATATTGGGCTTGATGGACCCTTGATCTGACCCAATATAGCAATTTTTATGTTCTCATGTTTTTATCTTATTTTATGATGGATGATATTTGGGGGTTTTATTCCCTATTCGTTCTCCAAAGGCCCAAAAGATTTTGAGTGAATGGAGCCCATAGTTAATTATTAGACACAGAATGCTGATTTTGTGCTTTCGCAGCACCAAAAACATGTAAGCCAATAAGAAAAGAAATCCAGGATAATTTACTACAAATGACAGCATAGGAGTCTTTCCCATCTCAGATTGGCAGAACTGAAGAAAGGAAAACGAGATTATAGTAGCTTCAGAAAACAATATAATTTCATGTGAGCTGCAAGAGTGCAGCTTGCTTAAGAACATAAGAAATTGCCATGCTGGGTCAGACCAAGGGTCCATCAAGCCCAGCATCCTGTTTCCAACAAAGGCCAAACCAGGCCACAAGAACCTGGCAAGTACCCTGTCAGGTTTCCCCCTTGTTCTAGTTTGAAAGCCGCTCTATCTTCTTTTTAAAAGTTAGTGCCAGTAGCTTGGTTCCATTCTGGTTAAGGTGGAGCCCAACCTTTCGGAAACGTCTCCCCTTCCCCAAATGTTTCCCCAGTTCCTTACAAAACTGAATATCTCTTCCCTGCACCAAAAAGATCCCATGCTACTGATGCAATTAGTAGCAGTGGCTATTCCCTAAGTAGACTTGATTAATAGCCGTTAATGGACTTCTCCTCCAAGAACTTATCCAAACCTTTTTTGAACTCAGCTACACTAACTGCACTAACCACATCCTCTGGCAACAAATTCCAGAGCTTAATTGTGCGTTGAGTGAAAAAGAATTTTCTCCGATTAGTCTTAAATGTGCTACTTGCTAACTTTATGGAATGCCCCCTAATCCTTCTATTATCCGAAAGTGTAAATAACCAATTCACATCTACTCATTCAAGACCTCTCATGATCTTAAAGACCTCTATCATATCCCCCCTCAGCCGTCTCTTCTCCAAGCTGAACAGCCTTTCCTCATAGGGGAGTTGTTCCATCCCCTTTATCAATTTGGTCGCCCTTCTCTGTACCTTCTCCATTGCAACTATATCTTTTTTTAGATGCGATGACCAGAACTGTACACAGTATTCAAGGTGCAGTCTCACCATGGAGCGATACAGAGGCATTATGACATTTTCCATTTTATTTACCATTCCCTTCCTAATAATTCCTAACATTCTGTTTGCTTTTTTGACTGCTGCAGCACACTGAGCTGACAATTTTAAAGTATTATCCATTGTGATGCCTAGATCTTTTTCCTGAGTGGTAGCTCCTAATATGTAACCTAACGTCGTGTAATTACAGCAAATGTTATTTTTCCCTATATGCAACACCTTGCACTTGTCCACATTAAATTTCATCTGCCATTTGGATGTCCAATCTTCCAGTCTTGCAAGGTCCTCCTGTAATATATCACAATCTGCTTGTAATTTAACTACTCGGAATAATTTTGTATCGTCCGCAAATTTGATAACCTCACTCGTATTCCTTTCCAGATCATTTATATATATATTGAAAAGCACAGATCCAAGAACAGATCCCTGAGGCACTCCACTGTTTACCCTTTTCCACTGAGAAAATTGACCATTTAATCTTACTCTCTGTTTCCTGTCTTTTAACCAGTTGGTAATACACGAAAGGACATCGTCTCCTATCCCATGACTTTTTAGTTTTCTTAGAAGCCTCTCATGAGGGACTTTGTCAAATGCCTTCTGAAAATCAAAATACACTACATCTACCAGTTCACCTTTATCCACATGTGTATTAACCCTTGAAAATAATGAAGCAGATTTGATAGGCAAGACTTCCCTTGGGTAAATCCTTGTTGACTATGTTCCATTAAACCATGTCTTTCTATATGCTCTACGATTTTGACCTTTAGAATAGTTTCCACAATGTTTCCTGGCACTGAAGCCAGTCTCACTGGTCTATAGTTACCCAGATCTCCCCTAGAGCCCTTTTTAAATATTGGGGTTACATTGGCCACCCTCCAGTCTTCAGGTACAATGGATGATTTTAATGATAGGTTACACATTTTAACTAATAGATCAGAAATTTCATTTTTTAGTTCCTTCACTGCCCTAGGATGCATACCATCTGGTTCAGGTGATTTGCTACTCTTTACGTTGTCAATCTGGCCTACTATATCTTCCAGGTTCACAGTGATTTGGTTCAGTTCGTCTGACTCATCACCCTTGAAAACCATCTCTGGAACTGGTAACTCCCCAACAACCTCAGTAGTAAACATGGGAGCAAAGAATTCATTTAGTCTTTCTGCAAAGGCCTTATCTTCCCTAAGAGCCCCTTTAATGGTCCAACCAACTCCCTCACAGGTTTCTTGCTTCGGATATATTTTAAAATGTTTTTATTATGAGTTTTTGCCTTTACGGCTAACTTAATTTCAAATTCTCGCTTCACCCTGTCTTATCAATGTTTTATTCTTAACTTGACAATGCTTATGCTTTTTCCTACTTTCTTCAGATGGATCCATCTTCCAATTTTTAAAGGATTTTTTTTGACTAAAATATCCTCTTTCACCTCACCTTCTAATCATGCCAGTAATCGTTTTGCCTTCCTTCCACCTTTTTTAATGCATGGAATACATCTGAGCTGCACTTCTAAGATTGTATTTTGAAACAATGTCTATGCCTGTTGTACACTTTTAACCTTTGCAGCTGCACCTTTCAGCTTTTTCTAACTATTTTCTCATTTTATAAAACGTTCCCTTTTGAAATTTAGTGTTAGAGTTATAGATTTTGCTTATTGTCCCCCTTCCAGTTATTAGTTCAAATTTGATCATGTTATGATCACTATTGCCGTGGCCCCACCACAATTACCCTCTTTCACCAAATTCTGTGTTCCACTGAGGATTAAAACTAAAATAGCTCCCTCTCTCATTGGGTTCTTGAACCAATTGCTCCATGAAGCAGTCGTTTATTCGTTAGCGCTCAAATTCTCTCTTAGCCTGCCTATCAGGTTTTATAATTAACTTGACAATGCTTATGCTTTTTTCCTATTTTCTTCAGATGGATCCTTCTTCCAATTTTTGAAGGATCTTTTTTTTTGGCTAAAATAGCCTCTTTCACCTCACCTTTTAACCATGACAGTAATCGTTTTGCCTTCCTTCCACCTTTCTTAATGCATGGAATACATCTGGATGGCGCCTCTAGAATTGTATTTTTAAACAATGTCCATGCCTGTTGAAAACTTTTAACCTTTGCAGCTGCACCTTTCAGTTTTTTCTAATTCTTTTCCTCATTTTATCAAAGTTTCCCTTTTGAAAGTTTAGTGTTAGAGCTGTAGATTTACTTATTGTCCCCCTTCCAGTTATTAGTTTAATCACGTTATGACCACTATTGCCAAGTGGCCCCACCACCATTACCTCTCTCACCAAATCCTGCGTTCCACTAAGAATTAAATCTAAAATAGCTCCCTCTCTTGTTGGTTCCTGAACCAATTGCTCCATGAAGCAGTCATTTATTACATCCAGGAACTTTATGTCTCTAGCAAGTCCTGATGTTACATTTACCCAGTCAATATTGGCGTAGTTGAAATCTCCCATTAATATTGCACTGCCAAATTGGTTAGCTTCCCTGATTTCTCTTAGCATTTCATCATCTGTCTGACCATTTTGTCTAGGTGGATCGTAGTATATCCTATCACTATACTATTAACCAACACACATGGGATTTCTACCCTTATAGATTCTACTGAGCATTTAGTTTCTTGTATGATCTTTATCCTGTTGGACTCTATAACATGCCACAACCCCACAAAGTTGATCCTCCCTATCATTGCGATATAATTTGTACCCTGATATAGTACTGTCCCATTGGTTATCCTCCTTCCACCAAGTCTGTGTGATGCCAGTTATATTATTCTCATTATTTACTGCTATACACGCTAACGCTCCCATCTTACTTCTTAGACTTCTGGCATTGGCATACAGACATTTCAAAGTGTGTTTTTTGCTTGTATTAACAACCTGCTTTTCAGTTGTTTGGGATAATTCAGAAATCATTAGCTTTGGTGATTTGTTACATATAGGCACATGGACTACGTTTGCTTTTGTTGGAACCTCCCAGTTGGGATGCCTTAACTCTCCTGTTTCATTAGAATCCTTCAAGGGTACATTTCTCCAAACCATGTACTGCTGAGTGACTGTCAGGTTTCCCCCTTGTTCTAGTTTGAAAGCTGCTCTATCTCCTTTTTGAAAGTTAGTGCCAATAGCTTGATTCCACTCTGGTTAAGGTGGAGCTCATCTTTTCGGAAAAGTCTCCCCTTCCCCAAACATTTCCCCAGTTCCTTACAAAACTGAATCCCTCTTCCCTGCACCATCATCTCATCCAAGCATTGAAACTCGAGCTCTACCTGCCTTTGGGGACCTGCACGTGGAACAAGAAGCATTTCAGAGAATGCCACCCTGGAGGTTCTGGATTTCCTAAAATCCTAAATTTGGCTTCCAGAACCTCTCTCCCACATTTCCCTATGTTGTTGGTGCTCATATGTACCACGACAGCCGGCTCCTCCCCAGCACTGTCTATAATCCTATCTAGGTGACGTGTGAGGTCTGCCACCTTCGCACCATGCAGGCAAGTTACCAGGCGGTCCTCACGTCCACCAGCCACCCTGCTATCTACATTTCTAATAATTGAATCACCATGATGTCCGGCCTAACCCTTCCCTCCTCAGCAGTTGATCTGGGAGACGTTCTTAGTGTGAGAGGACAATACATCACCTAGAGAGCAGGTCCTTGCTACAGGATCACTTCCTGCTACACCAGGGTGATGTTCTTCTACTGGGAGACCTTTCTAATCCAAGGCAGCACTGGGACTGCCAGACTGGATTTGGGACTTGGCTACTATGTCCCTGAAGGTCTCATCAATGTACCTCTCTGTCTGCCTCAGCTCCTCCAAGTCTGCTACTCTAGCCTTCAGAGATCGGACTCATTCCCTGAGAGCCAGGAGCTATTTGCACCGAGTGCACACATACAATCTCTCACTGGTGGGTAAAAAAATCATACATGTGACACTCAATGCAAAAGATTGGAAAGCACTCCTCTTGCTGTTGGACTGCTGCCTTCATCTTAGTTTTATTAGGTTCCTGGTTAAGTTTAGGGTACTAAGGGAGTTGGAATTAGAGTACTTTAAATTTACAGGAGTATTTACTAATTAATCCGGAATTTAAGTTTAGGATACTAAGGGAGTTGGAATTAGAGTACTTTAAATTTACAGGTTAATTTGCTAATTAATCAGCTAGTGTCCTACAAGGGGATTATTCAATTTTCAATAAGGACTGGTACAATAGTATGATTTAGATAAGACCCTGATTAATTTTTAATGAGAAAGTGTCTCTTGCCTAAAAATCAAGGGTTGAGTGGGTGGCAAAGACAGACACTAGAATTAACTATTTCTGGCTTGCTTATTAACTCAGACACACACAAACTAAAGAATATATCCCTCTATTTCACCTTTCACCAAACTTTTATAAGACCAAAGATTTCCCAAAGCTATACTTACCAATCCTCTTTAACCTCCATTAAATTGATCACTCAGTTTGAAATTCACGCGCCGTTAGGCACGCCCTTCCGGTCCTCTTCTACTGCAAAGGGTGCAGGGCCTCTCGAAGCTGGGGCTGTGGACTTCAATCCCTGGATCGCTTGCGGTGACCTCTGGACTCCTCTCTCGGGGGATGCTGGGAGCAGTATGCAGATGAGCCTTCCGGTCCTTTTCTACTGCTTGAAGATTTTCACACCGGCATGCACACCAGCATGCAGCAAAGTCACAGACAGTTAACTCATATGAAGAACTACTTTTAAAGCCATTTGTCTGGGTAAATAAGGATTTATCCAGTTAAAATGACTTTGGCTGAAAATTGCCTTCCTTCGCGTGAGCTCGAAGTACTCGTAGGCTTCCATGGCATTCTGACTTTTAGCTGGACTGCAAAGAGACTTCTCCATGGGGGCACGTTTAGGTGGCGGGTAGGGAAGAGGGGAAGGGAAGTAGCATGTTGTAATCACTGATATTTTCACAAGCACACGTGCGCTATTTTACCCCCTCTGGGCCGCCCTTGTTAAAAGCAGGTGCAACGTTATGTGGCCGCTTAGTGCAAATTTTCAAAGCCCTGGCACCTTTTCATGCTGAGAATTAGCGAAAAGTACAGGTGCTGCCTTGGAGAGCTTATGGGCTAAGTTCAAAAATGGCTCCCTAAAGGTGTACACAGACTGCTGTATACTGCTGTTGCTCAATTTTTGCAGTCATAAAAATGAAGATGAACGATATAAGGCTCTCAGCTAATTGTACATACTCAGTGACAGGACGCTGGCCGTGTCCCACATAAACTAGATTGGGCGCATTTATGCTTGAAGGTTATCAAACTCCTTTTCTGACTAGGGTCGGGCTGTCTTTACAGTGTAAAAAATAGCACGCTGTTGGCTACAGAATTCCAAAATTTGAGCTCTCCTTAATGCTGGAGAGAGTTAATTAGAGTGTTTGGAAAATCCGTTCCCAGTAATATGGTGGTGGGGGGGGGGGGGGTGTTGAGATTTTTTTTTAATGATTCTTTCCATGCAAATAAAAAAAGCATTATTTTTCTGTGATGGAGTCTGGACGTATTTCAGATGAGAATTCGCTGGCTGGGTATAAAGCCAAGATACGCTGCTCTCCCATGGTCCCTGTAGGCTTACGTGACACGGATCATTTCAGGCGGACAAAGCCCTAGCATGTAACTGATTCCTTCAGCTCTGCATACAGTGATCCAGTCACCTTTGCTGACAAATAGACTTGGGTACCATTTTGTCACAAATTAAGAAATATTTGGATATTAGCACCCTGACTAGATACCTTTCTTTTTTTTTTTTTTTTTTGCAGTGAAACTTAATTTATATGTTTTCCTGGTGAAAGCTGTTTAGGACAGATCTTGATTCATTTATGCTCTGAGTCCTTGAAAGGCTTAGAGATGAGAAAATATTCCTGCCAAGAGGCAGATAAATATAAAATCTGTTTTTCATCAGAAACTGTACTGTAGTTTTCCTAAACATTGTCTTTTTATTTTAACCCTACAAAGGCTTGGGAGAAAAGGAAGTTCCTTTAAGATAAAGCATAATATCAAATGTTGCAAAAGTTCCAAGTAAAAATGTCAGCGATTTTTTTCCAATTCTTTACAAATAATGTGTCGAGAAGCGGTGGACAGAAAACAGAGATTTATGCTCAGGCTTTAAACAACATTATACATATTTTTAATGTTTTGTTTGAATGGAATCTATCTACACACTGGCAAATTTACACTTTTTGCTAATATGGCTAAAATACTCAAAGGAATTTGTCCAGGTAAGTACTAATTACTTACTTACCCGGGCAAATCTATTTATTTATTTACTTTTATATACCGCGGCTCGTTGGCAAACATCACCTCGGTTTACAATGAACATAAAGGGGCGGATTTTCAGAGCCCTGCTCGCCTAAATCCGCCCAAAACCGGGCGGATTTAGGCGAGCAGGGCCCTGTGCGCCGGGAAGCCTATTTTACATAGGCCTACCGGCGCGCGCAGAGCCCTGGGACTCGCGTAAGTCCCGGGGTTTTCGGAGGGGGCGAGTCGGGGGCGGGCCCGAACCGCGCAACGTTTTCGGGGCGTGTCGGGAGCGTTCCGGGGGCGGGTCCGGGGGCGTGGCTACGGCCCGGGGCGGCCCCGGGGCGTGGCCACGCCCTCCGGACCCGCCCCCAGGTCGCGTCCCGGCGCGCAGGAGGCCCGCTGACGCGCGGGGATTTACGCCTCCCTCTGGGAGGCGTAAATCCCCCGACAAAGGTAAGGGGGGGGGTTTAGACAGGGCCAGGCGGGTGGGTTAGGTAGGGGAAGGGAGGGGAAGGTGAGGGGAGGGCAAAGGAAAGTTCCCTCCGAGGCCGCTCCGATTTCGGAGCGGCCTTGGAGGGAACGGGGGTAGGCTGCGCGGCTCAGCTCGCGCCGGCTATACAAAATCCATAGCCTTGCGCGCGCCGATCCAGGTTTTTAGCAGATACGCGCGGCTCCGCGCGTATCTACTAAAATCCAGCGTACTTTTGTTTGCACCTGGAGCGCAAACAAAAGTAGGCTATTCGCGCTCCTTTTAAAATCCGCCCCTAAGTGAGCAACAGGCTTTACAATCCAACATATTTAAGAAAGGATACAATAGCTGATAACATTCAAATTATAGTATAATAAAACCAAACTAGACTTAACTAGGGCGTATAGTACTGGGGATCAACTTAAAGGAACATTATTAACAGTACAGAATTTTTTTTAGGTCCATATTAGTCATATTGCAGGAAGATAGGACACAGAAAGGTGTCCTATCTTCCTGCAATATGCAATATAAAATCCCTATAGGGAGGTAACTGCCCTCCTCGCGAAAGTGCATGCGCTTTTACTGCACTCGCTCTTTTATCCACTGGCGAAAGGAGCGGGTCTGGAAGTGAGGTTCGGGCAAGGAAAGTGGAAGTGCAATGCAAGGGCTTCGTTTTCAAAACCCCAGCACTTACTTTCCCCTGCGGACGTTTGCACCTTTGCCGGTCCAAATTCTCAAAGCGAAACTCCCTGGGGAGTTTCCCTTGTAAAGCCCCCCCCCCCCGGCGGGCCTGCAAACTATTCGGGCTTTTTAAAAGTTGCCCCCTGTCTGACCAGAGCAAGCTCAGCAGAATTGCTCAATTAGGAAAAAGAGCGCTACAGAGCTGAAAGACTCTCCCCCCCCCCCACCCCCCCATCACTTTGAGGCAATGGGGAATAAGCACGCACACAGGGATTCCAGAGGGCGTTCCCTAAACACTGCTCATTAGTTTGCATGGCTTTTCTTTCTAGTATTAGCCGAAACAACATGCTCTCGATACAGCCAGCCGGATAATGAGTGATGCAGGCTGGGTGGCATCGTCTGGATCAGGGATGGGGGAGCTGCAGTCTTCAAGTGCTACCAACTGGCTCTCAGGAAGAGCCAAGTTACGCATGTTAATCCAAGTCTTGGCTTAAATGTACACAAATATGTCTCACACATATTCATGATGGAAATCCTGAAAAACAGACTGGATTGTGGTAGGAATGTAGCTGCTGTTTGTGTTTTTTTTTAAATCAGTTCAGTTTAGGTTTTTTGTTTTTGACAAGTTTTCTGGTCTTTTTTAGTTTATTGGAGATTTTGGGTCATTCATTTTAGCAAATTGTGCGCACACAAGTTGCAAAAGGTGTATACAATTTGCTGAAACGAATGACCTGAAAGATTTTCAGAATTTTTGGAATGTGTTGAGTTTCGATTCATTATGTTCAACAAACCAAACTTAAAATCAACTCATTTGGATCAATTTTCATTTTTGGATCATTTATTTATTATTTTTTATATACCAACATTCAATCTGAGATATCCCATAGGTTTACATTCAGGTACTGTAGGTATTTCCCTATCCCCTGAGGGTTTACAATCTAAGTTTTGTACCTGAGGCAATAGAGGGTAAAGTGACTTGCCCAAGGTCACAAGGAGTGACAGCAGGACTTGAACCCTGGTCTGTAGCCCACTGCTCTAACCACTAGGCTATTCCTCCTCCCTAAGATCCTAGGGATCATCCAAATGCAGATCCCTAATTTGTAGTGCTTGAGGACTGGAGTTCCCCGTCTCTGATCAAAGCATTGTGTTGCGCCGGGAGGTGGACCCTTGGCCTGGTGCAGGATTGGTAGGCTCCCAGGTCGGCCCCAGAGAGCACCTGTCACCAGGAGGCGGAGCACAGGAGGCTAGCTGGAGCTTCACCAATAGCAATCCAGGTTCCCTCAGGTTGAGCCCTTGGTTACCTGGGCTGTCTGGTCTTAGGTGGGCCTCACAGGATCTCCGAGAGATAAAGTTCAAGAGTGTGCCCACCACAAACAAGGGTGCGTGGTCGATGTTCAGGTCAGGGAGTCCAAGAGCCAGAGAAGGCCAGAACAGAGTCTCTGAATGAAGAGCGAGGATCAAGGCCAGAGTCAAGGATAGCGTGGTCAGCCAAAGCAGGGGTCAATACCAGTGGTCAGTTCGAGGATGGTCAGTCAGGGAAAGGTCAGGTTCCAGGCAGCGGTCAGATTTGGTCATTGATCAGGCAGAGGTCGGTTCCAGGCAGTGTGCAGACGTGGTCAATGGACAAAGCAGAGGTCAGTTCCGGGCAGCGTGCAGATGTGGTCAATGGACAAAGCAGAGGTCAGTTCCGAGAAGACAGTCCGAATGGTTCTACCTGGGTAGAGGTAGGAACAGGAGGACGCTGGAACAGGAGACTGGAACAGGAGGAAGATGGAACAGAAGACCACTTCCTTTTATGCAGCGATAAATTAGGGCGTGCCGCGGAGCTGGGTCCCACCCCTGGCCCTTTAAGAGGCCGGGCGGTCCGCGCGTGCGTGCCTAGGGGCGGGGCCGATGCCACAGAGGACGCCGAGCCCCACTGTGAGGCCTGGTTCGGAGCAGGAGTGCAGGGGAACCGGAGACACCGCTAGCTGGGAGCAGCTGTGGAGGGGACGTGCCCGGAGCTGGTGGAAGGCGTAGCGAGGTGAGCAGGCCTGGCCGCGGAGCGTACGCGGCCAGGAAGCACAACACATTGCTGTTATCTCTGTCACACAGACTTGCCTATTATTCTGGGACACATGGTCATCCTTTGGTTCATAGAGCGATTATTTATTTAAAGGCATTTGATCTTCCATATTAGTCTCAAAGCAGATTACATTCATATTAGCATTCATATTGGCACTAATATTCGCAAGCACTGATTATTGTAACGCCCTATTACTAGGATTACCACATGTGACCATAAGACCGCTTCAAATATTGCGAAATTCTGCCGCAAGAGTATTGACAGGTAAAAGGAAAAGAGACCACATTACTGGAACACTTGCAGAACTACACTGGTTATCTATAGAATAAAGAGTACAAAACAAAGCACTATGTAAAATACATAAATTAATTCATGATGAAAAAGCGGAATAGCTGAACACAGCACTACGTGTACATGTACCACACAGAAATCTGAGGGTCCATCAACAGGATACTGGGCTTTATGGACCCTTGGTCTGACCCAGTATGGCATGTTCTTAGCCTATGTGAAGGGATTGTATATGTGTGAGAGAGAGCCTGTGTGAAGGGGTGTGTGAGAGAGAGACATAGGTAGCCTGTGTGAGGGTGTATGCTTGAGAGAAAAAGGGAGCCTGTGTGGGTGTGTGTGCAAGGGAGAGGGACCCTGTATGAGGGGATGTGTGTATGCGAGAGAGTGAGGGAGCCTGTATGAGAGTGTGTATATGTGCACTAGAGAGAGGGAACAGGTGTGTGTGAAAGAGAGAGGGACAGAGGGAACCTGTGTGAGGTGCAGTACTGAGAACAGGGTCAAACTCTGGGACTGGCGATAGAGTGGAAGGGGTTTTGCCTAGAGGTGGAGGGGAGAGATACTGGCAGGTGGAGGAGTTGGGGCCTAAGAGGGCAAAGTGGCCAGGGGAGTAGGGAGAGTGAGTGGAAGGGACACTCTTACAGTGAATTTCTAGGGAAATTCTGCTCAAAATATTTAAAATTCTGCATCTTTAAGTAATAACTTTTTTCTGTATTAATTTAAAATGTAATTACTTAAAGACTGTCATGTAAATTGTGTTACTTTGACCAATATAAAGAATGCAGAATTTTGCAGAATTTTAAGTTTTTGTGCGCAGAATTTAAAATTTTTTTTTGTGCAGAATTCCCCCAGGAGTAAGATACGAGGTAGATTACATTGACTATTTAGAATAGAAGGATTGTGATGGATTGGGAAGTAAGAGTAAATGGGAGATACAATAGTGCTATTGAACCCGGTTCCAAGAGAGAGGTTCACAGGGCAGAAAAGATGTTTGGTTGAATCTGCTAAAGTCTCAACAACAAGTTCAGTAGTTAAAGGATAAAGGGAGTCTCTTATTTTTATTATCAATTTTGCAGTATGTCGCCATTTTAGGGATGGGATTGGGGGAAGGTCTGGCTGAATAACCAGGCATTTGCTCTTTTCCAAAAAATGAGGTAGGAAGTTTCCGGGCGTAAGGACAGTGGTATCTTATTCCATAGTGTATGCTGACGTTCATTTCCATAAAGTTACTTAAAAAATACACTATGGGGTAGGAAGAGCTAAGATGGTGGCATGAGTTAGCCACATGCTCTGACATCCCACATTTCCTTGCTTATCGTTTGATTGTTACCTTCTTTAGATGCCCCCGAAGAGGAAGGGGAGTGAGCGTCTTCCCGCAAGAGGCCTCTCTTCTCCTGGGACAGCGGATCATCATGGAATTCATGCCTGTTGCAGGAGTGGACTCCTGAACCAAGACGAGGTTGGTGCCACCTATAGGAGGAAGCCCCCTATAGATCCTCATGATCAGGGGGCGGATGCAGGTGAAGTGGAGATCCAACTGGACCTTTACCTATACCAACTCTCGTTCCTCGCAGGTTGAGCCCTTGGGTACTGGGGCCGGCAGGACTTAGGTGTGGGTCTCCAGATGAAGGCAATCCCTTGAAGATGGAAATGTAGTCAGACATACTAGTGATCAGGGCCGACAGCAGGTAACAGAGTCCAGGAACAGGCCAGAGGTTGGGGCAGGTGGCTAAGATGAAGAGATGGTGAGCAGGCAGGAGGTCAGGGTAGGCGGCAGATGAAGCAGAATCCGGGGACAAACCGAGTCAGAAACCAGAAAACAAACCAAAGGGACGAGGAGCTGGAATGGGAGCAGGAGCAGGAAAAGGATCACAGAACTGGAATTGGAGCAGGAACGCGGGACCAGGAGCCGGAATGGAGGAGCAGGTACGGAAAACCAGGAGCAACTCTCTCTCAAGGCTGAGTGGGACCTGTTGCTGAGGTGAAGAGGGAGGATCACAGCTAGGCTTAAATAGGCCCCAGCCCAAATGCACGCGTGCCTAGGGGGGACCAGCAGTAGTGATAGTATCGGTGGCGCTGGAAAGAGTGGCAGCAGCTCCCTGCCATGCGATCAAGGAGCAGAGTCATCGGGGAGCAGGAGGCAGCATGGGGTGAGTCCCGTGAGGGCGGTGGAGAAGGCCAACCGCAGAAGTTTGCGGCTGGCCACCGTAACAAAGGCTTCTGCTCTTGAAGGGGCTATGCAGTTCCCCAAGTATGATGTTGGTGAAGGAGGGCCGCTTTCGCCCGGGGAGAAGGTGTCATTTGCTGCCGGCACTACGGAGCTCTCCTGTTGTGGTGACCACAACACAAGATGATGACATTATTGTTAAGGCGTCGATATCAGAGGGAGCTGCTGCACAAGATGATTCTGGAGTTTTTCCAGTATCTGCAGAAGAGGGTGATGCACTGGAGTTCTTCGAACCCGTTCAGATGTGTGAAGTTCGATGAACGAGTGCTGAGGAAGGCCTTTCTATTTTGCCTGGAGGTGCTGCCACGCCAAGGGTAGTTTTGACTCCTGCGGTCCCTTTTGTCCTGCCGGCAAAACCGACAGTGGTAACTCTTGAGGCTATCTGGGACCTGATGGCTAACCTTGCTATTTCTTTTTCTACCTGCACAGCCAAGGTAAATTAAATTTCCACTAAATTGGAAGACCTATCTCAGAACACTACCTCTCAATATCAAGATCATTTGATATCGTTACCTTGGAAGCTGATATTAAACAAATACAGTCTGTTGACTATGCCTTAATTAAGGAACGTGACTGTCGAGAAAAGTGGAATCAACTGAAAATAATTTGAGACATTTAAACTTAAGGTTCTTAAATTTTCCATATTTAGTTGAAGAGTCACTTACTGTGGTGCTGTGATATTATTTAATGGAAATATTGTCTATCCCACTAGACAAGCTTCCTCCATTTAGCAAAGTACATTTTCTTCCATTTCGTTCTACTTCTAGGCAGGTGCGACGTGTTCAATCTACATTTGTTTTTCAAAACTTGACGGCCTTCTTAGAAGCTTCTTCTCAGGAAGTTATTGAAAGGTCTATTTGTTTGGTTTCCTTTACAACTGAACAAGATGTTAGTTTTATAATGAGAAGTTATTTTAAAAAAAATGTAATGTTTCCTTTTTTGGACAAACAGAATATTTCCTGATTTAGCTAGGGTGGCTCAGGAGAGACGGAAAGAACTCCTGGCTCTCCATCAAGAGGTCAGAGCAATCGGTACTTCCTTGGCCTAGGCCAATGTATTGTAAAGCATAGCGCAGATTGGTTTATTTTTCTTTGTGTCTGAACAACTTTGCGTTTTCTTAGATTCTAGACGAATAAGGGGGCCTGAAGAGAAGCAGGTGGTGCAAGATTAGGCTGTCAATTGCATTAGATGCAGATAATCTCTTGCTAATGCTGTTTCTTTAAGATGTTTTCTTTATTTTCCTCATATTGTTTCTTTTTCCTTTATATAGTGGTCTCCTATTGAGGTCTGTGATTGTATTATGTAGTTCACTGTATGTTAAATAACGGTGTGTGTGATATATTTGGTCTTCTTTTCTGTTTCGAAGATCTCTGTAATGTTGCTGTGCAAAGATGATTCTTTGTATAAGATAAAAACAATGTAATAAAAGTAAAGTTTAAAAAATGCGCTACAAGACTATGCATTCCAGAGCTTGGTGTTAAGAAATAAAAACCCCAGAACTGGCTCGCAGTATCTTTGAAAGATTTGGAATTAGTTGGTCAGTTTATAGATGTTGACTTCGAACGTTTTCCCGCTGCTACTCTGAGGAGAGGGTTCACACCTGTACGGTAGGTTCAGGGAAGAGCTTATTTACATGCACCCTAAAAATCACAAGACGAAGTGCTAAAAACAATAAAACATGAAAGAGGAACTTTTAACCACTTCCCATTTGAGACACCATTCTGCTGATTCACATCTGTACAAACCTCTGGTTTTTTCTCTCCATCTGTAACTGCCTGAACACCAATCTTTTACTTAAGTGAGAATTGCCATGCAGTGAAAAATGGTGCTATTGTAAAGTTAAAGAGGACTGCTGAATTGGTATGAAATAATGTTAAGGCAGGATTTCTCCAAACCTGCCCTATGGACCCCACAAACGGCCAGGTTTTCAGGATATCCACAATGCCTATGCATGAGATATATTTGCATATACTTCGCCCTCAATGCATGCAGATCTATCTCATGCATATTCATTGTGGGTATTCTGAAACCCTGACTGGCTGCGGGCGGGGCCGGTGCTTTGCGCCTTCCTGACCCCCTCCTCCCCAGTCCAGTCCCCAGCTCCAGCCCCGACCTCATTCACTCAGACGGGCCCCTCTATTACACACACTTAGGTTCCTTGTCTCATTGACACATGCACCATTGCACAGACTCCCTCCCTCTCTCTCACTATCACCATTGCTCTCTCTTACACAATCCCTCTCACTCACACACACACAGAGGCCCTACTCCTCTTGACCGTGAGTGGGATGGGCTCCGCTCGCGGCTCCGAATGGCTGCTCTTTGCCGCCCTCTAATGGCCGGCGCCCTAGGTGACTGCCTAGTTTGCCTATTGGAATGCACCGGCCCTGACTGTGGGGTCCCCAGGACGGGTTTTGGAAGACCTGTTAAAGGGGGGAAAAAAGTTATATTACTTTCTCCTACCAGAATGCTTAATTGCAGGGCGAGATTTACATCCAAAGATTTACCCTGGCAATGTCCTCCCCTCCCCTACCATACCACCCAATTTCCCTCTTCCAGGGGGGCCAGCAGCATTTCTTCCCTGCGTCTGTCTCCTCCGCTGACATCAGTTGGAAGTCTGCGTGTGCAGCGCTGGTGGGCTGTGCCAGGTTGTAGAATGCCGAGCAGTTCATGCTTGAAATTCAAGCCTGCAAAGGAAGAAGCAGATAACAGGTTAGAAATACGGATCCTCTCCAGCCAGTTGGGGAGGGGGAGAGGATGGTGCTGATGTAATGTTGAAACATGGCCCCCCCTCCCCCTTGCCCCCAATCGTTTCCTAGATTCCCATTTCATATTAGCATTGGTTTATTTTACAATTCTTTCCAGCACATTTTTAATCCAGGGTGCCCCTACGCACCTGCTTACTGCACCTAATGGGAAAACTGGCCCTGGGTACTTCCACTGAGATCTTGCATGTTGCAATAATTGGGTTGGGGTTTTTTTTTGTTTTTAAAAAATAAAATCAAGGTCAGCAAATGAAGAAATAAAAAGTTATCAGGTGGGGAGTACAGTGAGAGCTGTATGCATGTTAATTGAAAAGCTGTTTTATGATTTGGTCTGGGAGCAGACTTCCAAAGTCAGCTCTGGTACAATCTCTGTCAAATACGTCGTTGGTCAGTGATGATGCATAAAATAAGTTCAGGTGTATGGGGCTCTCTGGAATGTCAGAATAAGTGTCATTAGTGAAAGTAAAAAAAGAATTGTTGAATAGGAATTCCTGCAGACATGTGCCAAACGTTGCTGAGATTTCACCTGAGAGGATTGGTTAAAAATATATCAAATTTAAGAGAATTCAATATAAAGCTTGTGAGCGCTATTTAAAAGCGAGTGCAGAATGATATTTTCTCTTCCCAGGCTTCTATTGCATTCAGTTAACTTAAATGTTCCCAGTATTCTTATTTTTTTTTTCAGATAGTCTGATTCTTATTAGTGACATCATGAGAATCCAGACTTTTCTGATTTACTTAAATGGACCCAGAGGATTGGATTCAGAGCTGAAGAACGTGTTCATCTATTCTGTGTTTCTTCCCGTCTTTGAAAAGTTACAAATTCAGCAGCCGATCCTGATAGTACTACTTTAAATAAAAAGGATCTGCACGGGGGCAGCTTAAGGCAATCCGCTGCCCGAGGTGAGATGAGATGGTGCCCCTCTCGGGCACGCTACAGGTCATATTAAGAGGGCCAAGGGGGTACCCTCTGGAGCCTGGCCCTTTCAGTGATTTGAAATGCGGCAGAAGGGGGAAAGAGGAGGTCAGAGTTCACAGAGGAGTGGCAGTAGATAATGATTCTAGGAAGCTGGCAACCCTGCCACACACTCAGGAACCCTACGACCTGCCTCCCATGTTTCCCCAGCACTTACCCCCCTGGAGAAGTGGGAGATGGGTGAATGGTGGGGGTCTGTGTGTGGTGAACTCTCTTCAGGTCAGTGCAACTATGTTAGGCACCCTAGGTGAATTTTACAGTCCCTCCTTCCCAGCCCTCACCACAATTAAACATTGTGCATATGTATAATAATACATTTTACATAAAAAAGGACAATCATGGTCTTTTGAGGTAAAAATATCACAACATATATATATATATATAATTTTTATATTCACTGCAATGGTGTCACCAGAAAACCCCGTAAAATAGAACATTTGTGCGATTGATGTGAGCTTGGTTCTCAAAGCCATGAGTAAGCTAAAGTATAATTATAATATAGTAAACCTCCATTACTAAAATAGCACTAACTGCCAGCACTCAAACAGTAACAACCCTAGCAATGAATAGGAAACACTGCAACTATTACAGCAAGCCCTAAAACACTAATACATCGCTTATTAGGAAAACAGAATAAGTCAAACTGCTATAGATTCCTACACAGAAACTACATGTCAACAGAATATCTCACCTCGGTAACACATGCAGAACACAAATGGATCCTCACCAAATACAGAATGCCTTGACAGGATTTTAACTGGTTTCTCTTAATTTCGTGCTTCTTCCCCTGCCCGTCTTTGAAAAGTACTAAAAATCCCTCTATTTTCCAGACTTGATCAAAATCTTTTGGCTTTGGGATCCTGTTCTTGGTGTCTTTTTTTTCAGCATGAGTCCTGAACCCTACTAGTTAATCTTTCTTTAGCATCCTCTGCCCTCTTTGACGTTTTCTGTTTACTCTTGTCTGCCATTCAATAATTAAACAAGATAATTTTTTAAATTTCTCCAAAACCAATAAAATATTTCAAAACAATAGACATCAAATAACACCCAACAATTAAAACTAATAAGAATAAAAAAAAATTCCCTGCTCTTTATACTTGGGATCTTTTGATTTCCAGTTTGCCTGAGATTGTCCTGGATTCGGGGAGAGGGGCAAACAAACTCTCTCATACACACATCCATGCTCTCACCCGCACTTCCTCACACACACACAGATATAAACACACACACACAGGCTCTCTGACCCTCATACACATCTACATCGCCACACCCACACATGTATACAGGCTCTCTCTCAACATACATAGAAGCTCTCACTTACACACACACACACACACACATACACACAGGCTCTCTGTCCCTCATACACATCCACATCCACACAGCCACACCCACACACACATGCATACAGGCTTTTTCTCAACACACATAGAAACTCTCACTTACACACACACACACACACACACACACACACACACGCTCTCTGTCCCTCATACACATCCACATCCACACAGCCACACCCACACACACATGCATACAGGCTCTCTCTCAACAACATAGAAGCTATCATTTACACACACACACACACACACACACACACACACACATACACACACATTCTCTCAGGGCCTCTCCCTCTTCTTTAGCTGGTGCAGGTTGGGGTCAGTGGTAACCTACAAAGCCCACCTTTGGGCCATTGTGGGATGAACTCTGCCGTGTCCCTACTAGGCCTTGTTCTTTGGGCTGTGGCTGGATTGGATCTGTCACAGCCCTGCCGAGACTTTGCTTTTTGGGCTGTGAAAGAATGGTCTCTGCCATGGCCCCACTGGGCCTTCATTCAGCAGGCTGTAGCAGGATGGGCTCCACTGCGGCCCGCTTTTCAACAAGATGAGGCAACCAGCACAGGAGTATTTTGGGGGGAGCACTCTTTGCTGCTCCCAAAATTTTGCTGCCTCACCCTGCATCCTGATAGAACCACCCCTGCATAAGCAAAATGAATCGTTTCCCCACAAACTTGTCACCTTTGTGCTGAAAGGCACCCTTGCTCCTTTTTCACTACCTGCCTGGACAGGTTTTTAACTGGTTTCTCTTCCACACTTTCGTGCTTCTTCCCCCGCCCGTCTTGGAAAAGTATCTAAAAATTGCTCTATTTTCCAGGCTTGATCAGAATCTTTTGACGTTGGGATCCTGTCCTTGGTGTCTTTTTTTTTTTCAGCATGAGCCCTGAACCACACCAGTTAATCTTTCTCCAGCCTTCTCTGTCCTATGACGTTTGCTTTATGCTCTTTTCTGCTGTAAAATATGCCGTCTGTACAAACCCTGTTGATTAAAATTACCATATACTGTAATAATAATTACATGGTGGTCAATTGATTTTAATGGTAGCCCTTCAGTAAAGTCTACTTCTTCTTAGTAGGCTTTCAATACTGTTGTACCTTTCCTTGTCCCTTTCTTCCCATTGCTTGAAAAGCTCTTCTGAATTAAATATTAAAGTAATGTACGATAGCCTTTGCTATGGGCCAGAGTGATGTAAGACATTGTTGTAGTTCTCTCCATAGAGATTCATTATTGGCAGGATTACCATCCTTTCGGAATATTTTATGGGAACTGCTTCATTTTCACTGTTGCCAAATGGTACAAAGCAGTTCATGTGGAAATTAATTTCTGGTTGATTTTTTCAATTCAGACTGTGGCTTTCCCATAATTGATCATGCTAAATTGTCCATAGTATTGTTGTTCTAACTAAAATATATATTTTTTTTTTGCATGAGGGCTACCTATACCCGTCAAGTGCTAAAGAAAACAACTATAATGTATTCCGGGCAGAGGAAGCTCTAATTTTTTAACATAGTGCTTAGTGCTGAAGTGTACAAAGTTCATGCAGAATTCAGCCTTAATCTTCAAAGCGGACTTACAAGGGAACCCTCGTATGGCAGAGATGGGCACATTTTTGCCTGCATGAGGGCAGGCGTAAACGTTTATACGCATAATTACGTGCGTGCTTTTAACTTTAGAAAGCACGCATGTAAATCTTTTCCCCGCCCTACCTCTGTCCCCAGGAACGCCTCTTTAACGTACGCAGAAAAGCACTGATGAAACTGCATCCACCCACATGTTTATGCATACAGACTTCAGGCCTATACATATGCATGCAGGGCAGGCCTTTGGGGACAGCAAGCTGGGCGTTCAGCTGGGGCGCTATGAGATTAGGGGCGTCTCAAGCGCTGTCAGCATTGCATGCTGGGCTGTTCAACCAATGGGCTGGCAGCAGTAATGATCATAGGCACCCAGTATAAGATCAGAATCAAGGAGGCAAAGCCTGATGAATGGGGTTTGCCGCGACGCCCGACCCCTACCTTGGATGTGGCTCTCAGGAAGAGTGGTCCTTCATAGGGTGCCAGCTTTCTGTACTGTGCTGGGCCAGTTTTGCAGTATGAACTGTGAGATTATGGGCTCTCAGAGCTCAAACTGTGAGACTGGTCCCATGCAGCAGAGGGAGCTGATGCACTATTGCTCCTGCTAACCAAATAAGAGCTAAGGATGCAGCCACAATGTATGTGTGTGTGTGTGTGTGTGTGTGTGTGTGTGTGTGTCGAGCAGGAGACCCTCATCATACCAGGTAATGGGGGAGAGGGAAACTGTACATGGGTTGGTGGAGAGAACAGGGATAGGGGCAGGGAGAAGGTAGAAGATCTTGAGATGAGGGCGAGAAGCAGGAGAAAGGATCCAGGATAGAAAGATGAAACCTAGCATGAGGAGGGAGGAAAAGACATTAAAAGAGGATCACAGATAGGAGTAGAAGGGCCTGGGACTGGTGGAACAGAGAGGGAAGAAGGGACCACATTTCAGCGGAGGGAAGATTGAAAATGTGCAGGAGATCGGGATTATACCATGGCCTGCACAAACCACAACCAACCAGATCAATTTTGGGGGGGTTTCTTTTAGCACAATACAAAACCTCCGGATGGCAACCGCAAAGTTACCTCAGCAGAACCCCATAGTGTGTCACACAGTCCTAACGCCCAGGGGGGAAGCTGGGCTTGTGTCACGGCTCCTGCCCCACTGGCACCCTCTTTGGTAAAGATTCAATGCTCTTCTCTAGCTCCCTTAATACGTATTTTATTGATACAGCTCTGTAGTATTAATGTCCTGCTGCCTTTATCCCGTGGCTGTGACCCAAAACTGCAGAGCACTGCTGAGGTGGTGTTCACAGCCTTACAGTATGGATTCTTTTTTTTTTTTCTTTTCCCACCACCACCAGCAACAGCTGAACAGCAGCTTGTGGTTGCCACTTTGTAACTCGGCCGCTCAAATTTAAAAGGGGAGCCGCATCTCCCCGCAAAACATGTATCACAAGCTATATAAATTATAACCATAGGTTACACTGCTTTGCAACTTTTCCAGGTTTGATATCCAGCAAATTTATCCAGCTAAGTTAATAAACATGTGGATAAAGGTGAACCGGTAGATATAGTATACTTGGATTTTCAGAAGGCGTTTGACAAAGTTCCTCATGAGAGGCTTCTAGGAAAAGTAAAAAGTCATGGGATAGGTGGCGATGTCCTTTCGTGGATTGCAAACTGGCTAAAAGACAGGAAACAGAGAGTAGGATTAAATGGGCAATTTTCTCAGTGGAAGGGAGTGGACAGTGGAGTGCCTCAGGGATCTGTATTGGGACCCTTACTGTTCAATATATTTATAAATGATCTGGAAAGAAATACGACGAGTGAGATAATCAAATTTGCAGATGACACAAAATTGTGCAGAGTAGTTAAATCACAAGCAGATTGTGATAAATTGCAGGAAGACCTTGTGAGACTGGAAAATTGGGCATCCAAATGGCAGATGAAATTTAATGTGGAAAAGTGCAAGGTGATGCATATAGGGAAAAATAACCCATGCTATAATTACACGATGTTGGGTTCCATATTAGGTGCTACAACCCAAGAAAGAGATCTAGGTGTCATAGTGGATAACACATTGAAATCGTCGGTTCAGTGTGCTGCGGCAGTCAAAAAAGCAAACAGAATGTTGGGAATTATTAGAAAAGGAATGATGAATAAAACGGAAAATGTCATAATGCCTCTGTATCGCTCCATGGTGAGACCGCACCTTGAATACTGTGTACAATTCTGGTCGCCGCATCTCAAAAAAGATATAATTGCGATGGAGAAGGTACAGAGAAGGGCTACCAAAATGATAAGGGGAATGGAACAACTCCCCTATGAGGAAAGACTAAAGAGATTAGGACTTTTCAGCTTGGAGAAGAGACGACTGAGGGGGGATATGATAGAGGTGTTTAAAATCATGAGAGGTCTAGAACGGGTAGATGTGAATCGGTTATTTACTCTTTCAGATAGTAGAAGGACTAGGGGACACTCCATGAAGTTAGCATGGGGCACATTTAAAACTAATCGGAGAAAGTTCTTTTTTACTCAACGCACAATTAAACTCTGGAATTTGTTGCCAGAGAATGTGGTTCGTGCAGGTAGTATAGCTGTGTTTAAAAAAGGATTGGATAAGTTCTTGGAGGAGAAGTCCATTACCTGCTATTAGGTTCACTTAGAGAATAGCCACTGCCATTAGCAATGGTTACATGGAATAGACTTAGTTTTTGGGTACTTGCCAGGTTCTTATGGCCTGGATTGGCCACTGTTGGAAACAGGATGCTGGGCTTGATGGACCCTTGGTCTGACCCAGTATGGCATTTTCTTATGTTCTTATGTTCTTAAGTGGCCCGGAATATCAGCCTTATACAGAAGATATAGTAAAGCTGTCAAAGCCTGTCAAGTATACAGTTCTTCCAGGTTTTGCCATACCAGAACAGCACTAACTGCCAGAACAAACAGCAACAACTCGATCCAGATAAAAAAGCAGCACTGCAGATATTATTCCAGAACCTAGAGGGCCAATACACCTCCTACTGAAAATAGAACCAAGCTGGAATGCTCCAAATCCCTACACAGAAACTGCACACTAGCATAATCCCTCACCTCAATCACACATGTAAGAACACAGACAGACCTTCACCAAATACAGTGTAAAGCAGGGGTCAGGAACCTTTTTGGCTGAGAGAGCCATGAACGCCACATATTTTAAAATGTAATTCCATGAGAGCCATACAATATGTTTAAAACTAAATACAAGTAAATGTGTGCATTTTATGTAAGATCACACTTTTAAAGTACAATAAGTCTCTGAAAATATTACACCAGGCCTTAAGACACCAATACATCTCCTATTAGGAAAACGGACCAAGTCAGGCTGCTATAGAGTCCTACACAGAAACTACACGCCAGCAGAAAACCTCACCTGAATCACGTGCTGTCCCTCACCTAACATAGAATAAAGAGACCAAAACGCATAACAAGAAGCATGCAGAAAAAACTGAATTGGAAACTGCAACAAGCCAGAGTCTCTGTATGCAGTGTAACAAAGGAAAAAAGAAACATCACCCATCCTTATAAAACAAATCAAGAAATATAAAATCATCAGCAGTAAAACTGTACTAATAAAAAGAACATATTTTGAAACAGCTGATGAGTGGAATATCCAATAATTAAAAACTCATATAAAACATTTCCAGATACCAACAAAATATTTCAAAATAGCAGACACAAAGACCCAGTAATGAAAAATAATAAGGATACAAAACATTTTTTGCTCTGCATACCTGGGAACGTTTGATATCCAGGTGACCTGAGATTGTTCTGAATTAGCAGGAGGCGGGGTGGTTTGCTTGGAACTTTCTCCTCTCTCAGTCACATACCAGCGCTCTCTCTCACACTGGCTCTCAATGACACACCTATACACACATGCTCTCAGTACTCACATATACACATGTTTTTTCTCTCTCACTTATATAGGCTCTTAATTACACATTTACACACATGTTGTCTACACACACACACACACACAGGCTTTCAATCACATAAATACATGCTGTCTTTTTCTCTCACACACATACTTTCATTCACATGCTTACAAACATGTCCTCTCTTTCTCTCATTTACACACAGGCTCTCAATCACATACTCACATGCTCCCTCACCTAAATCAGCTCTCAATCACACACAGACACACATGGTCTCTCTCTCTCTCATTTAAGCACAGGCTCTCAATCACATACTCACATGCTCCATCACCTAAACCAGCTCTCAATCACACACAGACACACATGATCTCTCTCTTACTTATACACACAGGCTCTTAATCATACATACACATGATTTCTCTCACACACAAAGGACCTCAATCATACACACCATACTCTTTCACACAAACAGGTTTTCAATCACAAACTTACACATACAGGTTCCCAATGGTAAACTTACATTCATGCTCTCTCTCTCAGAGGCAGGCTCTCAATCACAGACATACTCTCTTTCACATATACAGACTCTCAATCATTCACATACATGCAATCTCTCACTCACACACACAGGATCTCAAACACACATGCTTGCTCGCTCATTCACTCGCTCTCCCCCACCCCCACCCCGGGAACTCGCGGCAGCAGCAACCTCCTCCCAACGCTAACCTCCTTCATTTTCAGCCCTCGCGGAGGAGGAGTCCCATCGGCCGTGGTTGAAGCACTTCATTTTCTTCCGAGCCGCGCTGCAGTCTTCTTTTCGTCGGACCGACGCAGACCACACTGGCGTGGCCTCTTCTTGCCGCGCACGCACCCGATGCTCTCCACTTCCTCTTCCGGGCCGCGGGGGGGGGGGGGGGGGAAGAAGAGACCACACTAGCGTGGCCTCTTCTTGCCGCGCACGCACCTGATGCTCTCCACTTCCTCTTCCGGGCTGCAGGGGGGGGGGGGGGGCGGGAAGAAGAGAGCACGCCGGTGCCCCGGACTCCAGCTGTTCTGCCGCGTTCCGCCCGGGCTGACAGCATTTTAAGCCTGGGCGGAGGAGGACCGGGGAGCAGCTGGGTCAGCGGGGGACTGGAAAGTGTGGCGACACTTATCTGCGAGCCAGATGCAGCCCTCAAAAGAGCCATATCTGACTCGTGAGCCATGGGTTCCTGACCCCTGGTGTAAAGAGACCATAAACAGAAAGATGCAGATAAAAACTGAACTGGAAACCACAGCAAGCCAGATTCAGTTTGCAGTACAATGGAAAAACAGAAACAACACCCTGCTTCATAAAACATCAAAAAAAACCAAATTAAGAAATATAAAACATCAATCATAATAATAGTAAAAGCATACTAAGAAAAGGAATATATCAAAATATCTGACAAATAGTACATTCAATAATTAAACATATAAAATATGTAACTCTTTCAAAAGAACAGACACATCAAATAACTCCCAATAATTAAAACTAATAAGGATAAAATAAATTTGCCACTCTCCACAACTGGAAATGTTTGATTTCCAATCACCTTGATCTTGTCGTGGATTAGTTGGGGGAGGAAGGAGGCACACAAACTTTGCCCTCTCATGCTCTCCTATATACACACTATCACATATATGTTCATTCTCTTATACATACATACATGCTCGCACATGCTCTCTTTCAGACACACACACACACACACACACACACACACACACACACACATTCTTCTCCCACTCTGGAACACACAAGTTGTGACAGCTTCCACCTTTAGCCCATATAGTCAAAAAAACTACTCCTCTTGCTTCTTGGGGCGTGAGCCAATGCTGATCCTGCTCACTCACCCACCCCCTTCCCTCCCACTCACTCATCCTCGCCCCTATCACCCATTCCTCACTTTCCTTCCCTTCCTCCCCTCTCAACCCATTTCCTCCCATCTACTCCTCCTCCCTTTCCTTCTCTACCCTCTCACTCCCTCCCTCTCACTCACTCTAGTCTCCTTCCTTCCCTTCCCTTCCCTCCCCTCTCACTAATCACTTCCCTCCCCTCTCACTAATCACTTCCCTTCACCCATTCCTCCTCCCTTCCCCTCTCTCACTCATTCCTCTTCCCTCCCTCTCACTCATCCCCTTCTCTCTCTCCTTAACCCCTTGTCTTCCTTCCCTTCCCTTACTTAGCTCAGCTTCCCTTGCCTCTCCTCTCTTCTAGGTAAGAAGGGAGGGGGAGGGAAGGAAAGCAAGGGGAGGCTGAGTGAGTGAGGGAGATGGGGAGAGAAGGCAGGGGAGTTGGAACTTTTCACTCCCCCCCCCCCCCTCCCTTTCCATTGCCTGCCTCAGTCCGTTCACCTCCTCTGTCCTGCTGGCACCTCTTCTGTATCACCGTGGTTTTCTTCAGACACACCCCCCCCCCCCCGGCTGTGGGCATGTCATCACCACGCGGACGCGGGTTCAATGAGAGGAGGGAGGCACAACGTGAGACCTCTCCTGATGTGTGTGTGTGTGTGTCCTGTTTCCACTGAGCTTCCAGCACTGACACTACAAACATTGACTGGGGAGATGCAGCTCCACTGACCCCATGCCACCGAGACTCCAGCTGTGCCCCCCCACCTGGGGTACCAGCAAGTGAAGCTCCCAAGACAGGGAGAAGGTCATGGTCTATACGGCCCTCCGCACTCTGATCTTCATTTGACTGTAAACATTTATAGGATTGCAATACATGTGATTGTGCTCATGGTATTATTTATCTGTTCACGTTTATTTTTCCATCGTCCCAGGAGGTTGCTCAAAAACAGATAAGCAACACGGAGGATTAAACAGTCCTGGCCGCCCAGATAAAACATCTGCATTAATTTGGGGACTCTTCACTCACTCTTATTTAATGGTATAAAGAAAAAAAGCTGTCCAAATAAACAAAATACACCAGGCCGTTAGGGTAATGCACGTACAAAGCCACTCACGTGGAGCAACTTGGAACCTGTTGAAAGAAACAATACTTGCTGTACTTGTGTCACTGACGCCAAAGCTTATAATACAAATGTCAGTAATATTAAAATTATCACTTAAGTAGCGCATACCATTTGCTTTGGATACTTTGTTTGGTTCTCAATATGTCTGCAAACAAGCAAATAATCAGACCACTATCTACCTACCCATCATTGTATAAGCAAACATTACAAGCCAGCAAGGCAGTTTTTTTGAGAGATTTTGTTTCATTTGAATATTTTGAACCAGTGCTTTTTTTTCTTCCCAGTACAAAAGGTGCTGGTATTCAAAAGGAGGGACCATGCATGGGAGGGAGAGACATTGAGGCAACCGCCCGGGGCTCCGTACCCCTGTGTATCCCCGCCCTCTGCAACCAGTTCATCAAATGTCGTGGCTCTCCCTATTCCCCCCAGCCTAATAGCATAAATGTTGTGGGCCGCAGCAAGTTTAAAAAAATATGCAGGAGCAGGCGCTGGGGCAGCCCTTCCTTTATTCCCTTCCCTTCCTCGGTTCTGGTCAGCAGTCAGTGGAGGTGACCAATCTTAAGCAGAGCGGAGTGAAGAAGGCATTGATATCCAAGCACTTGCATCTGTTTACTGTACTGCCACGTAAAATCGTAAAAAGTTCATGGAAGGAGCTAAGATATTTGCCTTCTCACGTTGAGATGCTGCCATACTTTTGGGGGCTGGGGTGGTGTGTGTGTGTGGTGGTGGTGGTGGAGGATGAGGGTGTTGGTCAACTTTTGTAAGAAGGGGAAGCAGGGTTGTTCTGCAAGCATTGCAAGAGCCCTAACTGCCGACAGACCCTTTTGCAGCTCTGTGTTGGAAAGCACCCGCCATGCCATACCTCTGCATTTTTAACCTACTGCTCAGAAAGCATGGAGGCAACCTGCACGGATCAGTAGTTACCACCATGAGCAATTTTCTGGGCACCCTGCATGGAGACCATTTGGGCTGTGTTTGCTGTCATTGCCATATTTCTATGTGTGTGTGACTGCGTTACTTGTTGCTATAAGATGCAGTTCAGTTTTACTCAATAGCTTTAGCTTTTGCTTCAGAGCTGAAAATTACTTTTCTATAATCACACTGTTATGAACCTTGCCTTGTTGCTGGTGATAGAAAGATATTATTTGGATAACACAAGATGTAAAGAAGAGATAGGATAATAGTTAAACTGAAAAGGAATTGAACAGACAGGTACGAACAGCAATGTTTATAACCCTAGAGGCTCATCCAAGGCTGATATATTGTCATTTGCTGTTATCTGTTGGCTAATATTAAGCAACTGCTTCTCTGAGTAATAATTAAATTATCCAGTGGCAATAAATTTTCCAGTTGTCTATTTCCCTGAAGCATCTTTGAATGCCACCTGGGTTATTTGGGTACGTTTTTCTTTGCTAAAACCACATGACAAGACTTGGTACTGAACTTCACTTTTAATTATTTTGTCCCATCTTATATACAGTACAGGCTTCTAGATCGGGTGTTCTCAAACCTTTCCTTGTGACCCTCGCAGCCAGTTGAGTTTTCAGGATGCACACAATGAATGTGCATGAGATAAATTTACACATACAGTGTCTCTAATTTATGCATCGTGCTTATCCTGTAAAAATGACTGCCTATGAAGGATCACCAGGACAGGTAAACAGCAGAACTAGTCTTGACTCTGTCGGCATCCAGGCCCCAGGTTTTTATAACAGTGTTCTCATGTCCTCTATAAATGATGAAATAATCAGCTATTGTTCTCAGTTTTGATGAGATCATTGTAGCTGGCCATCCTTCAGCCTCTTTTACCTAGCCTTAAATAGGCCGGACATTACTGTCACCGATGCAGTGAGTGTCAGAACTGCAGAACTGGACCAACCTTTTTACTGGTCTAAGCCAAAATGCTTCCAAAATGCATGTAGTCAAACTTTTCTAAATCTAGGTCACCGAGAACAAACATGAGCTTAAAATTGTTGATTGTCTTTAGTTTTCAGGATATACTTACTGGGTCAGGATGTACACCTTTGACTTGGACATGGAGGTTAAGTGAGTTAAGATGGGAAAGGATCTCAAATTAAACTAGAAATGACTAAATATACATCTTTAACTGAATATATCAAGCTGGTTGTGATGAAGAACCTTCTCAAGGCCATGGACAAAACTAAAGCAGCCGTCAAGAACCTCGGTGCTAAATTTCCAGGGTTAAGTGAAGCTAAGATAAAGGAAGGCGTCTTTGTTGGCCCTCAGATTAGGGAATTTCTTCGAGATGATGCATTTTTCAGTGCATTGCGTGGCAAGGAAAAGATTTGGCGTGGAAATCCTTCCAGTTAGTGGTAACAAACTTTCTCAGAAACAGCAAGGCAGACAACTACAACAAGGAGGTGGTGTAAAACCTCTTGAAAGCTTACAAAAGCCTTGGCCGCAACTCAACACTAAACATACACGTTTTGCACTCTCATCTAGATCTTATTCTACCAAACTGCAGAGCAGTGAGTGATGAGAATGGCGAGCGATTTCCCCAGGACATTGCAGCAATGGAAAAATGATATCAGGGCAAACGGAGCCCATCAATGCTTGCAGTCTATCGCTGGACAGTGACAAGAGATGTTCCATTTCATGAATACAAGAGACGAGGCAAGAAGAGACGAATAACCACTGAATAGGGACTAAACTATGCGCCTTAGCAAGAAAGTATGTGTATATACACACACACACACACACACACATATAATAGTTTTTGGCCTTTTATTTCATAGTAAAGTTTATTTCTATAATCCTAGTCTGATTTAATTTTAAAGTCTTACATAAACGGGACAGGTGAAATATTATGCAATCATAAATACACAAAAAAACCTACCTACGAACTATCTACACAATAGACAGGTGTAAAATGTAAAAAACGATCATGGAAACAGTATTCAGTCAGCTGGTTTAACTGTTATATTTTAATTTAGCACATCAACAATAATAATAAATGGCATATTTTATTGCTGAAGCAGATGACTTCTAAAAATGTGTATATCAGTGTTTATAACCGTCAGTTCTTCATTCTAAATCCTGTTTATTACTAAGATTTTTCACTTCTGGTTGCATGCTACTGATATCTCCTACCAGAATATCGATGCTCTCCTGCCTTTTCTCTTCCTCTGCATTAAAACCTTTATGATGTAAGCCACCATTGCATTTGTGAAGATATGACAATGAGTCAGCATTATCTTTGTATATTATCATGCAATATGATTTCCAGATTGATCTAATGAGAAGTTGATGCAACTCATTGACGGCCTTAGCGAGAAAGTGCAGTCAATTAACATAAACATAAACATACCCATTCTCCGAACATATTGTGACATCATCAAATGTTAGAAAACAACAGAGATAAATGACAATGCTTGTTTATCTCGATTTACAAAATTCAGGGCAGCTCTTGTGAAGATAGAACTTCAGTCATTTTTGCCTGGAATTTCAAAACTAGTTTTATTTTAGCAAGAAACATTTGCTGTCTTGTGTTGCTGTTAGAGGTCTCTCTCTGGGGACACAGAAAATCAAGACTGTCAATCCATGAGCACCACATCTTTCGTACTATATCAGCTTGTATAAACCACCCTGTGAGTGGAGTCTTTTGCACTATAGTGACCCTGGCCAGTGGTAAATGAAAAAAATAGAGCCTCTCGAAGGTCCTCACAGGGGTCACTCCCAGAAACCCTCTCTCCTACTGGGTTAAGAATATCTAGTCTCCTTGATGTAGACAGTGAAAGTGCAGGTAAAAAAAATGGTCAGGTAAAATGAGAATAATTTTTTTTTTTTTAAATCTTATTATCATTATTAACAAATTTGCTGTCAACAAATATATGTATATACTAATATAATATATACTAATATACTAAACAAAACAAATGCATAAAATATTGCAAACAACCACACTAATGTGATGGTGGCTTTGCAACCCTCACTATACATTTTCCTTTCTGACACCTTTTAGGGGATTTGCATATTTTGAATCCTCCCCATCATTCCCTTTTTGGGATGGGTCTTGCTCTTTATATACTGGATGAGCATGCTCAATGCAAGCTCTCAAGAAGAAGCTCTTAGGAAGAGGCTTGAAGGAGACGATCTCTAAGTGAGACTAGCTATTAAGGAGTTTGAAGGTGTATCTGGTGGGCTTCATTGTTTACCAAGTGGAGAAGTGATTTTTTTGGAAGGCTTCACAGCTCCCCCAGGAGAAGAGAACTGAAGAGGATTGAGAAAGCTGGGAGTTTTGTGAATTTTGAGGTTTTGACCAGTCTTCTAACTGGAGGGCCAGTTCCACCCTCATGGGAAGGGCTGGATTTCAGAGTGGTTTCAAATATCTGACCAGTTAACAGTGAACGGGAAGAGTTTTGCATCTAGAGATTTGTGACCAGTTTTCGGCAACGAGGCCAATGCAACCTTGCTGGAGGGGTTGAATTTCAGTCATGTTGCCCTGCAAGCAGTAACCAGTGGCGACATAGATTGCTGGTCGGAAGGAGTTTAGTATCCCATTTTGAAGCAAGGAAGAGGTTCCCATTTTTATCCTTTGTTTATGATTTTGAGAGAGTAGAATTTTCCCACCCTTCATGGGGAGGGCATATTGGACATTGATTCAGTACAAAGGATAAGAGGAGGTGTACTATGGACAAAGAAACTGCGGCCCTTGGAATTATTTTAGTTTTTATGTTGATGATCTTTTCCATTTTGCCATAGATTCTGTTTTTTAAAGTAAAGTAAATCTATTTTTGTTGAATATAACTACTAGACTGCAGGCTGTGTTCTTTCAAGGTGGCCTCAACTCAGTATCATCCTTCCCCTTCTGTGAATGAGAGAGTCTGATGGTGTTGCTGAATCTCCTCCACTGTACCATGGGTTCTGTAGGTTTTGCTCCTCCTCCCCACTGACTGAACTCCGGCATTCTATGAACTACATGTGTGGTACAATGACAGAGAGAATCAGAGGTCTGGAAAGGTGTTAGCATCTGGAAACTGTGAGCCCCTAAATTTCAGCTTAAAACTGAAAAGGTATTACACAACAAACAAATTCTGCTTTTTTATCTTTAGAACCAGTTCTAGAACTCTCTGGAGTTAATATATTATCTGATGAGCACAATGGTTTGTTTTTTTTAATTTAGGTTCCAGCAAAGTTGTCAAAAAATTTCAGTTAAAATTATGAATTTAAAAATTGATTCCTTGTATTACTTTTTTTTTCTTTCACGTGTCCTACATCTCTGTAGATGGTTTCTGCTGGTAAATATGAAACTTCATGTATTTTCTTTAATTTATGGATTTAATGTCCCTTTTTCTCTATATTATTTTCATGTGTGTTCATTGGTGTGCACACTTAGCTGCTTAGTTTATATGTCTGTCGCTTGAGTTCTTCACTAGGATGTGTCGCTTGTATACAATGTCTCCTCTGTTTGGGAGTGTCGTCGTTGGTTCATCTTTTGAGTGTGCCATCTTGAAGGAGTCTACAGGAAACTCCCTCAGACCACCTTAAGGGACTGGACACAGCTATCTGGCCCAGTCCTCCTTGTCCCAACCCAGCAAGGGATACTGGGCACAGGGAGGATCCCTTCAGCTTAGCATAAGAATGCAGAGTACAATAGGGTTAGAGAGGCCTCAGCAAGCAGGCAGAGACCCAGCCTATGCAAAGACCTGCTATGTTTGAAGACTGTGTGTTACCTGAAGTTAAGGTGAGCTGCATTATTTGCTTGATTTGGGCTTTCTCACTATAAATAAACTGCACCTAAGGAAACAATACGAATTTGCCTCCTTATTTCTCTTGGCTATTTCCTAAGCCACAAATGGCCATGCTACCACAGTATGGTCACTTCTTTTCCTCTTCTTTATTCAGCTGTCTTCTGATCTTATTGCTCTATTCTTTACATAACTAAAAAGGAACAAAACTATCTGCTTTTTTTTTTTTTTTAATCCTGCCAATCTAGTATGATCCTAGTGTATCCAGAAGACTTGTTGTACTTTTCAGATTGTAACAGATTTCTCCTTAGGCTACAGTGGTCATTGAGAGAACAGGGTTTGTGAATTTGACTGTGTATGCACTCACACCTGTTCTGGATCCGAAGGAGGGAGTGCCAGGCGGCGCTCCCCATTGCGGAACAAGTGGGGTGTGCCCTTGCAGTGAGATGGAGCCTCATCTGGGAGAGACTGGAACTGAAGACGTGGAGCTTGGAACTCAGGAGACACGACTTGGTGAGCAAGGTCCCTCAGGCGCCCTACACAGCCCATAGGGTGGTCACGGACCACACTGTCCTCTATGCGCCCTACACAGCCAAATGGCTGGTTGTGGACCACGAGGGGAGCGGGGCAAGCTCTGGACACAGACACAGGTCAGGAATGAAGTAACCCCTTGGATCCTCCAGAGTTGGAATAGGAACAGTCTCAGAATTAAAACATGGAACTCGGAATCTGGAACTCGGACTTTAAAAACAAGGAACCTCCAGAGGCACGGGCTACTCAGGACTCAGACATCAGGACTTGGACATCAGGACTGGAACACAGACATCAGGACTGGAACATGGAACGAAGATTCTGGGCAGGAGCAGGTCATGGAGGAGAAGCTCCTAGGAGGACTGGCTCCTTGCCAAGGCCAAGAAGGAATGAGCGAGAAGCCCTTTTAGAGGGCTGGACTAGGAAACACCTAGAGAGGAATCCACAGGTGGGGCCTTGGGCATATCTGGCCGCAGGCCCTTTAAATCCAGCTGACATACGCGGCCTCGCCCCTTAGGGGAAGTGGGAAAGACCCTGGACAGTGGCGTCCTGCCACTGAGGATAGCAGGAGCTGAGCTGGGCTGCAGGACAGGTCCTGATGCTAGAGGCGGCGTCCAAGCTGCGGGGAGGCAGCTGGAGGCGGCTTCCTGCGGCAGTGAGTAACCGAGGATGAAGGCCCCTCCGGGCCGCAGAACGGCGATGACGTCGGGGGCTCCTACCATGAAGGTAAGTGCCTGCTCACAGCTAGGCCCGCAAGCAGGAGTGTAACAACACCTTTTATTAGATACTGCACAGACATACTCTAAACTGATTTTTATAAGAGCAATTCAGCACAAAGGGTTCCTATTTTGTTCAGTAATATAAAATTTTGTAACAGGTGAGATCTGGTAATTTAATTTGACTTTGCTTAATTAACCTTTCTACTAAAATTTAAGTATAGGTCCAGAGCACATTCTACTGCATGAATGGACCTAGCACATGTTATTTCAGGCCAGAATATGTCTAATCATGCAAATAAATGGCAGAGAATTCCAATTCAGCCACTAAATGTCGCTATATTGTTTCAAAACATGGACAGTAAAAATGTGTCATTCACCCCAAAACAGCACTAACTAAAGCTGAAGTAGAGACTGCTTTTCAGCATATAATTACTTTTATCTCTGTCTATTCTAATTCTTACCTGTATTTCCCACACAACATAGGATTATCCTTATCTAATCTTCCTCATACTCACTCTCACATTCATTCTTATTTGTTTGTCTGTTCTTTCAATGTTCTGCCATTTTAAATCATCACCAGATAGCCTCTCTAGCAAAGTAACCAGTCCTTTCATGCCAATGCCAGGATTAGGAGGAGCAGCAGAGCCCTCACTCACTGTATGCCTGAAGAACTGCAGGAGAGGGTAAAACACCTTCCTGTGGCTGCCTCCGTTCTGCAGCCTGAGGTGGCCTCCACTTTTCCCTGCCTCAGACCAGGTCCTCTAAAACATCAGATCACAGCAGTAATAATTAAAGACAACTATGGCTCTTCCACAACCAGGGAAGCCTCCTCTTTTTCTCCAGTTCACATAAAAGCCTCATTTGGGCCAAAACAGCCACCCTCAGCTTCCTAATGCACTGAAGCAAGAGGACTTAGGGAAGTAGTCAGGCCACCATTGGTCTTTCTAAGCAACAGGGAATGCAGGTTGTGGGTTTTTTTTTTCCTCTTGTTAAATTTACGTTTGGCTTTTTTCTTGACTCATATTACACTTGCAGTATATATTGCTGAATATATCCAAATTTCAATGTGCAATCCACAGGTGCCTACAGAGCATTTCATTGCTTTAAATGGAACTGTCATCAGATAGCCATGGTCTATGCTGTATTTCATCAGCATTAGAATGAATTAGCTTTTGCGTGACCCTATCTTTGAGTTGTGAGCTCTCTCTGTACAGAACTGTTTGAAGGCTAATGAATAACTTTGCCCTTCACTGTGGGCTTGTGATCACTCTAGATGCCTGATTTTTTTTCTAGGGCTGGGGTACATAGTACCAGTTCTCATGGGCTGTAAGTGGGTCTGGTTTTCAGGATATGTAAATGTTAACCACTCGCTGAATGGTTAAGAGGAATGGCTAAATTTACCTGGTCATCTTATCCAGCTATTCAGTGGCACTTATCTGGCTAAAAGTGCCGCTGAATATTCAGTTGTACCTACCCATACAAATTCTATGTGGGTAAATTTAGGGCAGGTATGTGTACACATGGGGTTGTCTGCTGGGTAGTGCTGGATAACAAGCTGCCTGATTAAATTTGAAGGGATGAATTTTCATAGCTATTTTGCTCACATAAAATGGAGTTTCATGTACATAAATTGCTTGTTGGAAAATGTCTATTTGTTAATGGTCGAAAATGTCTATTTGTTAATGGTCGAAGCCTGAAAAATAAGACTGGAGAGTTAGATTGTATGGCAGTAAAGATAGAAACATAACTGTCATCTTGGAGACCCGATGGAAGGAAGATAACTAACAGGACACGATACAAGGTACAAATTATTTCGACAGGAGGGGTGGCACTATATGTTAAAGATGGCATGGAGTCAAGCAGGATAAAAATGTTGCAGAAAACAAACTGGAATCCTTATGGATAGAAATTCCAAGGATAAAAGGGAAGAGTATAGCAGTGGGTATATATATATTGGCACCTGCCTGGCCAGGATGAGGAAACAGGTTGTAAATGCTAACAGATATTAGACTGGCTAGTAAAACAGGCAAAGGAATAATAACAGAAAGACTTCTGTTATCCGAGTATTGATTAGGACAGGACATGCAAAGGACATAAAGTCTATAGACTACTTTCTGCAGCAGTTTGTCATGGAACCAACAAGAGTGGGAACTATATTATTGAGCAATTCCAAAAGATACCCCATTACACATGAAGTAAAAGACCTCGGAGTCCTGCTTGACAGTGAAATGAATTTAAGGCGGTGGATCAATACTATAATTAAAGACGGTTATTTCAAACTAAGGGGTCATTTTCAAAGGCTTATCAAGTGCAATAAGCCTCTATTGCACGCGAAAAGGCCCTTTTCGCATGCGATAACATGCTGGGGGAGGAGTTGGGGTGGAGTTGGGGCAGCGAGGGGAGGAGTCAGGGCAGCGAGGAGGCAGACTCGGAGGTGTCTTCGCTGGCGGCAATAAGGTTAGTAATATTGTCGCCAGTAGCACACCCAATAGTAGAGATGTGAATCGGAACCGGTATCGGTTCTGATTCCGGTTCTGATTCACATCGTGAAATTTTTTTCTTGCAGTCCGATCGGGTTTTTTTTATCGGCTGCACCTGAGCCGATAACCAAAAAATATAGCCGACTCTTTAAAATGAGTTTAGTATCCCCCCTCCCTCCGGACCCCCCCCAAAAAATTTTTTAAATACCTGGTGGTCCAGCGGGGGTCCCGGGAGCATTCTCCATGCGACAGGAACCAGCCAATTGCACGGATACCCTGTCACATGCTAAGGGCAAAGGGCCATCGGCGCCATTTTTATTAACGCAGCCGATGGCCCGAGAGAGGGAGATCGCTCCCCGCGCCCCCACTGGACCACCAGGTAATTTTAAAGCGGTTTTTGGGGGTTCGGGAGGGTGGGGGAGGGGTTTTTTGCTATCAGTTCAGGCGGAGCCGATAACAAAAAAAAAAATCGAGCCGGACGATCAAAATTTTAAGATTTTGAATCGGAACCGGAACCGATCAGATTCCGGTTCCGATTCACATCTCTAAAGAAAACCCACTAAATTAATCGTGGGGTTTCCTATTGCTATCGGGGACCCCCCCCCCCCGATATCTGATGATATTGAAAATATCGGACGATATTTTCAAATGTCAGATAAACGATTCACATCCCTACCCAATAGCACCATCCTTCATGGTGGTGCTATTGGGTGCGAAAGCTGGAAGCAAAAATACTGCAGTGGTGTGAAAGCTGCCGGCTTTCGCAAGCCCGCCCCCCCTTTGCCCCCCCCCCCCCCATCCCCTGTTTTCGCTGGATTCACCATTCTGCAATAGAATGGTGAATCCAGGCCTAAATGTTCTAAAAAGATTAAAACCCCTTTTACATCAACAAGACCTTAGAACAGTCCTCCAAGCGCTCATCTTTTCAAAAACTGACTACTACTAGGTCTACCTGCCTCCTCAATCAAACCCCTTCAACTTCTGCAGAATTCAGCAGCCAAAATTTTAACCAATACCAAGAAATCTGAACACATTACCCCAATTCTAAAAGAGCTACACTGGCTACCAATTAACTATCGGATTCAATTTAAAGCACTGTTTTTAATTCACAAAACTCTGCATAATGAAAAAATGGAATGGCTCTCTGCCGCCCTGCACTGCCACACTCCACAAAGATTGACCAGATCAGCAAATAATGGAACACTGCCAATTCCTTCTCCAAAATCAGCACACTTTAACACAGAAAGAGCATTAAGACTATTGCTGGTCCACAACTTTGGAACTCCCTACCTCAAAACCTAAGACTGGAAGCAGACACTAGAACCTTCAAAAAAGGACTCAAAACCTTGTTATTTAAAGAAGCCTTTCCTGAATTATAATTCCTAAGCCCCATACAGAAAATGTATTACGTTTAAATGTGCTTTTAGATGCCTTTTTAAGATTTAAATTCTATTATTAGATTTTAGATGTTTTATCCTTCTAAGATTTTATTATGTTCTTATTTCATTTACATGCTATTATTTAATTTAATGTTTTATCAGGTAACATGTATTTTATTTTTTCATTTGTTTTTGGAAAGTCAAATGTTTTAATTTTTGCATTTGACGATAATTTGTAAACGAATGTGATGTTTGCTTCGAACGTCGGTATAGAAAAATTATTACATAAATAAATAAATAAAATATTAGATCTAGTTCTCAGTAGAATGCAGGACCACATGCAAGAAATAAAGGGGGTGGATCAACTTGGCAACAGTAATCATAATTGAATTAAATTCGATATAATGATTGGAGGGAAAATATTATGGAAAACTATTGCAGTAGCATTTAACTATAAACAGGGAATCTATGATAAACTGAGAAAATTTGTTACAAAAAATCTAAAAGGAGCAATTCAAAAACTTGCAAGAGGCATGAACATTATTTAAAAGTAGCACCCTTGAAGCCCAGACAAAATCTATTTTGAAGGAAAAACAAATGGACTGTAATAGTAAGGTGAACGAGGTAATTAAAACTGAAAGAGCATCATTCAAAAAATGGAAAGCAGACTCAAATGAGGAAAATAGTGAAGAGGATAATCATTGGCAAGTTAGATGTAAAAAGAGAGAATTTGAAAATAAATTTGCCACAGAGGTAAAAGCAAGTTTTAAAAACTTTTCAAATATATTAGATGCAAAAATTATGTGAGGGAATCAGTTAGGCCACTAGATGACCAAGGGGGTAAAATGGGTGGTCAGGGGGGACAAGGAAATAGGAGAAAACTAAATGTATTCTTTGCCTCTGTACTGAGGAGGATGTTGGGGGCCATACTCACTCCAGAAACATCTTTTGATGGTGTTGACTCTGACTGACTAAATGATATCACTGTGAAACTGGAGGATGTATTAATCAGATTGACACACTAAAGAATAACAAATCACAGGGTTCAGATGGTATTCACCCCAGAGTTCTGAAGGAACTCAAACATGAAATGACAGACCTGTTTCTGGTGATTTGCAACCTAACATTTAAAACAGTCATGATACCAGAAGACTGGAGGGTGGCCAATGTGATACCAATTTTTAAAAAGGGCTCTAGGGATGATTTGGGAAACTATAGACTGGAGAGCCTGATATCAGTGCAAAGCAAAATGATAGAAGCTATTCTTAAAATCAAAATTAGTGACCACATAGATAGACCTGGTTTAATGGGGGATTAGGCCACATGAATTTTGCAAAGGAAAGCTCACCTTATCAATTTACTAGATTTTTTTTAAGGTGTGAATAAACAAGCATACAAAGGTGAGCCAGTTGATATAGTATATTTGGATTTTCAGAAGGCATTTGACAAAGTCCCTTATCAGTGACCCCTCAGGAAATTGGGAAGTCATGGCATGGAGGCAGTGTCTTCATGTGGATTGGTAATTGGATAAGACACAGGAAATAGATGGTAGGTCTAAATAGTTTTCCAAATGGAGAAAGGTCATCAGTGGAATGCCCCAGCAGTCTGTAATGGGACCTCTGCAATTTAGTATATTCATAAGTGATCTGGAGAAAGTAACAATGAGTGAGGTGTTCAGATGACATAAAATTGTTTTGAATCGTTAAACAGTAGTGAATTGTGAGGAACTGCAGAAGGACGTTTATCCTGTGAGACCAGGAGACTAGACATTTTAAATGGCAGATGCAATTTAATGTCGGACAAGTGCAAAATAAAACATTTAGGGAAAATAATCTCAATTACAGATACATGATGCTGGGTTCCAGATTAGGAGTCACCATCCAGGAAAAGGACCTCAGAGACTTTGTGGACAATACCTTGAAATCTTCAGCTCAGTGTGTGGCAGCAGTAAAAAAAAAATAGGCAAATGGAATGTTAGGAATTATTTGGAAAAGAATGGAGAACAAAACTGAGAATATCATAATGCCTTTGTATACATCCATGGTGTGACTACATCTTGACTACTGCGTGTAATTCCGGTCACCGCATCTCAAAAAAGATATAGCGGACATGGAGAAGGTACAGAGAAAGGTGACCAAAATGATAAAGGGGATGGAAAAGCTTCCTTATGGAGAAAGGCTAAACAGATTAGGGCACTTTAGCTTGGGGGGAATATGATTGAGATTTATAAAATCACGAGTACAGTGGAACGGGTCAACAGGGACCCATTTCAGATAACACTTGGACTAGGGTACACTCCATGAAACCAGCAACCAGAAGATTTAAAACAAATCATGGGAAGTATTTTTTTTACTTAGTGCACAATCAAGCTGAGTGAAAAAAAAAATCCATAAACAGTTATTTGCCAGGTAGACATGAGGAAAGCCAGCGCTTATGCATGGGAGTGAGAAACAGATCAACTATTGGGGATCTGCTGGGTACTTGTGACCCAGCCTGGCCACTGCTTAAGTTCTTGTTTACTGTACCTTGGTCTGACCCAGCATGGCACTGCTTAAGTCCTTGTTTTACCCTGGGAAGAAAGCACTCACATAGATTTATGCCTGCTTATTTTTGTGGGTGCTTTGGAAATAACGCACCTTGGTTTGAAAGTGTCATTTATGCGCGTTCCTGTCCTCCCACCAACCTAAACACTCCCTCGGGCGGGAACGCCTCCATTCAGTGTGAGTAAGATGTCCCCCAATGAGGGTGTTCAGTTTTCTAACAGCCTATGTCTGCAGGTACTAAGGATGTTTTACTTCGAAATTTACACTCACAGGGATTTACGGACTCTAATTAACACCGTAGGATTGGTGAAAAAAGTACAGTCACCAAAAAACCCCCCAAAACCTCCAAACCCAGAACGCAATCAAATAGCTAACCTTTTACTGAATCCGTCTACCGCACGTGCAGGTTACATTAAATTACTGTCTTTGCTGGTTCAGTGCTGCTTTAGCCCAGAAGAGGGAGCTGGAAGATTTGAAGGAATACTCCTGGCATTTTGATGTTGAAAAGATTTAGTTCTCCATAGATATTTTTACAAATGCACCTCATTAGAAGAGTGATCCTTCATCTCAGAACTGCTGATTCAGACTTTGGGGAGACGGGAGGTGTCTGGGGATATTGGCTTGCACAGCTGGGACTGACACAGCAGAAAAGTTGAAATCAGTCATATTTCTACGCGTCCCAAACCTTCTAATACCACCTATTTGTGTGGTCGCTTTGCATATACTTTATATTTTTCTAATTTTTTTTTTGACCGAAAACATTATGAATTACTAAAGCATTTAAAGCATTCCCTCTAATACTGGTTCATTACTTGTGAAAGTAATAAAGTTAAAAAAATCATGTGAATGAAACTCTGTGAAGAACAGCTGGATTGGAAAGGTGTGCTCTATGGAGTAAACAGCATTTCCAAAGGTGATCTTTACCTCTAGCAATTATTTCTAAGGGATGGGGAAGAGTTTTATGTATGGGGCGTATAGAAGTGTGTGTGTGTGTGTGTGTGTGTGTGTGTGTGTGTTGGAGGGAGGGTGTATGTTTTGGGGAGTCGAGATGTGTGTTTATGTGGAAATGTGTTGGGGGAATATGAGTTGAGTGTGTGTGTGTTTGCTTTTGCTGCCAGCTTCTCCTGTTGTTCTCTTTCTGTGTCCATTTTCAATCTATGCACGTGTGTGGAAAGTTCCTGCCCATGGAGTTCTCCGTGTGCAATTTTTCTGGCCCTGGCATTCTACACCTGCAGATGCCTGCAGCCAGGAATTTCACCCAGGGAAACTGCACAGGTGCACGCGTAGAAAAGGACACCGATTGCAACTGTGTGCTTCTGGTATTTCCACACTGCTTCACGGTAAAGAACACCTACAACCAAAAATAAAGATTGCCGTTTTAAACTTGATTCTGAAAGAAATATCCAGAGATAGAAGTTCTCTGCAAACAGCAGTTCCACAGCCCTGTGTTAAAGGGTATGAGTAGATGGGTAAAGGCATCCCGAATATACTGATGAGGAGAGCGTTATAGATTTACAGAAATCATTGGGGACAGAATGGCCATACTCAAAATATAAAACCCGGCGTATACAAAGACCTTGTTGGATCCATTCCATTATCATTGAACTGCCCCCTAGTTTTTGGAAGTGATTATGATAGGCTCACATTCTGGAAAATATTTAGTAGGAACATATTTTACAGAATAATTAGAGAGTGCAGAGAGACAGGAAGGACAAGACTGCTTTGAGGAGGGAGAAGCCTAGACATCTCCCCCCCCGTATGATGACAAGGAGTCAAGTCGTGGGAGCAGCTCTTGACTCCATGTGTGTGTGTCAAATGTGTGGAAAGATGTGTGTGGGAGGGTAGGAGGAAGAGTCACAGAGGTGAGCTCTCAAACTGCAGATGGACCTTTGCACTCAACAGTGGGACGTCTAATGCCTTTGCTACTGAAATGTGCAGCACTGTCAGGCGAATCGCCCCATCTCGCTGCCCCCCCCTGAAAAAAAGCAACCTTCCATGCTGTTTGAACAGCACGCAGAAGGCTTTGAAGACCAAGTGTACTGACAGGAACGCTGGTCACAGAAAAGACTGACTGATCTTACAGAGGTTTATTAATCATGACGCACAGCGTGAAGCATGGGCACGGGCTGACATTTCTGTACGGTGCAGAATCTAAAGAGCCCACTGGCCCTTTAAATGAGGTAACCTGCTTCCAGACACTCAGTTATAGCAAAAGAGCTGAAGATTTTCATCTCCATTATCTCGTCTTTATAATGCTTTCAGAAAGCCACCAACCTTAACTCCCACACTCAAACAAGCAAGCACTAGCACATTTACTTAAGCCAACTTTTAACTCCTAGCTATTAAGAATGTCAAAACACTCTGATATATGATATAAACTCATAATAACAAACAGTTTTGGTAATTAACTTATGGGAGTTAGAGAAGGGAAGATCTTTAGTTATTTGTTTTGTTTTTTTTCATGAACATGCATGACTCGATTGATTTATATGACGATACATTTCAATTGACTACGAAGGAAGACCGTAGTACATGCTTGGTTTGAATTCTGCCTGGAATTTGAGATTAATTTCCACAGGTAACTGAGAGATGAGCTGTAGTTTCACTGAGTAAGTGCACAGTGGTGGGCTTTAATGCTCGTAAATCCTCATAAGACTGGACTGGTGTGCCCACTTAGTATTGAATGATGTGTGAACATTTTTTACCCAACAAGTAAAGAAGTGTGAGGAGAAACTGCCTGGAGCCCGTATTCTTTAGTCACTATTTGTCAGGTCGATACAGTAAAGTGTGCTCCGTCGGAGCGCACTGTCAGCCTGCTCTGGACGCGTGTTTTCCCTTACCCCTTATTCAGTAAGGGGAGGAAAACACGCGGCCCACCCGCGGCACCTAATAGCGCCCTCAACATGCAAATGCATGTTGATGGCCCTATTAGGTATGCGCGCGGGATCCAGTAAGTAAAATGTGCAGCCAAGCCGCACATTTTACTCTAAGAAATTAGCGCCGACCAATTTCTTCCGGCGCCAGGAAAGTGCACAGAAAAGCAGTAAAAACTGCTTTTCTGTGCACCCTCCGACTTAATATCATAGCGATATTAAGTCGGAGGTCCCCAAAAGTAAAAAAAAGTAAAAAAAAAAAAATAAATAAATTTGAATTCGGCCCGCGGCTGTCGGGCCGAAAACCGGACGCTCAATTTTGCCGGCGTCCAGTTTCTGAGCCCGTGGCTGTCAGCAGGCTCGAGAACCGACGCCGGCAAAATTGAGCGTCGGCTGTCAAACCCGCTGACAGCCGCCGCTCCAGGCCAAAAGGAGGCGCTAGGGATGCGCTAGTGTCCCTAGCGCCTCCTTTCCCTCGTTTGCACCGCGTCGCCTAATTTGCATGCTGGAGCATACTGGATAGCTCGCACCGGCGAAGGGCCGGTGCATGCGCCGGGAGAGCGGGCGTTCGTCCGCTCTCCCGCGGTTTTACAGTATTGGGCTGAAGAAAACAGAAGCCTTTTCACTTTGCTTTCTTGCCCCAAACTCTTAGATGCGTTTTACAAATGATCCATTCAGTTTACAAGAATTCACTATTACTCTGTTTCACCATTTCTTACAGATGGGGTTTTATCTTTTCACAAAATGTTTAAATAGATTTGATTACTGGTTCAAAGAAATATATTTGCATTAAGTAATATGGCAAAAGTGGGTTGTTTTTTTTGCCAACACGTGATTAGCAAATTCTTGCAGAATAATTGACAAAGCAAGATGTTCATATTTCTCATCTCCATACCACTTGGATTACAGAGACATATGCAGACTGGAATTTTCAAATAACCCGTAGAGCACGTGGGTGCGTTTAGTGCATTTACTTTGTGCAAAATTTCAAAGAGAAATCATGTGGATAGATACTTTCTCTTTGTATGTTAGTGCAGAGTGCCTGAGCTAAAAGTGGTCATGCACTTGTCCACTCGCTCTTTTGTGTGGGTGCCCAAATGGTAGTGACGGGGAATACAAATAGAGCATGAATTTGGGAGAATGTCATGAGCGCTCACTATTCTCCCCCCCCCCTCTTTCTGGGAAATGCCTCCTCGCAGTCCAGCTGAAGGTGCACGATGTGCCGTGCAAGGCCCAGGCATGCTTTAACGGGCCGATTCAGAAAAATGCACGCGAGAGCCAGCGAGCGCCCACTCTCTCGGCGCGCGCACAGGCCACTCTCCTGGGCACGCGATTCAGGAGGGTGGCCTATGCAAATGAGGGCCCACGGTAAAAGGAGGCGCTAGGGACACTAGCGCGTCCCTAGCTCCTCTTTTCGGACAGGAGGCTGCTGTCAGCGGGTTTGACAGCCGACGCTCAATTTTGCCGGCGTCGGTTCTCAAACTAGCTGACAGCCACAGGTTCGGAAAACGGATGCCGGCAAAATTGAGCATCCGGTTTTCAACCCGCGGGTCGTGGGCCCACAACCCACGGGTTGTGGGCCGATTTAAATTTTTTTTTTTTTTAAATTTTTACTTTTTTTTTTACTTTTAGGGCCTCCGACTTAATATCGCCATGATATTAAGTCGGAGGGTGCACAGAAAAGCAGTTTTTTCTGCTTTTCTGTACACTTTCCCGGAGCCACCCGAAATTAACGCCAGCCTTTGGGCAGGCGCTAATTTCTGAAAGTAAAATGTGCGGCTTGGCTGCACATTTTGCTTTTTGGATCGCGCGGGAATGACTAACAGGGCCATCAACGTGCATTTGCATGTTGCGGGTGCTATTAGTTTCGGGGGGGGGGGGGGGGTTGGACACGCATTTTCGACGTGCTATAAAGCTAGCATGTCGAAAACGCGCATCCAAATGCGGGTTAACAGTGCGCTCCACTGTACTGTCCTGTCCTGTTCTGTATCGGCCTGTTTGGAAGGTAGAGGAGGGGGAATTTGTAGCCAAGCCATTTTACCTGGGTAAATGATTTTGCAACTTGCACTCTTGTCTCTTTTATGATCAAAATTAAATGAAGCCTGTATACATGCACTCTGAGTTTTTTTATGTTGGCCACACCATGCTCAGAATGCACCTGACGTCGGATGGAAAATCTTCTTTCTTCCTACACGCTCCAGCCACTCCTATTTGCATGCACATTCATGTCACACTGTAATAGTGGTCTCACTGTAATAGCGTTATGGCATGTCAGAGGGGTAACCCCCCACCTTAGGCACATCACTTCACTTCCAATGATGATTGTTAACCCCTGCCGTGCCAGAACACTTCATTGTAGCACAGACTTTTGCCACACAGCCAACGCAGCTTACCAGCTGCCCACAAAATAACCCAAACCAACATGCCACTTCATATGTTATTATTCTGTTAGTTTTGAAATCATTGCAAATTTAAAGTAAAATAAAAAAAGTTAAAAGATGGAGGCAGTATAGGTGCTCCTGCTTTTTAAACTGGAAAAACCTTACTGTTGTTCACCTACTCCTGCTGTTGCTCACCTAACTCACATTTGGAGATGTGCAAAGGTGTCTTGGACCCTAAAAGCTTAATAAGTCAAAAGGGTTTTGTTTTATTTTATAAAAAATAATATAAAAAAATAAAGTATAGGCATAGTAACCACAGAAATAAGTATTAAAGGTATCTTTAGTTCCTGGTATGTAAATCCCAGCTATGCAAAGGATGCTTTTCAGACTCCAAAGGTTGACTCATTGGATCTAAGGTGTAGCCCAGTGACTATATCATCATATTGTGAGTCAGAAGAGCTCCTGTCCTGCGGCTCATGAGTTCTAATCCCTGCTCTCTCACTGACTCTCATTGAGCTTTACAGTTTCTCCCCGTTTTTCTATTTACTCAGCTTTGATTGGATAATAACACGACTCCTTTCCCCTTTCACCTTCACAAGCTATGATAGAGATTAAGCACTGAAACTGGTAACCAGACTTTCTGACCCCCTGAGGTGGCTGTGTTCATTTCCCCAGAGCAGGGTAATTATCCAAATCAAGATGAGTATAATGTTAGACTTGACAGCGTGGCACAGAACTGTGAAGCTAGAGATCAGGGCTGAGGAACTTCTAGTCTTCATGGAGAGGATGATGGAGGCCTGGAATGCCCTTCTGGAGGAGGTGGTGAAGAAGAAAACAGTCAAAGAATTCAAAGGGGCGTGGGATAAATTCTGTGGATCCCTAAAGGCTAGAGGACGGAAATGGGAAAAGCGTGCAAGGGGGTAATGCTGGTATGGCGGTTACTACCCTTAGCAGAAGGCATGGAGATTACTATCCTTAACCAATATGCTTTGATGCTCTTAATGCAACTGCAACATTACTCCCTGCTAAGATGGCAAGGGGATAAGAGGAATTGGATTCAGACGACAACCAAGAGCTCCAACTTCCATGGTCTGGGATACTGATACAGAGACATAAGGGAAAAAGCACAGGACTGCCAAGTTCAAGGAAATGAAGAAGGCGAGCATGGGGGTAACTTGCTGGTGCAGTTGTTACTACCCTTAACCAATAAGCCTTGGTTCTTTTGATGCAACTCCAACATTGCTCTCTGCTTCAAAGGCAGGGGAAAAGGGGAATTGGATTTAGACAGCAACCAATGAGGCCCCCGACTTTTACAATCTGGGGAACTGAAAAGCATGGGGGTAACCTGCACAGAGCAGCAGTTACTGCCCTTAACAGAAGGCATGGGATTAATACCCTTATCAAATAAGCCTTGATGCTTTTGATGCAACTGCAACATTGCTCTCTGCTTCGAAGGAGGGGGTGGAGGGTGGAGAGAAAGAGGAATTTGGATTTAGAGACAAACAACACGAGCCCTGATTCTGTTACAGTCTGGGTACTGATGTGCAGACTTTAAGGAAAAAAACACAGGAATGCTTCTACGGTCAAGTCCATTAGCAAAGCACGTCAGGCAGCACTGACTGATATATGGGGGTAACCTGCACAGTGCGGCAGATACTACCATGAGAGGCTTGCTGGGTAGACTGGATGGACCATTGGTTCTTTTCTGCTGTCATTTCTATATTTCTACGTTTCAGTCCTCAAAGGCCACAAACCACCTGTTACATGCGCCGGCCACGGCAGACCCGTGGCTCTGCCCCCTCACCTCTTTCAAAGTGATCCAGCATCTGGTCCCTCGTCTGGCAGCTGTGGGCCGCTGACTCTGTCCTCGGGTCTCCGGTTCTGCTGCAGCTCCTGATGTTCCATGTTGGGCCTCTCCGCGTGGCCCACGGAGAGACACAGTCCCGATCAGCGCAGCACCCATCTCTAGGTGCGCGCGCACAGTTAGTCCTTAAATAGGGCCCCCGGCGGGAACCTGGCCCCGGCCCCAGACGATGACGTCGGCAGAGCTCCGGTATATAAGCCCGGGCTCCACTCTCTCAAATTGCCTTTGCAACAGGTCCCCTCGCTAGTCGAGTACTTGTTGCCTCTTCAGTTCTTGGTTCCCGATCCTGATTGCCTTCGCTCTTGTTTCCTTGTTCCTGTGTTCCTGTTCCTTCGTCTCTCCTTCGGATTGCTAACCTGGTTTGAGCTCTGCATTGCCTGACTACTCCGTTGCCTCTCTCCAGCCCCGCACCTCTGCATTGCCTGACCACTCCGTTGCCTCTCTCCAGCCCCGGACCTCTACATTGCCTGACTACTCCATTGCCTCTCCCCAGCCCCGGACCTTTGCATTGCTTGACTACTCTGTTGCCTCTCTCCAACCCCGGACCTTTGCATTGCCTGACTACTCCATTGCCTCTCTCCAGCCCCGGACCTCTGCATTGCCTGACTACTCCATTGCCTCTCTCCAGCCCCGGACCTTTGCATTGCTTGACTACTCTGTTGCCTCTCTCCAACCCCGGACCTTTGCATTGCCTGACTACTCCATTGCCTCTCTCCAGCCCGGACCTTTGCATTGCCTGACTACTCTGTTGCCTCTCTCCAACCCCGGACCTTTGCAATGCTTGACTACGCCGTTGCTTCTCTCCAGCCCTGGACTTCTGCTTTGTCTGACTATCCTTTTGACTCTCTCCTCGTCTAGACCACAGCCTTGCTTGCCACTGCTTCCAGACTGCCGCCAGCCCTGATCCCAGCTTCCTTAAGATGCCTCTTCAGCTTTGTCCTGGACGTGGTTCATTCAGGCTTCAGCCTGCTCTTGCTCGGGCACCCTCTGTCAGACTGTGTTCCTATTTGGTGCCTGGGTCTCTGAGACTCTGCCTCGTCCAGTACAGACTGATACCTACACTAGTTGCTGCCTCTGGGCTGACCTCGATCCATCCATCGACGACTACCGACGGAGGCCACCTAAGTCCAGCCGGCCCCGGCACCCAAAGGCTCAACCCGTGGGGAACGAGGGCTGGTATTGGTGAAGCGCCAGCCGGCCTCTCTCCATCATCAGCCCTTTCTGCCTGCCGACGGTGGGGACTCGTAAGATCCCTCCTACGGGTAGCGTCAACCCCACCTCGGCCCAAGGGTCCACCTCAGGCGCAACACCACCAGTTAGGTTTTCAGAATATCCTGAATGAAGATGTGTGAGAGAAATTTGCATCACATTGCCTCAACTGCATGCAAATCTCTCTCATGCATATTAATTTGCAGCCCTGAAGGGCTGGAGGTTCCCCACCTCTGCTGTGGAAATTGGTCCAGTTTCTCTTATTGTCAGGCCGGGGAAAATGGGCACTCATGATTGAGCATCTGCTCAGCCAAAGTACGCCAATTGACCTCTCTGGCTACCGCAGTAAAAAGGAGGCACTAGGGGAAATTGTGCACCCCTAGTGCCTCCTCGGCAGCAAGCGTCCAGGAGATGTGGCTGTCAATGGGTTAGAAAAACAGATGATCAATTTTACAAGTGTCTCTTTTCATAACCTGTCCACAGGTTTTCTAACCTGACCACAGCACACTTTTTTATTTAAAATTTTTTTTTTTTTAAAGTTCTCCTGCTCCGGGCAGGCATTAATCATCCAACCACGGGTTAACCAGTGCACTCAGCTGAACACACTGTATTGCATTGGCCTGTGAGTGACCACAAGCAAGTCAACTACTCTCCCTGAGACTAAATTTAGATTCTGTTTTTATAAAGCATTTTTCATATTGGTGTCTCTACTGTATAAATATACAAGTATGCAGTAGTACATACACACAAACAATATATATAATATAATATTGCTCTGCATGTCTTTGTATTTGTGTGGTCTGGGGAACTATTAATGTCATGGGTTTGCCTTTTTCTGGGTCAATCGCCTATCATGGGACTAGAATAAGCTTGGCTTAATGATGAGCCTTTTTGTATTGCCAAGGCATTCTTTTTCCTATTTAGTAATAATAATTATTCTTTTTAATATCCTTCAAGCAACTTTGTTTCTGCTCACTGTTTTCCCCAATCGTACGTAAACTTCTCTGTTTTCAAAGGGAATCTTCCTGTTCTATGCCTATGGCAAAATACTTGTGAGAACTGATCCAAAGTGTACCAGCATTCTTTTGTGCATTTAGACTGGAATGGAATTTGTAGATAATTTTGCCACAGGAAGAAAAATGGTCTCCGGCTGCCTTCCTGCCTCTAGACTGCGTAAATTGGAAGGATGACTATTCTCCAGTGGGACCTGCAACAGGATGGAACGCTGCCTGCATTTTGGTGTCATTGAGTAGGGTCCTACAACATCCCCTTGTAATGTTTATGATCCCAACTTTCAAAACTGTCCGGGGTAACACCATTTGCATGCATAAGCGGGCAGGAAGAGATTTATGCTAGTAGTTTATAATCTATGTGGCAGGAGCTGCGCAGTCTATAAAATAACATATATTCTAGCTCCAAAAGTATGCGTATATGTTTCAGTAAGTGCAAATATTTCCAATGCAAACAAGCACACATATTTCCAGTTCTCATTTTATCATGTTTATATTTTACACATATAACAACTGCGACAATTCACGCATAATATCCCAGAATTAAATGCGGAGGCAGGTATTTTATAAAGTAAGGGAGTACTCCACATCTGCAAATATTTAGTTGCGTGCATACTTGGAATCACCAGTTCGCCGATACCTCCACCAGTTCACGCACACCTTCACCAGTTCACCTACAGCTTCTAGCACTTCACCCAGGCCTCCCTCCCAAAAACTGTAGTCCAATTTCAACCGCACGAGTCAATTTGCAGATGTAAAAGTGTTTGGATACGTATGCACGTACGGTGCTTACAAAACAGCAACTTGCACACGTACTTCTGAACCCTGCCCTGGAATCTCTCTGGATCAACCTTCCCCTCCCCCCCCACAACCCCTGTTAACATTTGTGTGTGACACTGCAAGTACATGAGGATACTCGAGGTTAATTAAATAGCACATATGTAAGTACATGCTACTTATGCAAGTATATGCTAATTTTACTCACGTGACCACCGCATATGTTTTTGAAAACAACCTATGTACTATAAGCTATAAGAATTGCAACACTGGGTCAGACTAAGGGTCCATCAAGCCCAGTATCCTGTCTCCAGCAGCAGCCAAGCCAGGTCACAAGAACCTGGCAGGATCCCAAATGTTAGATATTACTCCATGCTGCTAATGCCCTGGCAATTCAGTGTCGAGAGAACTGTGCTCCTTTAAGAATCAAGGAATGTCCCAGTGATGACAGAAAACATCCTCGTTAGTTCAATTTCTGCTAGTGCAGGCAACTGGATTTGACATGCCTTATGAACATCAGAGGTGGTCTGATAGCAGAAGCGTCATTCGAAAGAAAATAACCCAGAAAAGCAAAGACAAGATGCTCAGATTGGAAACATATGTAAGGTAGTAGAAAAAATATCATGCACCCTTGATCATATACCATATCTATCTTGCTAGCTAGCTTTATTAGTGGAAGTGCCTGTCAAAATTGCTGGGTGAAAATGGCATCTATGTAGGTAGCCTCACTCGTCTGACAGCGGACAGAGAACCTACCGCACATAGTGCTGCCGCACGGTTTCCCCGTCAGACCTGGACCCCCAGCACCTCACCTGCAGAGAACGTGGATAGCAAAACGATATGCAGTCTGCATGCGCACACAGCTCTGGACCCGTGAGAATTGCGGAAAAGGCCCAAATCATTTTCATTTCATTTTTATTTCTCAGTTGACCTTCCTGTAGGATGATGTTTTTGCTAGGATAGTGAGAGGAGAGCTTATGGAACCAAAGTCGATTGTGAATTCATGGCAATTGTATATATTCCAGTGGCATAAACACAGTGACCAGCTCAGAACTGTAGCAAATTTTATCTCTGTCTGTCTATCTTAAACTCTATAAAATTTTATATATGAAAAAATGTAAAGAACCAGTGTTTTGAATCCAGGCCTCCTGCTGTTTTATGTTCTTCTGGCCTGCCCGCTGTCATCTACACTATTGGTCTTATTTCCTTTAAGCCTAAACCACGTTTCACATGCAGGCAGCTCAGCATACATCTTTTATTTTGTATCCTGATCTAAACATCACATGAATTAGTGTCATCCTTCATGACAAATGCATTTCTACAGCTGCAATGATTTTGATTTAGCTTTTGCATGGCTTTTCACTCAGATTTCCTATCTTTCAGCTGTGGTTTAGCCACATGTTCAGTTTGCGTTGTACAGTTCTGCTCATTTAGAAGGATAAAGGCATTGTACTGTAAAGAGGAAGACAAAGGAGGCATTTTTTCTGTTGTTTTTTTTTTTCAAGCAGGTTAAGGTATGAAACTGGTTTCTTAACCAGATGGAAACCCATTATAACAGGGTTTGCATAGAATAGAGGCAGTGCATGCAAATCTCTCCCATGCATATCCATTGTGGATAGCCTGAAAACCAGGCCTGTTTGTGGCTCTCGAGGACCAGAGGTGGTCATCCTTGCCCTGTAAGATCTTGGATCAACCCTACCACACTCCGACGGGACATAGAATTTGATTGCCGACATCTGACTCCTGTTGGAGTGGGTGGCTGGACAGAGCTTGTTTGAGCAAGTGGTGAGACTGCTAAGAAATTCAGCCCTTTTGGAAGGGGTTTCTTAAGGAGAATATGACCGTTATTGGTAATGCCATTTCCGAAGCCACATCTGTGTGCTTCATGGGACTTGACTGTGCTTTGGATCTTCCATTATATCCTTAGCAGTTGCTGACTTGTTTACTGCCTGTGGCCTGGATGATAATTGCAACTCGTTTGAAGAATGCAGTCTTTCCCTCAAGAGTTTTCTGGGTCACTAAGGTTTGAGAGAGAATAGCAAATAAAAAACAAATCATTTTTAAATACAATTTCAAGAAATTCTGGTCAGCTTGGTCTCCCTTTATTGAAAGCATTGAGCATTTAGTATCTGCTATTGAGCCTCCAATACTATCATTTTTTTTTATCCCCATGTAGCTCTTCTCCTTCCTTTTCTGTCTCTTTTTCTTTCATGTTCTGTCTTATGGAGAGCTCACAGTTCATAATTGTACAACATAATGGTGGATTTGCTTTTTGTCAGCCGTTCTTGAGCGATAGCTGCAGGCCAAGGCAGCAGTGATAGAGTTGCATTGTGCTTCCTGAAAGGCATGGGGGTAACCTGTGTGGAGCAGCTGTTGCAACCCTACAGGGGATACCCAGCAGGAGTGGAGGTCGGTTTCCATGTGGAAATGTAATCTACTTTGGATAGATGTGCATACAATCATTGCTTGACTGAGTGGATGGACCATTTTGATTTTTATCCGCTGACATTTACCCTTCACTAATGTATGTGGGATAAATCATTGAAATTATCTGTGGATCATACTCAGAAATTCAAAGCAGTAATACAAAATGTAAGAAGTGGAATGTATGTGCATCTTATTGCACACTGTTACCATTTAAATTCCATATTATTAAAAGCCATAACATTCATACATTTTTTGCTGAAAGGTACCTATTGACAAATCCATTGCTGCTTGTCCATGTATTCTTTGACTAGAATCCCTGCTCTGTGACTCCTTGTTCTTACATACCTTGCCTGGTTTTTTGCTCTGTCTTGTGTTAAGCCTTCCAGTGGCTTTCCTTGCCTGCATGTTCCTAGCTTTGCTCCTGTCCTGTGTCTGTCCTTCCAGGGGGTCCCTTGTCCTTGTGGTTCCCTTGTGCTATCTGTTGTTGTTCCGTACTTTGTCAGTTTCCTTGTATGGTCTCTGGACCTACTCTATCTTGTGCATACTTGTCCATCTCTGTCTTGTCAGCGTTCACTCCTGTTTTTCTTCACTGTGGCCAGGTAGCTTCCTGTCCCTTGCTTCTTGTTGTCTGCCGGTTCCAGTGGGTGCCCTGTCCCTGATCTACCAACCGTCAGCACCAGAGGGTCCAACTCAAAGAGAAAGTGACTGGTCAGGAAGAAGGTCCTAAGCCTGTCTCGCTGCTCCTGACCCCTGCAGAAGACCTCACACTTGACCTGCCTGCTCCTGACCCCCACATACCCCTGCCTAGTGGGTACCTTCAGATCAGCCGGTGTGGCCGTGACGTCAGCAGTCTCCCGGTGTGTATAAACCGGCTCTGGTTCTCAGCTTGTGCTTTTGCGCTTTGAGCTCTGGAGTAGAATTTAGAGATTTTACATCACAAACCACTTTCAAAGTTGCACTTCGTAGATGGATTAAAAAAAAAAAAAGTTAGTGACATTCAAAATACCCGGTGGGGAGCTTGTATCATGGCTTTTCATTCATAGGATGGCTAAGCAGTGCTTGGTTTGAGCCGGGCAAGGGATATGGGAGAAATCAGGGGAAAGACTGCTGATGTGAAGGGCGGCTCCCTGCTGAAACCTAGATCAAAGGCAAAAGGCAGGTGTAGGAGGGGAAAAGAGAATAATGGAACGCAGAGGTCCATCTGGGCAACTTTTGAGTTACCCAGACAAACCCCAAGGTTTAAATTTCCTGCCCCTCTAACTAGATAAGTTTTACCAGGCTAAATCGTTACCTGTATAAAATGTATCTGGATAAACAGGGAGCATTCTGGGGCAGGGCTAAGCTATCCCGATAACTTACCAGAATAACACCGAGTCCCTGAAGAACTTTGACCTTAAGCACCTTGAGGGCTAGCTGGCTTGATCCTCCACCTCCCTACTACCCAAAATAATTTAAAAAATATCGGGGCATAATGCCCGATCCCCCCAACTCCTCCTAAAAGAATTAAAAGAAGGTACAAGGCCTTACTTTCCTAAGGACCCCCCCCCCCCCACACACACACACACACGCACACATATGAATAATCTCAGTCTGGTTCAGGGGACTCCTCCAATCCCCCCATGCCACTCTCCCCACCCACCTACCTACAATTCCTACCTGCACTCAGCCTCCCTGCCCAGGACCCCCCTCCCTCCCTTCCAAAACCCCATAAGGCTGCTGGAAGTGTTGAAAGCTCCCTGGCTGTGTTTTGTTATGGCAGCTCTGCTTTCTTGATGAGAAAATGCTTTGCCAGCCCTTACTCTCACTTACCCTATATGTCCCTCTCTTACCAGATACGCCTTACCCTTTCAAACAAACATCATCTTCATATGTTTCTTCAGTACCTACTTGGCAGTATATACACACTCCTTATGCATGCAACTTAATTTCACATTCATATCCAGCAATCTTGCAAGTTAGGATATCACATGAGAGTTATACAAGAATAAAACATTTGCTGAGAAAGAGGTGGTGGAGGTGATGGAGACCAAAACAGTATTTGAATTCAAGAAAGCATGGGAGAAATACAGGGGATCTCTAAGGAAGTGATGAGAATTATAATGCTAGATTAATTGGATGGGTGGGCCATATGGTCTTTTTCTGCCGTTGTGTTTCTATATTTCTCTGAAAGGTCCCTTCCCTGTTTCTCCTGGATGACAGAAGGGTGGGCCCACTCCTCTCATCTTGGGTCTTCCCTTCCTTTCCTTTACTGATTCTGGAGTTGGAGGCCAGCAGTTCATGCTGGAGGAAAATGATTAGAGGCAAAGCAAATGATGCTCTATAGAGCAAAGAAAACCGAGGAAACACAAAGCAAGGTGTTTGACCATACATAGAGATCCACATCCAAAAGGCCCATCTCTTCCACTGCAGGATAAACTCACGGACCAGGGGCGGAGGACTTTAGGGAAGCGGCTGTGTGGCTTGTCCAGACTGGATAAAGAAAGACAATCCAAATTAGCAGCTGTTACGCATATGGCCATAGACTGACGAAAAGCCAACTGTAGGACAAGAAAGGAGGATGGAGTTGTCTTGCGATATTTAAAAGCTGGTAGTGTGGCACACAGAAATGATTAAAGTCTACGATACTGCACCACTGCACCTCAAATAAAGAAAAACAAAGCCATTACGCATACACAGTGCATCACTAAAACCACTACATAGGAACGGTCTGGGCTTTCTAAAAGGCTGGAGGGACCTGCAGGGAATGGCAATGATTATAAATCTGACATCCCTGAGGACAGGGTGGCCAAATGTTTTGGGAAATCAGCCTCGTTAGCTTTTGGGGATGTTTTGATCATTACGAAGCTGGGCGGTAAGACACGGGGAGGAGAGCCCGGGTGTTGGAATAGGTATGGGATTTGTAAGGAAGATGACAGAAGCCTGTTATAGCTTACCAGTGGAGAGGTGGAGGCCAGCGCTGGAAGGGAACTTAAACACCTACGGGACATATGCAGAGGGCATTGTAAGGAACAAGATTGAGAGGTGGGAGTAACAGACTGGGGGAGGGGGGAGGGGAGGGAGCCAGTGTTGGTTTAAGTGTAAGAATCTGTGTGCTCATCTGTCTAAAGGGATAGAGAACCAAGGAGGAAGAGGTACTGTACACGGGTCCAGAACAGCTGGGCAATTTGTCCTTATCTGTCATTGTCTACTATGTTCCTCTGTTAATTGCCTCACCATCAACACACCAGGTGGGTATACCATATGAGAGAAACTCTGTAAATACTGATGCAAGGCACCATGCTGGGCAGCGAGGGGCACGCTCAGCAAAATACTCAAGGTGCGGTTGTCTAGGAATTACCGGAGCTGCTGCCCCCACTCTCAATATCTCTCCGGGCCCTCCATTTCACATTCAGAAGCCTGGGACTCCACAAACTGCCCCTCCTGGAAGTCAAGGCAGGGTGAATGTCAAGATATGGTCCAAATTAGTTTGAAAAACACGAAAGAGAAAGCGTCATCTTGCTTTTGGTCTTGACGACAGGGAGGGATTTAGGATTTTGCCACTTCCAGGCACCCCCCCCCCCCCCCGCACACCTCCTGTAGGGGGTCGGTTATAGGGTAGCAGAGGGCTGCTCTCTGCTAAATGAGATTCAGCAGAGCTGGAAGGCAGCACATCTTAGTCAATCTGCTGCCCCTAAATGTTTGCCGCCCTAGCCACAGACATAATGGGTGCCTGCCTACTGACAAATCCAGGGCTGCTTGACAAGGTCAGACGGTAAGCTGCAAGGTCACCATTGCTGGATGCTGTCACACCTGCAGCACATGCTTGGGCCCGAGAGCAATTTGTGATAACCCTGAACTTCCCACACACTTTGAAATCGGAAATCTTTTAAAGTGGAGCGATAGTACTTTTGTTAAAGGAGCACAAAAGAACTGTGGAGAAAACTGTTAAAAAAACAATGAAAAAATAAATAAAACCTTCAGTTTCTAATGCTTTTAGGGTGCAGTGTGAGAATAAATCTGGAGAAAAGGAATATAAAAAAAACCCCCTTTACATATGGCACCTTTGCAGTAACGGTGCCTGCAGGTCTCTTCCATATTCACGCCGCCTTTTGTATATCCCCATGAAAGACACTGGTCTGACAGCTTCCTTAACTATCAGCCCATAATGCATGAGCGAAGCGCTAGGTGAGAAGGAACAGTCCCAGTGTCTCAAGAACAGTGTCTGAGATGTGCAGGATGAAAAAAAAGAGAGAGAGTGAGGCGTGACAAAACCCTCAAAAAATTGCCTTCAGAAGAGGAACACATCCTGCGTTGGCTTCTGATGAGAAGCTCGGGAGAGACACAGGACTACCTGTGCTTGCCTGGCTTCCAAGAGCTTCCAGGTGAGCCGGCCAAATCCAAACCAGCTTGCCAAGCTCTGCAGGCCAGCTGGCCTTACCAGCTCGCCCCAGGAAAGGTAAATACATGCAAAAGAAACGCCATGTGCCTGTTTAAAGTTCCCAGTAAAAGCACTGAAGACTTAACATTTTAATAAAACAAAACAAAAAAAAAAGCAGAGAGGGTACATTTTGTATTGCTTTTCTGCTGCTGTTAATAGAGAGATCTTTTGTACTTAAAACTCTGCATGATTAATTTAAACTTGCTAAGAAGTCCGTGCCATGACTTTTACTGTTAGAATACTGCCAACAAGGTAGGGGCAAGATATCAAAGCTGCATTCAAATCCCGGTGTACTCTCCACTTTTCACAGATAAAATCATCTGATTTCCAGAATTCAGAGAACTTCCCTGAAGTCTGGGCAAGCGTTTTGAAAAAGTTCGTTTTATTTCTTTCCTATAAAGGTGGCTCTGCAGGAGTGTCTCTGCCCCTGTCCCACTGAACCCATGGTTTCCCCACCACATTGTGCGCGACCACCGGTGCTCCCCAGGGAGGGAATTACGGATATAACAAACATCGTTGATATTTTCATGCTGTTTTAAAATGTCAGCACAGCCCCCTACTATAGTCAGAGGCTGGTAGCGGCCTTACTTCTGCTATTCATTTACAGATGCGCTAAAGTCTCTCCCTCATTCAGGCATTTTTGGGAAAAGAGTGGAGCCCCGGCTACTATTTTTGCCCCAGTTTGTCCAGCAAACTAGGGTTTTTTGCATTTTTGGGGGTCCTCCTCTTGCCTTTACCCCACCGTTTTGTGGGATGATTCTCAGGTTATATAATTTTGTTTTCCTGAGCATGTGCAAAGGGATTTTCCCTCTGTGGAGTCTAGCCTAGATCAGGGTCTGTTTCCCTGGTGGATTGACCTGGGATTTGGAGAAGAGCGGAAGGAATGGCGCCAGGAGATATATTTTGAAAAGAGAGAGTTTCTTTGTATTGCTACCTGGTATGGACCAGTTCCTGAAACCAGGGGAAACCCCTATCTGGAAGGCCTGAGCTCTTGGGGTTTTTCCCACTTTGCACCCAGTTAACAACAGATTTGTTATTCAGAAGAGAGTTTTTGGAAGCCTCTATTTTTGTCCCTGCTAGTTATTTTTGGAGGGCTACCCCAAATTAAGATTGTGAATGATGACAATGCTCCCACCCTCTATGGGGAAGGAATAGTGGAAACTGTGGAGACTCGGTCAGTTGGAGGAAGGAGAGTTGGGGTAAGGAAACTACCGCTTTTCTTGGAATTATTTTTATGATTTAAATGGGGATTCACCATACAAAACTTTGGTTCTATGAACTACTGGTTTTTCCATCTGTTTAACTTATTGTCCTACAAAGCTATTGTAAACTAATTTATCTCCTTTCTTTGAACTGCTTGCTGTGAATTCAAACGAACAACATGATCTACCATTTAATACTGTTCCTCTTTCATCCTTCTGTGCTGTATTTTTGGATATTCTTCACTTGGTTGGTCTTAGTTAATTCAGAACTCTGGATCTTATTTTTGTTAATAATTCCAGTAGATTGGATTTGATGACTATCCAAGAAGTCCCCTGATCAGATCATTTCATAATTCAATTCTCTATTGCTCAGATTAGTACTTCTGGCATATCTACCTTTCTTCAAACTCAATTGTGTAGTGGTTATATTGATAGTTCTCAGTTTGTCAATGGCCTGTCACTTATTCTAGCTTCTTCTGTGCCTGACACCCTGGATGATCTGATCACCTGATGGGACGGATCAATTACCTCAGTGCTAGATTTGATAGCTTCCCTTAAATCTTTTATCGTCTCTCAAAATAAGTCTCAACCCTGACTTACCCCCCTTCTCTCATTACCTTGAGGAAATCACTTAGAAAAAGTGAAAGTCTTTGGCATAAGTCTCCATCTTCTAGTAGAGCATCCAGTTTTAGACTCTTCTTAAATGAGTATCAACTGAAAACTTTAGAGGCCAAAAAGAATTATGAATCAACACAGATCAGACAAATTGGCTAAAATCCTATGGCTCTTTTTCAGTTGGCAAAACATATGAGTATTTCAGAAGTTTTGCTCTCATTGCTGATGTTCCATTTTTCCCTTAAGATCGAGAAGCTTAGCTAAGGTTTCGCCAATGTCCCTGTATGGTTTGCTGTGAGTGACGTCTCATTCTGCCCTACTTGGACATCCTTTTCTAATATCTCTCAGATGGAAGTGGGAAAGATAATATCTGTAATGAACAATGCTTTTTGTCCGTCCAGCAATTGCTCTATTGCTGGATGGACAAAACTTATTCTTAAATAGACTTCAATTGTCAATAAATCCCTCGAGTCAGGCTGTTTTCCTGATAGTCTTAAAAGAGTAGTGGAAGAAATCTGTTGAAGAAATCTGGTCGATATTTCAGTTCTTAGAAATTATAGGCCGATTTCCTCTTTGCTTTTTGTTTCCAAAATTATTGTGGTTCTGCAATGATTGACAGATGTCATTGAAGAGAAAGATTTTGGATCCTCATCAGTTTGGTTTCAGGTGCTCAATGAGCACCGACCTCTTACTTCTTTCCCTGATTGATACATTCAGAAGAGGTATGGACAGCGGGCACCAGGTTTTTGCTTGTTTCTCTTGACATCTCCTCTGCATTCGATACCATGATCATACCATTCTCCGGTATTTACAGGAATGAGGTATTGCAGGAAATGTGTTGAACTGGTTTACAGCTTATCTTAGTAATCATTCACAACAAATCAGACTTATTAATGATCAGTTGTAATGGTCTACCCTGAAGTCCGGTGTACCTCAGGGCTTGCCCCCATTACTAAAATGCTAGTATGTGTGACAGTCATAAAATATATGCCGATGATCTTCAGTTCTTCATTCGACTCCGTCCATCTTGGAACAAGACATTAGAATATCTGCAAATTTGTATGTCTTCAATTAAACAGTAGCTTCATTATAATAAATTGACTCTTAATATGTCAAAAACTGAACTTTTGTTGATCCAGAGATCACATGCCATGTTCCATCCTGAATCAACTTCTTTTGAAAATTTGAATTTTTTTTATTAATAATCCAATCAAGAGTTTTGGGGTATGGATTGATCGCCATCTCTCTTTTTGTGCTCAAATCAGAGCCACAATTAAATCAGGGCTCTACAAACTAGGCATACTTTCAGGGTTGAGATATCTATTGCACAATTGTGATCTCCGTACATTATCCAAGCTTCAACCTTTCCTTTGATTAATTATTGTTATAGTCTTTTACTGGGTCTCTCTCTGACTTCATTACATCCTTTACTGCTTCTGTTAAATTCTACTGCTTGTCTTCTTTCTGGGACAAAACACCATGATCATATCATTCCTATACAGATTGATTTGCACTGGCATCTAATACAACAGACAGTTGCCTACAAAGTTGGGATGACTGTATTTAAAATGATTAATTCAAGCTTGTGTCCATGGTCTAATGCTCTTCTTAAACTGAATGAACCTTCTCATCAGTTGAGATCTTGATGTGCCATCTGACAGAATGCTTGCCTTGTGGTAACAAGGGAATCTACCTTTTCTGTTGCAGTGCCATCTGGAATTCTCTGCCAGTTGAGCTAAGGATGTGTGACTGTATCAAGAAGTTTACATTTTTCCTGAAAAGTTTTCTTTAAAAACAGGCATTTGGTTAGACATATTGAAAGCGTAGCCCCTGTGTAACAAACCAGTAACTTTATTGTTTCTCCTGCAGCTTTCATGAGGTACGACTCCAGTTTAATTTTGGTTTTGGTGAAATTGTTAAATTTTATTGACAAATTCTGTCTGGTCTTTTATTGGATTTATGTTATCAAATGTGAAGGTTTTATTCTTTTTGTGCATCGCTTAAACCATAAGTGTTAAGTGATAAATACATTTTAATAAATTAAATGAAATGATTTTTGCAATTCTATTTCGGAAGTACAGAAGTACAGATTTTTCAGTTGAGCAACATCGGCTTCCATCCTTTCATTGCAAGAGTGCATTGTACTTTAGAGCAGATTGGCCACTGTGAGTACCTGCTAACCAGCACATTTGAGAATTGGACTCACTGAGGGTGTTGTCCCATTTCTGTACCAGGGGTCCTGGAGTGTAAACCACCTCCTCACCGAAGGAACCCTGGCACCCCAGCGGCTGTGTGTTTTCTCTTTGGAGAGGGAAAGATCAGCCCTGGGGACTACATAGAAACCTGGATTCAGCTCCCCCCCCCCCCCCCCCAGTGAACCGGGGTCCTGCTACAAGAGGATAGTGAAACAGTACAAAGGACCAAGCTTCAAAGTGTTGTACATGGATAAACACAGCTTTTGAAAATTGCCCTCTCTCAGTTGAATGCACCATTCTGCCCGCACTTGAACTCACCTTTTCTGGGTGCAAAACTTATTGCTAATGCACAAAGGAGTTTTGCATGCAGAAAACATGTGTCCCTAAATGGGAGTAGTGTTTAGCGCCCACATATGGAAATCACATTTAAATGAGGGCATTAAACAGTACTCCCCAATGCAGAGAGACTGCATTTGGCCAGCACACCTTTCATAGTGCTGGAAACTTAATTCCTGGGTCAGGGCTGGAGTTTTGTTTCCAGCGCTATGAAAAAAAAGTTTAAAAATACATCAGGAACTATCCTGGTAAGTGCTGGCAGCCACTGCCACTTAACTGGATAATTACTTACTTATCCGGGAAAGTGGCAGCAGCCATTGCCACTACCTTTTACCTGGATAAATACTGATTTATCCATCTATCTAGCAGTGGGAAGCAGCTGCTAGATAGATCGATAAGTCAGTACTTATCTGGTTGTCTGGCACAGTCCACTGCCAGATAGCTGGATAAATCAGTATTTATCCGGCTAAGTGGTGGCAGTGGCTGTCGCTACTTACATGATAGCCTGTCAGGGATGCCTCTACCCCTCTTCCTGAGTTAAAATGTGAGTTCGACCTGTGCAGATTAATTAGTGAATACACCTATAAATTTAAAGTACTCTAATTCCAACTCCCTTAGTAACCTAAACTTTACTAGGAACTCAACAAAATTAAGATGAAGGCGGTAGTACAGCAGCAAGAGGGGGGCTTCCCAGTCTTTTGCATTGACTGTCATATGTATGATTTTTTACCCGCCAATTACAGATTGCATGTGTGCACCTGGTGCAACGGGTTCCTGGCTCTCAGAGAATGAGTCCAGTCTATGGAGGCTAGAGTGGCAGACCTGGAAAAGCTGAGGCAAACAGAGAGGTTCATTGATAAGACCTTCAGGGACATAGTAACCAAGTTCCAAATCCAGTCTGGCAGCCCCAGTGCTGCCTTGGATCAGAAAGGTCTCCCGGCTAGAGAGCATCACCTTGATGTAGCAGGAAGTGATTCTGTAGCAAGGACCTGCTCTCCAGGGAATGTGTTGTCCTCTTGCATTGAAGACAAGTCTTCCAAGGCTATTGCCCAGGAGAGAAGAGTTAGGTCGGCCAACATAGTTGGTGATTCGATTATTAGAAATGTAGATAGCTCAGAGAGCTTTCCAAGATGGCGACCTGAATGGTAGCGGTGAGAGGAGCTCCTGATTTTTTCCTCTTTACCTATTTCACAATGCCTCACACGAAGCACAAAGCCCGGGTGAGGGGTGGAGAGAGTTTCTCCACTCCTCTAGATTCATCGCAGCCCAGGATTGGGAGCTTCTTCGCCACTATTCCCCCGCTTACACTGGGTGAGGTCGCTGGGGAGAGAGTTCAGGAGCAAGAACCCACTTCCCCCGACTGAAACATCGCTAAGCCCCGGATCACCAATAAGGCCGGAACCTCCAGGATGCGATGAGGAAAGAAAATTGATGTGTGCTGCGGGCCCAACAGAGAGAAACTGGAGAGAGGCCGGAATACCCGAGCAAGCCGGAGAAGGACTTACCATGCAAGTGCAAGGAGACAAGGTAAACCCCGGAGGAGTTAAGGGTGAATTGGGGCTAAACCTTGCAGCAGGGGTGAGATCCATTGGTCCTGGAAATGGCGGCGGCCTAGCATCAGGTGTGGGCATAGGAGTGAGCCAGGAACCCTCGCAGGAAAAAACGCTACTCCCTGAATCGGAGATATCTCTTAATTCTATTTGGAAAGCTCTCCAATCTTTAGAAAAAGTGGTATTGGGACTAACTAAAGAAGTAATTGAGGTAAAACAACAAGTTAAGGACAATGCTATTGAAATAATGACACAAAATAATAAAATTGAGAGTTTGGAAAAACGAGTACTGGAAGTTGAGAAAATAAATATAGTAATGATTCAAAATGATACTGAAGTAATAAAAGGCTTGAAAAGGTCGAGAATGCACTGAGAGTGCATAACTTAAGATTCCTAAATTTCCCAGTTTTAAGGAATATTGCCCCTATTGATTTATTTAAGTTGTACTTTGCTCAGGTATGAAGATCCCGGAAGAGCTCAAGCCTGTGGTTTCTAAGGCTTATTATTTATATCTTACAGAAGAAAATCGTGAAAATGCTCCAGACCAGGATATACCAGACATAACATCTCTTTTGAATTCATCACAAGATTTGACTGTTTCCTATCGTAGACCTCTTTTGGTCACATTCACATTTCTAATGGACAAAAATAATGTCTTCAAGCAATATTTTAGGAACAATCAAACTTTATTTTTTGGTCAAAAAGTACAGTGCTACTAGGATTTAGTAAAACAGACTCAATTGAGAAGGAAAGATTTCCTTGATTTAAGAGGAGAAGTCTTATAGAAAGGTACAATTTTTAAATTGCAATTTCTGTGCAAATGTTGTTTGATGTATCAGGGGCAGTGTTATGTATTTTTCGACCCAATACAACTGCGGGCATTTATTGACTCACATTCTAGTCCCATATAATCTCGCTGTATTGGTGTATAATGAAGATTAGTCGGGGGCCTGTTTAGGTCGCTATATAATATTTGATTATTTTTCCATTTGTTAATCGCTCTATTTAAGCTCTCCACATATTTCTTCTATTTAACTACAATACAATAGTTTATATATGATTGTAATATATATTTCATTTCTGTAGTTATTGCAAGTATGATTTGTAGTATATTTCATTAACAAGTGGATGCTTGTAATTGTATAAAAGCATAAAAAAAAAAAAAAGAAATGTAGATAGCTGGGTGGCTGGTGTATGTGAGGCCTGCCTGGTAACTTGCTTGTCTGGTGCGAAGGTGATGGACCTCATGCATTACCCAGATAGGATTATAGACAGTGTGGGGAGGAGCTGACTGTCGTGGTACATGTAGGCACCAACGACAAAAGAAGTGGGAGGGAGGTTCTGGAAGCCAAATTTAGGATTTTAGGTAGAAAGCTGAAATCCAGAACCTCCAGGGTGGCATTCTCTGAAATGTTCCCTGTTCCACGTGCAGATCCCCAGAGGCAGGCAGAGCTCCAGAGTCTCAATGTGTGGATGAGATGATGGTGCAGGGAAGAGGGATTTAGTTTTGTAAGGAACTGGACAACCTTTTGGGGAAGGAGGAGACTTTTCCAAAAAGGACAGGATCCACCTTAACCAGAGTTAGGCTGGTGCTAACTTTTAAAAAGGAGATAAAGCAGCTTTTAAACTAGAACAAGGGGGAAAACTGACAGTCACTCAGCAGTGCATGGTTCGGAGGAATGTATCTTTAAAGGATACTAATGAAACAGGAGAATTAGGGGATCCCAATAGAGAGGTTCCAATAAAAGCAAAAATAGTCCATGCGCCTATAAGTAAAGAATCACCTGAGCTAAAGAATTCCAAAGTATCCCTATCAACTGAAAGCAGGTTATTAATACAAACAAAAAATGCACTTTGAAATGTTTGTGTGCCAATGCCAGACGTCTAAGAAGTAAGATTAGAGAGTTAGAATATATAACAGTATGGTAACAAATAGAAAGTTTAACAATTGTTTAAGGTTATATAACCATTATTTGCAGTATGTACAATATAAAATTTCATAGGGCAATTACATGAATGAGGTAGTAACAAGGTTAGAGTGTTAAGGAGGAATTGGAAGGAGGATAAAGGATAAAGGTTACAGGGGTAGCGAGTTTAGCAGGTAGGGATAAATGCTACTGGGGTAGCGAATTAAGTAGGTAAGGGGGAGGGAAGGTAATGAGGCTCTTAATTGAAGTGGGGCAGCTTAAGTTTGAGGGGGCAGGGAAAAGCAACTTGGAGGAACAGTGGGGGAGAACTGTGACATAGGAGTGGTGAGGTTAAGTAAAGGCTTGAGAGAAGAGCCATGTTTTAAGATTATTTTTAAAGGTTTTGGTACATTGTTCTTGGCGCAGGTATGGGGGCATTGAATTCCATATGATTGGCCCAGCGATGGACAGGGCCCGTTCTTTCATGGCTATGTGATCGGTGAGTTTGGGGGGAGGAATGTAGGGGGTTCCTTTATAAGCAGTTCTCGTAGGTCTTTTCGATGAGTGATAGTGTAGGGAGTTATCCAGCCATTGGATGTTGTGGTTATATAGAGTTTTGTGGATAATCGTAAGAGTCTTGTGAAGGATTCTAGAACTTATTGGGAGCCAGTGGAGGTCCATGAGTATGGGGATAATGTGATCTCTTCTGCAGGTATTGGTGAGGATTCTAGCCGCCGCGTTTTGGAGGATTTGGAGCAGTTTGATTGAGGTACCGGGAAGGCCTAGGAGGAGGGAGTTGCAGTAGTTGATTTTGTTGAAAAGTAAGGCTTGGAGGACCGAGCAAAAGTCATAGGTGTGGAGAAGGGGTCTTAATTTTTCTAGTATGAGGAGTTTGTGGAAACAGTCTTTCGTAGTGGAGCTAATTAATTTTTTTAGGTTCAGATGGTTGTCTAGAGTCACTCCTAGGTTTCTGACAAATTGGACCTTAGTTACAGGTGAATCAGGTTGAGGACAGTTGTGGTGGTCTGGTGAGATGAAGAGGAGTTCTGTTTTTGTAGTGTTGAGGGCAAGGTTGAGGTTAGTGAGGAGGTGGTTAATTGAGGAGAGGCAGTTGTCCCAGATCTTGAGGGATTTGGGGATAGATTCTGTAACAGAGATGACGATTTGGACATCATCAGCATAGATATAATGAGTAAAGCCTAGGTCAGTGAGGAGTTTGCAAAGGGGGAGGAGGTAAATATTGAATAGCGTGGGGGAGAGGGAGGAACCTTGGGGAACTCCTCTTGTAATGTTTATGAGCTTAGATTCTTTGTTATCAATTTTGACCTTATAGATTCTATTGTGGAGGTAGGATTCAAACCAGCTCAGGGCAGATCCCTTGATGCCAATTTCTGAGAGTCTATCTAGTAAGTTATTGTGGTTGATAGTGTCAAATGCTGATGAGATGTCAAGAAGAGCAAGGATGAAAGATTGGCCCTTGTCCAATCCTTTGAGGAGGGTATCTGTGAGTGAAATAAGTAGTGTTTCGGTATTGAAAAGTTTACGGAAGCCGAATTGGGAAGGGAAGAGGAGGTTGCTTTTCCAAGGTGATCCGTGAGTTGGAGGTTCACCACTCTTTCCATGAGTTTTGCTACAAAAGGGAGGTTGGAGATTAGCCTGAAATTAGCTGGGTTTGAGGGGTTGAGATTGGGTTTCATCAGGATGGGTTTGAGGGTGGCTTATTTCAGAGCATCGGGAACGTGTCCTTGGGTGAGAGAGCAATTGATGATATTTGCTAGGGGATGAGAGATCATGTTAGGGATGGTTAGAAGAGATTTTGTGGGGATGGTATCGGAAGGGTGGGAGGAGGGCTTCATTTTCTTTAGGAGGGATTTGATTTCGGAGGGGGGTGGTGGTTCAAAGGATTCGAGAGTGTATTCAGGAGAGGTTATGAGGTTAGTGGCAGTGGTGTTGGGGTGTGAGGATAGTGGGGTGTGAGGATAGTGGGGTGAATCTAAGGAGGAGCTTCATGATTTTGTCATGGAAGAAGAGAGGTAATTCGTCGCATTTGTTTTAGCTTCTTTATCGGAGATGGGGGTGCTGTTTTTGTGAGGTCTGAGACTAATGCAAAGAGGGCTTTTGCATTGTATTGAAAATTGTGGATTTTATGAGTAGAAGTTTCTTTTTGTTTTTTGTATAGATGTTCTGTAGGTGTGGAGGGCTGAATTGTATGCAGCTAACAGGGAGGCGGATGGGTTTTTGCACCATTTCTTTTCCTTTGATCTTAATTCCTGTTTGAATTTTTTTAGTTCCATGGTGAACCAAGATTTTTTTGTATTCCGAGTGGGGTTTAGCTCGAGGGACTTTAAGGTGCAATGTTGTTGGTTATGTTATATTCCAAGATGAGAGGGCTGAATCCGGGCTGGAGAGGTCTAGATTATCAATGGCCTCCGTGAGAGCGAGAATTAGATCTTCCTTATTGCAAGGTTTTTGAAAGAGTACAGTGTTTTTGTGAGTGGTGGGTGGATTGGTATGTTTTTTTATAGTGAGGTTGATTTTTATGAGAGTGTGGTCTGACCAGGGGACCGGGATACAAGAGGGTGTGTCGGCTGTAAGGAGGGGTGTGTTCGTGAAAATTAAATCCAGCATGTGACCGGCCTTGTGAGTGGGTGAGGTAGTAATCTGGTCAAAGCCCAAGGCATTGACGGAAGAAAGAAAGGCTTCACAATTAGGGGATAGAAGGGTGGCATCGACGTGGAGGTTGAAATCTCCTAGGATGATGGTTAGGATGTCCAGGTCCAAATTCTCAACTAAAAATTCAATGAGAGGTGAGGGATTATTTTCCAGAAGGCCAGGCGGGGTATAGATTAGGCAAACTTGCAGTGAGGTAGATTTAAAGAGTCCGATTTCGAATTTAGGGGGTTGTGTATGGCCTGAGAGATTAGTCCGAGTTCCTTTTTGGAGGCTAGAAGTAATCCGCCACCTCTTTTAATGTGTCTAGGTATGGAGACAATGTCGTAGGTTTGTGTGGGAAGTTGGTTCAGGAGGACAATGTCAGTGGGTTTGAACCATGTTTCTGTTATAGCAAATACATCAGGTTGGGAATTGAGTAGGAGGTTGCTGAGGATAGGGGTCTTTTTTGTTAGGGATTGGGAGTTGATAAGTAAGAGAGTAAGGGTGGTGAGGCCAAGAAATTGGGTGAGTGGGGATATCATGATAGGTATTAGTGATCTGGAAGGAAGTATGGATGTCAGGGGTTTTTTGAGGAGCCGTGAGGAGTGCTTGATGGTGGGAATAGGAAAGGTGAGCATGACTGAATTGGTGTGATAGCAATATTGTGAGGTGGGAGATCAGGAGTCTTGGAGTTCAAGAAAGATTTGATGGAAGAGTTTGGTTAGACAAAAAGGGAGAGGGGGGATTAGGTAGTCTGGAGGAAGCAAGGCAAGGGGGTGTGTGGAACTCTGAATTGTGGATGAGAGGAAGGGAGGGGGCAGAGGGATAGTCTTGAGAACTGAGCCTAGTGTGGCGGGGGAAGGCTGGGGGTCGCACAAAGGGGGCTGCACAAAGGGGCATAACAAGGGGCAGGCCCCTTAGTCACTCTCCTTCAGCGCACGACGCCCAGCACACGGCACCTACGGCTCACCGGCCAGCCTTTAAACTTGTCCCTCATCGCAACCGATGATGTGGTGTTCTGTGGGCGGCAGCTTCGGTGGTGGGAGGCGGTCTGGTCGGCTTAATTGCAGGCTTCAGGGGGCTCGCAGGCCTCGGCTCGGCGCCTTGTGGAGAGCTGGTAGGTGCAGGGCCAGTCGGGAGTCCTGGAAAGGCTCCGGGTGCTGGTTTCCGGCAAAAGGGGCTGTGCTGCTCACCAGCCGGCCTTTAAACTTGCCCCCCATCGCATCCGATGACGTAGTGTTCTGGGTAGAAATCTCATGTGTGTTGACTAAGAGTATAGTAATAGGCGTATACTATTATCCACCTGGCCATAATGATCAGACAAATGATGAAATGCTAAGAGAAATCAAGGAAACTAACCAATTTGGCAGTGCAGTAATAACGGGAGATTTCAATTACCCTAATATTGACTGGGTAAATGTAGCATCAGGACATGCTAGAGACATAAAGTTCCTGGATGTAATAAATGACTGCTTCATGGAGCAATCGGTTCAAGAACCAATGAAAGAGGGAGCTATTTTAGTTTTAATTCTCAGTGGAACACAGGATTTGGTGAGAGAGGTAATGGTGGTGGGGCCATGGCAATAGTGATTATAACATGATCACATTTGAACTAATAACTGGAAGGGGGACAATAAGCAAATCTACAGCTCTAACACTAAATTTTCAAAAGGGAAACTTTTATAAAATGAGAAAATAGTTAGAAAAAGCTGAAAGGTGCAGCTGCAAAGGTTAAAAGTGTACAACAGGCATTTCCATTGTTTAAAAATACAATCCTAGACGCGCAGTCCAGATGTATTCCACGCATTAAGAAAGGTGGAAGGAAGGCAAAATGATTACCGGCATGATTAAAAGGTGAGGTGAATGAGGATATTATAGCCAAAAAAAATCCTTTAAAATTTGGAAGACGAATCTATCTGAAGAAAGTAGGAAAAAGCATAAGCATTGTTAATTATAAAACACTGATAAGGCAGGCTAAGAGAGAATTTGAAATGAAGTTGTCCGTAGATGCAAAAACTCATAATAAAATTTTTTAAAAATATATCCGAAGCAAGAAACCTGTAAGGGAGTCAGTTGGACTGTTAGATGACAGAGGGGTTAAAGGGGCTCTTAGGGAAGATAAGGCCATTTCAAAAAAGACTAAATTAATTCTTTGCTTCTGTGTTTACAAAAGAGGATGTTGGGGAGATACTGGTTCCAGAGATGGTTTTTAAGGGTGATGATTCAGATGAACTGAACCAAATCACAGTGAATCTGAAAGATGTAGTAGGCCAGATTGTCAAACTAAAGAGTAGCAAATCACCTGGACCAGATGGTATGTACTATTCTAAAGATCAAAATCACAGAGCATATAGAAAGACATGGTTTAATGGAACATAGCATGGATTTACCAAATCTGCTTCATTTTTTTGAAGTGGTTAATAAACATGTGAATAAAGGTGAAGTGTATTTGGATTTTCAGAAGTCGTTTAACAAAATTCCTCATGAGAGGCTTCTAAGAAAACTAAAAAGTCATGGGATAGGAGGCAATGTCCTTTTGTGGATTACAAACTGGTTAAAAGACAGGAAACAGAGTAGGATTAAATGGTCAATTTTATCCGTGGAAAAGGGTAAGCAGTGGAGTGCCTCAGGGATCTGTACTTGGACCGGTGCTTTTCAATATATTTATAAATGATCTGGAAAGGAATACGATGAGTGAGGTAATCCAATTTGCAGATGATACAAAATTATTCAAAATAGTTAAATTACAAACGGATTGTGATAAATTGCAGAAGGACCTTGCGAGTCTGGAAGATTGGGCATCCAAATGGCAGATGAAATTTAATGTGGACAAGTGCAAGGTGATGCTTATAGGGAGAAATAACCCATTCTCTAGTTACATGATATTTGGTTCCGTATTAGGTGCTACTACCCAGGAAAAGCTCTAGGCACCATAGTGGATAATACATTGAAATCATTGGCTCAGTTTGCTGCAGCAGTCAAAAAAGCAAACAGAATGTTAGGAATTAATAGGAAGGGAATGGTGAATAAAATGGAAAATGTCATAATGCCTCTGTACCACTCCATAGTGAGACTCCACCTTGAGTACTGTGTGTACAATTCTGGTCACCGCATCTAAAAAAAGATATAGTTGCAGTGGAGAAGGTACAGAGAATGGTGACCAAAATGATAAAGGGGATGGAACAACTCCCCTATGAGGAAAGGTTAAAGAGGTTAGGGCTGTTCAGCTTGGAGGCGAGACGGCTGAGGGGAGGATATGATACAGGACTTTAAAATCATGAGAGGTCTAGAACAGGTAAATATGAATCAGTTATTTACTTTTTTGGAGAATAGAAGGACTAGGAGGCACTGCAAGAAGTTAGCAAGTAGCACATTTAAAACTAATCAGGGAAAATTATTTTTCACTCAAAGCACAATTAAGCTCTGGAATTTGTTGCCAGAGGATGTGTTTAGTGCAGTTAGTGTAGCTGGGTTTAAAAAAGGTTTGTATTTCTAGTTTCTAGTTTATTAAGTTTTAGTTTCTAGTCTACTACGTTTTGCAGAAGTTCATTAACTGCTATTAATCAAGTTGACTTAGGACATAGCCACTGGTATTACTGGCATCAGAAGCTTGTGATCTACTTAGTGTTTGGTTACTTGTCAGATGCTTGTAGTCCTGATTGACTACTTTTGGAAACAGGATGCTGGGCTTGATGGACCCTTGATCTGACCCAGTATGGTAATTTCTTATGTTCTTATTATGCACTTAGCTGAAGCTAGCAGACCTACTCCTGTTGAGACCAATGATGCATTGTAAGTCCTGTTCCCAATAGCTGGAAGGTTATTCCCATGGTAACACCTAGTCCATATATGAGGGGTTAATAGCAGGAGCACTGTATAGAAATGCTTCTTCATTAACATGTATTGTTGAATCTTATATGCATTCTAATTCATAGCAGCAGCATGTCATGGCATGTGCTCACAAGACAATTTATGCTTTTCTAACTAACTCCTAAGTCAGCCTGGGACACGTTAGACATGATGACATTTTATGTACAAACCCAGAAATACAATCCAGGAACCTTTCCCCTCAGTATTCCTGGGACATTACTTTGCCAATGAAACAGTGAGGCAGCAGCTTCTATAGGAGGTATCGCTTGGGATTTTGCCTGCTATTTAATATTCTTTCCTGATATCACAGTTGAAATAAACTTGAGGATCAGTAAATAATGGACCATATGGTACTCCCTATGCATTAGATTATTTTCTTCAGAAGACCCATTGCTGTCACTATTATTACTTAGCATGATTTGTGTAGCGCATAGCAGATGGACACAGCGCTCATAGAGACACGTAGAGGGTAATTCTGTAAAAATCGCTTATAAGTTAGCCGGCAAATATGTTTTGTTATCACAGTAAATCTGTGCACACACAAGTACCCCAGTAGTTTTTCCAACTGAAGTTATGCATATATTTTTAAAAATAAAAATGTATGCATGTAAGTCCCAACACTGCCTGGTCTGTGCCTCCGAAATTCTTCCCACCTATGCCTATAGATGGGCTCACTTGCAATGTACAAGAGCATAATTTTACGCGTGTATTGGTCATCACGCGATTTTCTAAAGGGCCTTTTCTGCAGGTAAAATCCTACTTCATGTACAGTAATACCTTTGAAAATTACCCTCCCTATCTTCAGAGCTTACAGTCTAGTCATGACAGGACACATGGTCACAAAACAAATAAGAGACTTTGAGTCAATACATTTAGCAAGGCCATAATTAATTGCTATTTTACATCCCATTTTATTGTACTTGCTTTACTGTGAAGTAATTTGTACCTTGTTTTATTACTGAATGATGAATGTTGGTCTATGGAAATCACTTAAGGCTCTATTAAGCGATTAACAAATTCTAATAAAGATAAAGATAACGATTTAAGGTAATAAGGTAGGTGGAATTAAATTGAGGATGGGGCAACTTTTAACTGAGCATCATCAGATATGACATTTGGTGGTCTGGAGATGTTTCAAGGAGCATTCTGGTCACGGAAATTGTTTAGATTAGAATTTATCTGTGTTGCAAACAAATGGGAACCTTTCGATATCTATGTTAAGAAAATACTTTAATTGTTTGGAGGTGCTACAGTAATAAGCAGGCTGTCAGTATGACAAGTAACTCCTTCAGTAGTAGCAGGGAGCTAAACTGGGTGGGGTGGGTTGTGGGTGGGCTCAGTTGAGAGACAGGGAGCTTTAACTGGGTAAAGGCAGGAAAGAATCAGTTTACCTGTTCTGTCAATCCTGATCCACAACTAATCTACATAAGAAAAGCAGAGCATGGGGAAGACAGGTGAAAGAAGGGACGAGATTAGGCCAAATTTAGGCTACTTCTCCAATTGACGGTCGCCTTAAAATACAGTCTAGCAATTAAGAAGTAAAAATGTTGTTAGCTTAAATACTTTTTTTTACCCTCCCATAGGAAGCAGCAGCTCAGACATTTTTTCACTTTGATTTCTTTTTCAATTTGTTTGGCTTTTTAATTTTTTTTTTTTGTTTCGCTTGTTGTTTTTTGCTTTTTTTTTTTTTTTGTTAAAATAACAACAACAAAAAAAAAACAAAGCAAGCAAACTAAAAACAAAACAAAACAGAATTTCGGATCTGCAGCCAAAAAACCCTCCACTGCTTACCCTCTTACTGATAATTTCTTTATGGAGCAGGAGCGATCCCAGATCACTTCAGCCCTGCATCTTCTGCTATAGCAAATAGAGCTGGCAGACCAAGGCCAGCGCTATTGTATATTTTTGCCGCACAAAATGGTGTCACCATTTACAATAGCAGCAGTGTGAGGCAGGAGCAACCAGGGATCATTCCTGTCCCATGAAGAAATTCTCAGCAAGAGAGTGAGATAAGCCACAGGGAATGGAGGTATAGATATATTTTTTTTGCAGCAAAGACAGCCATAATTTTTATTAAACACAAAATGAACAAAATTTAATTTGTTTGTTTTGTTTCATTGTAAAAATGAAATGGAATAGGAAATTAAAAAAAAAAAAAAAAAAGGTCCCATTTTGTTTCCAGCAACAAATGCACATCCCAAGGAAGCACAAATGATGGGGTTCCCTCTACAGCTAGGGCAGGCAATGTCGGTCCTGGAGTACCACAACCAGGCCTGGTTTTCAGGATATCTACAATGAATATATGCAACCCTATCCCCAGGTGTGGATTGCACTCCGGTGAGGCCATAAAAGATTTTTATTCTCTTAGGACTGGATGCACTCACGGGCGAGCTCTTTCACGACTCTCTTACCCCCATGGCTGGATTCTTTGTTGGTGGGGGGGAGAAAGGAAACTCAAGGCCCAGAGTGCCAAGGGTGACGCCACTTTTATTTCCGTGGGAGAGGAACACTTTCCCCAACGCTGTGGAGGCTGTAAGTACCAAAAAATAACTTGAAAGACTCTGGGTGAGTGTCCAAAATCAATCTTTACTGAAAGTGTTCTATGAATGATAACTGGCCCAATGGGAAATAAACTCTTTTCCCACAGGTAACTGTTACAGTACTTTCTCTCTCTCTATCTGTGCAAGGGTCTCTGTATCTTGATCCAAGGGCAAGGGAAACACTCACCATCCAGGGCTTGAATCAATGAAGTTCCCAAGTGAGCAACGGCATCCTTTCTGGGATGGAATACTCCCCTCCAACTGGCCAAAAATAATCTTTTATGTAGTCTCTGCACATAATCCCAATTGTCTCTCTCCCAGGGGTGACTGAAGACTTCAAGTGGGAGTCCTCAGATGTAACTCACAGGATCATTTATCATTTCGCGTTAGGGCCCTAACACGCATGATAAATACCGCATTGCGAAATGCATATGCAAATTCAAAATTAGTATTCGAGTGGGAGGAGTTTGGGTGGAGTAAATGAAAATGAGAGTCTGCTAGCGCCGCGTACGATAGAGTAATGCACAATATCGTGGGATTTAATGCCAGAAATAACCACCTATTCTTTTGGATAAAGTATTTATCGCAGCCAATATCAAGGATCACGGGTATTATTGTAGTGATTATTGCGCGTGATAAAAAGAGGAATGATCACGGACACACCTACCAGGCCTTCCTTCCCCAATAAAAACACCTGTTCTTACCTGGTGTAGCTTCCTAAAGCCATAATGTTTACTAGTTGGGAGATACTGGATGCTTCGGGGGGTTCACAACAGATGACAACAAGAGGAACAACAACAACAACCTCAAGAACAAGCAAGGCCAGTTCCAAGTGCTCCTAGGGAAGTCCCTGCACCTGAGTCAGAGGCACGGGCGCCGCAGGGTCTGGTCTCAGGGCAGCGCCTGGCACGCAGGTGGCCATGGCAGAGGAGATACAGGAATGCATCTTTCCTCCATGAACATCCTTACTGGGCCTGCCAGAGGACTTTGTAGTTTGCAGGTATCACCTCAGCTCTCAGGCTATCCTGGAATTATATGAAGAAATCCGAGGGGATCTGGATCTGGTCACTGAAAGGTCCCACGCTGTGCCTGGCCTCACCAAACTGTTGGCCACCCTGAATTTCATGGCAAGCGGTTCCTTCCACACGACAGTAGGGGTCATAGGGGAATGTCCCAAACCACTTTTTCCTGCTGTCTGGACCAGCTCAACACAGGAGTCTCTGACCACATTCATCACTTCATAGCATTTCCTCGGGACAAGCAGGACTTGATGGACTTGAAGAGAGGCTTTTATGCCTTTGCAAACTTTCCCAATGTTTTAGGAGCTATCGACTGCACTCACGTGGCCATCGTTCCACCCCGTGACGGAGAGGAGATGTATCACAACAGAAAGCTCTTCCACTCCATCAACGTGCACGTGGTCAGTGACGCTCAAATGCACATCCTTGACGTGGTGGCCAGGTACCCGGGAGCTGCACACGATTCCTTTATACTTCACCAATCAAGCCTGTGTGAAAATTTTGAGGATGGCCTGAATGGTGACGGTTGGCTCATAGGTAAGAGAGATGCTTCTTTCTATATTCTGTCTCTGGCAATGTGTTTGTGGTAAATGGCATGGACATGGGGGGTGGCTGGGGGGGGGGGGGGGGGGGATGAAAAGCATCACTGCCATGACAAGTGGAATGTACAGTTACGTCTGCAGGCCATTGTCCCAGGGCCTGGATTGTTCTCCCCATGCTGCAGAGGCCTGCTAATCTTGTAATAGCAAACAATGCATCGGCCCTAAAGTTTGGTGTGTGAGCAGGCACTATACACTTTCTACGTGTTAAATTTCAAAATGGCCCTGTTCCTATCCTCCCATTGGGAGCTATTTAAATCTCACTGGTTAATGACAAGCTTGAAGTGTCCACACTGCTGGTATTGCATGATCACGTATGGACAATTAGTGAAGCGTCTTCCAGAGTGTTGGCCACAGTGTGTCTTGACCCTGATACAGCTGAACCAGAAGTAATGTCCTGTGCATGTTGGTGGCCTAGCAGATTCCCTGTGTCAGGCCTCACAAATTGGTTTCTATGGAGAACATACTGCACAGCCAGAAGGGACATTTGCATTCATACCATGAGGTACCATTTTGGCAGCTAACACAGGTGTGGGCGCACTTATGTATTGCTACAAGGTTGGCAGCCTGCTACATACCAGTTATCTTAGCTTGGTTGTGAGGGCCTGGCATGCAATTGTTGGAATACCCAGATGAGATTTAGTAGTGCTGAAGAGCTGAGCTACTTCGGCCTACTGCTATCCTGCACATATATTGCCCCAGAACAATGTGAAATGCACTTAGGCTAGTTAAATTGCTTTTTAAGGCTCAGGGAAAGGTACAGGCACAATTAAGCTCTGGAATTTGTTGCCAGAGGATGTGGTTAGTGCAGTTAGTGTAGCTGGGTTTAAAAAAGGTTTGGATACGTTCTTGGAGGAGAAGTCCATTAACTGCTATTAATCAAGTTGATTTAGGGAATAGCCTCTGCTATTACTGGCATCAGTAGCATGGGATCTTCTTGGTGTTTGGGTACTTGCCAGGTTCTTATGGCCTGGATTGGCCACTGTTGGAAACAGGATGCTGGGCTTGATGGACCCTTGGTCTGACACAGCATAGCAAATTCTTAAGTTCTTATGTTCTTATACAGTCTTATAGGATGCTATGGTATGCCAGCCAGATCTGGAAGTGACAATGCTATGATTGATGGCTTACATTTATCATTGCTGCAGGAGATTCTGGGTACAGTTGCAGGACTTGGCTTCTCACCCGTGTTGCCATTCCCAACACGCTGGCAGAGATGAGGTGCAACCTCATGTGCTACCCGCTGTGTCATCAAACGCACCTTCGGAGATCTCAAAAGTCACTTTCACTGTTTGGACAAGATGGGTGGAGCTTTAATGTATGCCCCACCCAAAGTTGCAGATATAGTGCTGCTTTGCTGTGTCTTCCATAATATCGCTCTACGCCATGGACTACAAATGGATATAGTTCCTGATCTCCCCCCGGATCCCCCATGTGACCCCGCATGACCTGTGGATACCACGCTGAGTGGCAGCCAGATTCGCCAAAACCTTATACAATGCTACTTTGCATCATAGGCCTCACCTACCAGTAGACTGTTAGCTGCTGCTCTCCTCGCTATCATCTTTCTTTCTCTCACTGCTTCTCTGTCTAGGTCACTGTGTAACAGAAAACATGATGCCTACTCAGGATTTGTCTGGACAGGAGCAGTAGACTGTAGTTGATAAACAGTTGTGAAAGTAAAGATTACATCAAAGACATGTGGCTACCATAATGTGTTCTGTCTGATAGTGACTCTGAAAGATGTATGTGTGACACAACAGTTTGTGGCCTAGCTAGTGCTGTGTGGCTTGCCGGCCCTTCCCAGTGGACCCCCATCCTAGCGCTCACATGTGATTGAGACAGTGCCACAAGTGAGATGCCACCCCAGCTGCTCCTTGAGCATGGATAGCTACAGCTCTAGAAATGCTGTACATCTCAATTAGCTCTGAAGCTTAAAGGCACAGCCTAAAGGTACAGGTAGATAGGTTAAGGTGTCACTGACAGATTTCACTATTTACTGCCTCATTCCTTAGTTGAGAAACATATGCATGTGAAGTTACATACCTATACTGGATAGGCTTACTGTCCCATGGGCATGCCAAGACACAGCTGACACCACAGCCTCACCAGTTTTAGAGCCACTGCTGACTCGGATTTTCAACTGGATCCAGATTTCCTGGATATGTTGATCCAGTCCTGGTCTTACTCCCATGCATGCAGGTATTGATTAGAGATGTGAATCGTGTCCTCGATCGTCTTAACGATCGATTTCGGCTGAGAGGGGGAGGGAATCGTATTGTTGCCGTTTGGGTGTTTAAAATATCGTGAAAATCGTTAAAATCGTGAGCCAGCACACTAAAACCCCCTAAAACCCACCCCCGACCCTTTAAATTAAATCCCCCACCCCAAATGCCTTAATACTTCATCAACTTTGGGAGGGAAGTACTTACTTGCCCTAAACCAATGGCAGGAAAACCGGCACACTAAAACCCCCTAAAACCCACCCCCGACCCTTTAAATTAAATCCCCCACCCTCCCGAACCCCCCCGAAATGCCTTAAATTACCTGGGGGTCCAGCAGCGGTCCGGAACGGGCTCCTGCAATTGAATTGTGTTGTCTTCAGCCGGCGCCATTTTGCAAAATGGCGGCCGCAAAATGGCGGCGGCCATAGACCAACACGATTCGACTGCAGGAGGTCGTTCCGGACCCCTGCTGGACTTTTAGCAAGTCTTGTGGGGGTCAGGAGGCCCCCCCAAGCTGGCCAAAAGTCCCTGGGGGTCCAGCGGGGGTCCGGGAGCGATCTCCTGCCGCAAATCGTTTTCCGTACGGAAAATGGCGCCGGCAGGAGATCGACTGCAGGAGGTCGTTCAGCGGGGGTTCCGGACCGCCGCTGAACGACCTCCTGCAGTCGATCTCCTGCCGGCGCCATACGCATATGGCCTGCGCCATTTTCCGTACGGAAAACGATTCGCGGCAGGAGATCGCTCCTGGACCCCCGCTGGACCCCCAGGGACTTTTGGCCAGCTTGGGGGGGGCCTCCTGACCCCCACAAGACTTGCCAAAAGTCCAGCGGGGGTCCGGAACGACCTCCTGCAGTCGAATCATGTTGGTCTATGGCTGCCGCCATTTTGCGGCCACCATTTTGCAAAATGGCGCCGGCTGAAGACAACACAATTCAATTGCAGGAGCCCGTTCCGGACTGCCGCTGGACCCCCAGGTAATTTAAGGCATTTGGGGGGGGGGTTCGGGAGGGTGGGGGATTTAATTTAAAGGGTCGGGGGTGGGTTTTAGGGGGTTTTAGTGTGCAGGTTTTCCTGCCATTGGTTTAGGGCAAGTAAGTAAGTTCCTGCCCTCCCCCTTTCCCCGATTTACAATTTTTTAACGATAAATCGGGGGAATTGGTATTGTATCGTGGCCCTAACGATTTTTGACGATTTAAAATATATCGGATGATATTTTAAATCGTCAAAAAACGATTCACATCCCTAGTATTGATAGTCTTGGTTTTGCTTGGAAAAGCTATAGGGAAATCTGATGAAATCCCTGCATGTAATGTGTTCCAAACCAGGACAGGATTTACCTGTCCTGAAAATTGGAGCCAGTTGGCAACCCTTTTGCTGACATCAGAGTGCTCTAGTAGCACACCTTCCCTTACAGCCTCAGGTAAAGGACCTGTGCGACCTGGTGCCATTCCCACAATGCGCACATGTCCTTCCAAGCTAGCAAAGCTCATGTTGATTGCATGCACCCCGACACAGATGCACCGAATTACGCCTAGCTATGCAATGTATACATGATCATGGGCAGAAGGTGAAGGCCTTCCCGTTATGTCATTTACCTTCTCGAGGAGCCAACACCAGGATGCACATCTGGCTCTGTGATGGCAGGATTGTGAATCAGATAGTGTCTTGCCTTCATTTGAATTGTCAATGGCATCTGATATGTCACCATCACAGTAGAGTTTCTGAGCAGTCTTGTAGCAACCACATCTCTTCTGAGCAAAGACTAACGTCATAGAAGGTAACGGTATGGTGTCTTTGAACCTCCTGGCTTCAACTCAGCTGTCACAGGTAGCCTTACTCAGATATGGAGATGTCAGGGTGCAGCAAGGCCCTTGGCCATTAAACCTCAATGATAGGCAGGTGGTGCAGCTGTATGGACGTATGTATGTACCCAGAAAATATGCAGAGTATTTTGCATTTACCTATAGCTAGTATCTCTTACAGTTCTGGTGCGATTGGTGACCACCCTTAAAGCAGATAGGCTGAGCACTCCTGTGCCAAACAGCTTGCAGATAGTTCCATTCCCACTGTCACTCCACACGTTTCCGTGCTTTCATGCTAGCCGGCCCTTGCTGATCCACATGCCTGTCAGGACTTGTGTGGAATGTGCAAGAGCTGCTATCCTCTAGGCTGTGCCTCATGTGGTGGAAGTCCCTTTTACAGTTAGTGGTGAGCAGGGCAGGTGTGCTCCTACACTATCAATGATCTGCTCTGTGTATAGCATTAAGGCTAGAGAAACTGTTGTCAGCTAATGACTGAACAAGCCTACAAGTTACCTTCATAGTAAACGGCACTCAGTGCTGAATGTATAGGCCTACTGCTCCCAGAGGTCTCATGTGGTTGCCATGATGGCTGATGGCCTTTCTGTGTTGTTGTCTTGCCAGACACCCATTTAGTGCCACCTAAGCACTGAGGGGCCCATGTCAGTACCTCAGACAAAGTAGGTGTCATACATGCCTCTCACAGATGTGTTTTATGTGGCCAGGTATAGATAATCTTTGCTGAGGAAGGACTCAGACTACCACATTAGCTGTTGGGACAAGCAATCACAGACATCAATGTGGTTTGATGACACACATTCCAGGCACACAACCATTGCCCACGTATAGGTACAGGAACTGCGGCAGGTAGTCCGTAAAAAGATAAGTGTGCGTGAGTGTGCGACTTGGTGAGTGACGTGCTGGGTTAGTTTTCGTCAATCTCTGTGTCTGGGGGTGCTGGTGCACTCGGAGGTCCCTCCCTTGCCACAGCAATTCCATACCCCAGAACAGGCAGTTTGTGTGTATTCATTTTGCACACACAGCTTTTGCACAGCAGTGATCCAGTGCTGGTACTCTTGAGTAGGGATGTGAATCGTGTCCTCGATCGTCTTAACGATCGATTTCGGCTGGGAGGGGGAGGGAATCGTATTGTTGCCGTTTGGGGGGGTAAAATATCGTGAAAAATCGTTAAAAATCGTTAAAAATCGAAAAATCGAAAAATCGAAAAAACCGGCACATTAAAACCCCCTAAAACCCACCCCCGACCCTTTAAATTAAATCCCCCACCCAAATAACTTAAATAACCTGCGGGTCCAGCGGCGGTCCGGAACGGCAGCGGTCCGGAACGGGCTCCTGCTCCTGAATCTTGTCGTCTTCAGCCGGCGCCATTTTCCAAAATGGCGCCGAAAAATGGCAGCGGCCATAGACGAAAAAGATTGGACGGCAGGAGGTCCTTCCGGACCCCCGCTGGACTTTTGGCAAGTCTCGTGGGGGTCAGGAGGCCCCCAACAAGCTGGCCAAAAGTTCCTGGAGGTCCAGCGGGGGTCAGGGAGCGATTTCCCGCCGCGAATCGTTTTCGTACGGAAAATGGCGCCGGCAGGAGATCGACTGCAGGAGGTCGTTCAGCGAGGGTTCCGGCGCCTCGCTGAATGACCTCCTGCAGTCGATCTCCTGCCGGCGCCATTTTCCGTACGAAAACGATTCGCGGCGGGAAATCGCTCCCTGACCCCCGCTGGACCTCCAGGAACTTTTGGCCAGCTTGTGGGGGGCCTCCTGACCCCCACGAGACTTGCCAAAAGTCCAGCGGGGGTCCGGAAGGACCTCCTGCCGTCCAATCTTTTTCGTCTATGGCCGCTGCCATTTTTCGGCGCCATTTTGGAAAATGGCGCCGGCTGAAGACGACAAGATTCAGGAGCAGGAGCCCGTTCCGGACCGCTGCCGTTCCGGACCGCCGCTGGACCCGCAGGTTATTTAAGTTATTTGGGGGGGGTTCGGGAGGGTGGGGGATTTAATTTAAAGGGTCGGGGTGGGTTTTTGGGGGGTTTTAGTGTGCCGGCTCACGATTCTAACGATTTATAACGATAAATCGTTAGAATCTGTATTGTATTGTGTTCCATAACGGTTTAAGACGATATTAAAATTATCGGACGATAATTTTAATCGTCCTAAAACGATTCACATCCCTACTCTTGAGAAGGGGCGCCTCTGAGAGTTGAGCATGTGGGTTGTAGTATGAATGGCCTCATGCCTTGCAGTCTAACATTTCCCTTAGTGCGCTCACAGTTTATACCTAGTATTGAGAGAGGGTCGGAGGTGTGAAAGTTGCTAGCATCGCATGTCAATTATGCAGTCTTATGTGTACATATTAGTTGACATTTGCCTGTCATGCACAACGCTTCAACCCTACCCCTCTACCCCCCACTTGGATGCTTTTCCTCCTGGTACTTGGAGTGGGCCTCATAGTTCAGTTATTAGGGGCAGCACAGGCTACCCAGAGCTTAAGCTGTCACAGAGGCTTGCAACTTTAGGGAGGGAGGTAGTAGTGGTGTTGAAGCTGGCCTCTGAATGTGGGGATGCTGTGAGGGATGGAACGTGGAATGGCTATGACCACCTAATGCCATCGATGTTGGGCTTATTCAGAAGAAGGGTTTGCATGATGATGGTTTCGAGGCAGCATGTAGTGAGATACCTTGTCCAGGGGGTTGTGTGTGTGTGTGTGTGTGTGTGTGTGTGTGTGAGGGGGGCGGTTGGTTTGGTTGGCGGGTGCCCAAAGCCTGGTGCCAGTCCCAATTGAGAGTCTCTTTTTCTGGTCTCTGGTCTCCTTAGCCTCCTCTCTGTTGATCATATCTTGCACAGTAGACATAAGCTGCCACCCCAGGCTGCATCATTTGACACTAACTCTGTCCTCTGTATACTCTGGCAGGGAGGGCTACTTTTTTTTCTGCCATAAGTAGGTCACTAGCTTTCCTGTGCATACATTAGGGGGTACCCATAAGTGGAGTATAATATAGGGGACAGGCTTTGCTTAGCATTTTAGGCACTTCACGTGTACATTAACCTACCTTCCCCTTCCACATTTCTATGTGCTTGCTGTCTGTTGGCACAGAATGTCAGCTACTGTGTGACAACTAGGGAGGAGGAGTGAGGGAGTACTGTTTTGTCCAGAATGTCCACAGATGAAGATCAGAGGGCCTAGAGGGCTGCAGCTGCTGCTTGGGACCAGGCAAACTTCCAGAGACTGGCTGCCATCCCTGTGCTGGCCTGGCTTGAGGTGTTTCTTTCTTAGCTGGGCCAGCAGTGAGGAAATTCCTATACAGAATGATCGGATGGATCGTATAATGAAAAAGCTACTTGTATTAACCTGATAGTGAGTGGGATGATCTGCTGTAGTCTGTTTGATGAATCTTGAAATGATGTAAATTGTGACTCGTTTAAAAGATGAGAGAGCTAAGAATAATTGGGAAGAATATTGCTAGTCTCGGAGCGTGAAACTGAAATGTATGTATATTGTATAATTAAATTTAATATTTTGTGCACCCATGTGGAGTCTTCCTACCCTGGGGAGAGAGAGAGAGAGAGGTTTGGACTCTCTGTGCAGGGACAGTAATTCTGCCAGTTTGGAAGGAGTATTTCTGCCCAGTTAAAGGATACCCTGCCCTCCTGGGAACTCTGTTTTCTAAGCCCTGGGAGGTAGTTTCCCTTGCCCTGGAAGGAAGCCCATGCACAGATTGAGGAAAGAGACTGTAATAAAAAAGGAAAAAAATCTTGTGGTGCTCAGGACTAAGTTAATTGTGCCATTTTCATCTGACCTTTCTATCAATAAAGTCTTTTATTTTTGGAAATAATTGCTGGCTCCAGTGTGGTTACTGGCATTTATTTATTTATTTATTTATTTATTTAAAGCTTTTTATATACCGGCATTCGTAGGACACATCATGTCGGTTTACAAGTAACTGTGAAAGGAAATTACAATGAACGACGATAGCAGGATAGCTAGATAACACATGAAAGTACAGTTTTATAGAAGGTCAACGAGCAGAATAAACTTTGGTTTAACTATTTGGATTTTTTTTTTTTTTTAAATCCTCCTGTGCGCATGTACAGCGCACAGGAGGAAGAGAAGATACCCTTCTCCCAGGGAGGAAGAATTAAAGGTAAAGTCACCCTTAGCACTCCGGGCCCAGAAAGTAAATCTCCATACCCCCCCCCCCCCCCCCCGCAACAAAGGATGCCGACCCTGGGGGAAAGAGGGACTGTGTAAATGCTAGCCGGAGTGGTCCAGTCCCGAAGAGACTCTCAAATTCTTTTATGGCCCCAGCGGGTTGCAGTCTGCACCCGGGGATGGAGTTACACTTCCAAAATCAATCTGCACTGCCCCCAGAGCTCTCAGGTGAGACCTCTTTTATGTCTGCACAGGGGATGACCAACCCAGCACCCTCAAAGGGAGGTGCCTCCCCCCTAATTACTAACCTCACTGTCCTTAGCCAAAAAGCCATTTAAACAAAGCACTATTAGTGAGGAACCCAAGGATCATTACATATGCATGAGGGGCATTTGCATGCACTGCCTCCATTGTATGCAAATATATCTCATGCATATTCATTGTGGATATCCTGAAAACCAGCCCTGCTTGTGGCACTCCAGGACTGGAGCTGCCTACCCCTGATCTACAGCCAGCAAGGAAACAAAGCAAAAAAACAAACTTTAAACCAAAGCTTTCAGAATCCAGGCATTCCTGCTCAGCTCTTGGCCTCTGAAAGCGGAGAGGATTGATTTTAAATCTTAGGCATCAAAGAGCTGCATAAAATTAAATATAGATACATCACCTCCAGGCCAGCTCAGTGGTGCCTCTCTCTGATAGGTTAATGACCATGAGAGATACCAGTAGGTGCCACTATTTATTTATTTATTTATTTATTTGTTGAGTTTTATATACCGTTAATCGGTTGAGCCATCATAACGGTTTACAAAAGTATACATTTATCTTGTAACAGAAAAGCAATATGAACGTTAAACATATTCTTAGCAGTTGAGTAACAGTCAAAACCATTTAAACAATATCAGGAATAAGCATATCAAGTCCAGAGAGCATTATTAGGTTAGAAGGGGAGGGTATGCAGGTTCAGTGAGAAGAGAGTGAATTAAGAGGTATACAATTGAGAGTTCAGTTGAGAGTTGGGATGATTAGATGTCTGAAAGTCAGTGAGGAATTTGCGGAACATTAGTGTAATATATATATATATATATATATATATATACACTATTTAGTACCATATGCTATAATTCCCTGTATACGCATTTATACCAGCCAATATAAAGTGCAGTGACAAGTGAAGATGGGCTAAGAACTTGGAAAGTTAGCAAATGTCACTGGCCCAGCAAGCCGGAATCTATTTGCTGGCATTTTACATTTAAGTAATATCTTTGTCATTATTTATTTATTTATTTATTTACTTATTTATTTATAGATTTTTCATTACCGGGGTACGTAAGTAACATCATCTCGGTTTACATTCAAACAGTAATTCAGCATTGCGCTTTACAATATAACATAGTAACGGAACAAATACAATACAATGTATAACTTTGTATTAATAGAATATAAGCAATATATGAGAGACTGTGGAAATTAGGAAGAGTAGTTGAGGTTCAATTCATTAATAGTAGGCTTTTTTAAACAACCAGGTTTTAAGGTTTTGTTTAAATTTTTTGTGACAAAGTTCTTGGCGTAATTCAGAGGGCATAGTGTTCCAAATTGTTGATCCAGCAATGATGAAAGATCGTTCTTTTGTACCAGAGAGTTTAGTCAGATTGGGTGCTGGAATCTTTAGTTTAGCTAAATTTTGGGATCTCGTTGGGCGGGAAGACGTTTTGAATTGTAGTTGATCTGTGAACCAGTGCATATCTCTATTTTGAATGGTTTTATGTATCAGCGTCATAGATTTATAGATTATCCTGTAAGCCACGGGTAGCCAGTGCAAAGACTGAAGAGCTGGAGTGATGTGATCATGGCGGCTTGTGTCGGTGATAATGCGGGCAGCTGCATTTTGCAGCATTTGCAAAGGTTGAATGGTGGCTTTAGGTAGACCCAGTAGCAGAGCATTGCAGTAATCAATCTTTGACAAAATAGTTGCCTGTAAGACTGTGCGGAAATCATATTGGTGTAAAAGAGATTTAATACGTTTAAGCGTGTGTAGCTTAAAGAAACCATTTTTGACCGTATCCGCGATGAATTTTTTAAACGTGAGATTGCTGTCAATGATGATACCAAGGCTGCGTACTTGCTGTGAAATAGTGGAGTTGTCTTATGAAATACCAGAGTTGATCATTGTTGTATTTTTTGGAGGTGAAATTATGATAAGCTCAGTTTTATTGGTATTGATAGCCAATTGGTTGTCTGTGAGGATTGTTTTAATTTCTAATAGAGCTGCCTTCCAGGTACTCAGGGCATTTGTGATTGTGCTGGTGATAGGTATGAGTATTTGAACATCATCTGCATAGATGAAGTATTGAAGACCCAATTTTGAAAGTAACCGGCATAGCGGTGTAAGGTAAACATTGAATAATGTGGAGGAGAGAGATGATCCTTGGGGGACTCCTTGAGAGAGGTTTCTTGGCTTGGATTCACTTCGTCCACATTTAACGCTGTATGTTCTGTTGCTCAGGAATGACTGAAACCATAGTAAAGCCGATCCAGAGATACCTATTTCAGAGAGGCGGATAATAAGGGTGTTGTGGTTTACCGTATCGAAAGCAGCTGATATATCCAGAAGGGCGATGAGGTATGATTTGCCAGCATCTAAAGCTTTTAGTAGCACCTCAGAAAGTGATATCAAAAGTGTTTCCGTGCTGTGGTACTTTCTGAACCCATACTGGGATGGGAAGAGTATTTGATCATCATCTAAATAATCAGTTAGTTGTTTGTTGATGACTCTTTCCATAATTTTTGAAAGGAAGGGTAGGTTTGATACTGGTCGAAAGTTTGCTGGATCAGATGAATCTAGGTTAGATTTTTTTATCATTGGAGTTATGATAGCATGCTTAAGTATAGAAGGAACTATGCCTGTGGTGATGGATTTGTTAAGAATCTTTGCAATAGGTTTTGCTATTGTAGAACGTATTGAAAGAAGAGTCTTAGTGGGTAAGATGTCTGTGGGGTGGAAAGCTGGTTTCATTTTCTTTAGAATTGACTCAACTTCAATACCAGAAGTGATCTCAAGATTAGTTAGCTTTGTTTCAAATTTATCTTGAGCGGCTGATGTAGTTTGGTTGTTGTGTAAAGGAGCTGGAAATGACTTAAATCGCGTTAAAATAGAATGTATTTTGTTATAAAAGAACGTAGCTAGTTCCTCACATTTTGAATCATCGTTGTTGTTTAGATTGTTGTAAGCTGGAGCAGTAACAAGGCTTTTGACATATTGGAAGAGTGCTTGAGGGTTGAATTGATATTGGTGAATTCTGGAAGCATAGAAATCTTTTTTTGTTTTATCGGTGGTTTGGCGATATTTGTGTAGCAATGATTTGAATTTTAATAATGTCGTAGAATTTTGGTTTCTGCGCCATTCTTTTTCTGTCTTACGTAGCTCCATTTTCATAGCTTTAAGATCGGGAGTATACCAAGGTTTTTTTTTTATTATTATTTTTTCAGAATTGATTTCCTTGGATTGGATGGGACAGAGATTCTCTGCTATATTACTAGTAATTTTAAACCAAGAAGAGGTAGCTGTTTCAGCGTCTGTGAGATCTAAATTTTTGAGATCTTCTGATATCATATTATTAATTTCATCTGTTTGACCTTGTTTTCGGAAGTAGATGGTTTTTTTGCTGTGAACATTAGTTGGTAATTGCTTTATTGTACAGCAGGTGTCAATCCGAAAGTGGTCCGACCAAGGAATAGGAGTGCAGAGGGGAGGTTTTGTATCAATATGGGAGTTAGTAAAAATGACATCAAGGGTATGACTAGCTTTATGAGTCGGGTTAGTCACAGCTTGTTGAAAGCCTAGAGCATTAAGAGAGGTCAGTAATGCTTCACAGGATGGGGTTAGCGGGATGCGATCAAAGTGTAGGTTCAAATCCCCGAGTATAATTGTTGGGAGATGAATATCAAAGTTTTTGATAATAAATTCTGTTAGTAGAGATGGGTTATTCTCAAGTATGCTGGGGGGAGAGTAGATCAGGCAAATTTGAAGATCCTTAGATTTGAAAAGTCATAAATATTTATTATGGGCTCTGTGTTGAAAACTCTCATAGGCACACAATAAGGATAATTTTCAAACCTATTGTTATAAACCAATATTGCACTGGGAAACAAAAGCAAACCGTAGCAGTCTTTGCACTCAGAACTAAAGAGGTAGGTACAATGCACCTTTCATCTGTGGACATTGAGGTTTTCCAGAGAATGAGATTTTTCTGATAAAAAAAAATAGTTTCAGATTATGGGAGTTTTTCTGGACAAAGGAATATACAAAGACAATCAATTTTAAGATATTTTTCTGGATAAAACATGGGAAGGAGTGCAAAGACTGTTTTCAGATAATGGGAACTTTTTGTGTAACAGAACTTTGGATATAAGGTGCTCTACTGCAATTATGTATTGATAAAATGTTAATAAAGTCTTTTAAAGGATGTCAATACAAAGTGTTACTGATAAATTGTACATATTTAAATTATACCGCAGTGCACTTGAAATTTGCCAACTAGACTGCAAGCTGTCATTATGCTTAAAAGGATAGATTTATGTGCATAGGATAAGTCCTTTTAGAAGATTTTTTTGTGCTAACACACTGTTAATTCACCCCATACTTGCACGTCAAGCAAAGACATTTTTTCTGCTTTCATTGTATCTGATGCTTGAATACTTCCATCCAGGAGAGGTGGGGACCATCATAAACCAATAGACAATGACTGCATAAAGTAAAATTTTCTCTCATGTGATTGGGAATTTAATGATAAACAAGATGGAGAAAACAGGCTGTGGTGAATGACCCAAAGTTGAAACAGATCTTAACTGCATTCGTATGTAATTAGTAACCAATTGACAGTTAATAATTGAAAGGTTACCCTATTTTTAGCTTCTTCGGGCCAATAATTTGTATCAGGAAGTTCACTTAGCCAAACAATTATAAAATATAGTTTTCTTAACTCTGATGTCCTAACCTGGTAGTCTCACATTTTGTGGCATTAACTTTATGAAAGTGGATGAGCTACAGAATTATCAGAAGAAAATATATATATATATATAATATATATAAAAGACACATCAAGTAACCTATATAAATTTAAGACCAGCTCAGAAATGATTTTACAGTCTTGATTTTGAAACATTATTTTTAAAAACTGTCAAAAATGTTATTCTATGCAAACCCATACACATGAATACTCTGAGAAAAACCTCACAGTGGGGCCTCTGTGGCTATGATGTCCACCTCAAAAAAGCCATCGTTAGAAGCTGAAACATTCTTTCAGCAGCATAGAAACAGAGACCAGGACAACAGAGGAGGATCTTAATGCCCAACTAGTCTGCCAGTTTGCTTCCTTTGGCAATATCGTACACCCCAGTTGATCTCTGGCTTTCCCTTTACCTAGCACATAGTAGATGACAGCAGAAAAAGACCACTTGGCCTATTCAGTCAGTCCAGTTATTCCTGTCCATACTGCCAAATATAGCCCAGCAGCCGCCATAGATTCTGATCACTTGTAAGACATGACTCATTATCCAAGACATCATCTTCCTCCTTTGCACCTCTCTCTCGGAAGAGTTTCTATTTAGTTCACATTAGCACCCCTCTCTTTCCATGTCTAACCACAAAGCTATGTAATAATCTAAATAGCTACCAATCCTAGCAATGACCGTTGCCTGAAGATTTGGCCTCTAGTTCTCCATAACGTTTCTGGATGATTCCCCCATCATTACCAACCTGCTGTACGACGAAGTAGGCACAAAGAGTGCATGGCTTGCCAGACAGACCCTGCTGCACACTACATCCTGCTACCTGTGTTTTTGCAGTGCTTCCAGTTATTACTATACTTGCAGCTTGTCAGACAGACCTAGCCATGGAATTGGGATATGCTGTCATTTTAAAATGACGTGAACATTTCAACAATATCTCATAATTTTTGTTGCGTTGTTTCTCATCCAAAAACAACATGTGAAGTTAATGAAATAGCGTTGATTTCCTGTATGTCATTTCAGCAGGCACTAAACCATTTCATGCAACCATTCATAAAATTTGCCAAAGCATGCGCATTGTAGAAAAATACATGCTTTATTAAAAAAAAAAAAGATAAATGTGTTGTACAAAAATATAATGCACACCATAAAAATATAACATGCACCGTAAAAATATAACATGCACTAAAATGAAAGCAACAAAACAAATGGTGCACCTGGGAAATGCAAATGATATAAAAAACATAAAACCAAACTGAAAATGCCATAAGGACACTTTTTTTTTTCAGGCATACCACTGCTATGTAGTTGTCCACTTTAAAGTCGTATACTTCCATACTAATGTTTTCTTTTACCAAATATACCCTAGCAAACAATCCATCTTCCTTCTCTAATCCTTTCCTCAGTGACAACCAAACAGAAGTATTTCTTGTCGCTGTTCACACATTTCTCGTTTTCTGTCCTCAGTCATGCAATCGTTCTTCTGCCCTTCCTTCTTTCATTGAAATACCTGAAGAGAGTCTTCCCATTTTGCTTTACCTCTTTAGCTTTCCTTTCCTTCTACTTGAGCGTTTGCAAATCTGAGAACTTTTGCTCTCTTTTCTTTACCAGATAAATCTTCCCCGTGCTCCTCTTTCCAAGATCCCTTGTGTGTTCTGAACGTAGCCCTTAGTTCCCTCTATGAAAGGATATGAGGGCTCTTCAAGGGTTTGAGAGGCCATCATGCACCTCATATAAAGCCTTTGAAGGGATTTTCCATTCATGGCCCAAGGTGTTATAATAAAACCGGTCCAGGGTAGTAGACTAAAACACAAGTTGGGTGTTCTAAAAATAAGTCTTCATAGTGCAGTAGACTTAGACTATTACTTTGCAATAAACACCAATTGTAAAATGTAACTATCTTCGTAGCCAGAATTAAAAATGAGTGTTGCTAGCATAGAAAACAGTCACAGTTGTCAAAGCAGAATAAAGGTGGTGAAGTCCTTCATGGCACCTTATCCTAGGGCTCCCCTGAGCTGGACCTTTTTGGTTCCCTTGGGCTTCATGCTAGGCTCCCTTAATTCCCCAAGGATCCCGGATGTATCTATCCTCCAAAAATGCTTCAGCCCTTCCTTGGGCTGTGGTTATACCATCATGTGTGTGGGGGGGGGGGATGCCTTTTCCTGTGTGTGTGTGTGTGTGTGTGTGTGTGTGTGTGTGTTTGTGACAGTGCTTTGCAGACTGAGCATATTTTCATTGCACAGTGCACTTTCCATCGTTCTAAGCCATACACCAGTGTGACTGACTGACCAACACAATACAATACTGACAAAAATGTCCATCTTTTTTCTCTCTCTTTCTCTATATATATTTTCTCTCTCTCTCTCTCTATATATATATATATATTTGTATATATATGCTTCAGAATTTTCAAAATTTTGCCACTGAATCTACTCCTGAGTTGGTGCATGAGTCTGTGCCTTAGACCTTCTACTTACTGTTCCTCACCTGTTGTCCCAGCTTTCTGGAGGTGTGTGTGTGTGTGTGTGTGTGTGAGACAGAGTCAACAGTGCCTAGGGGCGACAAAATCCTCAATCCGTCAGTGGGCTGCTAGGTGCCGCAGGCCTGGGCAGTGGTCTGGATTGGATACTGCGTGCCTGGATTTACCCCCTAGGCATCAGTCTGCTCTCCCTGGATCCAAATGACTCCTGTTGCCCCTTGGTGATTGGTTCAACGCCTCGTTTTGGAAGGACCTGGATAATTTGGGACGGCTCCACTGCTTGGTTGTCTCACTTCACTCCTCACCTTGGGAGGTCCATAGGTCCTTGATGAGGAGGGAGATTGCTCATCACTTGGTTTTACTTTACATCTTGCCTTTCATCCCTCTGCAGATCATTCTCTTAACTCTTTACTTCTGTGGGTCAGTGCTAAACAGGCAGAAAGTGAGACGTGCAGTGCACTTTTCTCTGCCTTCAGTGTTAACTGCGCAGACTCAATTAGAGCACAACCATCTCCTTTTTTTTCCTTCATATTTTCTTGTACTGTAACCTAAGGGTGGGAACTATTGAATTTGTCAGGCCATCCCAAAAATCCTCTTGCCCTTCTCTGCCACAAATCTTTTTTTTTTTTTTAAGCTGGAACTTAGAGTCTCTGTTTGTTTAGAGCTGGAACTCTGAGTCTCTGTAATTAATTGATTTAGGAATTCCAGAAGGTTTTTATTGAGCAGCTTTCTTTTTATGTTAATTCCCAATCTGGTAGCTCACAGCGGTGGTGTCTCGATCTGCCAATAGGTGGCAGTGTTTCTTCTTCCTACATCTTTATAGGGAATTCACTAAGCTGCAAAGTTTAATGAATCCCTCCCCGCAAAGAAAGCGGAGGTCTCACGTGCAAAATGTACTGTTTTGTTAGGGAGGTGAACTGAAAAATAAATTTGTGTTTCATTTCATTTTTTTGCATTTTGCCTTCCTTTTTAAATTCATTTCTCATTTGTTTGATGTTTATTTTGGTTTGATTTGTTTAATTGAAACGAAAACACCAAAGCGAAAAAAAAAAAAAGAATAAAGGAAAGGTCAGGATCCCCCTCCCTTAGCACCACCGCAATTAGAAAAAAATTAACTCGCCCCCCCCCCCCCCCCCCCCCCCGGGTTTCCTTCACATTTTGCTTTGAAATGACGCATAATGATGCAGTGTTTCATTGCATTTTTCGTATCCTTTCAAAAGAAATGCACAGCCCTACATTTTACCCGGGGATGCTCTGATTTTACTGTTTATGTATTTTTTAGAGTTTTATAGTAGCTTATTTTAGGAGAAAGGAGATGTGAACAGGAGTCTTTGATGTATTTTAGGATCATTTTATGAAATGTCGCTATTAGTTGGAATCTTTTAAGTTTTACATTTGTTTTATGGTTTATAAGGCTGTTTTATTGTTTACAATGTATTTATTGCTGTAAACCGTTACGATGGAACCCGAGTGAAGGTATATAAGACCCAATAAAATAAATAAATAAATAAATACCACGGTTTTCTAAGGGAAAAAGCATGCATGCACCTTCCCTTCGAACATTATCCCACCAACACTACCCACATGCCTTTACCCCTGCTAATGTGTGCACACAGTGCTCCCAAGGGAAAGCATTGTGCCTGCTTTTCAAACTGCAAAAGTGTAATGTCCCCCTCCCCCTCCCCTCCCCCCGCTTGGTGAATGCCTCTGCTCACTGCGGGTGAAAGCCTTGCACGCACAACTCTTCCATTACCATCGGCCGGGCAGTTGGGTAAAATCTCATTTCTGTGGCTAAAGCACTGCCTGTGTGGCTGCAGGATTCGCTGGCATCTCTTAAGAACATAAGAACATAAGAAATTGCCATGCTGGGTCAGACCAAGGGTCCATCAAGCCCAGCATCCTGTTTCCAACAGTGGCCAATCCAGGCCACAAGAACCTGGCAATTACCCAAACACCAAGAAGATCCCATGCTACTGATGCAATTAATAGCAGTGGCTATTCCCTAAATAAACTTGATTAATAGCCATTAATGGACTTCTCCTCCAAGAACATATACAAACCTTTTTTTAACCCAGCTACACTAACTGCACTAACCACATCCTCTGGCAACAAATTCCAGAGCTTTATTGTGCGTTGAGTGAAAAAGAATTTTCTCCAATTAGTCTTAAATGTGCTACTTGCTAACTTCATGGAATGCCCCCCTAGTCCTTCTATTATTTGAAAGTGTAAATAACCAAATCACATCTACTCATTCAAGACCTCTCATGATCTTAAAGACCTCTCATATCCCCCCCCTCAGCCATCTCTTCTCCAAGCTGAACAGCCCTAACCTCTTCAGCCTTTCCTCATAGGGGAGCTGTTCCATCCCCTTTATCATTTTGGTTGCCCTTCTCTGTACCTTCTCCATCGCAACTATATCTTTTTTGAGATGCGGTGACCAGAATTGTACACAGTATTCAAGGTGCAGTCTCACCTCGGAGCGATATAGAGGCATTATAACATTTTCCGTTTTACTAACCATTCCCTTCCTAATAATTCCTAACATTCTGTTTGCTTTTTTGACTGCTGCAGCACATTGAGCAGACGATTTTAAAGTATGATCCACTATGATGCCTAGATCTTTTTCCTGGGTGGTAGCTCCTAATATGGAACCTAACATCGTGTAACCACAGCAAGGATTATTTTTCCCTATATGCAACACCTTGCACTTGTCCACATTAAATTTCATCTGCCATTTGGATGCCCAATCTTCAAGTCTTGCAAGGTCCTCCTGTAATGTATCACAGTCCGCTTGTGATTTAACTACTCTGAATAATTTTGTATCATCCGCAAATTTGATAACCTCACTCATCGTATTCCTTTCCAGATCATTTATATATATATTGAAAAGCACCAATCCAAGTACAGATTCCTGAGGCACTCTACTGTTTACCTTTTTTCACTGAGAAAATTGACCATTTAATCCTACTCTCTGTTCCTGTCTTTTAACCAGTTTGTAATCCACGAAAGGACATTGCCTCCTATCCCATGATATTTTAGTTTTCGTAGAAGCCTCTCATGAGGGACTTTGTCAAACGCCTTCTGAAAATCCAAATACACTACATCTACCGGTTCACCTTTATCCACGTTTATTAACCCCTTCAAAAAAATGAAGCAGATTTGTTAGGCAAGACTTCCCTTGGGTAAATCCATGTTTGACTGTGTTTCCATTAAATCATGTCTTTCTATATGCTCTACGATTTTGATCTTGAGAATAATAAAAACTCACTTGAAAATTCCATAAGGAAAAAGCCTCTGCAGAGACTTGCTGCTCCTTTTTCTTCTGAACACACTTTTTTCTGCAGAAAGCTACGTGCATGGTTTTGAAAATCTGAAACCATGTGCACGGTTCTCCGTCTCCATACCCCACCCCCCGCCGCCCGACCTCATCCTGCCCCAGGAACGCCTTCGTTGCAACATTGCTAAAAGTTTGCGTCTTATGGGAACTTCGCCCGTACTTCTACCCGCATACGCGGCGGGCGATTTTCAGACTTGGGAAAAACGCTCCTTATCTGCAGAAGTCTCTTTGAAAATTGCCTCTAATGTTTTACAAGGTAGAGAATCAGCGAATGAACAGAATAGAAGAGAACAAAGAAGCTGTGATCCCCTGGGACATTCCTATTCCCACCCCACAGGAAGATTGATGCTAGAAAACCAGGTATTGTGGTAAAGGAGAAAAGCACAAGAATAACAATGCTGATCAAGGTGTCAATACCAGAAACTATTGTGTGGATCCTGTGGAGAAAGCAAAGATCCTTAAGTACCAAGAGATGCAATCAGAGACCAAGAAAAGGTGGCAGAAAGATATTGAAATGGTCCCCACTGGCCTGATTAAGAAGAATCTCCAAGCACACCTTGATGTTGTTGCCTGTACAGATCGCACCCTATGAACTCCGGAAAGAAGCACTACAAGGGCTAAGAAGGGCATTAGCAGTAAACACCAGAGATTGAGATCATTCCTGCCAAGGTATGCGCAAATCAGACCCATTTGGAGACGCTGGCTCTATGGTAAATGCTGCTGCCAAAGGACAAAGCAGACTAATTATGGAGACCAGCTGTAGTTTCATGGCACAACCAAAAAAAGCTAAAATGCTGAAAAAACCAAGGGCACCGTATCTGCCACCTTTGATTTTGGGCATTATGATTATTTATTTATTTATTTTGCACCTGTCTGTTTTGTTAATTTGTGCAGTTTTATCCTGATGAAGGCTTTTTTTTTTTTTTGTCTAGGTTTAATAAACAGGTTAGTGTTGCTTCACAGCTATCAACGATGCTCCCCACACTTTTCTCCATTTTAGTTGCTGTAGTCCTGTGTCGTGTGCCACAGGACTACAGTTTGCATCCACAGACCTGCCAGTTTTATCTTCTGGCCCCAGGCATCCCAGCATCCTATTATTATTGGCATTTGCTCCTGTTGTGTCAACACATCTGTTACATACTCTTTTTTTTTCTCTCTAGTTTAGCAGTTGGCATATCGTTCCACAGTCCTCCTCCTGCTGCCTAATAGCCCATGTCTGAAATAAGAGTTTGTGTCTTCAGATCAATTTTCTAAATCAGGATGTAGTAACTCAAAATGCAAATAATATGGATCCTGCTGAAGTTGGCGGTATAATGGAAGGAGACCGCATTAAAATCAGAGATGGAGATTTTCTGAAAATCTGGGCCTCCCAGTGATTTACCTCTGCACTAGAAAAGTGCTCCCAGCAGGTGAGTGCTGTGCGCATCCAGTGAAAGGGTAACGTCCTTAACTCTGGGAGAAAAGACTTGCGCTCGGTCTACCAGGTACACCCCCCCAATAAAAACTCGCACCGCTGATTGGCATTTAAAAACAGGCCGCAGTTTAATAACACCAATAACCCGGGCCCTTACATTAACTTTTAACAATAACCAAACTGTGGCCCCCCTACCACCACCATCCCCAGCCCTTCCTTCTCCTCCACCACCTTAACCCCAATGGCGGAGTTACCCTCCCCCCCTTCCCGCTCGCTCCGTCTCGTACCAGCGAGAGCAAGCTCAACCGGGAACCTTAGCTCCGCGGTTCTCCGGTCCATCCCGTGCAGCAGCCCCTCCAGCTACACAGGGTACTCCCCCCTCCCTCCCCCGACCAACTCCCCCCTCCCCAACATTACATCATAACTGGGCTCAGGTTTTTTTCCGCCAACACTGCGACAATTTAACACAGCATTCTGAAAACAACCCATAAAATATCAGGGCGGGCGGGACAAAGTTTTTGAGCACCCTTCCCTCAGCTTGTTCGCTGACTTCTGCCTGCTGCCTTGCGGACGTTTCTCCCTTCCAACCAATCCCAGCTCTCCCTTCAAAAGTGTCCCTAACAGTTCCTCCTCGAACCCTCCCCCTCCTCCCTTCGCTAGCTACTCTTCCCCGCCCTCTTTAATCCTCCCTTCCCTTCCCCCTCCTGTCGCCTCTCGCGCCCTTACCCCCCCCCCCCCCCCCCCCCCCCCCCCCCCCCGACGGTTATGACCGCAGCGCTGTTAATTCCCGGCCCTGCTATTCTTTAAAGTGATTTTCTCTCATCCACCTCTGCCGTTTGAACCCAGACCTAGAAAACGACAGATAGTAAACCGATTGGTCCGTAACCTGCGCGACGTTAATTCACAGGAGTCCTGCTTTTGGCACGCTTTCAGCCGATGGGTGGAAGGCCGACTCAAATTACTGATGAGTCTTAACAGTGCGGATGCGCAATCCCCACAAAATGGCGATTTTTAAAGTAGGGCCTCAGCCCCGACTGGCTGCTTCCATGTGTCAGGCTGCCGAAGAGTTTTCTTAGTCTTGTGCATTGCCTAATTTGAAGTCCGTCCCACAATTTGGACTGGGATCTGTCTGACAGTCCACACCTGCAATGGCACAAGGAGGCCTCGCAGTGAAGCCTTTCATTTTTTTTTGCTCTGTACTACAAGTTATAACGCCAGCACAGCTCAACGTACTTTCATAATCTGTAAGTTGTTTAAACTTCATATATCTGATGTTCCATAAGGCTTTGCTCACGGTGAGGGAGTGCTAACGTGAGCTTGCCTTTGGATCAAACTGGAGACGCATTACAATTGTCGGCGACTCTGTAAAATGCACAGCAAGAATTCTCTTGTAAGAAAACTATTAACAAAAGGCTATTATTAGAGTTTGATTTATTAAGCTTTTTCCCGTAGACACAGATTGGGGGGAGGGGGAGGGAGCCTTAGGTAAATCAGAGCTTTAACATAATGGGCTTGCGAAGACAGAAATGGGGAAAGATTCTCTGTGCTTCCACGACAAATGAGGCATTCATAATGTTTAATGCCAGGATGCTGCCTGAAGGACGGGCAGATGGGGGCACTGTTCACAGGGAGGGCAATTTCTTACACTGCCTGTGGGGTGCTTTGACGATTGGAACTCCCTGCCGGTATTTCCCATTGAAAATGCAGGGGGGGGGGGGGTGGCCGTGCCTGTCGCGGGGTGCGTTCGTCTCCGAGGCAGGTGCACAGCGCTAACCTGAAAACCTTGCGTGCGGCGATTTCAAAATGCAATCACTGAGCAATTTCCTCCCCCCCCCCCGACAACTCTCCTTCCCCCCCCCACTCCGACCTAACCCTGCCAAACCTTTTCGTGCAGATAAAAGTACACACCTCAGTGAAAAGTATATCAAAGGGAGTTATCAATAGCTGCCAGGAAGGCCTTTTTATGCCTAGAGAGAGAACTATGAATAGAAGAACCAAGCTGCGGGGGTGTCGCCCATTAAGTTTGGAAGAAAGAAGGTTTACTGGCATTTTACCTCAACAAAAATGTTCTTTACTTTAAAAGTGGTTGATCTAAGGCTTCAGCACAGTTGATTTGAAAGTTAATGATGTTGAAATACTTTTCCCCCCAAGGGTTGTCTATGGCTATTTTTATTACTGCTGTTCAATGCAAGGAAGAAAACCCTTTTTCCTTTGTAAAATTGTAAGGTAGCAACCACTAGAAGCTTTGCTTCCTTTCTGGTGGCTTGCTGGGGCCCTGGCCACTGAAGCCATTCCCTCTCGGGGCTCGTACGGAGTCCATACGCATCTGGTAGCCGCCCCACTTATGACTTGTTAATGGCAAGTGATTCTAAAATGTGATTCCGTGGCACTTTTGAACCCCTGATGATTATATATGATTCATCATAAAGGTGCATTTATTTCACCAGGGTGAGTGTTATGAGAGTCCTATAATGACTGCTTTTCACTGTATTGTGTTGCCTTTGTTGCCAAGCAATTCTGTATATTCCCTGGAATGCTTGAATTATTTTGGTTTGACCATATACCAAAGGAACCGTGGCCATCTGCTGAAACGACTTCCTGTGGCCAGCTATGGTAGATCCACATGGACTTCCATCACGTTGCAGGAGGTGACACTGTGGTCAACATGGAAAGCTGATTTGCTATTTTAGATTGGAGGCACTGGCTAAGGGGGCCTGTCTAAGTACTAACAGACGTTGAGGTTAATGCTCACATTAATGCACGTTAACGGCCATTGTCTAATGCCTATTTTAAACCAGTGTTATTTGTATGAGTATTATTGTTACTCTGTGCCACTCCTCCCCCTGCTGATGCTCCCCTTAAAGAAAACAGCCCTCCTTATGGTGCTGTCTTGCCTCCCCCCCCCCCCTGCCAAAAAAGCAATCCATCTCACAGTCCCCCAAACCCCTCCCAGTTTATGGTCTAGTTGGTGTCATCTCAACTTCCTTCACCAACCTCCCCAGGCATGGTCTAGTGACTGGCAGTGCTTTGAACTCCACCCAAACTTCCCAAGTCATGACCTAGCTCTGGTGGCCCCCTCTCTCTGGACCTCTAAACCCCCCATAAACAACTTACCCCCTCCTCCTGAAAGTCATGCTCAATAATACCTCAAACTTTCAGTCACTCAGCCAACCAGCCAGCTGGGCCTCTTCAAAACTTTGGTTGCAGAAAGAGCCTTCTTCGTTCCTGCCATCCTTGATGCCAAAAGTAAAATGGTGTTAGAAGAGGCCCAATTAACATGGGAAGTCCAGAGAGTGGGGTAATTGGTGGACCAGAGGCCTGATCACAGACAAGGAGGAGGGCGGGTTTCCCCCTGGTTAACCAAGCCCTTGTCAGATGCATTAACCTGGGGAAACGTGCTTTGAAGGTTGTGGCCTGCATTAACATGCCTGTGATGGCATTCACAATGGCATGGTAATGCAGGCCATGACCTGCATCTCACTACTTAATACACCGAGCATTAAGCAATTAATGAATTAATTTTTATTTAATTATTTACATTCTGCCTTTCAGACACTTCAAAGTGGATTACATTCAGGTCCTGAAAGCATTTTCCTCTTCCCAGAGGACTTGCAAACTAAGGGCCTGGTTTACTAAGGCTTTTGTCCCATTCCCTACCTAGGAGAAAAAAATGCTTAGTAAATGAGGCCCTAGGTTTGTGCCTGAGGCAATGGAGGATAATGTGACTTACTTGCCCTGGCTTCTCTGGCTCACAGTCGGCTGTGGTAACATTAGGCTGCTCCTCCACTACAACCCGGTGAGCTCATAGACCCCCTAAGGCAATTCTTGTCATCTCTATAAGCACATTAAAATTAAGTAGGCCTGGTTCCCAAATGTTAATGGTTATTCAGATATTGTGAAATTCTGATATGTAGATAATCAATCAGTCCTATGATGTCTGAACCCAAGTTTGGTTTTTTTTGGATTGGCCAAATGCTTTATTCTCAGGGCTTTAGAACTAATGGTGGTAGCTCCAGAACATGCAAAAGGTCTCTACATCCTAAGCATTTTTTCCATAGACACGAAAATGGGAAACAAAAACCCTTTAGGAATCAGTTTTAACAAACACTCATTTGCTGAAAAATTTCCTAAATTTCGGCACCCCGAACAGGCAATCTAGAAAGGAAATCAGCTGGGCCACTAGATGAGCAGGAAGTAAGGGGGCCACAGCACAAAGCTAAATGAATTTATTGCTTTGATCTTTACTGTAGAAGATATTAGGGACACTGGAAACAGTCTTTGTAAGTAAAATTAATTCAGAGGAAGTAAGGCCACATCAAGTAAATCTTAAAGAAGCGCTTAGAGCAAATTGACAAGCTAAATCGTAACAAATCGCTGAGTGCGGATTCACCCCTGAATTCTAAAGGAACTCAAATAGGCTAGAGGTTAAACTCTAAATTTATGCCTCCAATCTGTTTCTGTGCCTGAGGACTGGAGGGTAGCCAGTGTAATGCCAATCTTCAAAAAGGCTCCAGGAAACCACAGACAAGGTCAGCCTGACATCGGTGTGACATGTAAAATGGTGTGGAAGCTGTCGTTAAGAGCAACAATTACTAAACATATGGATAAAACTTACTAAACATATGGATACACATGGTTTAAAGAAGGAAAGCCAGCGTGGATTTAGCAAAGGAAGGTCCTATGTTGCTAATTTACAGGTCGATATGTAACGTGCGGTTGAAGATTTCCCGTCTGTAACATGCTGGGAGCGCACAATTCGGACGCGTAAGGCGATTTCAGCAATACAGTCTCCAGTTTCATGCGTCCTTAGCGCTTCTTAAAACAGACGCATAACCCTTTCCGCACGCAGCATGTATATGATATGTAAATGAACGAATTAGCTGTATAATGAAGGAATTAGCTATTCCCCTCCGATACGGTGACGCACGCTCAGATTATCTCCTTTGTAACCCACTATTTTGCGCGTCCTTAACCTGTTAGTTTTACGCTAACCCTCTACTTGGTGTTAGTGTGGTGTTAGTGTGGTGTTCGAAAACTTAAAACGGAATAAAGTGTAAAAAATGGTGTAAAAAGTGTAAAAACATTGCTTACCTGCCCTGGCCCCGTCCGGTCTCCGGTGCACGCCCCAGTCCTGTCCCCTCCTCCGAAGCAAAAAAAACAAAAACCGAAAAAGTAGCAAGGCTCGGGCTGCTACGGTAGTCCCCTTCTCCCTTCTCCTCTCCTCCCGATTTCGGTGCTCAAGGCGGCCGGGTGGGCGTGCATTCATCCAGGCAGAGGGAGCCGGCGGCGAAAGCAGCCTCCGGCTCCCTCTGCCTGGATGAATGCACGGCCCCCGCTGGCAGTGAATGAATGCCCGTGCGAATTTGGTGCTCATGCCTTGAGCGCCGAAATCGCACGGGCATTCATTCACTGCCGGCGGGGGCCGCTGGATGAATGCCGGCCCCCGCCGGCAGCGAATGAATGCCCGTGCGATTTCGGCGCTCAAGGCGTGACGTCACGTCATGTGACTGCCTTGAGCGCCGAAATCGCACGGGCATTCATTCGCTGCCGGCGGGGGCCGCTGGATGAATGCACGGCCCCCGCGGCAGCGAATGAATGCCCGTGCGATTTCGGCGCTCAAGGCAGTCACATGACGTGACGTCACGCCTTGAGCGCCGAAATCGCTACGGGCATTTCATTCGCTGCCGGCGGGGGCCGCTGGATGAATGCACGGCCCCCGCCGGCAGTAAATGAATGCCCGTGCGATTTCGCCGCTCATGCCTTGAGCGCCGAAATTGCACGGGCATTCATTCGCTGCCGGCGGGGGCCGTGCATTCATCCAGGCAGAGGGAGCCGGAGGCCGCTTTCGCCGCCGGCTCCCTCTGCCTGGATGAATGCACACCCACCCGGCCGCCTTGAGCGCCGAAATCGGGAGGAGAGGAGAAGGGAGAAGGGACTATCGTAGCAGGCCCGAGCCTTGCTACTTTTTCAGTTTTGTTTTTTTTTTTTTGCTTCGGGAGGAGGAGACAGGACTGGGGCTGCACGGAGACCGGACGGGGCCAGGGCAGGTGAGCGGGGGCTGGGGGATAGTTTGCCGAGCATCGGGGAACATAACTGTCCACTTCCTGGTACCTGTCATTTCAAATGTCATTTGAAATGACATTTGAAATGACAGATACCAGCGCGGCCGTGAAGCGTTAGGCCCGCGAAGCCAGGATACTGTATAGGCGCTCTATACAGTAAAATGGGTTGCGCGGGCCTAACGCTTGCCTAAGGCTTTGCAGCCACGGCATGCATTTGCATGCAATTAGAAGAGAGTATAGAGCGGTAGGTGAAGAGAACTGTGCGTATGGGGAACGAGGGTGCGCCTGACACTGCCGCACTGTTTCTACCGCGGCCTTAGAGTATCGACCCGTTAGTAGGATTCTTGGAAGGCATGAATAAGCATGTGGACAAGGTAAGCCAGTTGACAGTATAGTTGGATTTTCATAAGGCGCTTGATAAAGTCCCTCAGGAGAGAGTCCTCAGGAAACTAAGATAAAAGGCGATGTGGGTAGGTAACTGGTTAAAAGATAGGAAACAGAGTAGGACTAAATTGTAAGTTTTCCCAAAGGAAGGAGATAAATAGCAGAGTGCCTCATTGTACTGAGACTGGTGGTGTTTAACTTGTTTATTATCTAGAAAAGGAAGCAATGAGCAAGGTGATAAAAATTTCAAGATGAGGGCAACAATATTCAAAGTAGTTAAAGCACAAGTAGACTAAGGAACTGCAGAAGAACTGGGCATCCAAATGGCAGATTAAATTTAATGTGGACAAGTACAAAGTGATGAACATAGGGAAAAATAACCTTACCTCTTACAGGATGATGGATTCTGTACTAGGAGTCACCACCCAGGAAAAGGATCCTGGTGTCTTTGTGAAATCCTCAGCTCTATGTGCTGCAGCAGTTAAAACAGCAAATAGAAAGTTAGGAATTATTAAAAAAGGAACGGAGATCTGAGAATAGCATAATGCCTGTAGATCTGTGGTGCATCACACCTTGAGTATTGGGTTATATCCTCAGAAAAGATATAGTGGAACTAGAAAACATATGGAGAATAGCAACAAGGTGATGGGATGGCTCCAGTTAGGGCTCCAGCTGGAGAAGGATATATGATAGAGGTTTATAAATCATGAGTGGAGTGGAGCAGGTAAACAACATTTATTTACTTTTTCAGACAGTAAAAGGATTAGGGGATAGGGCTACTCCTACCTCCCACCCACTCGATCTGAGACCCGAGAGAGGAGAGACACACTGGGACCAACATGGCCACCCAGTGCCGACGCCATCCAAGCACCAGGAGCCTTAAGAGTGGCGGCCTGCGGCATGCTGCCTCCAGTGCACCTAAGCCACGTGCCAAATGGGGCATGCCCCTTATACTGGTTTTTCCCATATACATATGGGCAGGAAAAGAAAAGAGAAGATTGTTCCCTCCCCACAGATGTCTACATCAACAAGAGGGCCTATGGATCTCCATGTTAATCGTCCAAGCTCATCACTGCAGACTGTTCTGAGTAATGAACTGGACATTTCCTTAAGCCCCGGGGCAAGTAACCTCCCTCCTAATGCACAATCACAATGGAAGGTAAAAGCTCCGGAAATATAATTTGCCTTTGCAAGATCCTTTATCAGAGGAAACTATCAGAACTGAATTTTCCACTAGTCAATGGCGGATCTTCAGTTGGAATTCCCCTACCAACTTGTTCAAGGGAGTGGAACTGATGTGAACAATTCTGGAGATGTCTCCCTGAGAGATATATGGAGAAACGTCACCCGTAGAGATGAAAATCTAACTTCTGCTGTTACTCAACTATGTAATTATACAGCAGATGCCTCTAAAAATTCTCTGATTTAGACGAAATGCTGAATTTGTTGGAAACCCAATTTGGGAACCAAACATGGGGTAAGTACAAATTTACAATCAACCCTTATCAGCAGGAATTAAAGATAATCTTTCATTACATTTCAAATGTGAAATGTTTATTGTTTGGGAACAAATTGTTTAAAAGATTATGGGGGCAGATTTTAAATTTTACGCGCACGGGGTACATTTGTGCACGCTACCCGGCGAGCACAAATATACACCCGATTTTATAACATGCGCACGCTGCCGCGCACATGTTATAAAATCCAGGGTTGGCGAGCGCAAGGTGCACACTTGTGCACCTTGCGCGCGCCGAGCCCTAGGAGAGGCCCGATGACTTTTCCCTTTCCCTCCGAGGCCGCTCCGAAATCGGAGCGGCCACGGAGGGAACTTTCCTTTCGATCCCCCCCCACCTTCCCCTTCCTTTCCCTATCTAACCCACCCCCCAGCCCTACCTAAATCTCCCCCCCCCCCCACCTTTGTTGTCAAAGTTACACTTGCCTCGCGCACGGCCAGCTGCTGGCACGCCATCCCCCGGCACAGCCGCTGTGCCGGAGGACTCGGGACCGCCCCCGCCCCCGGACCACCCCTTTTTCAAAGCCCCGGGACATACGCGCGTCCCGGGGCTTGCGCGCCCCACCGAGCCTATGCAAAATAGGCTTGGTGGGGCGCGCAGGGGAGGTTTTAAAGGATTACGCGCGTAACCCTTTGAAAATCTACCCCATGCTGCTGAAGCCCTCCAATTTCTTCCTGATAAAATGTTCTCGCTGTTCAGTTGTTATTATACAGCTGACAAATGGAGGGTTTTGGCCTCTGAGGAGGGAGCTACTGATCTTACTCTATTTCTTCAAACATCCAATGATGTGATTGCTACTCCATAGCGAGATCTTTCTTAAACAGTATTTTAAGTTCAAGGATGCTTTGTTTTGTGGTGACAAAGTATTGGTGTTCCCAGATGTATCTAAGGAGATGCAAACAAAGAGGAAATTATTTCTACAATTGAAACCTAGGCTAATTGTCCCTAGGTGTTACATTCTTTTTGAAGTTCCCTTGCAAATGTATTGTAAATTTTCAAGGTCACAAGTTTATTTTTGCAGATCCTATGCATCTGGAAACCTTTATAAGTAATAAAACATCCCTTCATTGATCAATGGGATTAATGTGTATTTGGAGGTTTCATTTCTCTCTTTCTGTTTTGATGTTTGCTTTTGGAATTAGTAGCCCCAAGTAATGGAGACTTAATGAAGCGAAATGAGTACTGTTTAGTATGTTATGGTTATTTCTTGACTTTCTTAGTTTCTTTTGTCATAGACATATGGTTAAAAAGCTTAATAAAACTAAATAATAAAAAAAAGAATTAGGGACATTTCATGAAACTAACTAGCAGCAGCTGAGTCAAAACAAATTGGAGAAAGTATATATATATATTTTTTTCACAATTAAGCTATGGAATTTCTTGCCAGAGGATGTAGCCAAGGAAAATAGCATAGGGGAGTTTAGATGAGTTCCTGAAAGAAAGCGCCAACGCTAGGGAGACCTTGAAGGGGTGGGAGAAAGCCGCTGCTTATGCCTGGTGAGTGGGCATCTGCTGGGTACTGCCCAGAGGTCTGGACTGGTCACTGTCGGGAGACAGGACATGCCAGGCTAGATGGACCCTCGGTCTGACCCAGCATGGCACGTCTTCTGTTCTCAAACCCACCTCCTGAAAGCTGCTTCCTGTGCAGATAGAGTGCAAGATGCAATACTAAGCACTCGTAACTCTGACCCTAAAAGCGGTTGTGCGAGCAAACCCAGTGAAGAAGCTACGGTTCCTGCACTTATGTAACTCTGGCCATAGAAATGAAACTTATTCTTTCATGTGAAACTTGTTGTGGGCTTTTTGTTGTTGTTGTTGTTTTTTTTGATGCTGGAACTGTAGCTGGAATTTAAAGCGCTCACGGTCTTAGCAGGTAACACGGCCGAAAACAAACTACAAAAAAGAGCATTTGAGTTTTCACGGAATGCTCAGTAAGTTTGCCTTTTGGAGCAAAAGCATTCACTTGATTAATCATATTAATGAAGCAAAAATATTGAACGTACTTAGAAATTGCTGTCATTGCAGCCAGGAAAGGTTTTTTTTTTAAATGGTTTGGTCCACTGCCAGTCAAGTCTGGCCTGAAAAAAAAAAGAAAGAGCGAGGGAGACATATTCCAGCCAGCTTTCTGCTTCATGTCACCTTTTTCTGTGTTACCTTCCTTTCTTAAATTCAAAGTGCTCAACCTCCTTAATCTTGGTGGCTGACGCTTGTTAACGAGGTGTTTTAATGCTGCATTAAGGTCCATGTTAATGAGATGCAAATGAGGCATGCATAAACACAGTCGATAAAGAGGGAACGTTAATGCTGAAGATAGAAAAAAAAAATTAAGGGCATCTCACCGAGGTGCAGTTCCTTTTTTTTTTGCACTAATGCACCTGTGCTACGTTTTACACTTTCTAATGTGTGCTTTTGTTTGCTGTTTGGTAATAGGTAATTGATTATTTACATATTTTTACATCTCATTACTTCATCAGCATTGATTTTGCATTAACGCTAATGCTGGGTACTTTATACATGCTAACAGTGCTGTTAAGGCACATTAAGTGCTTGCATTAGGTAAGACAGGCATTTAGTACATGTTAACATTTGTGTTAATGCTACCTCAGTTTAGTGTATTGGCCCCTGAGTCCTTTTATAGAAAGATGAATGAGGTGAGGCCTCCTAGCTTGATGGACTAGGCTCAGTTCAGCTCTAACCTACTGTTCCTGTTGTAGTAATGTAATCATCTAGGAACATTTGACCCCCCCCCCCCCACTCCCCTTCCCAAAATAAATTCCCCATAAAAGAATAATAGGAAGCAAACAGTACACTGTAGCTAAAATTAGCAGTATTTTTGCACCTACAGGGTTAAATAAGGAGTCTGGCTAAAGCTTCCTCCAGCAGACCTGGTATCAACTCAAGTCATCTACAGTTGTTATGAAGATGATCCATCAAATATAATGAAGGATAATAACATTCACAACAGCCACATACATGTCTCTTGAATAAGGGGGGGGGGGGGAAGCCACGTGCGTAGGTACAAAAATGTACCCTGCCCTAGGCAGGCACATTTTAAAAAATTGAGTATTGCGGTGTCTGGGTAACTTTTGGCAGCCATAAAAAAAGGAAAAAAAAAAAAGAATAAAAGAACTTCACTGTAGAACTCATCTTGTCAATCAATTCTCTATTTTACCTCTTTAATATTTCCTTCAAAGTGTTTATAAATCATACAAATGCGCCGCAGTGCACATAAAAAGAAAATGTGCTTGGTTTTTTTTTTTTTACAGGAATGTGAGCAAACAGCTTGCAGACAGTCTGCTGTTAGTGTTAAAATCTGGGCCAGCCTTGAAAAATCCAAGCCAGGCATTACTTTGGGTTTCTCTTGTAGAGACTGTCTACAAGAATATTATCTCCCTCACTCCCCTACAAACAGAGGAAGACAATAAGGCTAAGGCGGTCCATCGGCTCACAAAGTGATGGATTATTTTTGGCCTCGATTCCAACAGTATTCATTCTCATTTCTAATACTGGAGCCGTTGCCAAAAAAGTGTCCCTATCTTTCCAGGACTTGTACAAGTGATTAAAATATAATCAGACTGCAGTTCATTAGGAAAACTGGTTATTTTCTACTAGGCATGAGCTGTCATTTTAAAATGACATGAAAAACATAAGTGCTATTGGTTGCTCTGTGTTGTTTCTCATCCAACATGATATAGAAAGCTAAAGAAATATTGTTTTTAATCATTGATTTTTGTTTTAGCAAGTGCTAAAGCATTTGAATGTGTCAGTTTATTACAGGCAATTGTTTTACTAGTTTATTTATTTATTTAAGACTTTTTATCTGCCGACATTCGTAGGCAGATCATGCCGGTTTACATCGAACGTTATTAACAGAGCAACGAGAGTTACATAAAACAGGGGTGGGGGCAACAGGGGAGTAATGGAAAATAGAGTCATTTCAAACTATAAGGTAAATGCAAAGAATAACACTAAGGCATATCAATATATATCAAGAAAGAACACAATAACCAATATGATCACAGTTCATAGTTCTGTGAATAGTTCTTAGTTCTGTGAATAGAACGTGCTAAAATGTTTTAGCACTTGCTATTCACAAAAGTGCAGGCACATAATACACTTACTTGCAAAAGCACCTGCTAAAATACAAAGCAAACAAAATGAATGAAATGGAAAAATGAAACAAAATGAATTCCTTTTTCCATGCCTGCCCCCCCCCCCCCTCCTTATTTTCTGCTGGGCATGCCACGCTTTGATTGACAGGATGCTGTCAATCAAAGCGACAGCTCAAATAACTGACAGGATGGGAAATCTGAAGGCCACACTTGTGTGGTCTCAAAAGCTCATTTAACATCATTTTTGGATAATTCCCATGTTGGTCTCAGAAAAAAGGTGTCACAATCTGCAAAAATATCAGGAAAAAAAAGTTATCAAAGATGTGAATACAATATTCATATGCTGAAGAAATGCAAACTGAGGTAAGTTTACACTGAAAATCAGCAATTTATTCACGAAAGCTGTAAGTTTAAGCCCATATCACATCGAACTGGATTGCTTATAGAGCAGTGATTCCTAAACCTCTGTTTATGGAATACCTAGCCCAGTCTGGTTTTCAGAGTATCCACAATAAATATTCATAAGACATATTTGCATACAATGGAAGCAATGCACGGAGATGCATCTCATGCATACTGGTTGGAGATATCCTGAAAACCCAACTGCCTGGGGATCCCTAAGGACAGGTTTGGGAACCACGGTTACATTACATTAACTATGGAATATGTTCATTAACTATTAACCATTAACTATGGAATATGTTTATCATTAGTTTATTTGTTAATTGTTCTTAATTGGTTCTTAATTTATTCTTGATATTTTTTATGTACACCTGAATTCTTATTGACTGTAAAGCTTGTTGCTGATTTATTGTTTATTGTAAACCGAGGTGATGTTATTAACGTGCCGCGGTATATAAAAAATCACGAAAAAAATAAAATAAATAAATACATAGCAAAGTCTTTTTGTCTTGTAGCTCAGAAATTCAACAGTGCTGTTTACCAAAAGAAAAAAAAATCAAATACAGAAAATAGTGAACTCATTGTGGTTTTTACTGTGGTTAAGACCTGTTCGGGAGGAGGAAGGGTGCGAAAATTAGTCATACTTCATTTTTAAGAAAACAGTTACAGAGAGAAAGTCTTTGTGTTTCGAGGGCTTTTGAGTAATTATGTTGGGGCCTTTGACCATTGTTTCATAGTCAATATTCTTGCATTTACAAACTTGGTAGTACCCAAAATGTAAAGTATATACCGTATATACTCGTGTATAAGTTGAAATATTTTACCCTCAAAAGCAGCTCTTAAAATCGCGGTCGTCTTATCCATGGGTCAATCTATACAGTGCCAGTACGATGGCACTTGCAGTTCCACAGGCGCATCCTCCCCCCCTCCCAAGCCAGGGTCTGATTGGCGCACTTAGAACCACTACTGGGCCCCCTCGGGGGAGGAGGGAGGACTTGCCTTAATGACCGCACGTTTGTTGTTGTCGTCCTCATGGCAGCAGCAAGGAGCCTGGAGGAGTTGTGTGGGAGAAGCTGTCCTACCGCTACACTGGGAGACTGCGGGGGAGGAGGAAGGATGTTCCTGAGCAAGAACTGTCCTTGTTCAGATAGCAGCGGGTTAAGTAAAGGGATCAGGAGGGGGGAAGGATTCAAACATAGGGGGAGGGGGGTAGCAGCCATTACAATAATGACATCTTACCCTCAGGAAAATGAGCACTGGGAAGAAAAAGAAAGCATCTTACATACATCGCTGAAACCGAAGATTACAGAACGTGCAAAGGAGGCCAATAATTGTGTAGCTGCAAGAGAATTTGACATTAGTGAAAAACTTGTCAGAAACTGGTGAAAAATGAAGAAAAGCGGCTAGAAATGCCAAAGTAAAAGAGAGCCTTACGTTTCAAAATTGCACTTTTTGAAAGAATGGAAAAGTATTTGAATGACTGGTTAATGGAATGCAGACAGAATGGCTACATTGTGACTCACTAGAGCATTAGGATTCGTGCCCTTCAAATGGCAAAAGAAGAAAAATATTCAGCGACCGAAAGTCTAAAAGAATTCACAGTATCATCTGGTTGGTGTTCACGATTCATGAACTAATATGGCTTGTGTCTTCGTCAGCGCACAACGATTTCACAGAAACTGCCTGAAGAGCTTGATGAAAAGATCTGTTCATTTCACAAATTCATTATATAGCAGAGAATAAAGAATCATTTCGATATGAATAACATTGGTAATATGGATGGCATATTTGTTCCGTTTCATCCTAAAGGCTGAATGGATGAGAAGGGAATGAAATTGTGGCTGTGAGACATGTGGGGTAGGCGACCAGGTGCGGGGCTAAGAAAACAACCATCACTATTGGTGTGGGATATGCTCCGCGCACACATAGCAGAGGATGTAAAGGACGATGCAAATAAAATGGCGATCACATTAGTGGTGAGTCCAGGAAGTCTGATATCCAGCGGTTAGATGTCTGCCTCAATAAACCTTTCAAGGATCAATTATGGCATATGTGGCAACAATGGATGTGTTCTGGTCAAGCAACATTAACAAAAGGAGGGAACCTGATGAAACCAGACATTAATTTGGTAGCGAAATGGGTAAAGGATGCCTGGAAGTCAAGTCCACCAGAAATGGTCAAGAAGTCATTCCTGAAATGCGGCATTAGCAATGCTATGGATGGATCAGAAGATGATGCCATCTATGAATACAAAGATGAATCAACATCGGATGATGATTCAACAAATGGAGACAATGAAGTCAACATTTACACTGATGGCATCACCAAAGAACAGTTCCATGATTTATTTAGTCATTCCAACGATGAAGAATTGGACTTTGAAGGATATGAATAAAAGAGGATTCAAACAGAAGGGACAGTCATGGGAGAGGAAGGCAAGGATTCATACAGCAGGGGCATTTTCTTAAGTTGTTAAATAATGTTTACCGTTGAGACGCTTTATTCTGCTTTTAAAACAAAAATAAAAGTGATTTCCTTAAGTTATCAGTTTGTTTCTTAGTATGATTTCACTATTTCATAAGCCCCTAGGTTTTAGCTTCGACCATGGTAACATATAATTCTTGATTTTGGGGCCCAAAAAATACCCTTGACTTATACATAAGATCGACTTATACATGCGTATATATGGTAAGTAAAAGTTAATGCTCCAATTTAGATGAAATAAAGGTTAATGTTAGGAATCAATGCCATCTCTCTGAAGCTAGTTAACCTTTTTTTTTTCTTTTAGATACCATCAAATATTATTCAGAGTTTCTTTCAAAACAAATAATTTGGGGTTTGTTTTTTTTATCTCAATGAATGCCTTAATAGTTTTATTCAGTAAGTTCAGCAAAAAGGATGGGAGCTGAAGTATCCTAGCAGCAGACAATGGCTTTCAACGTTCATTATAGACCATTAATTGTACAAGTCATAAATGACCAGAAAGGGTGAAATTATAGCCCTTGGCTGATTTTATGGACACCACTGCTGTTAGTAGGATATAGGAAAAAGGGAAAACCTCCATTTTTAGCAAAGACTTCTTCATTCCTCTAAAATGCAGTGTGAGAGAGAAAAAAAAATTGTTTGGTTTTTTTTGCTTGAGGTGGAATTAGCTGTGAATTTAATGACTGTGGTTAGAAGAAGTATGTCTTGCTGGAGACAGTTTTTATTGATTGATTTCTAGCTGTCCAGCACACTAATTGTACTGTGCCTTGTGAAAAATGATTGATGCAAGCAGACAGGGACAACAACAGAGAGTACCTGTCAGTAATGACTATGAGGTTTCTGGCTTCCAATGGAATGGCAGTAATAGTGAAGGAATGCGATGCCCTTGAAGTCTGCAGACTTAAAATGGCTTGGGTAAGACCATGGGGTCTTCCTTCCTACAAAGGTATTGCCTTTACAATCAGGATGAATTGAGAGAGTTTTTGCGCTGATATATGTAAATGTCAAAAACAAACAAAGCAAGGAACACAAAAACATCATCACATACAAAATACTCTTTATTCAAGTGTCTACTAATTCTAAATCACAAATTACTATTTATTAAAATAAATGCAATCCAGATTGTGATTTGGCATCTTCTTTATTAATGTTGACTGGCATACTGTAAATGTAACTAGTGCACCTTTTTAAAAACTTTAAAAACTTTTAGCAATATTCTTCCACTTTATTATTCTTTGTATTTTGTACTACCATAATAATTATGTTGGGTTAAATTTTTTTATTAGCACACGATTATGATTTCCCCCTGATGAAACCATTCAGCAGCGAAACATAAAGGCCTTTTGTGTCGGAGCTATTTATAAAATGGCTACTTTGCAACACCTTCCATCTTCATGGGGATTTAAGAAAATGCAACTTCATGCTATCGTTATGGTTATAGCTTTTGGATGCTTAATGCGCTGTTTTCGATATTCTGAAATTGTCTGCTCTGAACCACTATGTTATGCCCAAGGGGGTCGTGAACCCTTGGACTGACGGGAGGTTGGTATGACCTGTAGGAGATGGCTCCTGAGGTTCCCCCGTTGGGTGGCAAGGCGGAAGAAAGGTTGGGGCTGGCTGGGTTTCACTGGTGGAGACTCAGATGGGCCCCCGAGAGAAAGAAGAGGCGTGGAGGCGGAGCAAGGACCAACCGGATCTTCACCACTGGAAGTCCGCGGTCCCCCTGGGAGGAGCCCGAAGGGACCCGGGCCGCTGGGACTTAGGTGGGCCCTTGAAGACGGATGGTCCGGAAGAAGTCCGAGGTCGAGTACCAGAGGTTCATCGCTTGCCTGTCCGAGGTCACACACATCGAGGAATCACCGCTTGCCAGTCCGAAGTCACACATCGAAGAATCACCGCTAGCCAGTACAAGGTCACACACCGAGGAATCACCGAGGAGGAAGCAAGAACCAGAAACCTGAAGCACCAGGAGACTCACCGTAGCGAGCAGACTTGATGCCAAGTTGACGAGTGAATGGAGGAACGCTGCTCATATACTTCCCTGTGCCTGACCCATCAGGCATAGGTGAAGTCAATTTGAGGAACGAGGCCCCTTTAAATCCAATGAGGAGGCACAGCCTCGTGCCTAAGGGAAGGGCGCCCATCTTGGATCCCGGGAGCGGCATAAAGCGGCCAGAGGCCGTGAGGGAAGGCCTGGGGCACCAGCCCCACCGGCGGCCACCGCGGGGGCTGGCGCGAGGTGCGGGAGTGAAAAGGAGCCGGGCTCTGGTGGCCTTCCCGATGCTGCCGCGGCGGCTCTGACGCCGTGAATCAAGTAGGGGGTTGCGGCTGCAGCCGCCTGAGGCTGCGAGGCACAACAGTACCCCCCTTTAGGGCGCCTTCTTGGAGGCCTGGGTTTGGACAGATGGTCCCGGTGGAATTGATCGAGAAGGTTCCGATCCAGGATGTTGGCTAGCGGTTCCCACGTATTTTCTTCGGGGCCGAACCCCTCCCAGGCGAGTAGGTACTCCCATTTCTTCCTATGTTTCCGAACGTCCAACACCTCCCGGACCTGGTATATGATGTCATCTTCAGAAGCGATGGGTTGAGGTGCTGGAGACGTGCTAGAAGGCCAGGACAGCACCAATGGCTTCAAAAGAGAGGCATGGAAGGTGTTATGGATTTTAAGTGACAGTGGTAGTTGGAGCTGATAGGACACCACACCAGTCCGATGGAGGATGGGAAATGGTCCAATGAACCGAGGAGCCAGTCGCGCTGAGGGTAATTTTAGCCGAATGAATTGCGTACTCAGCCATACCTTCTGACCGGGTCTCAGAGGAGGACACGGTCGTCGTCGACGGTCAGCGTATTTTTTCGCCATCTGGTTGGCTTTGAGGAAGGCATGGCTGGTGGAGATACAGAGGTGATGTAGTTCGTCCGCAGAGAGTTGGGCCACCGGAGACGTGACGGTAATGGGAACAGGCAGAGGCGGCCGGGGTTGCTTCCCATAAACCAATTGGAAGGGAGAAGATCCGGTGACAGTGGAAGGGTGCGAGTTGAGGGCGAACTCGGCCCACGGGAGTAGACTTGCCCAGTCGTCTTGTTTATCATTAACATAGATGCGGAGGAACTGCTTGAGAGTTTGATTTGTCCTCTCCGCTAGACCATAGGTTTGAGGATGGTATGCAGAGGTGTAATCCAAGGTGACATCAAACTTCTGACAGAGGGCCCTCCAGAATCTTGTGGTAAATTGGGGTCCTCGGTCCGAGAGGATGTTCTTGGTTAACCCATGCAGTTTGAAAATGTGTTGGACGAATAGCTGGGCCAAATGGGGTACGGAAGGCATCCCTGGGAGTGGTATGAAATGTGCCATCTTGCTGAATTGGTCGATGACTACCCAGATGACGGTGTTATCAACGGTCGAAGGTAGGTCGATCACCAAGTCCTTCGAAATATGAGTCCAGGGTTCGGTAGGCACTGGTAGGGGCTGAAATAAGCCTGGAGATGAATCTGGAATCCTCTTATGACAGGCACACAGATGACAGGATTCTACATAGGATTCAACATCCTTGTTAACCTTGGGCCACCAAAAGTAGCGGCAAAGGGCCTACAAGGTCCGATGTTGTCTTGGATGACCTGAGCAGCGGGAGTCGTGGGCCCACGCCAGGACTTGTTTCCGCAGGTGTGGTGGTACAAAAGTCTTCCTGGGAGGAACAGTCGTGGTGGCGGATAGCAGGACTCGCGACAGCTCAATGATGAATTGAGGACTGTCAGGAGTATCTCTAGTCTCGAAGACTCGGGACAAGGCATCGGCCTTAAGGTTCTTGATGGCCGGCCTATAATGCAGGACGAAATAGAATTGGGTGAAGAATGCCCATCGTGCCTGTCGGGGGTTGAGGTGCTGTGCCCAATGCAGATACTCAAGATTTTTGTGGTCTGTGTAGACCGTGAACAGATTTTGAGCTCCCTCCAAACAAGGACGCCATTCCTCCAAGGCCATTTTGATGGCCAAAAGCTCTTTGTCGCCAATAGCGTAGTTTCGCTCTGTGAGGAGAATTGGCGAGATAGGAAGGCGCATGAGTGTGGCTTGTGTTGGGCGGAGTTCTGACTGAGAATGGCTCCTACGCCTTCAGAGGATGCATCCATCTCAATAAGAAATGGACGTTGAGGGTCAGGATGGTGAAGGCAGGGATGGCGAAGGAACGCCTCCTTAAGATGGAGGAAGGCGGCTACAGCTTCGGGAGGCCAGTTCTTGGGGTTAGCGCCTTTCCAGGTTAAGGCCGTCAAGGGTGTAACAATGGAAGCGTAATGGGAGATAAATGAGCGGTAGTAATTAGTGAACCCCAGAAACCGTTGAAGCGGTTTCAGTCCAGATGGTTGGGGCCATTCTCGAATGGCCTTTAGTTTCTGGGGATCCATACGGAATCCTTCGCTGGAGACAATGTAACCCAAGAATGGAAGAGCCTCCTGCTTGAATAGACATTTCTTGAGCTTGGCGTAGAGTTGGTTTTCTCTCAGTCGTTGTAGTACCTGGGTGACGTGCTGGCGGTGAGTGGCGAGGGAAATGGAGAATATTAAAATGTCATCGAGGTATACGACCATACAATGGTATAGCAGGTCTCGGAAGATCTCATTCATGGTGTTTTGAAACACTGCTGGGGCGTTGCACAGCTCGAATAGCATTACTAGTATTCGTAATGGTCGTCTCGGGTATTGAAGGCCGTTTTCCATTCATCTCCCTCCTTGATACGGATCAGATTATATGCTCCCCGGAGGTCCAATTTGGTAAGGATTTTTGCGCCTTGGAGGCAGTCAAAGAGCTCGGAGATTAGGGGCAAAGAATACCGGTCCTTGACGGTTATGGCATTCAAACCCCGGTAGTCAATGCAAGGGTGAAGGGTTCCATCTTTTTTCCCAACGAAGAAAAAACCAGCCCCCGCCGGGGATGTCGACTTGTGGATGAAGCCCCTCTCCAGATTTTCCTTGATGTAATGGGACATAGCTTGAGTCTCCGAGGGTGAAAGGGCATAGGTGCGTCCCCGAAGAGGTTCTGTGCCGGGAAGAAGGTTAATGGCGCAGTCGAATGGTCATTGAGGCGGCAGCATCTTGGCCTTCCGATTGGAAAAGACGTCAGAGTAAGCGGCATAGGAGGCCGGCAGGCCTTGGAGGCTGGCAAGAGTGGTCGAACATTGCACTGGAACTACCGGGTGGAGGCAATTGTCGTGACAAGTCGGCTCCCAGTGGGTTAACTGTAAGGTTCTCCAGTTGAACTGGGGACAATGTTTTTGGAGCCAGGAAAGCCCTAGGATGACGGGGTGTATGGAGTGTTCCAGGATGTGAAAGGAAATCCACTTGAGGTGAAGAAGCCCAACCCGCAGTTGGACAGTTTCCGTGAGGTGTGTCACTCGCCCCGGAAGGGGCTTGCCTTGGATAGACGAGATGACCAATGGGGCCTGGGCGCGAACCTGTGGAATTTTTAAGTGCTCCACTAGATTCTTCATAATAAAGTTGCCCCCGGCTCCTGAGTCTACCAGGGCTAATGTATGGAATTCGCCATCCCCAGATGTCAGTGCAACTGGTAGGGTTAGTGGAGGTGCAGGTGATGTTAGGCCCAGGAAGAGACCTCCTTCAGGTTCTAGGCCCGGGAGTTTCCCGGCTGCACTGGGCATGTGGCTAATTGGTGACCCGCCACACCGCAGTAGAGGCAGAGGCCATTTCTGATTCGTCTGACGCTCCTGCGTGGAGAGCCTTCCTCGGCCCACTTGCATGGGTTCATCGGTTGGTGTTTGGGGCCCTCCTGATTCACCTTTAGGAGACGGTGAGCGTCACGGGCGTCTAGAAGGTGTCGAGGTTTTCGTGGTCATCTGGGCCTCTTGATGGCGCTCTTGATGGTGTCTATCAATACGCCCCGCCAGATCGATGAGGGCATTCAAAGACCTGGGTACTTCCCCGCCTGCGAGCTCGTCCTTGATTCTAGGACTGAGTCCCTGTAGAAAGATGGTTCATAAGCAGTCTGGGCCCCAACCGCGCTCTGAAGAGAGGGTCCGGAATTCGATGGCAAACTCGGCCAGCGTTCTCGAACTCTGATGCAGTTAGAGAAGCTTGGGCCCGGCGGACACCTCCTGAGTGGGGTCACCGAAACTCATTCGGAAAAGCTCCCAGAATTCTCTGAAATTACTCAGGACGGGGTCAACCCGTTCCCACAGAGGGGAAGCCCATTCCAGGGCCTTCCCTTCAAGGAGAGAGAGAATGAAAGTGGTCTTGGTAGCGTCGTCGGGAAAGAGGGTCGGCTATAGATGGAAGTGCATATTACACTGGTTAATGAAACCCCTACAGGACCGAGGTTCCCCGGAAAAGCATGGTGGTGTAGGCGGGTGAATCACCGAGCAGGCCCCGAGAGCCATGGACGGAGATGGCAAAGTGAGGTTCATGGGCCCTAACGCCTTGAAGCATTGATTCAGGCTCTCAACTGCGGAGACAAGGGCATCAAGGTTTTTTGCTGGTCCATCATTCGTTGGGCCATTCCGGGGATGGCCTGGTGGGCAGATGCCTCTGCCGGGTTCATGGACTTGGCAACCTGTTATGCCCAAGGTGGTCATGAACCCTTGGACTGACGGGAGGTTGGTATGACCTGTAGGAAATGGCTCCTGTTCCCCCGTTGGGTGGCGAGGCAGAAGAAAGGTTGGGGCTGGCTGGGTCTTCGCTGGTGGAGACTCAGATGGGCCCCCGAGAGAACAAAGAGGCATGGAGGCAGAGCAAAGACCAACCAGATCTTCACTACTGGAAGCCCGTGGCCCCCCCGGGAGGAGCCCGTAGGGAGCCGGGCCGCTGGGTCTTAGGTGGGTCCTTGAAGACGGATGGTCCAGAAGAAGTCTGAGGTCGAGTACCAGAGGTTCGTCGCTTGCCGGTCCGAGGTCACACACCGAGGGATCACAGCTTGCCAGTCCGAAGTCACACACCGAGGAATCACCACTTGCCAGTTTGAAGTTACACACCGAAGAATCACCGCTAGCCAGTCCGAAGTCACACACTGAGGAATCACTGAGGAGGAAGCAAGAACCAGGAACCTGAAGCACCAGGAGACTAACCGTAGTGAGCAGACTTGTTGCCAAGTCGACGAGTGAATGGAGGAAGGCTGCTTATATACTTCCCTGTGCCTGGCCCATCAGGCACAGGTGAAGTCAATTTGAGGGACGAGGCCCCTTTAAATCCAATGAGGAGGCGCGGCCTCGTGCCTAAGGGAAGGGCGGCCATCTTAGATCCCGGGAGCGGCGTAAAGCGGCCAGAGGCCGCGAGGGAAGGCCTGGGGCGCCTGCCCCACCAGCGGCCACCGCGGGGGCTGGCACTGAGGTGCGGGAATGAAAAGGAGCCGGGCTCTGGTGGCCTTCCCGATGCAGCTGCGGTGGCCCCTACGCTGCAAATCAGATAGGGGGTCGTGCCTTTTAAAAATCTTTTGAACATTTTATGCACTGGATCTCTGTTGGCTAAGAGTGCCATGTTGATAGATCTGTTGTTGAAAAGGCCCTTTCCCTAGTTATCTGAAGGTGGGCATGACATGCAGATGTATGTCAAGTAGTGGCTGTGAGGACGAGTGTAATGTTCTTGAAAGTGGAGTCCATGGTGAAGGGACATTTTTAAGTAGGTTATGGATAATGACAGCAAGTTTATATTGGATACATTGTTGAACAGGGAGCCAATGTAGCTTCTGTAAAGTTGGAATAATATGATCAGAAAATCTGATGCCAGACAGTAAGCAAGCAGCGGCATCTTGCACTAATTGCAATGATTTTACTGAATATTGAGGAAGGCCTTGCAATAATCAAGGGCGGGATGAATTATTGCCTGGAGGACTGTCTAAAAATCCAAGGGTTCCAGTAATGGTTTTAAGTGTCTGAGGAGCCTCAGCTTTGCAAATGAGGATCGCATCACTGCCTTGATCTGATTGTTCATGGATAAGGAGGAGTCAAGAATGATACCTAGATTTCAAGCATCTTTACTGATATGTTAACATGTGAGAATATTTTGCAGCTAAAGGATACCTGTTACTATTTCAAACCTGTTCTGAGTTTATACCACAGACTCTTTACTGGCAAGAGAAGTGCCTGCAATCCAGCAAAAACCGGGAAAGCTATTCTGTTCCAGCATTCCATCCAATTTACAACAAATAGTGGGTTTTTAAAAGTACTCAATTATATTTATAAATTATATAGCTCTATTATTTTAATTCAAAAAAATTCCTTCTGTAATTTACAGGAATTTTAATCATGCGCAGCAATGAATGCATCTGGCAGTTGTAGGCATAGCAGGAAAGAGTACAGAGAAGAGTCCCTTAGGTCCTAGTTTTGGGTGCTTCCCCCTCTGATGTGCCTTCATCAGTTCCTTAGTGCAATTCTGAGATCTGATAATCAGATTTATGATCATCCAACTGAATTAAGGCCAGAGGCAGAAAGCAAAGAAACCTGACCCAGCGGTTGGCCTGGGCCATACCCTGCAGGCCAAGATCAAACAGCTGATAACTGACATAGGAGGTCAAGTAATTTAATGTATTACTTGAGGTATTCCATTGTTCTACCAAGACTACCATGGCAACTCCTCTGTTTGTCCCATTTGAAAGTAATTGACACACAGTACTGATAATTCTCTAAAGTAAAGCACTTGAAAACAAAGTGTCACTCATTCCACCAACTAAACTTTCTCAGAGGAAGAGAGAAAGAAGGAAATTTATGTATTTTGTGATTTTTGTTTCTTTCTGCTAAATTTTAGTGTTTTGGCAAAAGCCAGTGAAAAACCAAAGCTTCCCCGCACTGAACCCTGCCAGTATGTCTCAGCCCTTTTCTGGAGGGTCCACAACAACAGTTGAGAGGCTAACTCAGTGCGATGTTTGGCTTCACTGCTGAGACACCTGACAATGATGACAATCAATGGCAAATTGTGATGCTGTCTTTGGTGATGTGGACACCTGCCTTTTGTGATCTGGATTGAGACCACAGACTTTTTTCACCTATGGCCACCCAATGATTTTCAGACGATAATGACTTTTTCTCAATACTGATCAGATGCAATTTAAACCAGTGACCATCCAGTCCCCCAAAAGTAAGAAATTGTACTGTTGCCAGCATCTTAAAAGAAAACTATATAGACCATGACCTTTGATGCTAAAAATATTCATGATCGGTCAAGAAGACATTCAGTACGCAGTTAACACACGCCACTCACTCTGCACATAGCTCTTGCATGTAACATGGAACTATGTTTAAAGCACAGAATTGAAACCATAGCACAGCACATATACACATACATAGGCACATAGGACAGAGACACAAGCAATGGCTATATGCAAGAAGCTGGAGCATTGATCCACAACATAAAAACACATCAACCCAGCACCAGCCACACCTTAATGGTGCACAGACACACATCCATGAAAGCAAACTTGTAAATACAAACACAAGTCACCCTATAGGACATGTACACACATATAAGGTGAAAATATGACCTTGCATGCCAATTGATCTGATCATCATGCTTTGTAGCTGGCTAAACCAGTGCCAATTTTTGTTTTGGTCTATCAAAAGTCTTTTTAATTATGTTCCTTGCTGCTGTTTCTTTTCTCATGATTTTCCAAGGATCCAGGCTGAATAAATGTTTCAGAGTATGCAAATGAGACGGTGTGGTGACTTACATATGGGCAAGCATTTCTTTTGTCTTGCTTGCACTTCTTATGCCCTTTCCTATTGAAGACCAAGATCAGATGAACAACTTTACAAGTCCAAAAAAACATAATGAGGTTAATGCATATGTTAATGAAACTAATGCATTCTGGCCCCTTGGAACCAGGTCAGTCCCCAGATCCTTCATTATATGCTCATTAACAATGTATTTGCTACTATTTGTGCTCCTAAGGATGGCTTTTCCATCACAGCATAACAAATATTCAGACCACTTTCTAGCATAGTTATTCGCCATAGTCTCCTTTTTGGCCTCAAATTGAGTAAATAAACCCCTAAGATATTTGGCTGTCAGCATGAATACAAATATTCACATTCAAAGTTTAGAAAGAGAGCAAAGGAAAAAGGAGGACCTCATGTATGTCAGTTGTATTGCGTAAGTGAAATTCATGAGATTTGCCAGCTGTACCCTGAAGTTGCAGGATGAGATGCAATGCAAACTACTTTCAGCATCTCCAGAACATCAATAAAACGAGATTGTGCCATAAAGCCACAAAAGGAAAACAAAGTGCCCTTTTAACATTTTCTTTATTTCCCATTACCTATAAAATATTCAGTATGGCTCCAAGCAATTCGATTACTAGGGCCTGATGGTCCTAATTCCCCCTATAATGACCACTTTCAAGAGTTTACATGTTCATAATATTCAGGACTTCTGCTCTTTTGTAATCAGACTTAAATTGCATTCAGATTTATTATATTTGGTTTCTGAATTTTCAGCAGGGATTCATGTAGGGTTTTTTTTTGTTTGTTTCTTAATATATTACTTGCCTATTTTACAAAAAAAAAAAAAAAAAAAAGGATAATAGCACTTAGTGAGATAATGTCGGAATGCGTGGATCCCAAAAATTTACAAGTAGTTGGACTTTGTTTTGGAAACTTATTTGGTCAACTGTAAATTAAAAACAAATTGAAGTAGTAGTGTAATCGCAGAAGAGGGCCTTGTGTCTTCAGAAAATCTTATGACTACATTTTTCTTTTCCTATCAGATTGCCTCTTTCCTATGTGCACTGTACCCATCACAGAGGTAGGCTTCTCTTAAAACCTCAAGGACAACGTCTTGTTTGTTCTCTGAACTTTCAAATCTCTTTTTCTCTTTATATGTCCCACTTACATTTAAATGTTTGACCCCAATTATTTTGAATAATGTGGTCATGAGTAAGATAAATGCATTTTAGCTATAAATCACAATATGTTTGCTTGGACGCAGCATGCCTGCAAAATTATTTAGGTTCTTTGGCTAGCTGAATACATTTGCCTACCGCATGTATATCTTGTGACAGCTGATCAGCAGCAGTGCAGATGTCTGGCTAACCACAACCAGCAAGTGACCTGTACTCCAAGAGGGATGGACATGGGAAAAAAAACCTTTCATTTCATTTTCTGTTTCATGGGTTTTTTTTGTTGTGGCTTCATTCTATTTCTATCATTCTAGTGTATGCTAAATTGCCAGAAATGATATTTCTATGAGGGGGTTTTTTGTGTCATTTCAGATGGGAAACAACACAGAATGAAACACTAAATATTGTTATTTCTCTGACCCACATTTGGCATAGAAATGCCAATTGTCAATAAAAAATGATTATTATGTCTTTCAAGGCTGGTGAGATAGGCACAATTGTACCAGGCCCTTTGGCTGAAAGAGGCCTACTCTGGTCACACCGCACAGGCCTAAATATGGGCCCTTTTGCATGGTCCAGCAGCAAGAGGAGGGAGCCGGATTGGGTTTTCAGGCATCCACCTCCTTCCTATGGTGACTATTCCCCAAAGAACAGGAAAGTTGGGGCCTTTCTGGGGCCTAGAGAGCAAGGTGGAGGCAGGTTGACAATGAGCACAGGGCCCACGAAGAGGCTGCCATGTTACATCACCACACCAGCCTTAAGGCTGCTCTCTTTCTAGGGATAATAGGCCTCCCCCACCACGAAGGGTTATCCATAGCTTAACGGAGATCCATTAAATAAGCTGCTTGACTACACGGATCGACGTTCAGGTATAAGTTACTGTGATGAAACTACTCTTGAATTATTATGGTAAATATAAGGGAATACTAAATGAATCCAATCATTCAAAAGCATAAATCCTGTAATGAAGACTAGGGACTTTATGTTTGGTATGGGGGTCTATGTGAAGGATCTGCATTATTCCTACGTTACCCACTAGAAGGCTGCTACTCAGTTGGAATCTGCTTAGCCGATGTTGGGAAACCTATGGGAGAAACCATTAAATGGCATACAGCTCTTGCAATTTTCCTGCAGCCTGCCCTGGTATACCATCCTATATCCTGCTAGAAAGTGTAGACATAGAGCAACCAGCTTGGTAAACAAGGGAAGGAAACCGATCCTCTTATTGTACCTGCCTTCCTCTGTGAATAATCACATACCAGCACCATCCAAGATAACGGACATGATTTTCAAACGAGGGGGGTCTGGGTAACACAAGCGTATGAGCAACAGCGTGTCTCTGGAGAGCATAGACCTCCCCGTTTAGACAGCACGACTGCAAGCACTATCGACTGCAGCGAAGATGAGACTACAAGTATCGGAGACTCTTCCAGCACGGTCAGAAGTAGCAAGGGTCTAAACCATCTCCCTGCAGCAGATGCTGGCTGCTGCAAATCAGAATTCAAAAAGGGACGGGAAAAGCAAGAAGGATTCTTTGTCGTGGGGGAAACAAGAGTGAATGAAACTGGAGAGCAACTCAAGTAAGGACTATGACACTGAAGTTGAAAGGGAAAATAGACAGCCCTTGTGGTGGCTGTCTGAGACCATATTACCCCCATTTTAAAAAATCTACACTGGCTCCCGATCAAGTTCAGAATCTCTTACAAAATACTCACCATCATTCACAAACATATCCACAAGCTCATTCCACTGGAACTCAACATCCCTCTTAGAATTCTTATTCCCAATAGACCAGTGAGAACCGCTTACAGGAATACCCTCATTGCCCCAGCCATTAAATCCACTTTAAATAAACGAACTCTGTCCAAAGCAGGCCCACAACAATGGAACTCGTTACCCGCTGCACTCCGACAGGAACTATGCCCAATCACCTTCAAAAAGAGACTCAAAACTTGACTGTTCGAGCAAGCTTTCAATCTAGGCCAATAATCTACCACCACTCTTTGCCTTCCTTAGTTATTATGTCTTCCTCAGAATACTCCAACACCATCTCTCCAATTAGCATTAGCAGCTGATCTTCTTGCAGATTGTCTAGTTTCCGATCACTATCTGTGCTTGTTTAGATGTTTCAAGGACATTTGTCTTGCCGGTTTCACAAAATACCACTCGTTTTTATTGTTCATTTATATGGTAATAACAGCCTCCCAGTTTATTTGTTCCAAGTTATATTCTCCTTGTTATATGTAACAGCATTCTTACATGCAAGTTAATGTTAATATGTAAACCGAATTGATTTGTAACTCTGCTACATGAATTTTGGTATATAAAAATGCTAAATAAATAAATAAATATTTCCATGAAATGAAAATGTTGTCTTTTCACTCTTCCTTGCAGACAGCTCATTGTAAAACAATGGAGTTTTACATTGGCGCTTGCAGATTGCCCCTAAGAAACCAGGATCTTACTATGCCAGCTATATTTAAAGAAGCTCTTGCTTGTTAAAATCAGGTGAAAGTGGTAGTTTGAGTTGTTAATAAGATTTGGACTCGCACAGGTCTGCAAGGCTTAAAAGATAGCGCCCTGCTGCCCGCTGAGCACTTTCACCTGGCTGGGCATGAAACCTTTCTAATGAGCTCTCCAGAAATTCCTCTCCTTATGCATTTTTCAGTTGGTTCCAAGAGCTAATTTTGAATCTTACGTGTGTGTTTCACATAAATCTCTGAGCTGTCCTTGAGGACCACTCAGATAAAGCAGCCTTATTGCATCAACACAGTCTGTCTGCTAATTAGAAGTCAAATCTTAATGCATTTTTAAGTACTGTGTTGCACAACGGACATAACATATTTTGAGTCAGTAGTGTACTGCACCCCTTCAGATTGGTAAGCAAGACACCCGTTCAAATTGTTTGACCTCAAAAAAGCAAATACTGTATTGTGTTTTGAGGGAGTTTCAAGTCCAATGTCTTACTCGTATAAAGTAAGTTTAATTTGGAAATTCAGATTCACAATCTTGTATGTATGGCTTGTTTTTAAGGGTCATGTAGGCAATAATATCCCATGGACAGATCATTTAATAGTAGCTTATGAATCTGGAGAACATGAATTTCTATTTGACCATTAACCTAGAGCCTATATAACAGACCATTAACCTATATAACATACAATTTGTTTATTTTTTTCATCATATTTTGAAATAATATAATACCTTGAAGACTGGGGATTTAAAATAAAGAAGTCAAATAAATCTAATGTAGAGAAGAAAAACTTGTGTTTTTGAAATATTTCTACAAAATAAAATAATAAACTTTCCAGTGCTCAGAGTTACAGTTTGTTGCTTTCTATGATCCATCCCTGTAAAATGTCCTCACTTAAAAAGTAGATATGGGATTTGCATGCGCGTCCATTTAAAATTGAGTGCACGTGTACATGTGTTCAGGCTATTTTATAACGTGCACATATATGCGCGTATGTTATAAAATGGGAGGATAACTTTCATACCAGCGTGTGGGTGCACATGTATGTGCGTATGCCAGCTTGCACTAATGGACATGGCCATTTTATGACATACGCAAGCATGATACAAAATAGGCTGTATGAGCATACATGTGTGCACCATTTTTATGTGGATGCACGTATGTGCACGCAAATGCCCCTCTACTGCATAAGTGGGGGGATTTTGGTAGATGCCCACAGTGACACAATTGTCAGTTTCTCCAGTCTGTTCCCAGTTTGCCCAGTTAAAGGACAGACTTCCTAGCCCCCCTAGTTAATAACCCTCCTTTTTACCCTGTTAGCTCCAACTCTTAAAACCCTGTTAACCTTTTCAGGTTTCTTTGTTTCAGGAATTATACGCCATCCATAGCAGAAGTAAAGTTACGCAGTAGGGGACCCCAGGGCGTGCTTGTGCGCGTAAATACTTATGTGCAGATTGCATTAAGAAATCTAGGAACACTCATGCCCCGCCCAGATCATGTCCGCGCCCCGCCCCTTTCATGCAAACTTTTTTTGTGCACGTACCAGAAGATATGCGCTGTTATGACCATCGGTCACAGACGGCTGCGACCACATCTACTCACGTTCTGCACTGTTCTGCATCCCTCTCCGAGCCTGCTCACAGCAGGGGCCAGTGTCTGCTGCCACACACTCCATGGTTCTTCGTGGCAGTCTGGACATCGCCGCCACCCACGCCGACTCTGGGCCTTCCTAGGCGCGTGCGCCCCATTGGGTTCTCTTTTGAAGCTGCTACGGCGGGAACCTCGGGGTCGTCCCTGATTGATGATGTCATGGGATCGGGGCTCTTAAGCTCCACCTTCGCTCCCAGCTAGCCGACTTGGCAATGAGTTCCATCGCTACTCTATGAGCTCCTGTCTCTGTTGGACCTGTGGTGACGTTACTGGACCCTACTTGGACTCAGGACCTGGCTGGTACCTGCTCCTCGGGGGCCTGCATGCGCTCTCTACAGAGACCTGGTCTCCTGGCTTTCCCCGCTCCTTGGGCTGGCCCTGCACCTTCCAGAAGTCCGATTCTGTCGGCTCCCTGTTCCTCAGGGCTGCCTCTGGGAACGCCTTCACCGCTTGGGAATTCTATCTCAGTGCTTCCCCACTCCTCTGGGCAGTGCCCTTGTTCAACCACTGGTGACTGCTGGCATTTCCTGCTCCTCGGGCTTGCCTACGTCATCACCTGGAGACCTGACTTGCGCTTCCCTGCTCTGCGGGTTAGCGTACGTCATCGTATCAGTACCTCCTGCACGTGCTGCCCGCTCCTCAGGTCTGCCTGGAGCCACTCCCTTCGGGGGTCTCTGCCCAGGTGCTGATCTCCAGCCTGCCTGCTTACTGTGGGGGTCCCTCCTTGCTGTGTCTCTACCCCGCTTCTTGGGACCTTTTCACAGATTCTCACCCAGAGCTCCTGCTGTACCTGACCTGACGGTGTGGATCTGTGGGGCTCCTCCTCACAGGTGGTAACAACTCTCACCTCGGGCAAAGGGTCCACAAACCCACAAACCATTACACGCGCATACTTGCGTGCCTTTTAAAATCCATGCGGTGTGCGCTGGCTCAACTTCTGCGCATATCTCCCGACCTCGGTGGGCAAAGGTCTTTTAAAATTAGCCTTTACCCGCATCCCTGGGCCTGGGCCGATAAAAGTATTCACCTGTGCGCCTACACGCCAGTTTAAAAGTTACAGTCTTACTCTCTAAACTTCAGATTCTGTAATTCATGCCCAAATTTAGCCCTCTGCTCCTTTGTCCCAGTTGGAAAGTCTCTCTTCAGAATTCCCAGTTTACTCACAGGAGTTGCAGAAATGGCCCAAGAGAATTTCTCCTTCCTTCCTTCTGGGCTGTTGAAGTTTCCCAATCTCTGCACTGAAGCTCCAAGGCAGGAACACAGTCTCTTGCTGTCCTTCTGGCCCCCAGCAGTTCCTGCTCACTTGCTTGAAGTCCCAACATTTCTTCCAAACTCCTCCGAGTGCCCCTGAGAGCACCAGCTCCAAAGAGCTCCAATAAAACTCCCCAAAATGCCAACCCAAGCATCATGGGAGCCAGTTTTGTACATCCCAGATTTTCCATCCTCTTGAGAGGAAGGCCCATCCTATCACGCAAATAAATCTCACATAAACCCCTTGAACTTCTCTTTACCTCCTTACCTAGAAGACCTAGAAGTTTTACTATTTTGATAAGACTGAAGAATGTTGTGTGTAAACTTTTATATTATCAAGTCTAATCAAACAGTCTTACCTTTTACAGTGCAAATATATAATAGTAAAATAAATGTGAAGAAATAAACCAATGTCTATTCTACACATATCAGGCAAAATAAGAACATTGCTTTCATTAACATTAATAATGGCATATCTTTGCACATTGTGGATATTGCTGTAACTACGGTGTTCACACTAATATTTTAAAAAGAAGCTTTTTCAAATGTGTTATTTCAACTATAAATATCTAATATAATTTATACTGTAGCTGAGTCCAAAATACAAGTGTTGTATTAACTGTTGTCAAAATTTCCAGTATTTTTTTTTTTTAATTCTTTATTTATAACTTTTCAAATAATAGATACAATCATATTATTTGTATTCAGAATACATGGTTATTTATAAAAAGAAATTCACTGAATTTACATTGTTATACATTGAAAATTAAACCATTAATATCAATCAAATGGAGGGTTTCTATTCCTTGATAATTATCTTTTTAAAGGGGAATAACAGGAAATATTTCAGGATTGATTCTTACTTATACTATACCCAGTATTTATCATTTAAATGGATAATGGGGATGAGGTAGGCAACCTATTTTGAGTTAAGAAATTCTTTAATTGGTCTGGGATGAAAAATAAATATGTAACTTCTTGTTTTTTAATAATACACTTACACGGAAAGCGGAGGGTAAAAGAAAAGCCTAATGAAAGAACCTCTTGTCGAAAATTCAAAAAGGCTTTACGCCTTTGCTGGATGGTAACAGCCAAATCAGGAAAGATTTTTACATCCTTATCATGAAATTTTACCGGGTATTTGCTAAAATATTTCTTCATGACAGAGTTAACATCCAAAAAAGAATAAAAGGTCACTAGCAATGTACCCCAGTTTATTACTTCCAAGGAGGAATCCTCCAGAAAATTAGACAAGTTACCCTGAAATAATTCTGGTCTCGTCATATTTCTTGGAAGGGGGAGAAAACTGCAATTATTTATAGTTGGAGCTCTATCCTCAGAAAAACCGAGTTGCTCTACAAGAAACTTTTTTAAGGTAATCAAAGAGTCTTCCCCTACTTTACGCGGAAAATTCAGAAATCTTAAATTAAATCTTTTAGAATTATTTTCTAACATTTCAACTCTACGGGATAAATATTCTTTATCTTTAACTAAAGCTTGTCTAATTTCTGAGTTTTTCCTCTCTTGGAGTTCCAAAACTTTAATTCGTTCATTAGAGTCTTTTATCTGTTTTTGTATTCTCAAAGAATCTTGTTGATTCCCTTCGCACATCGAATTCATTTTCTCTTCCAGATTTTGAATTTTTCCCATCATGCCTGCCATCATATCCCAGAGCGTATCCATCGTTACTACAGCAGGTTTGGTTGGGATATCAGCTTGCTTTAGATTTGGTGTAAAATCTTTAACTCCATTTGGGGTCAAATCGGAAACATCCCCTGCTGGGAGTGGAGAGAGAAGCCCCGGAGTGTGTCATCAGATCGGAGCCAGGAGGTAACCCGAGTCAGCTGCTGGGCTGTGCGGCGCAGAGGAGCTGATTGGAGGCGGGACCCGAAGCGGCCAATATCACCGGCCCCCTGACTCTCTTACCGCGAGGGCGAGCAGGAGCGGAGAGAGAAGCCCCGGAGTGTGTCATCAGATCGGAGCCAGGAGGTAACCCGAGTCAGCTGCTGGGCTGTGCGGCGCAGAGGAGCTGATTGGAGGCGGGACCCGAAGCGGCCAATATCACCGGCCCCCTGACTCTCTTACCGCGAGGGCGAGCAGGAGCGGAGAGAGAAGCCCCGGAGTGTGTCATCAGATCGGAGCCAGGAGGTAACCCGAGTCAGCTGCTGGGCTGTGCGGCGCAGAGGAGCTGATTGGAGGCGGGACCCGAAGCGGCCAATATCAACGGCCAGCGTGCGGCGCGTAGCAGAGCCGGCGCGTCGCTAAAGCCGCGCACGCTCAAGGGGCGCGCGCAGGAACGGCTTTGCCGGGCTTCGCCGGATTCGCCGGATTGCCAAGGTCAAGTAAGAACCAAAGTTAAACTTCTTCTCTCTATTAAGCTCCTTGCTCTGATCCCTTGATTTATCAATAGATTCTGCTAAGGGTGATATAGCTTTTTCTTGCTATCCTTAAGTATGCCTCCAAAGCGGAAGGGGAGAATAAGAATTTATCCTCCCCCACCAATGTCGTCTCCTATACAGCAAGAAATATCAAGTTATATGTTATCCCCTATACCCTCACTTAAGGGAGCTGAGGAATCTGATGTGCCAGTAGTTTTGGGGAAATCTATTGAGCCGGCAGAAGAAGCGTCCCTTAGCCCTCACATCGGGCTAGCACCCCAGCAGAGAGTTTTGGAAAGGGTAACGGAATTGTCTTTGGAAAATCTTGAGTTAACATCTCAAGGATTGCAGCTTGATGCAATCAAAATCCAAGAACAAACAGACACAGCTGCCTCTAGAAATTTTAAATTTCCAGTATTTTGATGTCATTTCTTACAGCATTTCCATTTGATTATCTTTGTATGGCAATTTTGTTTTAACAATGCCACCAGTGCTGCTGGTCATTAGCTAATGTGCAATGAGAAATTATCAGTTGCAAAATGTCTGAGCAATATCTTACCATTTCCCACTGACTAGTAAAAGTCTACAGTAGTCTGCAGTTCATGATTACACTGTAGTCTAACCCAACACTTATGTTGCAATATCAATAAGGCTAAAGAAATTAATTTCCTTCCATTTTACAGATATTGAGTCCAAAATCCTACTGCTAGAATAAAGACAATCCAGTGAAGGGCAGCCAGAAGCAGAGCCTGCCCCAAATGCACTGCGAAAAAAGACTTAAGCATCTAAGTCTGTATACCCTAAAGAAGAGGAGGAAAGAGGTGGAATGGATAGAGACATTGAAACCCACCAACGGTATAAATAACGCCCAAGAAGCACATTTATTTTCAGTAGAAAGGAAGCTTTAGACTGCAAGGTCATGATATGAGACTCAGCAGAAAGCAAAAGAAGAATCAGGAATAACATTTGGAAATATTTCTTCACAGAAAGGATGGATGGTGGACGCATGGAACAGTCTGCCAGAGGAGGTGGTGGGGGCAAGAAATCGGCATCAGCACAGAAGATCTTTAGATGAAAAGAAGTGAAGGTAAAGTAGAAGATGAAATGGAGTTGATGGCATTGCAGTAGGAAGGAAGCCGGGCAGAGCCGATGGTCCTCACAGTCCTTATCGAAATATCTAGCATCATTTCCTATGTTTCAATGTTAAGAAAGAATTTCTAGTAGTTGTAGCATGTTCTGGGAAGAGGTAGTTTTCAAGACTAAAGCCCTAATTCGCTATCAGGCCGATGCAATACAGTGCGCTCAGCCGAGCGCACTGTTTAACCCGTAGTTGGACGTGCGTTTTGGACGCACATCCACAACTTATGCTATAAGGGGATAAGCGCATCCAAAACGCGCTCGTCACATGCAAATGCATATTGATGAGGCTATTAGCTATTCTTCCCCAATTAAAAAAAAAAATGTGTGCCCAACGTGCACATTTTAACCTGCAAAAATTAACGCCCGCCCAGAGCGTGCATTAATTCTAATGCACGCTCCAGGCGAGCATTAGAATTAATGCACTTTAGAATTAATGCATTTTTTAGAGCCTAAAAAAATAACAGAAAAGCAGAAAATACTGCTTTTCTGTTCCTTTTTTTCAGTTCCTCTGTCTTAATATCGTTGCGATATTAAGTCAGAGAAAACAAAATAGGAGAATTAAAAAAAAAATAGTGTGCCGGCAGTCAGGTTAGGAAAAGGGATGCTCAATTATCAAGCGTCCTTTTTCCTAACCCGTGGCTGTGCCACGGGTTAGGAAAATGGACGCTCATAAAATTTTCCCCTAGTGCCTCTTTTTTACCGCGGTACCCAATTTAAATATTAAATCAGGCACCCGGGAGAGGTGGATCGGCGGGCGTTAAGGGAGCAGGCACTCAATCATGAGCGCCCATTTAATGCGCGCCAATATTGCATCGGCCTGTATAGGGTGAATTTTCAAAGCACTTATGCATGTATACATTTGCATATCCATCCATAAGTAGTATCTACTTGTGTAATCGTTATTTTATATGCATGTATTTTCTCTTTCGCACACACACAAATATGTGCATAAAAAAGGGGGTGGTCTAGGAGTATTCCAGGAAGGGGCAAACCAGTGGCGTAGCCAGAACTGAATTTTTGGGTGAGCCCAAGGTTAACAAAAGTGGGCTGTAGGCATACAGATCTAAACCTTACTAGTTGTACTCCAATGTGTTGCGGACAGGACGGTGAACCCTTGGGCCAGCCTGGTGGAGTGTGTAGGATGGAAGAGAAGGCTCCCCGGAGGTGGATAGGCCGGGAGGCGGAGCCACAGCAGAGGCACAGGTGGAGTCCTCACCCTGGAAGTCCAAGATCCCCCTGGGAGGAGCCTGTGAGGATCTGGACCGCTGGGACTTAGGTGACGGCAGCAAGACTTGTAGAGAAGATGGAGTCTTCACCCTGGAAGCCCGAGATCCCCCTGGGAGGAGCCCGTGAGGACCCGGACCGCTGGGTCTTAGGGGTCTACATCAGGCCCAGAAGTTGAGGCGGGCGGCAGACACGGAGTATTGGAAGCAGAGAATCAAACCAAGGGAATCCGGAGCAGGGACTGCAGGAACAGGATCAGGAACAGCGAGACCAGGATCAGGAACAGCAGGAGCAGGAGCAGGAACAACAGGAGCAGGATCAGGAGCAGCAGGAGCAGGATTAGGAACAACAGGAACCAACACAGGATCAGCAGGAACGCAACTAGAATCTCAAACCAGAGGAACCTCGCTGCAAGGTGATTTCTTCCAGGCAGACGCCGGCGTTAAGTACCCTGCCGGCGTCTGATGTCATCCAGGGGGCTGTCCGCTGCTTCTGGGTGCTGGACCTTTAAAAGGTCCTCCCTCGCGCGCGCACGTGCCCCTGGAGGGGCGGAGCTTGGATCGGGCCTCGGCGGCGTCTCCCTCGTGGAGACGCTGCCGCGGAGCGGCCCGGTAGGCCCAGAAAACGCCGAGCCCCGTCGCGGCTTACAGCGGGAAGAAGGAGGTAAGGACCCGGTCGCTAGTCTAGCGATCGGGACCGCAACACAATGGGCTCCTAAATAGTTTACAACAGACCTTATGCATCATGAGTGAAAGTTTTTAGAATATTTTAACACTTATTTCAAGCCCTTACCAACATTAAAGATTCCTTATTAATCTATAATATTTTATTTTATATTTATTGCAATTTATAAATACACAAGAAATTCAAGTGAAAAGTAAAGAACACATAAACATCAGATCCAATCAATCATGTCATAACACAAATATCAATATATTCTTTCAGGAATCCTCTTTCCAGAAAGGCAGAGATCACCGTAACTACAATAAAATAGCAATAATCATAAGAGTCTGTGCAGAGCAAAACTACGACAGTTCACATTACCACCCAACAGGAAAGAAAAAACTAAATAGAAATACTGGAGTCACCTAAGCCCCCCCAAAAAAAGACTCCCCCATTGCTAAACATTTTGGGCCAGATTTTAAAAGCCCTACGCACGTAAATCACAATTGTGCACCCCCCCTTGCGCGCGCTGACCCCGAATTTATAACATGCGCATGCATGTTATAAAATTGCGTGTCCATGTGTGCGTGCCGGGAAGCGCGCGCACATGGACGTGCACGCCATGTCTTAAAATCTACCCCTTTGTGAATTAACACAAACCCCTGCCAAAAAAATAAAAGCACCTAGAACCTTGCCAAACCATATCATAACAGCACTGACTCTCAGGACTCAAATAACAGCAACTTTATGAAAAAGAAACAATGCAAATACTACACCAGGCCTTAGAACATTAATACACCACCTACTGATAACAGAATAAGCCAGACTGCTACAAATTCTTACAGTGAAACTACACGCTAGCAGCAATATTGCGCCTCAGTCTCATACAGGCAGAACACAGACCGACCCTTACCTAATACAGAAATAAGGGATTACAATTTAGAAATAGAAACATGCAAACAAAACCGAAATAGAAAGCCTGAGAAACCAGACTGAGTAGTGGAACGCTAAAGAGCAAAATACAAAATTATAAGAAATGCACATACCCAAAGATGGCATATTACAGTTGCTAAAATCTCAAAGTATATATATATTTTTTACCTTTGTTGTCTGATCTTTTTATTTATCTAATCAGTTGGTCCTAGTCTCTTTTTTCCACTTTCCCCTTATCAGACTTTTCCTAATTCTTTCTCCAGGGTCACTCTTTTTGTTTCTTCTCTCTCCCCTATCTTCTTCCTCTCCTCTCTCTCTCTCTCACACACACACACACACACACACACGCGCACAAACTCCCTTATACATACAAGCTCTCACTCATACATGTTCTACCACACACACAAGTTCTCACTCTCATATGTTCTACCAAACACACACAAGCTCTCATTCACGCACTCAGGTTCCCATTCTTTCACACACACCCACACTCAGATTTCTATTTTTTCACACACAAAAACCCATACTCTGGCTCCCATTCTCACATGCACGCACTGGACCTCACTGCCAAACCTCTTCTTCCTCCGGCGCAGGGATGGGCTCCAGCTGCTGCGTTACATCGGTGGGTCTTCTTCTTCACTGCCACGAAGATGGGCTCCCAAGGCGGCCTTGCTTCAGCAGGGCTGAACTTCTTCACTGCCGTGGGGATGAGCTTCCATAGTGGCCTTGCTTCATCAGGGCCGGACTTCCCCTTCGCCACCATGGGGATGAGCTCCCATGGTGGCCTTGCTTCTGCTGGGCTGGATTTCCTCTTCGCCGCCACAGGGATGAGCTCCCGAGGTGGCCTTGCTTCAGCGGGGCCGAATTTCTTCGCTGCCACAGGGATGAGCTCCCATAACAGCCTTGCTTCAGCTGAATTTCTTCTTCGCCACCATGGGTATGAGCTCCCGTGGCGGCCTAGCTTTGGCAGGGTCAGACTTCTTTGCCATCGCAGGAATGGGATCCCGAGACAGCATTACTCCAACAGAAAGCCCTAGTTGGTTGGGCCTGAGCCCAAACTGGATGGGTGATGGCCTACTTAGGCCCACCCATGGCTTTGTCACTGGGGTGAACATGCATTTGCCAACCTACTCACATATTTTTACACCTGCTAATTATCTGGTATAAGTGATATTAAACTTGATTATTGGGTAGTAGTGATGGTGGGAGATCTGGGTGAACTGAGGGGAGTTAAGGCTGAAGAATCAGCATGGTCTTAATGACCTTGAGAAGGACTGGGTGAACTGGTAGACTATTAGATAAACTGTCCAATTTAAGTGCAAATGTTTTAAAATTGGCCGACTTTTGCGTGTATATTGGAACTTATGTGAATTTTAAAACCGGCTGACTTTTGCGCTTAAAATATATGAACGTATATGTTTAAAATAGGTAGGAAAAGTAAGCCTGCTCAATGCATTGATATATATTGTTTTAATGCATTGATGTATTCATCTGTAAGCAAATTTACATGCGTATTTTGCAAGGTAGAGATATATGTATTTTATAATATGTGCATTTATGATACATGTGAGTTATAAAATATTATGGTAAAACTACGCGCAGCCACATAAGAATATAAAAACATGCCATACTGGATCAGACCAAGGGTCCATCAAACCCAGCATCCTGTTTCCAACAGTGGCCAATCCAGGCCATAAGAACATGGCAAGTTCCCAAAAACTAAGTCTATTCCATGTTACCATTGTTAGTAATAGCAGTGGCTATTTTCTAAATCAACTTAATTAATAGCAGGTAACGGACTGCTCCCCCAAGAACCTATCCAATCCCTTTTTAAACCCAGCTACACTAACTGCACTTAACACATGCTAACTTCATGGAGTGCCCCCTAGTCCTTCTATTATCTGAAAGAGTAAATAATTGTTTCACATTAACCCATTCTAGACCTCTCATGATTTTAAACACCTCTATCATATCCCCTCCTCAGCAGTCTCTTCTCCAAACTGAAAAGTCCTAACCTCTTCAGCCTTTCCTCATAGGGGAGCTGTTTCATCCCCTTTATCATTTTGATCGCCCTTCTCTGTACCTTCTCCATTGCAACTATATCTTTTTTGAGATGCGGCGACCAGAATTGTACACAGTATTCAAGGTGCGGTCTCACCATGGAGCGATACCGAGGCATTTTGACATTTTCCGTTTTATTAACCATTCCCTTCCTAATAATTCCCAACATTCTGTTTGCTTTTTTGACTGCCGCAGCACACTGAGCCGACAATTTTAAAGTATTATCCACTATGATGCCTAGATCTCTTTCTTGGGTGGTAGCACCTAATATGAAACCTAACATTGTGTAACGATAGCATGAGTTATTTTTCCCTATATGCATCATCTTGCACTTATCCACATATGCCACTGTGCAAGTTGTTTGAAAGTTATCCTCCCTGGCTTTTTTCCTATTCTGCATCTTCTGGAAAAGACCTTGCTAAATCAGGGCCTACAGGCAATAATTATTTGTAGAGTCCCAAAGCTCATCAGTCTCCAGTATCATCATCATAATCTCATCATACATAGGATATTTTTTGTTTATAAGGTTTGAAATAGGGGCTTGAGACATAAAGTTAGAAGGAAACACTCATATCTGTTGGGACAGAGGTGACTGACAAAGTGCATGAGGCAATCCAGTTTAAAAACCCTGTCTGGAATTTTCACTGGTAATTACAAGCTAGGATATCCCAAATGCCTAAAGACACATCATAATCTGCATTAGGAAGTGCCATCCCTATTAAAGATGGGAAGAAAATGTGAGATCTGCAATTGCGATCCTGTACCCCAGCTGTTATCAAGCCACTTTATCCGGATATTAGAACAATAAGATAAAATCCAACTCTTCTCTTAGCTGCACCTTTTACGCTACTTTTGAAATTCATCTTTTTTTTTTAGCAATGTCACCATCTGTGTAAGGCGAGAGGAACTGATGTACCCAATGATCTGTCTGCTAAAATAATACAAGGGCAAACTGTTATACTCCTATGCCCAGAGCTGAAAGATCATTTCTCCACAACCTATCAAATGTCAAATACAAGCAAAATTAATCAACTAAGGGGTCAAATGTTAGAGGGGTATCATGTGATCACGATCCCCTCAAAGAAGCCATGTAAGAGGTCTGTTGGTACTAGAAAACGTAATTCAGAGGTCAAGGAAGAACTATATAGCGATGAATCCTGATATTTCCTTTTCTTAAATATTTTTTTTACAGAGATGACATTATATATATATATATGTACATATGATATGTATGTGGTATATGGTTATAGAAAGAATAGTAGAGATAGTTTAGATTTTGCAGCTTTGGATATTATCATACTAGGATTCCAACCACACAATAATAAACTGCCTTAACTGTCATAACCATAGCAACCAAATACACAATAAATTGCATAGACAACATCCCAGTTATTCTGACTAGCTTAGAAGTTACCTGAAACTCTCAATAAGGAGTGCTTTTCCAACTTTATGGTTTTGATAAAAATTGGGTTTTTTTTATTGTTCACTGCTTCCCTTTTCTTCTTCTTTCCCAGCTGGTGCACATGCATTGGTCTGGGTGAGCTGGACAGTTATGCATGTGATGCGATCTTTTTTGCAGTATTTTGTGATGAGTTATGCGAACGCTAAAGCGACAGGCCAGAGGTTTTCCAGATAGTTACAGTCTTGGAGTGGGGGATAGAAGAGTTGGTAGCTAAGGTACCTTGCTATTGAATAATTCTTCTTTAATTCTATGATTCCTCTGTCCATGAACAAAAACAAGTAAAGAAGAAGGAACAGCACATCCTGGCCAGATGCAGAAACACCTCTTAATTTCCCTCATGGACATGCAAAGAAGCAAGGTTTTCATGAGGTGCTTAGCTAACAGAAGGCCATGTTCTCAATGGATTATTGAAATGTCAAGAGACATTCTAAGGCTGCAGTAGAGACCACTCAGGCAAGTAACTATTACAGGGATAAGTTTGCTGAAACAATATATTCACATGGAATGTTGAGGTGCTAAATAATAATTTGCAAAGTGCATACATTTTAGGTCTTTCATACGAAAAGGAAAACCTTGATTGATGCAATGATGCAGAAGCTTTTGATGGGAGGCAAAAGGTGTGCGTGACTGATTCCAACCCTTTTTTTCCTTACTTAGCTGGTAAAAAATTTGTATTATGATTCTTTTCATCAGGAAAGAAAGTATTCAGCTTAGCTGTTCTGCTCTGTTCCAAATCTCCGATGACCGTATGAAACAGGAAAACCTTTATTTCTCCCAGTCCTTGCTCTTACTTTGCTGTACCTATTTCCGAGCGGGACATTCAGAGGCAGACATTGCAAGCAGTTGCTCTCATCTTGTGCATGTGGGGAAAAAAAATACTAAGCATTTCTGGTCCTTGACCTTTAGACATGCTTATCTCCTTCCTTATTCCTCATCTTAATTTACGCCAAAAAGGCCAGGTATGCTTCATAAAGAGATAATTGAAACCTGCCACCCACCTCTGATCATGCCTGTATACCAGTAGTAAAAGGGAAAGGCATAGCCACTACTTTATGGCATGTTTTGTATATCATAATCACTTCTGAGATACTAGGTTAATATTATATGATATGACTACTACTAATAGTTTATATTTAAAACAGTTTTCACCTACTGTTTAAAGCTATAATATTTCAGAAGCACAAAGCTGTAAGAAAAGTCAAGCTACTAGGAGACAGAGAGAAGGAAAAGGATCATTAATTTGTAATCTGCAACAAACAGAATGTAGGCTCCTTATGTCATCCAGTCACCGTGAGGACTAGGGTTGCCATCTGCTATCAGTTTTTCACGATAGGTTTGGCTCTATTATATTTATGGATCCATAGTTTGGATTTCCTACATGAGCTACAAGTCCATGCATGCTGTGAGACAGGACCAGGGCTGGATCTGTCTGTGTTGAAAATAAAAAACCACAATGGAGCTGGTCGGCACACCCTACGTATTGGCAACCTGCAACGGATGTTGCCATTTTCGTTGTATTCGTGGGGAAGCGAAACGTATCGCGATTCCCCACGAATACATGAATCTTCGCCGAATTATTCGTCCACCTAAATAAATCAATTTAAACAAACCCCCACCCTCCTGACCCACCCAAGACTTACCAAAACTCCCTGGTGGTCCAGCGGGGGTCCAGGAGCCATCCCCTGCACTCTCACACTCTCTGTGCCGGTTTCATCATGGCGCCGATAGCCTTTGACCTACTATGTCACATGGGCTACCGGTGCCATTGGTCAGCCCCTGTCACATGGCCATCGGCGCCATCTTGTGCTCCTACCATGTGACAGGGGCTGATCAATGGCACCGGTAGCCCCTATGACATAGTATGGGCAAAGGCTATCGGCGCCATTTTGATTACTGGCATCCGAAGACTGGAGTGCAGGAGGTTGCTCCCGGACCCCTGCTGGACTTTTGGCAAGTCTTGTAGGGGTCAGGAGGCCCCCCCAAGCTGGCCAAAAGTCCCTGGGGGTCCAACGGAGGTCCCGGAGCGATCTCCTGCCCTCGGGCCATCAGTGCCAGTAATCAAAATGGCGGATAGCCTTTGCCCATACTATGTCACAGGGGCTACCGGTGCCATTGGTCAGCCCCTGTCACATGGTAGGAGCACAAGATGGCGCCGATGGCCATGTGACAGGGGCTGACCAATGGCACCCGTAGCCCCTGTGACATAGTAGGTCAAAGGCTATCGGCGCCATGATGAAACCGGCACCGAGGGTGTGAGAGTGCAGGGGATGGCTCCCGGACCCCCCACTGGACCACCAGGGAGTTTTGATAAGTCTTGGGGGGGGTCAGGAGGGTGGGGGGTTGTAGTTAATTTTAATTTTAGCTGGGACACGAATAGAAATTGCCGTATTAACGCATTGGGGCGCCATATGGCCGAATGCAATGTATCTGCTCCCCGACGAATCCGAATCCCAAAAACAACGTATGGCATCCCTCTGTACATCCCTATTCTCTAGTTTGCCTGTTCCAGTTTCTCTTGTTCCAGCGTCTCCTGTTCCAGCGTCTCCTGTTCCTTCGTCTCTTTTACCCTGGTAGCACCCTTTGGACTGATCTCACAGTACTGACCTCTGCCTATTCTCCAACTACTCCTGATCACTGCCTGGAACCGACCTCTGCCTGTCCACTGACTAATCCTGATCACTGCCTGGAACTTGACCTCTGCCTGGCCTGACTACTCCCAGACTGACTACAGGTACTGACCCGGGACCCTGCTTCGGCTGACCATTCTGGACTGATACTTTGGCCTTGATCCTCGCTATCCACTCGGACACTCTCTTCTGGCCTCCTGCGACCTCTGGACATTCTTGCCTGAACATCGACCATGCACCCTTGTTCGTGGTGGGCACTCCCCTGCGCTTCCTCTCTAGGAGACCCTGCGATGCCCACCTAAGACCAGGCGGCCCGGGTAACCAAGGGCTCACCCTGAGGGAACCCTGGATTGCTATTGGCGAAGCTCCAGCTAGCCTCTGTCTCCTCTTGTGCTCCGCTTCCTGGTGGCAGGCGCTCTCTGGGTCCGTCCAGAGGGCCGTACTAATGCTGCACCAGGCCAAGGGTCCACCTCCAGTGCAACACTAATATCTGTAAGCACTCGTATTATCCAAACTTCTTTTATCTGAATTCCCATTGTCTTGAACTTCCATTATCCAGAAAAATGCATTGACTGGAGCAATCCTGGTCCCAACCATTCCGGATAAAATATGTTCTTCTAGATTAGCTTTACATTGAATTGGTTTTATCAGTCATGAACACCAGTGCAAAAGGTTTCCTAAGACAATAAGTTTGATTGCATAAATCTTTGAGAAAAAAAGATTATTTAGAATCAGATAGCATTTTTCAGTTGAATGTTTTCAAACGCAGTATCATGTATTTACCAGTTGCATCAGATTGGTAATGAAAAACATTTCTTCCATACGTTTGCACTGGATTTGTCAGTCTTGATTCTTTTCTTCACCTAGTTTTGGGCCTGATCTACTAAAGCCTTTTTTCGAATAGAAAAAGAATGGGGGGGGGGGGGGGGGAAGCCTTAGTCAATTTGGCTCTTTGTGAATTATTTCTAAAACACTGGATGATGCCAGAGAAGTCAAAGGAATAAGTTTGGTTTCCAAACTCTGCCTTCTAGATGCGCAAGGAAGTCTGTTTTTCAGGATTCCTACTAGAAGTATTCAAGAGATGTGTTTGCATATATTTGGTCTAGGAATCAGGATAATTTTTATGTTTTGGTTGCTCCAGAGAAACAGGGACCTGTCCGGGGGTCTGAAAGACTGGGTCCGGGAGCCTCCTCTGAGAATGGGCAAGTGTAAGCAGACTAGGAGGAAAATCGCTGTAAATGCAACTTCTAGACTATAACTGACTGCACAATGTACTGTGAGAGTATTCAAGAGAGATTAGAAGAGGAATTTTACAACTTACTGATCGGGGAATTTCCCTCTCTGTAAACTCTTTTTCTAACACTTCCTTCTTTAACCCATGAGACATGGACCTTTTGACCAGCATAGCTTTAGGAAGTTCCAATGCTGTTTTTCTCCCTTGAGTGGTCCATAGGTATTCATCTGTTAGTTGGGGGGATCAATTATATTTTAATTATTTGGAGTGAAAAAGTCAATGGGCCGGATGTACCAAGGGGATTTGATCATTTATTTTATGGTATGAAAAAATGCTTATTACATCTGACACAACATATACACATCTGGCAGTATTCTTGTACTTCAGGTAGAGGTAATAGCAATAATAATAATAATAATAATAATAATAAAATAATATTAATACTAATCATAGTAGCCTTTTTTTTTTTTTACATGAAAAGGTACTTTTACATTCTCAGATTTGAAATTATTTCACACTGTTTTGGAAGTAAAAGTCTCTCCAGATTACAGATATTTGAAGTCCTGCTGTTTTATAGCAAGTAATTTTATTCTGCCACAAAATAGCTTCATTCAAGCTACAGTAGGGATATTACATACTGCCTTCACTTCTCCCCCCTCCAGATTCATTTTAGGGCATGGGGATAAAGGTCGTCCCCTCAGGAGGAAAAAGGCCTGCGGTTGCCGTGTTAGAGAAGGCATGGAAGTAAAAGTTAACCTTTATTTCTCTGCTCCTGTAGTATAAGAAGCTTTTCAACCTAGCCAGCTAAAAGCATGGGCTCGTGAGAAGCATGAAGGCAGGATAGCAGAAACAGGGCTACTTAAGAACAAAACGTGGGAAGGCCTTTAGATTACACAGGCTTATTTTGAGAAGAGGGTGGGGGAGAGGGAAGGGGGAGTTGAGCAGGAAGTAGGGATGATGGCAAAGGCCACCAGAGTGACAGCTCTTCTGAAGAAAGAATTTAAGTATTTCTGAGTCAAGCCAAGATGAAAATGTTGTTTCTTCCTTGGGAGGATGCACAGCTCGATGATAGAGGGCGATGCAGTCAAGAGGGGAAACATTTCAACACATCCAGCTTCCAGGTTGGCTCTGTTGTAATGTTTATTTAAATTTATTTTAGTTTTTAAGTGAAATTCTCAGCAGACTTCTGTTCACAGGAAACAACTTCGGGTACTCCTGCACCGCACCATGAGCATTGCATACTGCAGGGGGCAACCTTTATCATTTCTACATCTGTTTAATTATTAGTTGAAATTTAAAGACCCAAGGCTGCAGATGAGGTTACTTTAGGATGAAGGGCAAGGTCTCTAGCACAAAAGTAAACCTAGCTGGCCCATCGTCACCTTCTAATATATGATAAAACTCAGACAGATAGGCAAATGTGGCCCACGGACAAGCCGGCTGAGTCCACTGGCAATCTCTCCACCGCACAGGTTCTGAAACTCCTGATAACCAGTGCATTGCAAGTTAACACCACTGATGGCAAGGGCTCTAAAACCAAAGTCAATAAATGTCTGAAACTGAAAACTGAATTATAAGTTATGGCAGTGCACTGTGTGCAATGTGTGTGCTCCTCTCTCAGTTATGAAGTTTTGTGAGTCCGTAGCATCCCTTGGCAAGCCATGACTTGCTGACACATCTTGTAACTTAGTCCATTGAAATCAACAGAACTGCTGTGGGTTTGATCTTAAACAGCAAAGGGAAAAAGAATGTTTTATGCTAAAGAATAATGCAAGATGTCTACAGTACATAAATCCAAAGGTACTGCACTCAACAATTATAGTTCATACAAAAACAAGTGCAGAAAATATTTCATAGTCCATATGGTCTTCAAACAAGAATTTTATTAATCCAAAACGGCAACTCCACTGTTTCAATAGCAGTACTTTCACAGGATCCCCCGACATGGACCCGTGTTTCGCCGAGGCTGCGTCGGGAGGGACATTAATTTTAGCAATATCCTAAAAGATAAATATATCAAAATGGACTATGTAAACAATTGGGCTACAATCCGACATAGAGTTACTTACAAAGTTAAGATCTAAAATTACATACCGTAATATTCACTGATGACACTTTTACAGGGAGCGCGTATAGATAAGGTGTACTGGGGTTTTAAACATTATTCAGAAAAAGGCGTGAAAAACTGAGCCAATCAGCGTTACAGAGACAGAGAACCAATCAGGATACAGGCAAACTCGGACCAATCAGGATTTAAGTAAAGAGACTCCATTCCAGCTCTTTGTTAAAGCCATTGGGTGTAACAGTGTCTAAAGTGTATATCCACCTCTGTTCTTTACGGATCAAATAATCCCCCCCACGACTAGGGCGAGATACAACCTCAAGAACAAAGAAAAATAAGTCAGAAAGTGTATGAGAGAATTGAATCCAATGCTCAACCAGTGGAGCATTGTCACGAAGATTTCTAATGTTGGATCGATGCTCTATAATCCTAGTTTTTATCATTCTTGATGTCTTACCCACATAGAGCTTTGGACACGGGCATTGGATAATGTAGACAACCCCCTCCGAATTACAATCTGAGAACCCCTGCAGTATATAGGTTTTCTTTGACATCCGGTGTTCAAAAGAGGATATAGAATCTGTAAAAGGACACAATGAACAATGTCCTAGTTGAGCGGTAAATGTTTATTGCACAAAAATCTGAATGTGTTAGCATGTCCCGCAGATTGTTCCCTCCCGTAGCCATCGGGCCCTGGCATCTTGTAAGAGGGGGCCCCCAAAATTCCATACTATTTCCTCCAAACAGAGAGGGCATTTAACTTTTCCAACTGCGTATCCATGAGTTGCAGAAGTGCACATTTCTTAAAGAAATTCGTCTGTGTCCCTACATCTTTTGGCTGTTGAGCATAGAGTTTTTGAAAATAATCAAGGAAAATCCCATAGAGCCCATCATGAGAATTAACAATTTTATGCTGTTTATCACTTACTGCTGCAATATATTTAGCTCCTAATCTATGTTTTACCATATTGGCCAATAGTTTCCCTGCCTTACTACCATATTGAAAAAGTTGAAATTTGAAATAAAACATAGACTTGATCCTGCACTGGTAGTGCAAGGAGTTAAGGGTAGCCAAAGACGTTAAAAAATTAGTCCGTTAATTCAGAGCACCTGTTTGATAACTGCAAATGATCCCGGTGCACTTGTTTTTCCAATTTTAGTACATGGGTGTCAAGAGCCCGCCGTCTATGGGCTAAATAGGCAAAAATGTCACCACGAAGTACCACTTTGCCCATTTCCCAAAAGAAGGCTGCCATAACAATGTGCTCTTTATTATGCTCCTGAAACTCATTCCAGTGCTGCTGCAAAATCTCCTGAAAATGTTTGTCTTTGGCAAGGAATGCAGGGAAGTGCCATTGACGCCACCGCTGTCCACCAGCCACCCAGTGGACCTCCACCCATATCAAGGTGTGATCTGAAATTTCCAAGAGGCCAATCTCCACAGTGGTCACCTGAGAAAATAAAGTATGCGATAACAAAAGATAATCAATGCGTGATTGGGAGGCATGCACGCAAGAAACATGAGTATAATCACGCTCCATAGGGTGGAGATTCCTCCAGACATCCAAGAGGTCTAAACGCCTGCAAAGAAAAGGAACATCCTTATGTTTAGAAATCACTTCCTTAGGGCCAAAATGTGACTTTTCCAACTTAGGATCACTCACCAAACTGAAATCACCCCCCAAGATCAAAGGAATAGAGGAAGCCTCCTCTAAAATCACACAAATAAACTGAAATAACTTGGAGTCATACTGATTAGGGGGGTAGACACTACAGATAATTACGGGTTTTCCTTGCAAAGAACCTTTAAGAACAAGAAAGCGACCTCCAGAGTCCCTAATTGTCGCCATGTGTTTAAAAGACAGTTATTTATGTATTAATATAGCCACTCCCACTTTATGAGAGCCTGAAGAAGCCCGGAAACATCTCCTACCCACCATCTGCGCAGTTTGCTATGTTCAGCCTCACTAAGATGTGTTTCTTGAATCAAAGCAATATCAGCTTGATGCTTCTTCAGTGCTTTCTAGATTTCCTGCCTTTTAATGTGTGAGCCCAGACCACAAATATTCCAAGAAAAGATTCGTAAACCCTGCATCTTTGGCAATATGAAGTAACCATAGAGACAACAAGCGGGTCTTACACTCTACAGAAAAGGGACATACCCCCAGCCTAGGATGATCCCCATTATTCAACCCACCAACCCTCACTCCCCCAAGATTTTGCACTAACAGATATGCCCTCCAGGTCCCTCCACCCCCCCCCCCACATGCTATTCTTTCCCACATCTCCGGGACACTCTCCCGGATATGAGCAGTCATTCATGTGAAGCTTAGGGGCCACCACCCTCACCCCATCCCACTGATATAAGAAGAATAAACAATGACTATGGACAAGGAGGCAAAAAATGCCATGAGATAGAGAAACTCAGACATTTAACAGCAAACAGAATGATTGCAATAAAGTCCCAAAACTGTGGGCCTCACACAGCGCAGGTCCTGCCAACCAGAAGGTCTGGTTTGCTTGTCATCAGTAAGCAGGTACCTAAGACCCTCTGGACGTCCCTGACGGATGACTCCGAAGCAGGATCTCCCAAATTCCCAACCTGGGAGAAGCATGAATCAAACAAAAATGAAGAGCCAGGACAGTTCCTGAGCTGGCAACTGTAAATTCCAAAGTCACCAGGAGATAGGTCCATAGAATCTGAATAATCAGTGACAACCACAACTGTCCAATGGTGCAATGAAGGCCCACAACCACACATGGGTCTCACAGTCTAAAGCATCAGAATCAATCCCCTCCAAAGGCCCACGAGACGTCCATTGGCTAGGATCCAGTCTGAGGAAACAAAACACTTTAAAAGGCCTTGGCTAACCTAGTATCAGTGCCGCTGCTTCTCACTGCCTGGTGAGGTGCCCATCTCTGGGCCCACATCTATCTCTCAATACAGTTTGCAGAAATTGTTGCACCTCCGCAGGCATGTTGTAAACAGAAGTGGTTCCAGCATGGATGACCCGAAGTTTGGATGGGTATAACAAGGAGAAACAAATCTGGAACAATGAAGTACATATAGGGATGAAGGCTCTCTGTCTGGTGAGTTTGAATAATCTTGAAAGACTAGTATCTTCCTTTCCCTTATAGTAGGTTGAGAGGCCCGCCGTACCGCCTGCAGGATCGCAGTCTTCTGTGCAAAGTCGAGAAAGCGGGTGATAACCACTCGTGATTTTCCTGGCATGGGCCTATATGATGGACCCGTTGGGCCTATATGATGGCCCCAGAGACTAGGAAGTTAGAGCAGGTTTGGCAGCCATTTTCCCAAAAATTCTTGCAATTCCACATTGAGGAATGTTTCCAGGAGACCCAGGAACTGCAAATTATTTTGATGGGAATGATTCTCCAAGTCCTCGAGCTTAGTTTCAATAAGCTCTAAACGCTTCACTGTCTTAGCTGCACCAACTTCATGGCCGCGAGTGTCATCTTCTAAGGCAGAGACACAGTGCTCCTCCTCTACTTACCACCAGGTAGCCGAATCAAACTATCCAGACAGGGCGTCAAGTTTTGTGAAAATTTCATCAAACTTCCCATCTAGTTTTACATTGATGGCTTTTTCCACTGCCCCTGTTACCACGGCAATCAGTACCTCCGTGGGTGCCAACTCGATTGCCATTTCAGTTGCGCCGTCAGCCATCTTGGGAATTGTTGGTCGGGCTTTATCTTTGTCTTTCTTCTGAAGCTGGCTCAACATAACCACACCAGAGACCCTCAAGTATAAACTGTGCACCAGATGCTTCGTCAGGTACACAAAGCAGCCTTAGATGTGGCGAAAATCGGTGGGTCGGGGTGGATGGTAACTAGGCTTGAAGTGAGCAGATCAGATACGCATCTTTCTCCCTTCACAGCATAACATGACCTCTCTATACAGTATCTATATAATGCTGCATATGTCTAGTAGTGCTTTAGAAATGATAAGTAGTAGTGGTACTAGTAGCCACTGTATTTTAATGATAACACTAAACAAAACTCTCTGCATTTGGCAACAAAATAGAATTATGTTTTTAAATCTTTAGTAAGAGAGTGAGAGAGTTGGAATGATACATTCTTTCATTATTTACTTTATTTAAACTAGCTATAAATACCCAGCCCTCCTCCACAACCTATTAAAACCATGTCAAGAAAAGACAAATGGCATGCTAATTATAGAATACAATTTTTTTTTGTTGGTGGAGTGCCTAAGAATCATCCCAGATAGCATACAAAAAAATGTTTCTTGCAAGCCTAATTTAAAGAAAAAAATGGTACAAATTTTGCTACAAATCAGGAAGTGCACTAAGTGGCCATCTTTACAGTCAGCCATTTTCATTTCCTCTTTTAAAACCTGCTCTTGAAAGCATGCAACAAAAGAATAAATGCTCATTCCAAATGTCAAATGAGTCATTTTGTTGACCAGAGTTTACTGGAATTCACTACTCTGATTTCAGGAACAGAAGTCTACAAAGTACTGAAAGTTATACAAGCTTCTAATGTTCCTTTTTTAACATTAATTGGTGTTTCCAAACAGCAAGATTCTGTTCCCTTTCTCCTATTCACAGGGTTACTTTCAAGTAATTCTTTGCAATGGCTTTTATTGCTAAAAGTGAAATTTCCAGTTTGTTTAGTGAATGAATGGTCAGATTTTATCGGAGGTCAATATAGCCAACCCTAATGCAAAACAAATGTAGATCTATGGACTCGTGGCTGCACCGCAAGAGTTAGAAAAGAGAGAGTGCAGGAAAGAGAATAAAGGGGCATTTTAAAAGAGAATAGAAGATGAAATGATGGAAGTTCATCTGAGACCACAAAGCAATAGCTGATCCCACTAATAGTTCAGAGATCCCTGCACCATATTGACTGGAAAACTATCACCAAAATCATGTTTATTCTTGCGATGTCGGCTTGGTTCAATATACATCCTCTAGTCTTTAACATCTTCTTATCTTGCTGCTGCACTTTTAAGCAACTGCAATCTACTGGGTCAAACTTCTTGCTCCTCTGAGGCTGCTAGGTCTACATGTTCATCATGGCTGTTGTGGGAGTCACACTTCAGTAACTGAATGTATTTTCTAGGATTTACATGTTTTTTTCTGTGAGTTTTGTAGGAAAAATAATTCAGAATATCCCCCAGATAGCTTGCCTAGTGATATTAAGCATCATTTATATTCGTTGCTCTTTTCAGTTGCCTCCTTTCTCAAATACGTAGATGATGTCAGTAGAAACGGACCACTTGCGGGCTGTCGAGACTACACAGACCACCAGGGAGACTGAATGCACCAAATAGTCATTATTTGCTGTCATGTACTCTTACTATTTTGTAAAAAATCACTTGAATGTAAATAATATATAACAAATCGAAACCCATGAAAATTTGCATGAAGAAGTACATTTACAAAGACGTAATTGGATCTATGCACATAATGTAGGGAGTTACCAGGGATGTGCTGTTTTGAAATGACACAGAAACAGCAACAATATTTGTTTTGTTTTGTCTCATTTCTAATCTTAAATGGCACCAAAAAACATTTTTTTCATTTCATTTTTTGTTTTAGCATGCACTAAATGGTTTTAGTGCACACTCACGGGCCGATTCAGTAAAAATCACGGGAGAGCGGGCGAGCGCCCGCTCTCCCGTGATCCCTAGCGCCTCTTTTCGGACAGGAGCGGTGGCTGTCAGCGGGTTTGACAGCTGACGCTCAATTTTGCCGGCGTCGGTTCTCGAGATTGCTGACAGCCACGGGTTCGGAAACCGGACGCCGGCAAAATTGAGCGTCCGGTTTTCAACCCGCGAGCCGCGGGCCTATTTCAAATTTTTCTTTTTCTTTTTTTTTACTTTTTTTAACTTTTGGGACCTCCGACTTAATATCGCCATGATATTAAGTCGGAGGGCGCACAGAAAAGCAGTTTTTACTGCTTTTCTGTGCACTTCCCCGGCGCCAGCAGAAATTAAAGCCTACCTTTGGGTAGGTGCTAATTTCTTAAAGTAAAATGTGTGGCTTGGCTGCACATTTTACTTACTGAATCGTGCGGGAATACCTAATAGGGCCATCAACATGCATTTTCATGTTGCGGGCACTATTAGGTTCGGGGGGGTGGGGGGGGGGGGTGTTGGACGCACGTTTTCAACGCGCTATTACCCCTTACTGAATAAGGGGTAAAGCTAGCATGTCGAAAACGCACATCCAATCGCGGGTTAAGAGTGCGCTCCGCCAGAGCGCACTGTACTGTATCGGCCTGTCAATGGGTTTAATATTCGTTAAATGGGTTTGGTGTAAGTTAAAAGGTTTTAGTACACACTTAATGGCTTTAGTGCATGCTTAATTCATTTAACAGGCACAAAAACCACTTAGCGCCTACTGAAACAAAAAATGAAATGAAACATAATACTATGAAACAAAATAAATCCTGAAACAAAAAACAAGTGAAAAATTAAACATTTTTTTTTCCATGTACACAACTTGGAGTTATGAGGGTAGGTCGACTGAATCGGATTAAGTGGACTTTCAGTTTCCTAACAGTACGTGCATACTTTCACAATCCACATGCCTTTAGACACAGAGAAAAGAGGTGTTTCAAAGGTGCAATTGGAAAATATGTGCAATACATTTCATTTAAAAAAAAAAAAAAATGTATGTGCATGCGAGGCGTCCACTAACACGCATGATCATTCAACACCACAAATGTACAGGCATACTTTTAGACACATTGCAAGCTAATTTTTAATGTTTTAATGTTTTAATGTTTAAAAATGACTGGATATGTGAGGGCTGAAATGTACATGCAGGCTTGTGACGTTATTTGTTTATTTATTTCCAAATATTTGATATTCTACCTTTTTGAGTTTGTGGTTACTGAGTGAATGGGCTATTGCAGTGAGACAGTTATTAAGATTAACAATAGAGGAGGCTTGGTCAGATCCCATTTTGATGCAAAGTTGAATGTCATCTGCAAATTGATGGCATTGAATGTTGAAGAACTGAATAAGGTTACAAATTGGTTGAATGTAAATATTAGTCAGTTCCTCGTGCCATCTCAGACAGAAGGGAATTAGTCAGCCTAGGGCCAGTGTATTGAAGAAGAGAAATGTGGTAGCAAACAAAGGCTTGGAGCCAGGTTTAGAGAGGAACTGATTGGAGGAGAATGTCTGTGGCAGAGGTGCCAGTGATTGAAGCTGGCTGGAGGAGAAAGGCTGCTGTGACTGGTGAAGGAGAGGTGAATTCGATCCGGCAGAGGAGCAGAATCATGGTATCCAGCAGGAGGAGAGGCAGGTTTGGGCAAGCAGGAGGGCCAGACCCACCGCAGCTGGAGGGAACTCAGGAGGAGGAAAGCCAGACAAAGAAAGAAGAGACAGAACTGAAACAGAAAAGAAAAAGGGAAGCAGAACACCAGAGAGAGAGATAACCCCCCCCCCCCCCAAAAAAAATGTTCAGAGATCAAACCAGTGAATGAGAAAAAAGAGAGAGATGCTGAGCCAGAAAATCAAGGCAGAAATACAAACAGAATTATAATAACTTTTCAGTATAAAATATCCTGGAACGCAGTTCAAAGTCTCTGACCTGGATGTTATCTCCCACATAGATGTTGAAACTTCTGAATTTTGTTGGCAGCTTTGACTTTTATTGATTTCTATGTAGGATATACCTGCCAGCCATAAACTTTTGTACTGGGTCCTACATATTCTTTGTGGTTGCAAATTTAAAGTTTGAGATTAGACTATTACAATGTTCCTATCCTGGTCCTCTTGCAAATGAACTGCTCACTTTTAGGTGGATTTTAATAGCCTGATGCTCGCCAAAACTGGGAGATACGTGACTATGTCGGGCCAGTGCATCCCAGGCGTATTTTAAAAGCCATCTGTTTACAGGCGTATCTTCCGGTACACGCACAAATGAAAAAAGTCCAAAGAAAGGGACAGAGCATGGGCATGGTCTGGGCAGAGCCTGGGCCTTCCTGGATTGATGAATTAAATCAGCAAGGAAAAACGTACGCACACAAGTATGCGCCAGGTCCTCTACCATGTAACTTTACGTCTGCTAGGGATGGCATGTAAGTCCTAAAACAATAAAATATAGGCATTTCAGCAGAGTTTGAAGAGTCGGGCCTAAGAGGGGAAAAGGAAAGCTATTTAAATAGTGTGGTTGGGAAGTCCTACCCCTTGGGCAAACTGGGAACAAAGTGGTTTAACTAGCAATTCCGTTGGCGAGTGTTTCTATTAAAGTCTCACCACTTTTGCAGTAAAGGCAGCATATAAAATTGTGCACACATGTACATGCGTACAGCCTATTTTATACCATACGTGCATATACGTGTGTATATTATAAATTGGCCGCGAGCTGGCACATGTGCGTACATGTGCACCCACATGCCAGTATTAAAGTTACCATCCCTGTAATAGTACCGTGATTCGGGGGTGTTTGCATTGTCCCCTGGTGTAGGGGAAAGTTAAGTAGAGTTGATGGAGTTCCCGAGGATCTTTGCAAAGATTTTTGCTATTCACTTGTGCACCATTTGATCCCCTGACAGCTGGTGGCCACTGCATTTGCTTTGGTTTTTACAGGTTATGCAATTCAATGCAACATTTTTATCCAAACTACTATTTTCTGATGAAAAACACCTTAGTCATACCTCTATTTAATCAACAAATGTTTTAAAAGGCAGCAGCACGTATACTTGAGCTTGTTTGTGACTATTAATAACCCAGTACGGCTTGAACCAACAGCCCCAGGGATAGGAAACCGGATGGCTTACTAGTAGAACCACAAGGTGCATTTAAATTCTTATAAAAGAGCTAAGAGCCTTGTCTTAAACAAGGAAGAAGTAGACACTTAGAGGAGCCTGCCTGCTGGCTTATGGGAGTCAACACCCTGATTGGTCATGTAATGTAAACCCAACGGATTTCTCAGATTTCTTGCTGGCTTAATAGGATTCTTGCCTGGACAGTTCTTGGATTCTATCTACCTAGACTCTGATCTAGAATCTACATGCTCCTAATATGCCCTGGACGACTGTGCACAAGCATTCAGGTTATAGAAGCATTATATAAATGATATTGTTCTGAGTAGGGTCTTCAACAGAGTTATACATTTTTTTTCAGTGGTTAAATAGTTTAGACAATAACTTATATTTTTCTTATATAGCAGATCAATGTTGTGTTTCTTCTTTTTTGAAACATCAACATTTTGTGGACTTGAAATCATTTTGAGTTTTCTATACTTGTCGAAGCACCCTTTTACACAGGGCCAATGCAAGGGTATTAGGTGACCTAGGCAAACCTTATGGCCATGCACCCTTCTCACCCCCACCCAAGCCACGCTTTCCCCACAGACAATAGAAAATTAAGCATTTATAATAGATTTTACAGGAAAAAGAAAGTACAGTCTTCTGAGGTAACAACAATATCAAGTACTTTGTGTATATTCTATTTATACACACTGCTGAAGTGCCAACCAGAAAAACCTGCAAAAAACTAAAAAAAACCCCATATGGTATTAGGCCTCTTATAACATGCAGGCTTGGCCCTCAGAAAGCCACGAGTAAACTGAATTACAATTACAATATAGTAAATCTATTATTACAATATAGTAAATCTATATGCTCTTGCGCCGCGGCGTACGACCCGACCCTCAACCGGCTCGACGCGATCAGCGTGCCTGACCCATTGGGGTCCGAGCCCACGGCCTGTCCTCACCCAGCCCTGAGCCGACCTCCACGCGACTATCGGACCCCCCCCCCCCCGACGCACATCACATCCGGTCCTGGAGGGCCATTAAAAGTAGGAAGCAGGCCTTTGAATCCTTCTCTTGCGCCACAGCGTCTGACCCGACCCTCGACCGTCTCGACGCGATCGGTGTGCCCGACCCATCAGGGTCCGAGCCCACAGCCTGCCCTCACCCGGCCCCGAGCCGATCTCCACGCAACGATTGGACCACCCCCCCCCCCCCCCCGGCGCACATCACATCTGGTCCTGGAGGGCCTTTAAAAGTAGGCATCTTGCGCTGGGCGTCTCGCGCTGAAGGAGCCTGCCCCTTAGTGTGCCCCTTTGTGCTGCTCCTTTGTGCTGCTCCAATCCTGACCCCAACTCATCAAAGAAGCGACAAGGGACAGAGGACATCAAAAACTACACAGATCGGTTCCATCTACAAGCAAGTTATTGCCATCTCCACTCACCTAACTCACCTCACTCTCACCCAGCAGCTGGCACTTGCCACCTTACACCGAATACTCTTCCTCTTCCCCTCAGGGCACCGCGCCCCTCAGACCTGCCTCCTCCCCCAATCTCCTAAACATCATTTCCCCTCAACAATTTCTTGCTATAACATCAAATATTATTTCTCAATTAGCATCCAATCGACACCCCATCTTTAAACATGCTGATTCACACAATACCCATACTCAAACACTACAATCCCAAACATAATGCATCCCACCTTACCCACCCTTGCTCACACTCCAGATCACTACTACCTATTACTCTTACCCCACTCACTCAACTCATTGGCTTCACAACCTTCACCCTCATTCTTTTCAACTCTCAATCAATAGTCAAAAAATACCCATACTCAATGATATCCTTCTGGATGAAAATCCTGATATATGTGCTATAACTGAGGCATGGCTCAAGGAAATTGACACAGTACTACTAAACCAGCTCCCAAACAATACACATGACATTTTCTTCATACCAAGACCCAAGAAAAGAGGCGGAGGTCTCCTACTCGCTGCAAAAAAAGACCTTAAACTATTACCCCAAACCTTCAACCCCCCACCCAAATTTGAAATTGGGCTATTCAAATCTCCAAAACTTCAAATTTGCTTAGTATACTCCCCTCCCCCCAGGTCTTCTAGAAATAAACGCATCCCCTCTTATTGAATTCATAACCAAAAATATAGCCATAGACCCCCCTGCCATCATTCTTGGAGACTTCAATCTCCAAGTAGATGCAGTACCACTTTCATCCACTTGTGACGCTCTCTTGGCCTCACTCATCGCAATGGGCCTCAAACAGATTATAACAAAACCCAGGCACAAAGTAGGCCACTCCCTAGATTTAATCTTTACAAACTCCCAAATCCTTCCTGATGCTCTCTCATGTACACCTGTCCCCTGGTCTGACCACTTCCTCATCAGAACAACCTTCTCCATAAAAATCACCACCACTCCCTCATGCTCTAAAAACACCATCCACTTCAGAAAGCCATGTACCAGGGATGACTTAATCTCTGCCCTTTCTAATGATTTCGATAAACTAGACTTAATCGACTCCGACTTTGCCCTGTTATCTTGGAATCACCTTACCGGCATCATTGCTAACAGAATCTGCCCGTTACAGTCCAAAGAAATAAACCCGTCACATAACACAAAAAAACCCTGGTACACTCCAGAATTAAAGATAATGAAACACAACCTAAGAAACCAAGAAAAGAGAAAGCGTAAAGAAGCCACCGCTGCTCAACTCGCAAAATACAAATCCTCCTTTCACATTTACCATGAGCCCATACCAAAACCAAACATGTTCAGAGAATTCATAACCTACAATTTAATGCCCGCACCCTTTTCGAATATGTCTCAGCTCTAACCAAAACTTTGCCTACCCCCACACCTGATGAGGACGCCAAAACAAAATGTGAAGACCTAGCACTATTCTTCCATGATAAAATTACCAAACTCACGACACGGTTTCCAAAAACCCCATCATCCACCAGAACCCTCCCAAAAAACCCTAATGCTGAACTAAATACCTTTGAGACCAATGCCTCATCCGAAATTGAATCTATCCTAAAGAAAATGAGACCATCTTCACACCCATCAGACATGATTCCCACCAAACTCCAACTCTCCATCCCTAATATAATATCCCAACCCATAGCCGACATTATCAACCGATCTATTACTCTTGGTACTGTTCCAAACTCACTTAAACAAGCCATAGTTAAACCCATACTGAAGAAACCCAAACTCGACCCTGCCGAAGTAGCTATCGCCCCATCTCTAACTTACCCTTCATAGCAAAAATCCTCAAAAAACAGTCAATCTGCAACTAACTGACTACCTAGAAAAGAATCACATTCTTTTCCCATCCCAATACGTATTCCATAAGTATCACAGTACCGAGACCCTCCTCATCTCCATAACAGATTACCTCCTCAAAGGCCATTCATACATCTTGGCACTACTAGATATATCCTCCTCCTTCGACACTTTAATTGAATGGCTCTTAGAAATTGGCATCACCGGAATCCCACTTCGCTGGTTCAAATCCTACCTATACAACAGACAATACATAGTTAAAATAGGTAACAGTGAATCCAAGGCAATTGACCTATCATGAGGTGTTCCACAAGGTTCCTCTTTGTCCTCTACCCTATTCAACATACCTACTACCATTCTGCCACCTCCTCTCCGAGCTTGATCTTCCTCACTTCATATATGTGGAGGATGTACAAATCCTCATACCTGTTACTGATACACTACCCAAAGCCCTTAGTACATGGAAAACGGCACTTACTGCAATCAACAACCTCCTCCCTAACCTCAACCTTGCTCTCAATGCATCCAAAACAGAACTCATGATAATATCACCACAACACATTACTAACAATTTTCACTCCCTCTACACGCCCCCCTCCACTATTTCCTTTTCACAACATGTACGAGACCTAGGCATTACACTTGACAACCAAATTAACCTAAAAAAATGTATTAACTCCACACTAAAAGAATGCTACTTCAAACTTCACACCCTAAAAAAACTAAAACCCCTCCTACACCTCAACGACTTCTGTACAGTACTCCAGTCTACCATTTTTTAAAAAATGGACCACTGCAACACCATCCTCCTAGGCCTCCCCCAAAACACGACCTACCCCCTCCAAATGCTACAAAATGCTGCTGCCCAGATTTTCACCAGCACCCGCAAAAGCGAATACATTACCCCAATACTCAAGGAACTACGCTGGCGCCCAGTATCATCCCGGATCCAATATAAGACCCTCACCATCATACACAAATCCCTACATAATCAAAATATGCAATGGTTCAACGATTCCTTAATATTTCACACCCTCACAAGACCCACCAGAACTCAATCCCTGGCAACACTACACACACAGTCACCCAAACTCACACATCTCACCACCTCGAAAGAATATGCATTATCTATTGCTGGGCCAGCACTTTGGAACACCATGCCAACTGACCTGTGCCAAGAACTCTGCCCAAAAAAATTTAAACAAAAACTTAAGACATGGCTATTCAAACAGGCCTACACTTTAAATTCTTTTACTGACCTACCCCCTCCCCCCTCATACTTTAAACTTCCTATGCCTCACTATATTATTCTTTTTCTAAACCCCTCTTCTTATTCATCTTCTTACCTCTCCTCACCCTTGGAATCTACTACTCTATAACATAATGTACATTCAAACCTAAATTTTCTCTTGGAAATGCAACTTCCCCTGCTATTGTAATACATTTGTTATTTTAAAACTTAGTCAATGTTATTCAATGTTACTATTCTAAGTTAGTTATAATATGGTTTAAATTCAGTTCCTTGTAAAGTCTTGTTACGCTGCATTCATGTTCCATGTAAACCGATGTGATGTTCCCAATGAATGTCGGTCTATAAAAATGTTAAATAAAAAATAAATAAATATCAAAACAGCACTAACTGCCAGCACTCAAACAGTAATGACCCTATTTATGAAAAGGTAACACTGAAAGCATGACATTATTTATTTATTTATTATTTTTATAGACCGACATTCGATCTGGGATATCACATCGGTTTATATTCAGGTACTGTAGGTATTTCCCTTTCCCCAGAGGGCTTACAATCTAAGTTTTTGTACCTGAGGCAATGGAGGGTAAAGTGACCTGCCCAAGGTCACAAGGAGCGACAGAGGGATCCTAGTAATCTTAGGCCTATTGCTACTTTAACATCTTTAGCAAAACTTATTAGGGATGTGAATCGTTTTAGGACGATTAAAATTATCGTCCGATAATTTTAATATCGTCTTAAACCGTTATGGAACACAATACAATAGAGATTCTAACGACTTATCGTTATAAATCGTTAGAATCGTGAGCCGGCACACTAAAACCCCCTAAAACCCACCCCCGACCCTTTAAATTAAATCCCCCACCCTCCCGAACCCCCCCCCAATGACTTAAATAACCTGCGGGTCCAGCGGCGGTCCGGAACGGCAGCGGTCCGGAACGGGCTCCTGCTCCTGAATCTTGTTGTCTTCAGCCGGCGCCATTTTCCAAAATGGCGCCGAAAAATGGCGGCGGCCATAGACGAACACGATTGGACGGCAGGAGGTCCTTCCGGACCCCCGCTGGACTTTTGGCAAGTCTCGTGGGGGTCAGGAGGCCCCCCACAAGCTGGCCAAAAGTTCCTGGAGGTCCAGCGGGGGTCAGGGAGCGATTTCCCGCCGCGAATCGTTTTCGTACGGAAAATGGCGTAGGTTATTTAAGTCATTTGGGGGGGGTTCGGGAGGGTGGGGGATTTAATTTAAAGGGTCGGGGGTGGGTTTTAGGGGGTTTTAATGTGCCAGTTTTGCGATTTTTAGATTTTTCACGATTTTTCACGATATTTTACCCCCCCAAACGGCAACAATACGATTCCCTCCCCCTCCCAGCCGAAATCGATCGTTAAGACAATCGAGGACACGATTCACATCCCTAAAACTTATTGAATCAGCAGTTTTATCCCAACTTTCAAATTATCTGACAGAAAACAACATTCTGCATACAAGTCAGCACGGATTCCGTAAGGGCCATTCTACTGAAACTCTTCTACTAACATCATTTCACACTATATTCCGAGCCTTTGATTCTTATACAGATTACATCATTGTTTACTTAGATATTTCTGCAGCCTTCGACACCGTCGGTCATCAAATTCTTATTTCTATCTTCAAATCTATAGGTATTTCAGGTTTAGTACTCCAATGGTTTATCTCATTTCTATCTGACCGCATTCAGCAAGTCAACATAGACAATCATTCCTCTGACCCGTACACTATTGCTTCAGGTGTCCCTCAGGGTTCCTCTTTATCCCCTATCCTTTTTAACATATACCTGTTACCTCTTTGCCACATTCTTGCTTCCTTAAACTTGCAGTTTAAAATCTCTGCCGACGATCTACAGTTTATGGTACCCTATGATGTATCTTGGGCACATACCCTTTCTTTAGTATCCTTCTATCTTATAACAATCAATACCTGGCTTTCTCATAACCGATTAAAATTAAACCCAGCAAAAACTGAAATTGTCCATCTCACGTCTATCATGGAACCGGCTAGAGGTCCCCCATCTCATCTGCTGTTCAATGGCACTTCTATTCCTATTTCCAAATCAGCAAAAAACTTAGGCGTGACTATCAATACTGATCTATCTCTGAAACAACATATATCACTGGTAACAAGAAACTCCTTTTACAAATTACAGCTCTTGAAACATCTTCATCCTTTACTTTTTTTCCATGACTTTCAGACTATTCTACAATCACTTATTTTTTCTGGGCTTGATTACTGTAATTCTCTCTATATAGGTCTTCCGGATAACACACTTCAACCACTTCAATTAGTTCAAAATGCAGCTGCACGTATCTAGGGTAGCTAGAAGGCAAAATATTGACCAAAAATGGAAGTCTACAGATGTCCCAAATTACATTCTCTAGATTCAGAACGTTTGGGAAATATTCTCAATGGAGATCCACGCTTTTATGCTCAGAATAAATTTCAAATTGTACCACAAATTTAGGACCTTTTCCTACAGCATGCAGGTAAGAACATCGTCCTCCTTGCCTCTTAGTGTTGGATCTGCATGCTAACTTTTCCTAAGGACCTTTTTTGGGTTATTATCCGTAAGATTGGGATCAGGTGAGACCCAGGACAGGAAACCTCATTCAAATTATGGTGGGATCAAATGGAAGGGCTTCTCTAGGCACGCGCATAAGTGATATCATATATCCTTGATATGACCTCTTTCTAGTAGATTGTTATCTGAGGGCATGTCCATCACATGTGAAATAGGGACCCATCCTCACCACAACCATTCCAACCATTCCAGCACCTATTTGAATCACAAAGTTTCATTTTATGTAATCTTATGGGTTATGATACCAATATGTTACACTTTGCAGCTCGTGGGACAGCAATGTGAACCATCTCACTCACTCCCAGTGCCACCGGGAAATGCAAGTGGCTGGAAACGCCAACAAGAACCCGCTGTCATGTGTAGCAAGTTGCCTCTGGGGCTACCCCTTAGGTGCGTACACACCATTCATTGTCCTTCTTAAAAGTCCTGCAGTGGGAACCTAGCCCCAGCGCCCAGTGATGACATCAGCTGGCTTCTCCTATTTAAGGCTGGCCTGGACACCTGACTGACACTTCAGCAACAGGTCTCCTGATGTGCCTTCCTTGTCAGTGTGTGTTGCCTTGTTCCTGTCTTTTTGGTTTCTTGTCTTGATCTGGTTTTCCTGTGATCCAGCCTTCCTGCTCTGTTCCTGTGTTTCTGCCTTGTCTTGCCCTTGCCACATCCATTCCCTGTTCTCCTTGGTCCACCCGGTCCTGTCTTGCCTTCCTGGACTCTGACTCTGGCCTTGGATTTTGACTATTCTTATCTGCTGCCTGAACCTGACCCCTGCTTTAGACGTGACCTTGCTTTATCTGCTGTCTGCTCTGACCTCTGACTTGTTTTCTCATATCCATTGTCTGCTGCCCACCTTGACCTTTACCTCACTTTGGAATCTTGTTCATCGGGTCACCCTAGGGACCCACCTAAGACCTGCCAGCCTCCAGAATCCAAAGGCTCAACCTGCAGGGAAGGCAGCTGGTATAGGTGAAGCTCCAGCCAGACCCGCCACTGGGCTCATCCACTAATTGTCAGTGCGAGCCTAGTAGGTGTGCTCGCTAGGCTATGCTAACTGTACCACAGCACCAAGGGTCCACTTTTCTTGACGGTGTTACACAATAGTTTATATCCATTTTCTCTGGTGGTCATACTCAATGAATTTCCCTTACAGAGTCACCAAATCAAGTGGTCTGATTGCTCTTCAGAAATGTCCTTACCCAAGTCCACATGCTAGCTTGTTTTATAAGTACTAATAAGGTACCCTTCCTCCTCATGTATCAGCCGATTGGTTTTTTTAAATCAACCCTTTGTTGTTGAACTTCTCAAGAATTAACTCTTCAAAAGGCTTTAACCTCTGTCAAAAGGCAGGCATGCCATTATCAGATCGAAGTATCCCCTGTAACTGCAGATGCCTAAAAACTGGGGTTGTAAAACCCTCTATTTTTTCCTCCAGTTGCTGAAGGGAAAGAGATTTTCCCCCTTGGAACAATTGACCTGTTAGGAATTGTGGACCCTTGACCCAAGGTGGAGTTGTTGCTACCTGAAGGGTTGGGTCCCACAGGTCCCCACCAACGGGAGGCGAGGCTGACCAGGAACAGAGGCAAGCAGGGACTTCACCTGTGCCGACCCTCATTCCCCGCAGGTTGAGCCCTTGGGTGCCAGGGCCGGCAGGACCTAGGAGAACCTCTGTGTGACTGGTCCCGGAGAGGGTAGGCGAGTGAGTGCAGAGAGTGTCAGAGAGGTTAGGCACAGTTCGAGGCAGGAGCACTCCAGGAGGGAGGAGGAGGAGAAAGAGTCTCAGGGAGTGCACGGCCACTGCGGCTCTGAAGGGAGTAGAGCAGAACCACGAGGGAGTGACCTCGAGGAGGGAAGATGCAGATGCAGAGACACGAACTGTAGTGCGCTGGATAAGGGCTAGAGTGGGGAACCCGCAGTAGCAGGTGCCTGGACCTTCTGTAGTGGCAGCGCAGAGGGGTACCCCGAGGAGCGGGGCACTGAGACACAGTCTGGTGGAGTACTGTGCTGAGCCAACTCTTGATGAGAAAAGGCACTGTAGCAAAGACAAGTACCATGGAAGTCCAAAGGAGCAGCGGGCACTGTGGTTGGGAATCACAAGTAGAGTAGCATTGAGCCTTGCCCCGAGGAGCGGGAAGCGCTGAGAGAGAGTCCAGATTAGGTTGTGCTGAGCTTGGCCCCGAGGAGCGGGAAGCGCTGAGAGAGAGTCCAGGTGCAGTAGCACTGAGCCATGGTCCAAGGAGCGGGAAGCGCTGAGAGAGATCCTGATGGAGCAGCGCTGAGCCAGGGCCCACGGAGCGGGAGGCACTAAGAGAGCGTCCAGGTAAGGTTGCGCTGAGCCTGGCCCCGAAGAGCGGGAAGCGCTGAGAGAGAGTCCAGGTGCAGTAGTGCTGAGCCAGGGCCCATGGAGCGGAAGGTGCTGAGGCAGGAACCCGGAAGAGGAGCGCAGAGATCCGACGACAGCAATAACTGGTCTATGGAGAGAGTAAGGAACCAAGGAACTCGTTGCCCAGTTGTTTAGTGGTGGCTAGAGGTGAGGCTTAAATATCCCATGATAGTGATATCATCAGCCAGGGATGAACCTGGAGTTCCCACCATTGGCCTTTTAAAGGAAGGGCAGATAGTGCGCGTGCCTAGAGAATCCCAGGATCGGAGCACTGCTTGGCGGCGTTCTGGCCGCCACGTGGAGTGCAGGGAGCTGAGAGGTGGTGACTGGCCACAGCCACGAGAGTACCGGAGGTGATGAGCCACGTGGAGTGCAGGGAGCTGAGAGGTGGTGACTGGCCACAGCCACGAGAGTACCGGAGGGTACTAATAGACTTAGTTTTTGGGTACTTGCCAGGTTCTTATGGCCTGGATTGGCCACTGTTGGAAACAGGATGCTGGGCTTGATGGACCCTTGGTCTGACCCAGTATGGCATTTTCTTATGTTCTTATGTTCTTATGATGAGCCAGGCATGACATGACGTGAGTTGGGTCTGCCGTGGGCGGCGGAGGCCGGTGGTCATAACATGACCCATATAATTTCTACCTCGCACGCAGAGCCAATAAAAATTGGTTCCGCTCATATGTTGAGGAAAGTAATAGTTATTCCATAAGGGCATTAGCGGAGATAAACAGATAAATATTCTCCCGCATGAAATTAAAGAATTCCATGATTGTAAAATCCCCGGTAGGAGATAATTCCCTACTAAACTCTTCTGCTTTATGTATAATCAGCCCTAACATTAACAGGAAGAACAGCTCTTTCAAGGTTGACCCAATGTTTTTCCACCAGGGTTTTCCATAACATAAGGACACTTTTCAGATGAATCGCCCACCAATATGCCCCCAAAATAAGGAAGACCAAGGTCTCCCTTTTCTTGGAACTCCTTAATGGCTTTACCTGCAACCTTGCCATTTTTGTCTTCAAACCATTCAAGATAAACAATATATTGAAAACATTTGGCATATGATTATATTGAAGATCACCAGAAGACAGCTTTGAATATCCATCAAGACTCCATATAATGCTGACTCAGACACTTATAAATGGTATGTGATTCTTGAAGATTCCAAAGGTGTTGTGTCTCATTGGCTACATGCGGGGGTCTTATTTTCCTAGTTTGTTGGTGATTAAAACATATCTACAACTTTGCCAGCATTTTCTAATTATTGACATTTCTAGCATGACTATTTTTTTTTTCTCCAAAATTAGCCACAGCAAAGCTTTGGCTCTCTTTGTAATTCTGAAATTAATACTAGTGAGATTTTAAAAAGTTGATTGAATGTTATACAGAAGAGCTTCTCTAAAATATGACATATGCACATAGTCTTATCTTCTAAGAAAGAGAGGGATAGACATGCTTGATTCAGAAGAGAGCAACAGGCATCATCTCCTTTTCCTTTATTTATTAACGTAGACCCAATTTCCTGTTATTCTGACATTTTTTTTCTTTTAAATCTCACTTTAATTTAGGAATATCAAGATTCAAGATGACATATTACACCAGCATACACAAAGGGTAATTTTCAAAGACATTTCTGTGTATAACACAGTTTTTTAACCACATTGAAATGGGCTCGCTCAAAATAACCTCCCCTCTACGCATGTAAAAGTGTGTGTGTAGTGCCGGAAGACGTGCGCTTGTACACGTAGAGTGAAGAGGTGTTCCTTGGGGGGCAGAAGGGGGCGAGGGGTGCGTGTGCACTATTGTACGCGTATGTGTGCAGGAATCATTTTGCTGGATAAGGACCCCACACCAGTAGCAGGTGCAGGTTTTTGCACCTATGTTTTCCTGACCAAATTTTCAAAGGGGGAAAGCTTTCCCTTGTAAAATTGACATGGAGTCTATGGGGGTAAAAAGCAGCAGCAGCAGACTTTACACTTCTGCGCACACCTTGAATGTTGTCCCCGCACTGTACAGCAGATATAATGGTTAAGTATCTATAAGATACACAGAAATACGAATGTTAAAGAAAAAATAAAAAAATATTATGGCTGAGAAGAGTGCAGTAGGCGCACAGAATACAACAGCAAGTAAGGACCTCTAGACCCATCAAGTCTGCCCAGTTTCATTCCTGGTACAGTGCCATGGACTCCAGGGGTTCTCTCTCTCTCTGTTTCCTCTCCCTCCTTCACAACCAGGAATCCTCTGTGCTTCTCCCATGTGTTCTTGCTTCCACCACCTCCCTTAGGAGGCTGTTCCATATATCCACCATTCTTTCAAGAAATATTTTATTTATTTATTTATCTATTTACTTGTTTATTTATCTATTTATTTATTTATTTATTTATTTATTTAGAGTTTCTTCTATACCGATAGCCGTTTGCACATCGTATCGGTTTACAAATAACAAAGAACTTTTGGGCATGGCCCTTACATAGAACAGATAACTGCATAAAAGAGAATGAAACAGTAAACATCATAAAGGATGGGGGACTATGTAATATGGGTATCATAAGCAGATAAGCATTTTCTGATGTTGCTCTTGAGTCTACCTCCCTGGAGTTCATACCAACTAGAGTTTCCTCTTGTCTCTTGTTCTAGAGCATTCTTTCTTCTGAAAAGAGTTTGCTTCCTTGCCTGATTATACCTTTGAGGTATTTGAATGTCTCTGTCATAAACCCACTGTCTTTACTCTCCTCTAGGATATACATATTTTGTTCCTTAAGTCTTATCTCATATGGTGTTGACCCTGTACCATTTCGGTAGTTTTTCTCTGATCCGTTCCCAGCCTGTCTATATCTCACCAATGACCTGTACCGAGGCATTATCACCTCCTCTGTTTCTGCTGATTCTGCCTCTCCCTGAACACCCTAACATTCCACTAGCTCCGGTCACTGCCTTATCATAATGTTTTACTATCATGAGGTGATGAGATAGATCACCCTGAAGCATCATTCCTGATTGGTGCACACCACAGTGTAATATTTCCTCAAATTTCTGCACTCCAGATGCATCATTCTGTACTTTTATGCATTTGAATCTGAGCTACCAAGCTACCTCTATGGAGATTAATAGCAAATGTCTGATGAATATTATGTGATCTAATGGATTCTGGTTGTTTGGGACCTTAATACTCTCATGCTTATGCCTTTAGCGCCTATATTCTGGGAATATAGCAGATTATTAGCTCTACTCTTTTCAGGGTGCTATTGATTAGCTATCCGGGACATAGAACACGTATGATGAACTAAAACTCAACTAAGGAGACATTGGATGCAGAGAAAGTTATTTACTCTTTCGGATAATAGAAAGACTAGGGGGCACTCCATGGAGTTAGCATGGGGCACATTTAAAACTAATCGGAGAAAGTTATTTTTCACTCAACGCACAATTAAACTCTGGAATTTGTTGCCAGAGGATGTGGTTAGTGCAGTTAGTATAGCTGTGTTTAAAAAAGGATTGGATAAGTTCTTGGAGGAGAAGTCCATTACCTGCTATTAATTAAGATGACTTAGAAAATAGCCACTGCTATTACTAGAAACAGTAACATGGAATAGACTTAGTTTTTGGGTACTTGCCAGGTTCTTATGGCCTGGATTGGCCACTGTTGGAAAATAGGATGCTGGGCTTGATGGACCCGTGGTCTGACCCAGTATGGCATGTTCTTATGTTCTAAGGAATTTCTAAGAAGGACCTTTTATTGTATGCTAATGTTCTGCATTGATACAACAAACTTCTTCACAGTAGCAAGGTAAAAGCAAAACCTCCAGCCTACTCTTTCACCCCTTTGGAAATCCCTCACATAGACTTTGCAAGAGACACCACACACCCTTAAAACCTCATAGCTGATGCCAACACCACTTCAAGAGAAGGGAAAAGATCTCATGTGTACCCACTTCCTTCCACAACCTCTAACCTGAAGTCTTAGATGAAAGGCTGTGAGAGGAACTGGGCAGCCATGGGAGACCATCTTATGGTTAAAGGTGCTTCCCTGCTGAACGGATTGCAGGTAGCGCCCCAGACTGCTCAGTTCGTATAACTGGACAGATTAAGCCAATGGCAATGATGAGATCATCATCTGCAGACCCAGGGTAATGCATGAAAAGTGATCATTACCGGCTAAGTGACATAGCTGGTGCTTATGCTTCTAGGGTTACTGTCCTAAAATGTTGGAAGCTGAGGGGATCGCAGTGCTAGTGTCCTGCAATACTGGGGCCAGATTGGCTCCACCAAGGTACCAGATGTGTGGTTAGGGTGGGGTGGGGGAGGAAAGGGAGAAAGTGGAGGGGCACGTGGGATTTATATGTGGCAGAAGTTGAGGAGTGCGGGGCGGGGGGTGGGAGTGGAGAGGCTGCTGGCATACTTTCATTTTTAAGTTTCATGAGGGGGTTTAGGGGAGGGTGGAGGGGCTCAGACTGGCAGGGCAGATTTTACCCATTCCAAGGGAGGATTGGGGAATCAGGCTGGAGGTCCATGCAGGATATTTTTTTTTTTAAATCGCTGACAGTGCTTTTCAATATAACCACAAACAGATGAATAACTTAGCCAGATAGAAATGAAAATTGGCTAGATTAGCTTGATCATTTAGACCCACCTTGGACTGCTTCTGAAACACCTCTTTTTCTATCTGGTTAGATCCTAGCCAGCGACATATCCGTGTAAAAGGTAGCTGGCTAAAATCTGAGTGGATATAAGTGGCTTAATCATCAAAACGTTGCCAGTTAGCCGGATAACTTGTGAGCTATCCGGCTGAATGGCTTTGAGGACCCCGCCGTGTGCTTTCTTCCCTGATGCAGGAACCCAGGGAAGCCGTTTTCCAAGGAGCTCAGATCTAACGCCCCTGCTCCTCGGCATAAGGTGCAGCTTCTTTTAGGGAGAGCTCCTGGCAGGAATCAGGGGGGCAGCAGCAAGGAGCTGCTGCATCGCAGAAGTCTCCTCCTTTATCCTGATTTCTGATGCAAAGTAAGCCATGTATTTCATACCAATAAACCGTGCTGGCTTTTGGCCAGGAATTACTACTTCCCCATGCTGAGGAGTGGGTAGTGCTGCTAAGAATATTTGTATTTTGCACAGCAATTTTACTGTGGAAACCTGTGAAAGACCGAACTTGCTTAAGACATCTTAATTGTATGTTTAATACATTTGGCATTATTAGAACCACCAATCCAAGTTGAGAACTGAACTTTTTTTTTTTTTTTTACAGGGTTTGGGGTTCACCTGAGCTGGGGGTTGCCAGGTGTAGTACTGTTGGGTTGGGTTAGGGGGGGTGCAGTTGTCTGTTCGTCCACAGAGGGGAGAAGTTTCCCTGTCCAGTAAACCCTCTGCGCTGGATCCACTGTAGCATCTGCTTGACCATTTGTCAGAACCCACTGACTGATGCCAGGACCTTTTTGCACTTGGTTTAAATTTTATGCACCCTAATAGGGGTTACACATAGAATCCAAGAAGAGAGCAGCAGACAAAGAATCACTTGGTCTGCCACCAATTTGCCCATTCCTCACCACGTCCATTGCCGACACAGATGCTACTCCGTTTCTTGTTTACATTAATAACTTTTCACTTTGAACCCCCAGAGTCGATCTGAAATTGTAAAGTCTGCCAGCAGTGCCATAGCTGCACATCTGATGACAGTTCAAAGCTACCGGACCTTACGATTAAAATAACGCACGTTCGGTCATTCTCGGCTGCAGAAATTGATGCCAGGAACTCGACCACAGCCTGAGACTTGAGAACAGATAGTCCTCGGATTTTGAAATGCAGTATTTGAAATACTATTGTCAGGGCACCCTTAAGTAATCGTTTTAATAATTTTCGAGTTCTGCAAGCCTGGTTGGGGTTAAAGTGTGAAGAGCTTCCTGGACATGTCACTTCTCTCCAGCACGGTTTCACTGGGTTTTATTTTTAGACCAGAAGAAGCCAAGTGACATCCATTCAGTAAAGAGACTAGGAGCCCTGTCCCAATTCCCCAGAGAAGAAGAAGGTTTACCAGAAATATCTTACATGGAACGCTAGCTGCTGCCAGGAATTTACACATCCATGTGCCCGAACCCCAAACCACAATGTACTTATTGCTCTGAGACAGTCATGAAATGATTGTCGCTGTTGAAAGCTTTTAAAACTAAAAAAAAAAAAAGCTATAAAAGAAATATGAAAATCTTTGTAGAAAAAGGAACTTTCTGACCATTTAAGCATGGCAATAGGTGGCAAGCTCAGAAGAAAGTAAGTAGAGTCTCGGTATCTGATCTTGCATAAGAGGACATAGACTCTGCTGGAAGATATTGCAAAATTTACCGTAGGGTACATAAGAAATGATAAGGGTTGTGGCAAGCTTACTGTGGCCACCGGAAGCTTTTTTTTGTGATCATTGTAAACTAGTACACTGTGCCAAAAGTAAGAACACCAAGCATGTAAGGGCTTCTTTATGATACCAGCAGATTATGAGAACCAACGCAAAGCCCAAACTAGTGGCCAAGTTATATGAATAAAAGGAAAGCCCTTGGATCACATGTAACAAGGGTGCACGCGTTGCAGCTTTCATAATGTCAGTTTTGTGACCCGGAGTTCCATTTCTGGGCTGAAAATCTTGAGCACTTCTGGCAACAGTCAAAAGCACTGTAATCTAATTTCCAAACGGCAAATGAGGATGCAGAGCTATGCACTAAAGAATTCAGGGGCCACCATGCAGCGAAAATATAATAAAGAAAACATAACGGGATCCATATTTAGCTGATGTGCGGCTCGGCAAGTTAGCCGGATATACTGATTCTGCCAAGTTTGGCGGGTGCCGCATCATTGTGAATATACCCAGCTATCTTAAAGTCAGCCAGATAAGAATATCTAGCTAATTTTAGGGCAGTTCTGTGGGCTGACCAGAGTTAGCCAGATACATTATCTGGTTTACTTGACTCCTCCATGCCTCTCAGTAATCCAGCTAAAAACTTAGCCAGATAAATGACTTATCCAGCTAAGTGGTGCCTGCTGACCATAGCCGGATATTCAGCAGTGCCACTTGGCCAATTAAATCCAATTTATCCTGCTAAATAAAGGGCTCATCCTTCCTTTATTAAGGGACTGTAGGACAAGTCATTAAACAGCACTGAGAGAGCCTCTCCAGCCTTTTCTAGGGTCCTTTTTGGTCAGCAACTAGGCAGCATCTGTGTTACAAGCCTCAACTTTCCTTTCTCCTTATGTAGGATCTTCTGAGGCTCTCTCCTCAGGTCTATGGGTGTCACTGGGAATGGGCCCTTAGAACCCACCAGGCCCACACCAAAAGCAGGCGAATGCTTTCTGGGACTAGGACTGGATTCACCTTTACCAGCAGGTTAAGCCCTTGGGTTCTGGGGCTGGCAAGACTTACAAAGTACCTTAGTAACATAATAATGACAGTAGAAAAAGACCAAAATGGTCCATCCAGTCTGCCCAGCAAGCTTCCCAAGGTGGTAACTGCCACTTTGTGCAGGTTACCCCCAAGTTTCTGTTAAGGGTAGTAACTGCCGCTCCGTTCAGGTTACCACCATGATTCTGTTAAAGGTAGTAATGACACATGGAATGTGTTATGGACCTTGAGCGTGGGAGGTAGCTTGAGTTGGTAGAAGACAGGTCCCACTTGTCGCAGGATGGGAAAAGGTCCAAGAAATCTAGATAGGAATTTCATGGATGAAGTCTTCAGCCACAGATTGTGTGTGCTCAGCCACACCTTGTCACCAGGGTGACGCTTCTTGTCAGCCTGCCTCTTGTATGTCTCTGCTGCCAAGATTAACAGCTGTTGCATCTTTTGCCAGTTTCCCAAAACTCTGGCTCATGTCATTAGCTGTAGAGCAAGGTACAGACAATGGGCCAAATAGAGGGGTGCATGGATGTCTACCATATACAATCCAGAAAGGTGAAGAGCCAGCTGCCTCACTCATATGGTTGTTGTGGCAGAATTCTACCTAGGGTAAGGAGATACCCAGGCATACTGTCATTTATTTACATATGCTTATAAGAAACTCTCGAGGATCTGATTAGTTTTTTCAGTTTGTCCATTGGTTTGTGGGTGGGAGGCTGATGAGAAGTTCAGGGAAACCCTAAACTTCTGGCAGAGGATCTTCCAAAATTTGACAGTAAATTGTGTCCGAAAGAACATGTTTCGGTATAATGTGAAGCTGGAAAAATGCTGGAAGAACAGATGTGCTGAGGGGAATCCAGGAAGAGGAACGAAGTGGGATATTTTTGAGAACTGGTCTATGACTACACAAATAACGAGGAAGGAAAATCTGCAATAAATCCATAGCGAGATGAGACCATGGTTTCTCAGGGACCAGCATTGGATATAATAAATTCCTCAGATAGGCATGTAAAGGTTTATTGGCCATGCAGTTGGGACAAGATTCTATGTAACATTGCATGTTACCCTTTACTTGGTGAAAAAATTATTGTATCCTCTAGTGCAATAATTCTGAGCAGGGAATAGCGATAAGGTAAACAGGTATAACAAAAGCTATGATCCCAAACAATCCATGCAATTAATCGTGTAAGTACACAGTATAATGGTTGCAGGCAGACCTCATATCAAGGCATACATATTCATTGCTATTTAGCAAAAGGTATACCGAAAATATATAATCATAGGTCTTAGTTGTATTTTTTAAGCTTATTTTGTTGCTCAAGTGCAATAGTGCATAGTCCATACGTGACCTATATTAGGTTATTACAAAAAGTTTTAACTTAGCTTCCATAGGCAAAATGGAGAATCGCCAGAGACATGGTCGTGAGTTCTTACAACCGGAGAGCCCGACATGGACCGCGTTTCGGCGTCAGTAGCCTTCGTCAAGGGCGAATAGTATCTATGAATGCAAAAATTGAATTAATAACAATATAGCAGTAATAACAGTTACACATCCAACAGTTCCAAGGTACTAACGTGAAATAGTAAGCATAGCATATCAGAATAGTAATGGTTCTCCTCTATCCGAGGGTCCGTTTTCGCGCCATTTTTAAAGGGGAGAATTAGCCAATAGAATCCAACCTAGACCGGAAATGACAAAAGTTGTTGATAAATTGTCATAGCAACGAATACCACTCGATGGCTGCGTTTAGGCCATCGGGTTGCATAGTTTTTAACTGGAAAATCCAACGTTGCTCACGATAATTAAGAAGCTTCTGAGGATCACCACCACGAGATGTCAAAAAAATACAGTCAATAATGCGCCACTTTAGTTCCACGAAAAGGTGTTTCATATCGAGGCAATGCTGAACGATGGGAGCATTAATCTTGCCCGTATTCAGGCAACTCCGGTGTTCAATAAGACGAGTTCTGATCACACGTTTTGTCCTCCCTACATATATCTTCATGCATGGACATATAATAATGTATATAACATGGCAGGTAGTACAGTCAGAATGAAAACGGGCTGAATGGGAATAGCCAGTCTGATCGGACCATGTGACTCCATTCATTGATTGAGAACATACAGTGCATTTGCCACAAGCCCAATGTCCAAGGGGTCCTTCAGAAGAGGGATCGAAAGCTGGTTGGATAATCGGACGAGTGAGTAAGTCCCGTAAGTTCTTGCCCCTGCTGTACGCTATTAGTGGAGGTTCATTGAACACTTCATGGGTATGTAAAACGTGCCAATATTTGTGTATAATCGTAGCAATTGCTTTTGATTTAGTAGAAAAACGAATGGTGCATACCAACGGTGGATCTTGGGATTCATCGGTGTTATCCAACAGAAGCCATTCACGTTGTGCATTAGATGCTCGTTTGAAAGCCCTTTTGATAACAGATGAAGGGTAGCCCCGGTGTAATAACCTTGTAGCTAAATACTGTGCCTGAGTTAAAAATTCAGCTTTGTCCGAACATAAACGTCTGAGACGGAGAAATTGGCCAATTGGTAGGCTCTTTTTTAAACTGTAAGCATGGGAACTTGAAAAATGCAATAAAGTGTTCCTATCAACTCTGTACAAAAAAGAAACTGTTAGGAACACTTTATTGCATTTTTCAAGTTACCATGCTTACAGTTTATCCAACCAGCTTTCGATCCCTCTTCTGAAGGACCCCTTGGACATTGGGCTTGTGGCAAATGCACTGTATGTTCTCAATCAATGAATGGAGTCACATGGTCCGATCAGACTGGCTATTCCCATTCAGCCTGTTTTCATTCTGACTGTACTACCTGCCATGTTATATACATTATTATATGTCCATGCATGAAGATATATGTAGGGAGGACAAAACGTGCGATCAGAACTCGTCTTATTGAACACCGGAGTTGCCTGAATACGGGCAAGATTAATGCTCCCATCGTTCAGCATTGCCTCGATATGAAACACCTTTTCGTGGAACTAAAGTGGCGCATTATTGACTGTATTTTTTTGACATCTCGTGGTGGTGATCCTCAGAAGCTTCTTAATTATCGTGAGCAACGTTGGATTTTCCAGTTAAAAACTATGCAACCCGATGGCCTAAACGCAGCCATCGAGTGGTATTCGCTGCTATGACAATTTATCAACAACTTTTGTCATTTCCGGTCTAGGTTGGATTCTATTAGCTAATTCTCCCCTTTAAAAATGGCGCGAAAACGGACCCTCGGATAGAGGAGAACCATTACTATTCTGATATGCTACGCTTACTATTTCACGTTAGTACCTTGGAACTGTTGGATGTGTAACTATTATTACTGCTATATTGTTATTAATTCAATTTTTGCATTCATAGATACTATTCGCCCTTGACGAAGGCTACTGACGCCGAAACACGGAGAGCCCGACACGGTCCGTGTCGGGCTCTCCGGTTGTAAGAACTCACGACCATGTCTCTGGCGATTCTCCATTTTGCCTATGAAGCTAAGTTAAAACTTTTTGTAATAACCTAATATAGGTCACGTATGGACTATGCACTATTGCACTTGAGCAACAAAATAAGCTTAAAAAATACAACTAAGACCTATGATTATATATTTTCGGTATACCTTTTGCTAAATAGCAATGAATATGTATGCCTTGATATGAGGTCTGCCTGCAACCATTATACTGTGTACTTACACGATTAATTGCATGGATTGTTTGGGATCATAGCTTTTGTTATACCCTTTACTTGGTGCCACCAATAATGGTGCAAAAGCAGATCCAGGATCTTCTTGATTCCAGGGTGGCCTGCCAGGCGCAAGTCATGTGCCCGGCGCAGGACTTTCTCCTGCAGATGCTTCAGAACAATAGTTTCCCCAGGCACAGTAAAGGTTGCGGCTGCGAGAATCTTTGCAAGGTCAATAACTTTATTTATTTATTTATTTATTTATTTATTTATTTATTTATTTAACAGTTTTATATACCGAATTTCTTGTAACAGGTTACAAATCAAAACGGTTTACATAATAACAATAACAGTGCCTCAAATAGTGCAATTACATAAAACAGAGGAATACAGAACTAGGATCATGAAACTGTTGAAACAAACCAGGGTATATATATATCGAACTATGATACATGGCTGGTAGAGAATGGTTAGGTTAAGACCATGGTATTGACAAAGGGCCTTGGGAATTGGGGCTAAGTAGGACATATAGCATTTGACTGAATCGAGAGAAAGCAGACAAGAGTCAATGAGTTACTGGTGATAGAGTTGATTTAAGATCATCTGGCATATGATTCAGCAAAGGCCTGCTTGAACAGCCAGGTTTTGAGTCTTTTCTTAAATGTGACCGGGCAATGTTCCAGCCTGAGGTCTGGTGGAAGAGAATTCCAATGTATTGGTCCAGAGGCTGAGATGGCTCTCTTAATTAATGAAGTTTTTAAAGGGGGGACCATGAGGGTGTCCTTATATGCTGCTCTTACCGGCCTGGATGGTAAGTGAGGTCGGAGAGGGATCATGAGTTCTAGTGGGGTGATATTGTGTAGAGCTTTGTGAGTAATGGTGAGAACTTTGTACCAGATTCTGTATTTGATCGGGAGCCAGTGGAGGTTCTTCAAGATGAGAGTAATGTGGTCACTTTTTTTAGTCCTGGTGAGAATTCTGGCTGCTGCATTTTGCAGCATCTGTAGTGGTTTGATGGATACTGCAGGTAGGCCGATCAAAAGAGAGTTACAGTAATCTACTTTTGAGAAGATGATTGCCTGGAAAACAGAACGGAAGTCGTGGAAGTGAAGGAGAGGTCTCAATCGTTTCAGTACTTGAAGTTTGAAAAAACAGTCTTTAGTCGTGTTGTTTATGAAACATTTGAAGCTCAGTTGGTTATCGAAGATGACTCATGCAAGAACCAGTTAATGAAGTGGTTCTTGCATGTCTTCAGATTCGAGGGACCTAGCGAGTGATCCCCGCATGCTGTGGTTCAGTATTAAAACATAGGTGGTAGTGGACGGTTCATTCAAAGGTGAAGGACCTGAATTCCGAAAATTAACTTTGATAAGCTGGGGGCAGTACCGGAAGGAGTCATTAACTGGATGGAAAGGGGAAGTAGAAAAGCAATTGGGCTAAACTGAAAGGTGATATGTTAAGGCAACAAACCTTTCTGTTAGGTTGGTAAATAGAGGTAGGAGGAAAAAGAAGCCACTATAGTTTGTGGTATAAAAGGTAACAGAAAAAAGGTTAGCGTTCATAGATTACAAGAAACCGCAGAAAGAGGAAGATAGGAAAAATATCTGGAAAAACTAAGAAAAGCTGGGGAATTAGGGAAGCGAAGGTGCAAATGAAAGGAAAAAATAGCCTATATGGTGACAGAGGGCAACAAAACTGTTTGACCTATATTAGTGGCAGGAGGAAATGCAAAAATGGGATTATAAGGCTCAAAGATGCAGAGGAGGAATAAGTAGAAGCTAAGGAAAAAGAGAAATTGCTTAACAAATATTTCTGTTCAGTGTTAACTGAGGAAGGGCTTGGAACAGGATTGCAGATTATTACCACAAGTAGAAATGAAAAGGAGGTAAACGTCCGTCGGTTTTCAGAAGACTTGTGCCCCTGAGGAGCCAGCAAAAGCAAACGTAGATAGAGTAACTTAGGGAAGCTCTGGCAGTTTACTGTCTGATGTTTTTAACACTTGTTTGTAGTCAGGAGAGAGGCTCTCAAGGGCTAGATACAGGCAGATGTGGTTCCTCTTCACAAAAGTGGAAGTAAAGAGGAATCTGAGAGCTACAGGCCAGTCAGGCTGACCTCAATGATAAGTAAATTAGTGGAATCACTGCTAAATAGAGGGTAAGTGCAGTTTCGGGAATCCAGTGGATTGCAGGATCTGAGACAGCAAGGTTACACCAGAGGTAGGTCTTGCAGGACGATTGTAATCAATTTCTTGTACGGTGACCAAACATTTAGATCAGGGTAGAGAGCTAGAAGTAATGTACTTGGATTTCAGTAAGGCCTTCAGCACGGTTCTGCATAGATGTATTATAAAACAGTCCAAGTGCCTTAGATATGGGCCGTAAAGTGACTAAATGGGTTAGAAACCAGCTGAATAAGAAACTATAAAGTTCATTTTGAGCAAAAGGGGATTATAATAGGTCCTCATTCTGGTTCTCTTCAACATTTTCATCAGCAATCTTGTGGAAGGGCTATTGGGAAAAGTTTGCCTTTTTGTAAATGATACCAATATCTGAAACAGGGTAGACATCTTGGAAGCTGTGGAAAACATGAAGAGGGATCTAGTTAAGCTTCAGGAATGGACTAGAGATTGGAAGCTAAAGTTTAATGCTGTAAAATGAAGGGTTAAATATTTGGGTTGCAAGAACCCAAGGGAGCTTTGCAGTATAGGGGGTGAAGTTCTTCTGTATCTGATGATCTTAAGGTGGCCAAATAGATAGACAAGGTAACAGCAAAAGTCAGAAGGATGCTTGGGTACATAGGAAGAGGAATATAGAGCAGAAAAAGGCCTCTGACTCTCTGGTGAGACCTCATTTGAAATTCTGAAGGTCATACCTTCAAAAGGCAGCTTCTAAAATAGTCATCGGGATTCATCATCATAAAGCATATGGAGACAGATTTAAAGATCTAAAGTTGTATTCTCCAGAGGAAGGATGGAAAGGGGAGATAGGACAGAGACATTTAAATATCTCCAAGGAACAAATGCAAATAAGTTGGGCATCTTTTAATGAAAGGAGGCTCTGGAACCAGGGGTCATGGAATGAGGATGAAAGGGAGTAGACTCAGGAGAAATATAAGGAAATATCTCTTTCCAGAAAGGTTGGTGGATACATGGAGCAGCCTCCCTGTGGAGGTAGCGGAGATGAGTGCCATATCAGAATTCAAGAAAACAAAATATGCACAGAAAATCTCTGAGGGATAAGATGGGTTATAAAGCTGAGAGGAGGTATGGATGGGCAGACTGGATGGGACATATAGTGTTTATCTGTCATCATATTCTATGCTTCTGTGTTTCCAAGGTCTTGTAAATGTCTTCCCCAGACCCCTACAAAAGTCTCTGATGGACCATGACTGGTGCCTCTCCCCCAGCCATACCCCATCTTGGCATGTAAATAAACAATATCTGGGCTTAATCCCTGGCCTTTAAATCTCACTCTCTTTGCAAAAGGGTGCATTCACCTGGGGGATGCTGGCTCACCCCCTGCACTCCCCACAGCACGTCCCATAAACCTAAGAGGGCCTTCTAGAGGCAGAAGAAATCCCTAATGGGCTCCTACCCTGGATGCACCATCTTGCAAAATTGTGCCAGCTAACATGTATGCATGGGTCGAAGGACAGCTTGGAGTCAACTGGTGCCATTTTGAAAGATGTCATTGGCAGGCCAAGAGCAAGTGGGGACCATTCCTGACCCCCAAAGGTCCTCTAGGATTTTGGGATAAGATGGGTGGGTACAGAAAGGGTTTTGGGAAACCACAAGAAGTTACACACCTTTATGCAAAGGGTCAGGGTTCAAGAGTGAGTGGGATGGGGTTAAGCCCATTTAGTTTTTGTTTTGTATTTATGTGCTGAGTGGGGGTGGGGTGAGTGTCTCCATGGGCCACCAGGGAAGTTTTGGAGGGGCATATTACAGGGCCTTGTGGTCACTTTAATATGGTAATGCAGGAGCATCGTCAGATACCTTAGCCTGATGATGCTTCTGGGAGGGAGTGGGATAGAAATTAGCTTTCCCTAAGTAGTGCAGCATGCAAAGGTTTTACACTTGCACTACTCATTGGCATGCAGATGAGCTGTTTTGCATGTGATGCAGCCTTTTAGCATGCCTGCATTGTACCTGATTTTTGGCCCAGTGAACAATGCATGACAGTTTGTGATAATCACAATTACCATGTTATTTGTAATCAGTGTAATATTTGTTTGCACATAAATGCCATGTACCTGCAGGAAAACTCATTATTGCAGCTTAGTAAACAGGCCCCTCAGGAAGGAATAATGCTGAGCCTGATTCAAAAGTCAGATCCCTCCTCCAGCTTCTCTGTCAGTTCAGCAGATGGTGCCCTGCATGAATGATGCTTGGCTTGTTCCTCCATAAGAATGCCTTCAAGATAACTTGTAATTCCCGAAGGCAGCATGATATCAGAACAGGACCTGTTATGCTAAGTGCAAGACCGGAGCGAAAGAGTGAGTATGGTGGTTGTGAGATAAAACCTGAACTTGGAAATGTGTTGTAGGTAGTTATAAATAATAGCATGTTATCACATTAAATTAATCATGCTACATTTTTATTTCTTTGATAAATTATTACAGCATCCTCTCCAATTCTTCCTCATATTCTAAATTGTTATGATTTGACTCATTGCTTTCCCCTTCAGGTGTAGATAAACCACATTGCTTTGCCATATTATAAAGAGTACAGCAATCATACAAGGAAGATCGTACAGGCCTTTGAGGAATTATATTGTAATATACTGCTAGACCCATCTAAGCATCTAAAACAAGATTCTAAAATGCCAACAGTCTTTTCAGTGATTGGTGTAGGGAGTTTCTATGCTTCATTATAATGTTCTTTTACAAAAGTTTGATATGAAATGAGAGTCATTAGCCAGGCCTTGAGGAGGACAAAAGCAAACTAGATAAGTTCTAGGAAGGAGAGGCAGATTTTCCAATAAGTAGTGCAATGACGACGCTTTAGTGATAACAGTTAGGATGACTGTATATAAGTAAGTTGGCTAAAGCTGGCAGTATTCCGAGATAATGGCTTGAAAGCATATACTTACCTACAAGCCATCTACCTCTAATTTGGACACTCTTGAAAAATGATGTAGCCTAGACTGTGGGGGAATACAATAAATCGTGGCCATGATCCAAGATAAAGAGCTATCACAACAGTAATGAGCCTTTGGCATTTCATACCAATTACATATTGAGGGCGTGTAGTAGATGGTGCCCTCATTGTAATGTAAGATGAATCAGTTGCCACAGGAATGAAAGGGAAATTAACTTTTTCATACGTTTTTTATGGTTTGCAGTTGGTGTTGTGTTTGTTGAGGAAAAGAAATATATTGATTAATTCTCCCAAGAACAGCATAATTAAACTGAGCAAAGTAAGAAGTGGCTGCCTGATTAATTCCTGTGGTGCCACTAACAGTGGTCTAGAACAGGGGTGGGCAAACTATGGCCCATGAACCAAATCAGACCCGTCACTGACTTTTATCTGGCCTCACCTAATTAACATTAGGGGAGGCCCGCGATGATTGCCGAGTGCTGACATAATCAGTAAAGGTGATATACTAATCACTATACAGAAGCCAAACCTCCTCTCCCAATATAGAAGCAATACAATACGGAGAGGGAAAATATATTCCCAAATACATTAAAAATTAATACACAAAATGATTAAATTTATGTGAAAAAAGAGAGAGACAAGTATCATATATAGGGTGCCTAGAATGTCAATCCACCGTCTCACGCCCCCAAAGGGCCACAAACGGTATCAGCTCTTATAGCACCATTAATTATAATCACATACCCAATCTCGTATGCGTATATCTTTTTTACTTTATTTTTATATTCTATTTTTGTTTAATTACTTCCTGATCTAATTTCTCTTTATCCAATTTTATTTGTTCATGAAAATTGTAAAATTAAACAATATATAGAAGTCAATGTCAAGATACTTAGCTCGATCATAGGCGTCTCGATATCTTCACTATTCAATTACTGTATCATAAATCACAAGTTGCTCCCAACATGGATCATGTTTCGGCTACAAATAGCCTTCATCAAGGGATTTTCTCTTTATACAGTTATTACCACATCGCCACGACCCCTTTGTATCTCCATACCCTTATAAAGACTGCAAAACAGCTCTTAAGACCGGGTAAAAATTTTTTAAAACCAAGTTATCAATGGCGTTTTTGGCGCCATTGATAACTTGGTTTTAAAAATTTTTACCCGGTCTTAAGAGCTGTTTTGCGGTTTTTATAAGGGTATGGAGATACAAAGGGGTCGTGGCGATGTGGTAATAACTGTATAAAGAGAAAATCCCTTGATGAAGGCTATTTGTAGCCGAAACATGGTCCATGTTGGGAGCAACTTGTGACATGATACAGTAATTGAATAGTGAAGATATCAAGACGCCTATGATCGAGCTAAGTATCTTGACATTGACTTCTATATATTGTTTAATTTTACAATTTTCATGAACAAATAAAATTGGATAAAGAGAAATTAGATCAGGAAGTAATTAAACAAAAATAGAATATAAAAATAAAGTAAAAAAGATGTAGGCATAAGAGATTGGGTATGTGATTATAATTAATGGTGCTATAAGAGCTGATACCGTTTGTGGCCCTTTGGGGGTGTGAGACGGTGGATTGACATTCTAGGCACCCTATATATGATACCTGTCTCCCTTTTTTCACATAAATTTAATCATTTTGTGTATTAATTTTTAATGTATTTGGGAATATATTTTCCCTCAGTATTGTATTGCTTCTATAATCAGTAAAGGTTCATGCAGTACCCTTTGAATGATATGCTGAATCGCGCGACGCTGGATCCTGGCCTTTGCTGATGACATTGGCACCCGAAGTGGGGGGAGGAGGTAAGCCTGCTGCCAAACACTTTTATCTCCACGAGGACGAGTGGGCAAGTGAATGTCTGCACCACGCAGCACCCTGAATGAAGATGCGATTGGCAGCCTGGGGCGCTGCTTCCCTCCTTTGCCTGGTGCCAACGCTTCCTCCTCCTGGCATGACCTGGAGACGCTGCCAGTGCCGCTGGTCCATGCTGCCACTCTCATGAAGCGCTGACTCTTTCCAACACCGTGCTTATGTGGCTGAGTCTTTGCTGCACTGTCTCTCGCAATCTGGGGGCTGCTGACCTCAGCATACTCCAGCTCTGCAACTTGACATCCTCTGGGTGCACGGGCACACCTCTGCTCACCATTTAAAGGATCCGTAGTCGGAAAATCCCCAGAGCCGCCTGATGACATCATCCTCCAACAAGTTCTATAAAAGGGCTCGTCTGCCACTTCCTGGTTTCCTTTGCATCGGTCTTCAGTGTCACCTTGTTCCTTGTTGGATGTCCATCCTGTTTCCTGTTCCTGGTCGCTCATCGGGTTTTGTGTTCAAGTCTTCTGAGTCTTCGCCTTGTCCAAGTCTTTCAAATCTTCAGAGCCCTGCACACAATTCCTATGAGTACATGAACTGTGACCAGCCCATGGTGGGCTATGTTGGTCGCGCTGCTGCCCAAATCCTGGGTCCAAGTCTTCCACATCTTCGTCTAGCCAAGTTCCTGAGTTTCCCCATGTGCCAGCACGTGGTTTGCGACCAACATGATGGCTGTGTTGGGTGCATCACAGCACAAAGTCCTGAATCCAAGTTCCCGCAGGTGTGCCATTTCATTCATCTGCAACCAGGCTACAGTGGGCTGTGTAGGGTGCCTCATAGCACAAGGCCTGCTTCCAAGTACGTCTTCGCTCGATCAGGTCCTTGGAGTCCATCCTTATTGTTGAAGTTCCAAGTTCGAAGTCATGTTTCAAGTTTCTAGTTCCTAGTCTTGTTCCTAGTTCTGCTATTACTAGCAACGGTAACATGGAATAGACTTAGTTTTTGGGTACTTGCCAGGTTCTTATGGCCTGGATTGTCCACTGTTGGAAACAAGATGCTGGGCTTGATGGACCCTTGGTCTGATTCAGTATGGCATTTTCTTATGTTCTTATGTTCTCATGGAGCTTGTCCAGCTAGTGGATTTCCTTGTCTTCCTTCTTCACCATGTTCCTTGTTCTAAGCCTTGTCTCAAATGATGTTCCTCATTCCAAGCCTTGTCTCAAGTAATATTCCTGGTTCCAAGTTAAGTTCTAAGTCTTCAGTGCCTTTGTTTAAGTTCCAAGTCATGTCCATGTTTTTAGAGTCATCTTCCGTCCTTGACCTCCGTCTGTCCAGATACACAAGCCGTTGCAAAGTGACAGGTCTGAAAGGGCTTTTGAGTGGCTAGAGGGCTCCCCCAGAGATCAGCATTGCATTGCTGGGTCTCACTTCTGTGCATTCAGGTTTAGCGGAGTCCGAGTGTTCCAAGCCTCCAAGTGCTCCTAGTCTCCAAGTGCTTCTGAGCTTCTGTCCAACCCATGCCCGGATATGCTCACCTCCTGCAGCACGTACCTTGGAGCTTTGCTGTAGGGTTGTGCCGTGGTCAAAGGGCTCACGCTGTCCTTGATGATCAGGCCCCAACCCTGATCGCAAGAGATGCAAAGGTCTTGTGACTCTCAATGGATAGCGAGACCCCAATCTGCAACAACTATGAGCAGTTGTGGTCATGGGTTTCCAAAGTTTCTCCCTTTGTTTGCTGCACTTCTTAATCACCTTTTCTGCTTTTTTGAGTTGAATTATTTTATTATTTTCTCCTCCTAGTTCCTGTATCACTTGGGAGTGACATGCTAATTTCATTGAATACCTCCTGTCACCCCCATCCTTTAGTTTAAATGCCTGATAATGTATGATATTTTATTTATTTATTTATTTCGGAGCTTTTATATACTGAGGTTTAGCAATTAGCCTTCACCCCGATTTACAGTAGAACAATTTGTTACATCGAACAGGATATGGAACATAGAATGGCAGAGATTACATCGAACTGTTAGAAGAATATCTTAGAACAAATCTTAAACGCTTGAACAAGGTCGCAACATGTTTAACTAAACTTTAACAGCAACAAAGAACTGGGAAACGAGTTTCTAAAAACAAGACTATAGAGCAAGGCGATATGCAAGTTAGTGTGGGAGGACGGAGGGAGTAAAAAGGGGGGTGGGGTAAGGGAGCAACGGACAGCGGGAGAAATGGATCATTGCATTATAAGGGTGGCATGTTAAGGGATAGTGAGAGTGGAGAGCGGAGAGTGGTGAAGTGTGGAGGGGGTGGGGGGGAGGGGGGGAAGAACATTAGGAACTCTTAGAGTGATCGTCCGGCATGGGTGTTGTTGATGGTGGGGTTATGACGTTTAGCCCACGCCATCTCTGAATATTTGGCTGAATAACCAGGTTTTCAGTTCTTTTTTGAATGATTTGCTGTCGATTATTGAGCTTAGGGTATTGTGGTAAGGAGTTCTATATGTTTGGTCCTGCAATTGAGAAGGCTCTGTTTCTCGTGCTCATGAGCTTCGCTGATGGAAGTGAGGGTATGTCTAGGAGTAGTTTGCTGGCAGTTCTGGTGTATCGCTGAGGTTTGTGTTGATGGATCATGTTGTTGAGTGTGGTGTTCTCCATTTTGTATAAGGCGTTGTGCACTATAATAAGGGTTTTGAATTCGATTCTCTGTTCAATTGGGAGCCAGTGAAGACTTCTTAAAACAGGGGTGATGTGTTCCGACTTTTTTTCTGCCTGTTAGGACTCTGGCTGTGGCATTTTGCAGCAGTTGGAGTGGTTTTAGAGTAGATTTGGGAAGACCTAACAGGAGCGAGTTGCAGTAGTGAGATATGAATTTCTCACTTAGCATCCTCTTTCCTGCTAAGGACAAATATAGACCATCCTTACCATATAACCTTGTACTGCTCCATACATGGCCTTCAGCCTCTAATGTATCCAAAACCACTTTCTTTATACAATTTTTTGAGCCACAAATTGAAGTTATCTATATGCATGAATGGGTAATATATTTATTTATTTATTTTATTTATTTAACAGTTTTTTATACCGACCTTCATAGTAATAACCATATTGGATCGGTTTACATTTAACAGGGAATAACTGGAGTAACAATTCAAGTAAACGAGAGCTAAACAATAGGAGGGAATAAGTCAAAGTTACAATCAACAGGGAAAGAGAACTTGGAAGCTTGCGACAAGCTGGAAGGAAGATAAGGCAGGAGAAATATAAAGTGTTACCGTAGGGTGTACAGTTAAATGCTTAATAGGTGCTTTAACCTGGAAGAGTCAGAGTCCATTCTTGAGTGTAAATGCCATGTAAATGCCATGTAAATGCCAGGTATATGTCTTTGCCATGTAAATGCCATGTAAATGCCATGTAAATGCCAGGTATATGTCTTTGCCATGTGATTAATCTTCTTCCCTAGATTTTGGAAATCCTTCTGTGATTCAAGGATACCATTTCTAGCAAGGTCATTGGTTCCCAGATGGATGAAAAGATTGATATTGGAATCTCTACTTTTTTTCTGTAATTGCATTGACTATCTGGTATTCCTACTGGCTGAGGTTCCTGGAAGGCATTTAACTCTTTCATTCCCAAATTGGTTTCCACTGATGAAAGAGTCTCCCAGGAGAAGAAACTTCCTTTGATGAAATTTAATAATATTTAAGGGTTTCTGGATATAGTGGGTGACAACATCCCTTTCAGACATCATTTCATTTTCTATTGCTGGAGGTTCTTCAATTTCCAATGCAGAAAAAGTATTATGTAAAGGACTTTACTGTATCGGCCCAAGGGAGAGTCAGTGTCTCTTCATCACAGACTTTATTCTGCAGAGCCCATTGAAATCCATTTATTCCTGGATTTCTGAATCCTGGATGTCTGACTTCTCTGAGGGAGTGGGGGTGAATATTCAGGATGCTACACAGTTGAAGAAATTGGATGTTGAATAGTCACATGTCTTGTTCTACACAGTCCACTGTGTACCATTTATTCTGGGTTTCTGAATCCTCTGTGGGATATTGGGGGAGATATTCTGGATGTTGCAAGAAAAGGGACATTTTTTGAAACCTGGAACAATTTCTCTTTCAAATGAGTCACCTGCTTTTCACTGCAGACAGCTGAAAGCAAATTGGACAACCCTTAAAATCTCCCAAATGGTAGGCCTTGGATAACCACATTGTGGTTTCCGGTTTTAAAATATAGATTTATGTGCATAAGTATTGTCCCTGCCCCGATTGCCCATTCCCCACTCTTTTCTGCCCCCTTATTTTTCAACATGCATACGGATAAATGTGCATGTAATTCATGGCTTTTTTTTACATGCACATTGTTCAGCACGGCCCACATATGTGCATAAGTAGGTATTTTTCAACAAGAAATATTTTTAAATCAACCTCCTATATTATATATATACAGAGAGATAATATATAGATATATATACACACACACAGTTTGCTTTGTATATATATACACATATGTATAAAACAAAATTTAATATTTAAAAAGTATGATATCCAATTATGTGATTTTACAGCTTTGAAAGAGTATATAGGAAATTCCCTTGGAACACATTAAAGGACCAGCCACAGCTATCTGGCCTGGTCCTCCTTAGACCCACCTAGCAAAGGATTCTGGGCCCAGCACAGGATAAGAAGGTAGGACCCAGAAGGGTTGAGGAGGTCCCAGAGGAAGGTCGGAAGCCGTCATACAGACATACCACTGATGTTTAAAGACTGAATTGCTAAGGTCTGCAAAGGTAGGCAGCCTTTTATTCTGCATTTTTCTGTTGTTGTAAATAAAACATGTATGAAGAAAGAGCCTCACTCTTTCCTCTTGGCTGTTTCCCATGCCATGGTCTCTCCCAGTTACCACATCTGACAGTGGAAGTAACGGGAGCGGGAAGCACAGACGGGAGCCCAGTGCCACAGGAAAAAAAACCCAAAGCAACTAAACACACAGGATTTTTTTTTTCTCTCTCTCTCTTTCCTTTCCTAGGGCCTGGCTGCAGGGACAGCCTGGGAGTCCATTACAGCAGGCCAAGGTGGCTAGCCCCGTCTGAAGCATCTAGGGTTATTCAGTCAGTAAGGGCTGGACAGGCCAGAAAGGGTTTTTTTTTTTTGTTTTCTTTCTCTCTCCTTCCCTTGGAGAGTCACCAAGCTTCATTGCTTGCGTAGTTTGAGAAACAGAAAGGAAAAACTTTTTTGTTGTTGTTTTTATTTAAGCAGTATAGAGTGAGTAATATAGACCCTTGCTGAGAGACAACAGCAATTACAGGCTATTGTGTAAACCCAAGAGGGGCTCAACAACAATACAATCCTGGACAGTTTTGAATACCCTACAGACTGCCTTGATTGGCCTGAAGGAGAATGTAACCCAGAAAAATGTTGCCTTTACCGAAACTGCAAGCTATCACTACCCGCCATACTCCAGCTGTTCTCATGATAGCAAAGATGGCTCCAGGGTAAAATCCAAATCTTTTCTGGCAAAAGATGCCTCCCGATCTACGCATTGAACCCTGTATTCACAAATTAAAAAAAAAACCTGAAAAATTGGCTGTTCAAGCTAGCCTACCCCTAATACCTACCAACACCCATAGAAATCCACCCCCTATCATTAGTTATTAACCGCTCTCTATACGTGCCTTGTGTCGAAGCTTTACTAACTTTACATATATAATTATGTCAACAGCCATCTACCCTCTAGTTTAATGAGATATAAGACACTACAAACACACCTTGTTAACAAATGTTCAATCAAACATTGTATATAGTATCCAATATATATATGCTTAAATCAACAGTTATTTTCACTCCTCTTATAACGTTATGCTTTTTCTCTGTATACCATGTAACCAAATTGTTCAATGTATTTCTCTCTATCATTGTTACAACGTTCTATGTAAACCGATACGATGTGCATACGGTTATCGGTATATAAAAACACTTAATAAATAAACAAACAAATAAATAAATAAATAAACTTTGAAAGGATTGCTTGGCTAGCCAAGTGGCCAGAGGCCTCTTGGACCACTCATTTGGGGAACCTGCTGACAGGCAGGAGCCAATCTGCCTTTCAGGCAGCAAACCCTGGTGGAAAGGCTAACTAAGCAGATGTTAAGGCTGCCATACTGGAGAGCGCAGGCTGCACCCTGGAGGCATATCAGCTACAGTTCCAATGAGGGAATCTCCTCCCCGGGGAAAGTCCCCAAAATGTATTCTGACTAAAGGATGTGAATTGGGCTACATCACAAGGGGAAAATGAGCCATGAAGTAGCCAATATTGTCCTACTAGAGCAATTCATAGAAACTAAGCTTACCCCCCCGCTCATGCAGCCAGTGGGTACGTCAGCAGGCAGCCTGACCTTGGAGTCTGTCATAGAAATGGAGGACGCTTTCTATCAAGCGCAGTTGGCCAGAGAACGTTATAGTATACAGGAGAAACAGTTGGTATGAGATCCAAATGTCTGCAGCACGGAGATAAAATGTCCAGAGAAAGGGCATCCACAGGGGTCTGGACCTGCAGATGTGCTTCCAATGCGGAGAGAAAGAGCACATTACCAAGAGTTGCCCTTGGAGTACTGAAGATGTTTTAGGCACCAGTCTAACAGAGATTTAGTACTGTAACCTGGTGGATAGGTCATTTTGTGATCCCAGTGGAGTTGGAGAAGCTTCCCACACAAGCCCTGATGGAATGAGGGAGTCAAAGGACTCTTGTCCAGAGTGATCTAGCCAAAGAAGTACCATTTAGTCTGGAAAAAATCTATAACTCTCCCCTGTATACTTAGGAACCAGCAGTAATACCCTAAAGGCCAGGCTGTACTGACAACCCCAGCTGGTTCAGGGATGTATAGAAGTTGGAATCCTTCCTCAGCTCCCATATCCTGTGGTATTAAGGCAAAAGAATCCAGACACTCTGGGCCCACCTCATGTCCAGGCAGATACCTCAGATCGTAACAAATCATCTCCGTGGGAGAGTTCCCCTAAGAAGACTTGGGTTTATACTGTAAGAAACAAAGTGGCTAAGCAACGAAGGTACCAGCGATGGAAGAAACACAAGCAAGGTTTAGAAACTGCTAGGAAAGAAAGTTCTAATCTGGATTTCCTGCCTAGAGAGGGTCTCACTAGTACATCTAAGATGCTCACCCTAGGAAGGCTGAGCTGAGGGGCAGGGTAGTGAGGGAGTATGTAGGAAACTCCCAAAGAACACCTTAAGAGCCAACCTAGCATGGGATTCTGGGCCCAGCACCGGTAAGAAGGCAGGACCCAGAAATGTTGAGGTGCTCCCAAGAGGAAGGCAGGAAGCCATTGCTCAGACATACCCACTGATGTTTAAAGGACTTTCAATTGCTAAGGTTTTGCAAAGATAGCTTTTTATTCTGTATTTTTCTGTTGTTGTAAATAAAGTGTGGGTGGTGTGTGTGTGGGTGGTGTGTGTGTGTGTGTGTGTGTGTTGTGTGTGGAAACAGGCAGAGTCTGCCTCGCTCTTGCGTCTTGGGCTGTTTACCACACCATGGCCGATCCCATGTTACCACAGCAGGATTGTTCTGGAAAGGGCTGTGATGTGAACATAATGATTGAATTTAATTATCAAAATTTCAGGGGTACTGATGGGCATATCTGGGAACTTATCTGAATTTGGCCCGGAGACTCCGGAATTTTGAACAAATTGCTGGGTCTCCGGCCCAACACCTGAAAACTTCGGGCGCCGTGCTGCAGAAGGCCAGAATTAAAAATGGCTGGAGCAGGGTGTGCCCGAAGGAGGAGGAGCGTCAGCAGCCATGCTGCAGGAGGATGAAGAGAAGTGCAGGGCCATGCAACAGGAGTGAGATGAGCAGGAGTGCATCTCTTCCCCCACGGGAAACAAGAAAATGCAGACCAGGAAGAACAGCAAGTAGCAGCGTCGGGCCGCGTACAGAAAATGAATCAAGGGCAGAGTGGGCCTGAAGCTGTAGAAGGAGGAGAAAGTAGAGTGCTTGTCCCGCGGCCTGGGGAATTCAGGATCGAGTTGAGAATAGAGATTGAGAGGGCATGTGTGTTAGTAAGAGGGCGAGAAGTGAATGAGAGTGCATATGTGTGTGTGTGTGTGTGTGTGTGTGTGTGTGTGTGTGTGTAAAAGGGAGAGGAGTGAGTGTACATATGTGTGTGAAAGAAGATAAGTGAGTGAGTGCATGTGTGTGTGAGAGTGCATGCATATGTGAGGAAGAGAGAAGTGAGTGTGTGTGGGAAGAGGGAGAGGAATGAATGTATATGTGTGTGTGAGAGTGCATGTATGTATGTGCAGGGCCGGTACTAAGGTATTAGGCCCCCTAGGTGCCTTATGCCTTGTGCCTGCCCCTCCCCCTCCTCGTCTCACCACCCCGCCCGGCTCATGCACTCTCTCCCATTCCTCTGTGTGGAGAGAGCTGAAGCAAGATGGTGGGAGGTGGCGCGAGCCGGGGTATGGCCTGAGGGAGCCGCATCAGATGAGGTGAGGTGGAGGGGACCAGGTTACACATGGCTGGTGAGCTGTCAGTGCCTGCAAAGGAGAGAAAAGCACTGGGTCAGGTGAAGATGGATGGGTCACTCGTCGGTCATTGCTGCCAAGGCTCCTGCCCCTGGGACCCTGGCGCCCTAGGCTGCTGACTAGTTCACCTAGTATTTACATCAGCCCTGTGTGTGTATGTGAGAAAGTGCATGTGTGTGGAAGAGAGAGGAGAGAGAGAAGTGAGTGTGTGAGAATGAGCATGTACGTGTGTGAGTGAATATGGATTTTCAGTAGGCATTTGACAAAGTCCCTCATGAGATCTGTTTTCACAATGGAAAAAGGGAAACAGTGGAGTGCCTCAGGGATCTGTACTTGGAACGGTGCTTTTTTAATATATTATAAATGGATCTGGAAAGGGGTGCTGCGTAGGGGTGGATTCTTGGGCTGAGATGGGGTTGACGCAAACCCGTAGGCGACGGCCTATGGGTCCGCACTATCAGCAGGCGGAGTGGGCTGAAGCTAGAGGCCATTGGAACTTCACCTATACCAGCCCATGTTCCCCTCGGGTTGAGCCTTTGGGTGCTGGGGCCGGCAGGACTTAGGCGGGCCTCGAGGTTAGGGACAGATAGTAGGTGGTTCAGCCTAGAGACAGTAGCCAGCAGGTGGCCTTCCAGTTCTATCCCGGACGGGATATGGAACAGAAACTCAAACACCAAAGAACAAGGAGTGACTGAGGGTGCCTGAGCAGAGGAAGGCCGAAGTCTTAATAGTCCGTGTCCAGAGGATAGAGACAGAGGCGTCACTGTCGAGCTTGAACAGAAGCTGGTGGCAATTGGAAGATGTAGCAAGCAACGTGGAACTCCGGACTCAAGAAAGTCTGTAGCGTGGTCATTCGTTGCAATGGTCAGGATACAGAGAAAGCAGATGTAGTCAGATGTAGCAATGGTCAAGGAATGGAGAAGTCAGGCATGGTCATACGGCAATGGTCGAGGCTTGGAGAAAGCAGGCGAGGTCAGACGTGGCAATGATCGAGGCTTGGAGAAGGCAGGCGAGGTCAATGGTCGAGGCTTGGAGAAGGTAGGCGAAGTCAGACGTGGCAATGATCGAGGCTTGGAGAAGGCAGGCGTGGCAATGGTCGAGGCTTGGAGAAGGCAGGCAAGGTCAGGCATAGCAGTAGTCAGGCTTGGAGAAGGCAGGCGAAGTCAAACGTAGCGGTGGTCAAATCCAGGAAGTCAATCAACACTGCGATGAGATGAACAACGGGACTGGAACCAGGAACTTGGGCAGACAGGGACACGAACAAGACAAGCAAAAAGCAACCAGTGCTCGGAAACCAGGAACAGGAGACCAAAGGCAACGCTGAGGAGTATTTATGTGCTGAAGGATCTGACGTCAGCATCTGGGTCCGTGGCCAGGTTCCCACCATGGGCCCTTTAAAGCTCTCACTGATGCATGTGCACATGCCTTGGGAGGGGCGCGGCACTGCTGGCGGTGTCTCTCCGCGAACCCCGTGGAGAGGCCCGCCGGATGGGAGCAGCCTGGCTGGAGGTCCCGGGAAGTGGAGCAGGGCCGGAGGCATTGGCGGGAGCCTGAGGTCGGGGCCGGCGACCCTCTGCAGCTAGCGACGGGGAGCTGGAACCTGGAATCTGCTTGAAAACGGTGAGAGGGCCGCACCGCAGGGCTGCTGCGGGCAGCAAGCGTAACAGGGGTACAATGAGTGAGGTGGTCAAATTTGCGGATGACTCAAAATTATGCAGAGTAGTTAAATCTCAGGCAGATTTTGATAAATTACAGGAGGACCTTGTGAGAGTGGAAGATTGAGCTTTAGTTTGGAGAAGAGATGACTGAGAGGGGATATGATAGAGGTCTACAAAATCATGAAAAAGTTAATGTAAATCAGTTATTTACTCTCTCAGATAACAGAAGGACCAGGGAGCACGCCATGAAGTTAGCAAGTAGCTCATTTAAAACAAATTGAAGAAAATTTTTTTCACTCAGCACATTCATTGCCAGAGGATATGGTTACAGCAGTTAGTGTAACTGGGTTTAAAAAAGGTGTGTATAAGTTCCTAGAGGAAAAACCCATAAACTGCTATTAATCAATAAGCAACAGTAGCTTGAGATTTATTTAAAGTCTGGGTACTTGCCAGGTACTTGTAGCCTGGATTGGCCTCTGTTGGAAACAGGATACTGGGCTGGATGGACCCTTGGTCTGAGCCAGTAATGGCATTTCTTTATGTTCTTCTGAGGGTGTTAGTGTGAGAAAGAGAGAGTTTGTGTGTGTGCATGCTGGCTATTCCCCACCCCTTGCAAAAATCTCAGGGTGACATGAAATCAAAAGTTTCCAGGTAAGCTTATGGGCCTGATATTAATTGGGGAGAGGCATAAGGCTGAAGAAGCTAGGGAGGGGGTCTCCCAAATCTGTCCTGGGGTTCTCCTAGCCACTCACGTTTTCAGGACGCTGTCATGAATAAGCTTTGTGTGAGAAGAGGGCCGGGGCTGCCTCAGGGCCTGCGGGTGCGTGACGACTCACAGGCCCCTGAGCTGATTTTGTTTTTAAGTTTCTCCAGCTATTGCTGCTGCCGCTGCAGAAAAACCCTACAGCACTGCATCCCGAGGAGCAATAGGGGAGAGGGGAAGAGGTTTCTGCTGGGCAGAAGGTGAAGGGGGAGCCACGAAGGTACTAGCCGCCTGCTGGATAGGAGATTGGAGAGGGGGGGGGGGGGTTGCTGCTGGTGGGTAAGGGCTTCTAGGGAAACCTCTGTTGCTGAGCAGACAGATGGGAGAGAGGGGACTGCTGTGCAGGAGGTGGGGAGATGGGGACTGCTGCTGAGCAGGGAGTGAGGAGGAGAGAGGGGAGGAGAGAGGGGAGGAACTGCCCGCTCAGTGATTTGGAATTGTAATAAAGAGATTATTGCTCTTAAGACATCTTTGCCTGCAGATTGATGCGAATTAGATTTAGCACACTCCCGGTCTGCTCATGCTACTTTTTTTCTGTGTTATTGTTTTCTGCGCGTGTCTACACGGGTGAATTTATTTCACTTCCCGGATGGAGCTGATATTACCAGTTAGCTGATGTTTTGAAGCTCAGAGGATGCCATGGAAACCCCTTTTGGCAAACACTCAGTGACAAATCTGAAATCTTTCTCCTGTTGGGGCTGGCTGCCTATGACGTCAACAGCTACTCTGAACTTCCCGACCATTAGAAGCTCGCCAGCGAAACAGGTGGCAAAGCTTTCAATTATAGGGCTAGCGCCCTCGGCCTTCCAGTGCCAGCCCCTTCTGCAGAGAGTGCTGCTGGCTGCAGGAACAAATAGTGCCATCTCAGGCGACCGCTGTAAGGGAGGTGGCAGGCCGGCAGGTGCATCAGAACCTGCTGTGCGTTGTCCGCAGCCGTGCGGGAGTCCCGTTCCCAGGCGCGATGGCGACAATATGGGGTCGCCAGTGCTCCTGGCTGCCAGGGTCAGCAGAAGGGCCATCACAGAGAGGAAGAGGTTTGCAGGAAATGTAACTGTAGACTGACATTATAGTTCTTTTGGCGTTGCACAAGGGTTTTTGCTGTCTCGTACCAAACACTGTGTAGATGTTTGAGATGGTTGTTTTTCATTTTCCCGAAGGACCCAATCCAGACAAAAAGAAAAAAAAAAATTCAGACAGAAAAGATGGGGAAAACAGAGCATAAGTGAGCAGGGCAAGAATGTTTTGCAAGCGAAATAGGTTTATTTGGCCTGAATGCTATTCTGAAACAAACACACATATATGTGTATATATAGTGTGTGTGTGTGTATATATAGTGTGTGTGTGTGTATATATGATGAGGTGGTCACTATATTTTGTTTATTTTATGTAATAGACTAAAAAATGACTTTCATTGGCAAAGTATCAGTTCCACCAGCTCGCAACATTTGTAGACTGCTTGGGTGGCATTCAGTTGGGGAAGAAATCTATAAATATATATATTAAAAAAAACAAAACAAACCCCCCCCCCCCCCCACAATACAATTCTGAATCTTGGGAGCAGCAATCCGTGGAGAAGATCCACTGTTCTGTGCACCCTCTCCCAAAGAGGCAGGAAGCTCAGAGGAGGAAGATGAGGAGGTACTGAGGGTCCCAAACAAAGCGGGGCCTGGCGATCCTTGCCATACATCCTGCCCATTAATTACCACGCTTCGGGGCTTATGCGGTAGCTAGGAAGAAGAAACTTCCATGATTACACATCTCAGATAAGAGCTCAGACATGTTTTGCTGGTCTGTATCTGAGCATCAGGCAGTGGTGACTTTTCCATGGTACACCTGATCTGGTCTGAAGGCAAACGGGTTGGGAAACACTGTTTTATATAGTAACAAGCCGTTAAGCCCGTTAAAACGGGCTACATCCCTCTGTCTCTCACCTCCCCCTCATTCTCTCTCCCCTACCTCCCTCATTCTCTCTCCCCTACCTCCCTCCCACCCACTCACCCACTCCTCCCCAGCCTCCCTCTCCTCTCACTCAGTCCCTCCCTCCCACTCAGTCTCACTCACTCCCTCCCCCTCTCTCCCTCTCACTCACACTCAGTCCCACTCACTCTCCCTCAGTCCCACTCCCTCCCTCCCTCTCCCTCAGTCCCACTCACTCCCTCCCTCTCCCTCAGTCCCGCTCACTCCCCCTCACTCAGTCCCTCCCCCTCACTCCCTCCCCCTCACTCAATCCCTCCCTCTCACTCAGTCACTCCCTCCCACTCTCTCTCTTCGTCCCCTCCCACTTAGTTCCGTCCCTCCCTCCCTCTCTCTTCTCTCCTCCCTCCCTCGCTACTGGCCGCTGCCGCTACCGCCGCCGCCCGCCACCGCCGCCCGCTACCGCCGCCACCGCCGCCCGCCACCGCCGCCGCCCGCTACCGCTACCACCACCGCCCACCACCGCTGCCGCTACCGCCGCCGCTGCCGCCCGCTACCGCCGCCGCTACCGCCCGCTACCGCTGCCCGCTGCCGCTGCTACCACCGCTGCCGCCATGTTTTTTGGTTTTTTTTGACGCTGCCTAAGACTGACGTGCTCGCCCGCACATGCGCAGTAGAGCTGCTCTCTACTGCGCATTTGCGGGCACGTCGGTCAAGCTTCATTTATCTAGTTAGATGTTACATAAAACCTCAATAAAACTCAAAATGTGTATGAATTAAAATGCCAAATTACTCATAAGCCTGCTTAAACAATTCTGCTTTTCCTAAACCTCAAGTTGTTGGCTTCATGTCCGAGATATTTGGCTCAAGTTTCTTGCAATCTACACATCTACAAAGACAGCGTTTGCTATCACATTTTGCCCAGATACATGAGTCCACGTAGTTACGTAAGGTAAAAATAGCTCACTAAGACCATGGGCACCCTCATGGGTGATGACCCTGTGAATGACCCTAAGCATCTTGAATTGAATTTGCTGATAAATAGGCAGCCAATGCAATTCTTAATTTTAGATGAATCCAATCAGAGATACATGAACCTGCAATCACTCTTACAGCTGTGATTTGCACCATATGAAACATCCTCAGTAAAGCCATTGCTAAACAAATGTAGCAAGCTATTATAAACCATGCTACTTCCCTCACAAGCTTATCATGTGTTGGAGCCTTACAATGAGGACCAAGCTGCATCTGGATCTGAGTCAAGTGTTTTGGACCTACCAAATAGGGTTTTTCAACCCTGCAGAGACTATAAGGCTCCTTAGCCAAGGTGAAGGACTATAACAATATGTCAAAAACGCCTGTGTGCTCTCCTGTAAATGACAAATGTTTTGCAAGAATCAACATCCAGCAATCACAGTGTTAACAAGTTGGGAAAAGGGATATACTGTTTAGCCTGCCCAGAGAACAGCACTATATAGCCAGCAGAGAAGAATCCAAAGAAATTCTGGGAGAACATTTAAGGAAGAAAAGGTGCAGTTTGGCTGGCTCTGTGACTGAGGGGTGGGGAGAGCCAGGAGTTGGAGCCAAGAGCCAGGAAGAAAGAAGTGCATCTGGAAGCTCTGCAATCAGTTCTTCTCCTGAAGACTTATTATCAAGAGAGAGAGAGACAGAAGTCTGTGCTCTAAGGCAATAGACAGACAGACAGCTGTTCTTGCTTCATTGCTGAGCTACATGTAATATCCCAACAAGGAACAATGGATCCAGGAGCTAAGAGACTTCCTTTCCAGAGATATCTAGGCCCAGGAGCACATGACTGATCACCCTCCTAAGAGACTGAGTCAAGTAATCTAAACTTTTTATAGAGAGTATCTTGGTAGAGGAGGGAGAAGGTTTATTTCCTTGCCTTTTCTCACAAATTCAGTATCTCAACTTAACTGCTTCAGCCTTTCAGCCGAAGTCAAGCATAAACCCTTGCCACAGCCACACGAGATAAGACAGGGAAAGAAAAGCTGATGGACCGTGGTCTTTCTGCAAGATTGAAACCAGGCCTATTTTCTGTTTAGTACCAAGTTAACCATTTGGGGAAGCTCCCCAGGAGAGAGAGGAAACCTTCCACATGCTGCATCGCTCATCTATTTGGTTTGTCATCTAACCAGGTCCACCATCAAGAGGGATATCTTCATTTTCTTGATGATTTTTTCCCCACACAATTTTGTGTTTAGGACAGGGTGCACTCTTTACAAACTGGTAAAATTGGGATGAATCTGTTCCACCCTCTTTTTGTGTACTCAGGGGTAAAGACAATTTTTGAAAGCTGTGTACTTCACTGCATCCCCCCCCCCCCCCCCCAAAAAAAAACAAACCTCTCTCTATTAGTGTTCCTTTTCTTTGTATCCATACGAGTTTGTTGGTAGTCCTGGCTAACAGGCCATACCCAGTGTTATTTTTACATTGCTTGATTTAAAATAAGAAAACTGCAAGTTTATATTATACTTCACTGCTGTACTTTTCCCATTTAATGTTCTGGTTAGATTTACTATCTACTTACATAATACTAGTGAAAAGGTTAATTGTTGTTTTATTCTGGTGTGATGATTTTACCTGGTCTGTGGTGCTACAAGTGAGAGGTTGTTTGAGAAGAGCACGGAATTGTGAGATCGGGGTGACCAGGACCCTGTCTCATCCCCCACTAAGACTACAAACCCAAAGATATTTTTCATTCGGTAATCCCCACTCCAAGCAAAGGGGTAATTCATAGTCCAAACCAAGGAGGGACCACACTAAGATATGAAGAATGACAATAATTTAATTTTTTGAATATCAGGGCTTGTGCCATCACTCCTCGTTAGATATCAAGATTTTAATTGCCTTATTGACCGGAATTTGAAAAAGGCTGACCTAGCAACTGTTTTAATCTGCTCTTTTAATGCCAAGATATGATTCAAGGTAAAATCCTGCACTATGAATCAAAGTAAACGTCTAAATTCTAAGTCTCCATTAATATTGGCAGACTAATATTACCAACCTTAACCGAGACGAGCTCTCAGGAGGGGAGCTCTTCCTATCCACAGAACTGTTCACTTTTGCAAATTCAAGTTCAATTTATTACTAACAATCCAATGGTTTACAGCATCAGAACAATGTTCCAATAATTGCAGGGGAAGTCTCCCATCAGGATTAACAACAACAACAACAAATATTGGATGTCATCTGTGTATATATATATAATAGCTTATACATAGCAATGATAGAACTCTGCCAAGGGCTTGTAAGTATAAATGTAAAAGATGGCTGACAATGCCAATCACTGTGGATTGCCTGGTTTTAATACTGTCCAAGAAGAGCAACTATCCCTTTCCTCCCTTGTGGGTAGATTTTAAAAGGGCCGCGCGTGCGCCCATAAACACTCATATCTCGCATATTTTAGACCTTAAAAGTGTTGAAAAGGAATTGATTCGTACAGTGCGGCTAGCAGAGACCGCAGTGTACAATCAACTCCAGTTGTTAGAATTGTCATCACTTATAAGATCTAAAATTCTTTTATGATGTCAATTTTACAATGGATACCTCTGAATATGTCTATAACACCCCCCGCCACACACACACCCCAATCCACCTCCCAAAAACTCACCCCGAATCAAAGTGCCCCCTTACAATGGTCCATATATAGAGTATCAGACTGAGCCTTATAAGAATCTCTCTCTCTCCCTCCCCCCCCCCCCATCTCTTATGCCTACTGAGCAGCTGTGGTACATGTAACATATGTGCACCGGCTGAGGAAAATTAGGGATTACAGATCTCAGTGCTGGTCCTGCCCCTAGAATGCCCATGCCCTGTCCATTTCCACCAAATATTTGGTACATACACTTCTTCCAAAGAAGCATTTACAATCTTATTAACTCATAAGTATTTATTTTAAAAGATTTATAATCCGCCTTATTCTTTGTTCAAGGCAAGGCACATAAAACTCACATAACAAATGCAACCGATGATAGGGATGTGAATTGGGTGCCCGATCGTTCCTGCTTTCGGGTTCGTCTGGCCACGGGAAAATCTAGTTTTCCCCCGGATCACCGTTTTTTTTTTTGTGAAAAATTGGTTTTCGAGTTAGTGCGCACTAACAAAAAATAGCAAAAAGTAACAAAAAATAACAAAAATAAATTCATTTTAGTGCGCACTAACCCGAAAAAAACGATTTTTACGAAAATTCGGGGGGAAAAGTGATTGTTTCTTTTTTTACCCAATATATAATGGGGCAGATTTTAAAAGGGCTGCGCGCGTAAATCCTTCCGGATTTACGCGCGCAGGGCCCTCGCGCGCCTATTTTGCATAGGCCGCCGGCGCGCATAAAGCCCCGGGACGCGCGTAAGTCCCGGGGCTTTCGAAAAGGGGCGGGAGGGGGCGTGCCGCGGCATTTCGGGGGCGGGCCCGGGGGCGTGGCGCCGGCCCGGGGGCATGATCAAGGCCTCTGGACCAGCCCCCGGGACCGGAGGACGGAGCGGGGTTTGCCGGCAATTGCGTGCAAAGTTACGCGTAACTTTGCCAACAAAGGTAGGGGGGGGTTAGATAGGGCCGGGAGGGGAAGGTGGGGAGAGGGCAAAGAAAAGTTCCCTCCGAGGCCGCTCTGAAATCGGAGCGGCCTCGGAGGGAACAGGCAGGCCGCGCTGGGCTCGGCGCGCGCAGGTTGCACAAATGTGCACCCCCTTGCGCGCGCTGACCCCGGATTTTATAAGATACGCGCGGCTACGCACGTATCTTATAAAATCCAGCGTACTTTTGAAGATCTACCTCAATGAATTTAGAAATATCGTATGATATTTCAATTTGTTATAAAAATGATTCACATCCCTAACTGATGATCCAAAATGGACAAAGATCGAACTGACAACTAATACCAAAATGGGTGCAAATTGTATGCAAATAATTGGAACCCTTTTGTCATACATTCTGCATTTTCTGGCTTACACATTGGAAGGGAGACTTGAAGTTTCTGTACCTTATCTTAAAAATATTTCACAATACTTTCACAATCAATAGCAGGCTCTATCTAGTCTGTTTCTAGGCTGATAAGTTGAATTGTTTATCTGACCTAAATAATAGCTTTTTTAAACATTCTGAACATGAAGCCTAAAACTTTTCAATGACAGCAACTAATGTTCCTTATCACATGTTACTTTTTCTTGCACCAATGCTATTGTGATCTACAAAGCTCCTGTCACTTCTTAACCAATTTTTGTGTGAACCGAGGAACATTCATTTTATTTTCTCTTTTATAAATATTTTTTAAGGGTTACATTATTATATGATCCTTTGTTGCATTTTTTTCATTCTGTTTTTCATACGAATGCACATCCCTAGTTGTTTTTTCAGTTGTCTTTTGGAAAATTACAATCACATGTTCATGAATGCACCAGGGTAAAAGGGGGAACTAGATGACTCTGTTCTCATTAAACTGGAATGCTTCTTCAAGACAGCAACTAGCTCTTGCCATCCAAGAGCTACACATTTGTTTAAAAGAGATTTGCCCAACAAGATGATGAACCGGCCAACATTTAAAAGGTTCTTTGAATCCGTAAAAATACAAAGTGGACTTCAGGAAATGGCTATGCTTTTGGATTTCAGTAGATCCAGTTTGAAATTTTACCAAAAGGCAACTGAAAAAAAAGAAATCTGCTGGATTTCCTTGGGAGATCTACAGAAAAATCCTAAATTTCTATCAGACTTGAACTAGACTAAAATTTGCCTAGTTTCAAGTTTTGACTTTGAATTGTGCATATATCCTTACTGGCAATTACTTTCAAACACTCACATTTTGGACTTAGCTTTTTAACTGAATGAACTATAAAAAATATACCTTACAGAAAGCAAGATTTATAAGTCATCATATATAGTCATAACTAGCCCAAATCACACCCAAAGCTGAGACTAGAAGCTGATCTTTCACCCAACCCTTCCATTATTCTCCCATTCCTACTCTTCCATCCTTTCTCTTGTTCTGTTCTCCCCTCTTCTCTTCTCATCCTATCCCTCTCCTTCCCACTATTGTTGATTTCACTACTCCTCACTTCTGCTTGCCATACCTCTTCCCTTCCCCACAAATTCAATCCTCAGTGGTCCTTCTCTCTTCCCTCTTCCCTCCTCTCCTCCAGATTCCAGCATTCCTCTCTTTCTCTCTACTAAACTTCATCCCAAGACCTCAATATGACTCCATTCCTGTCTGAGTCCCTTCCACCACACCCCAATCCCTCGTGCTCTTTTCATGGCTGATGGAAAAGCAGTGGCATGATGCTTCATTCTTGTTCAAGCAACGGCTTCCTGTCCTGCACTGTTCATTTCCTCATTTAACCCACACAATGCTCTGTGGATCTTTATGAAGCACAATGAGATAAGCTGAATCATGAAGTAAGCGACTGGAGCCATCACTGATCTCCTTTTGGCTGGGGTATCAGGGAGAGGCAGGAGTGAGGCAAGATAACCGTGGAGAGGAGAGAAATGAGGGATTGGGGTGGGAAGAATAGGGATGGGGGAGGGGAGAGACAGAAAAGCCAGAATTTGGAGGGAGTGAAAGTTCCCCTCCTTCTCTTGCTAACCCCTTCGGACGTGGCACTGAATTCACAGCTGTAATCACAACCATGGTGGGGTATACACCCTGCACCCATAGCAGAGCTGTGAAGAGAAAGAACAAACAGCCAGCTCTGCCATTCAATGCCGTGGGAGAGACAAAATTAAGAAGGAGAAAAAAGACCATTTTACAGACAAGGAGGTACCCTGGAGGTAGAGTCCTGTGAAGTGGAAAGTGCAAGACTGCAATCCAGCCCAGTAACTCTTCCCTAAACAGGGCTGGGCTGCAGGGCCAAGAGGTGGCTAGCAGAGAAGAAGAGAACCAGCACAAACATGGAAAGAGGCCCCAGGGGAAAGGAAGAGAAGGAGAATCCTAATATGAGTGGGGAAGGCCCCCACTGATAAAGCTAAAGTGAGGTTTATTATTAAACCCCTGAGGAGAAGGGCTTGGAGGAAAGGAACAGGTCCCAAGGAATTGGGGAAGCTTCAGCTCTATGCTCAGCTTGAGTGCAGGCCCAACCTGGACACTCCACACCCCCTGGCACCCCCCAAGGTTTATACCTCCCTTCTCTCCTCCCATTACAGCCTTGCTGATCAGGAATGAGCAACAAATAATTATACAAAGACTTCCATGGGAGAGGTTTGTAAACATTCCAGCACCGTTGGTATGATACAGGTACTACTGTTTTATATTGTTTTCTCAATGAATCAGAAAACAGCTATAATGGTTTTTGCAATAGCCAAAGGTACTGTAAATAGTTAGGAAATAAATAATATTAACCTTACCTTTGCCAGACTGGAAGAACAGTAACACTGTATCAAATATCTGGGAATAACATGCACACACTGATAATTCTATATTGTCTCCAGTTTAAAAATGATAAGCAACGAGGAGGAAGTGATGTACACACGCCATGATGGATGTCTAAGCCTGGCTCTCTCCGTCCTCTCCACGATTAGAACTTTTTTGCCTATCCTCTCACGTTTAACCGCACGGACCCAGCGACTTTCGATTATAGAGCAGAGTGCTCGCCATGGTTAGTAAAAAAAGAGGTTGATTTGACACCAATTTTCTTACGATGTCGAGGGATCCAGGTTCACGGCCCTGTCGGTGGATTCGCTTCCCCCAGGGCCACGTGATGCCGCGGCCGGAGACCCAAAGGGGATCCCCCGAGCCAGAAATATCGCTGGCATCAATAACAAAACACGACTTCAGCCAATGGTTTGACGAAATCCGGCAGGATAATCCAAGCCCTCTGAGACAATGAAATGCTAATATGGAAGGGCTGCGGGCGGACTTGCACGATCTCAGCTGGCGGGTGGAAGAAGCCGAGGGGGTCACTGAGGTGCATGGCGCGCAACTCACCACGCTTACAGAGGAGATCGCCAAGCTTCAAAAGCGGCAGTAGGATGCCACCCTTAAAAATGGAAGACCTTGAAAATAGTTCTTGAGTTCGAGAAAAAGATATAAATGTTATCTGAAAAGAGAGAAGAAACCCAATTGCATACAGAAAATTCCAGATCCGAAACCCAAAGTAAAAAGCTCACTGTGATGGATGACTCTGCCATCAGAGGCACTAATCCTTTCCCTTGCACACAAATGCAAAGGGAAAAGTGGATAACAAAACTCAACTAAAGAGGTCACAAAAGGAGTCCAGAAACAGCAGTAACCTGAATGAAGAAAGCTGGAAAGCTATGAGCACAAATGCTCGTAGTTTGGGCAATAAAATCCCAGATCTGCAAGCCCTAATGGTGGAGGCGGACTTGGACATTGTTGCTATCATGGAAACGTGGTTTACGGAATCTCATGACTGGGATACGGCAATACCAGGCTATAACTTGTTAAGGAAAGACAGAGAGGACAGGAAAGGGGGAGGAGTGGCTCTTTATGTCAGAAACAATATCCAAGCATCGGAGCTGCAAGGAAGATGGGGCAATGAAGAAGCACTATGGGCCAACCTAAAAAAAGATGGGACATCCATTTTTATTGGAGTGGTTACCAGGTCCTCCAAACCAAAAAGAAGAGCTGGACAGAGATCTGGTTGAAGACATCCAAAAGATGGGAAAGAAGGGAGAAGTGGTGATCGTTGGAGACTTTAATATGCCAGATGTAGACTGGAGAAATCCCATCTGCAGAATCTAATAATAGTAGAGAAATAGTGGATTGCCCTGCAAGTAGCTTTGTTCAAACAAATGGTTATGGAAACCCATGAGAGAAGGAGCTATACTTGACTTAGTGCTCACTAATGGAGATAACATCTCTGGGTCCAGGTGGGCGCCCACCCTCAGCACCAGTGATCATCAAATGGTATGGTTTAATATCACAAAAAAGATACGGAAAAGAAGCAACAAAAACCCAAGTTTTGCAGTTCAAAACACAAACTTTGATGAAATGGGGAAGTACCTGGAGGAAGAACTAAAAGGCTGGGAGAATGTGAGAGATGTGGATCAACAGTGGACCAATCTAAAAGGAGCAATTGCCAAGTCAACTAATCTATATGTTAGAAAAGTAAAGAAAAGCAAAAGAAAATGAAACCGATTCTGGTTTCTCAAAGGAGGTGGCTGAGAAAATAAAGGCTAAAAGAACAGCGTTCAAGAAATACAAAAGATCTCAAAGGGAGGAGCACAAAGAAGAATATCTGGTAGAACTGAGGGAGACGAAGAAATTAATCAAGAGAGCAAAAAGTCAAGCAGAAGAGAGGATTGCCAAGGAAGTAAAGAGAGGTGACAAAACATTTTTCAGATACATCAGTGAAAAGAAAAAAGTTCAAAGTAGTATAGTGAAATTGAAAGGTGGAAAGGATCAATGTGTGGAGAGAGACGAAGAAACAGCAGAAATATTAAACGAATACTTCTGTTCTGTGTTCACTAAGGAGGACCCTGGAGAAGGACTGTCCCTAGTTAACAAGATACTGGAGGGGAGTGGAGTAGATGGTAACACCATTTACAGTAGAAAATGTTATGGGAAGAGCTGGAGAAACTGAAAGTGGACAAAGCCATGGGGCCTGATGAGGTTCATCCCAGGATACTGAGGGAGCTCAGAGATGTGCTGGCGGGTCCGCTGTGTGACCTGTTCAATAGATCCCTAGAAACGGGAGTGGTGCCGAGTGATTGGAGAAGAGCGGTGGTGGTGGTCCCGCTTCACAAGAGTGGGAACAGAGAAGAGGCTGGTAACTACAGACCCGGTTAGCCTCACTTCAGTGGTGGGAAAAGTAAAGGAGGTCACTGTTGAAAGAGAGAATAGTGAACTATCTACAGTTGGGAGAATTGATGGACCAGAGGCAGCATGGATTCACCAGGGGGAAGATCCTGTCAGACAAATCTGATTGACTTTTTGACTGGGTAACCAAGGAATTGGATCAAGGAAAGAGCACTCGATGTCATCTACTTGGATTTCAGCAAAGCTTTTGATACGGTCCCAGCACAGGAGGCTGGTGAATAAATGAGAAGCTTAGGAGTGAGTGCCGAGGTGGTGGCCTGGATTGCAAACTGGTTGACGGACAGAAGACAATGTGTGATGGTAAATGGAGCTCTCTCTGAAGAGAGGGAGGTTTTAAGCGGTGTACCACAAGGATCGGTGTTGGGACCAGTCCTGTTCAATAATTTGTGAGCGACATTGCGACGGGATAGAAGGTAAGGTTTGTCTTTTTGCGGATGACACTAAGATCTGCAACAGAGTGGACACGCCAGAAGGAGTGGAAGAATGAGACGGGATTTAAGGAAGCGCAAGAGTGGTCGAAGATATGGCAGCTGAAATTCAATGCCAAGAAGTGCAGAGTCATGCATATGGGGAGTGGAAATCTGAATGAACGTGTATTCGATGGGGGGGGGAAGAAGGGCTGATGTTGCACGGAGGCAGGAGAGAGACCTTGGGGTGATGTTGTCTAATGATCTGAAGTCGGCGAAACAATGTGACAAGGCGATAGCTAAAGCCAGAAGAAATGCTGGGCTGCATAGAGAGAGGAATATCGAGTAAGAAAAGGGAAGTGATTATCCCTCTTGTACAGGTCCTTGGTGAGGCCGGTCACCTTGAATACTGTGTTCAGTCTGGAGACCGTATCTCCGAAGAGACAGAGACAAGTATGAGGCAGTCCAGAGAAGGGCGACCAAAAAAGGTGGAAGGTCTTCATCAAATGACTTATGAGGAGAGATTGAAGAATCTAAATATGTACATCCTGGAGGAAAGGAGGAGCAGAGGTGATATGATACAGACTTTCAGATACTTGAAAGATTTTAATGATCCAAAGACAACGACAAACCTTTTCCATCGGAAACAAATCAGCAGAACCAGGGGTCACGATTTGAAGCTCCAGGGAGGAAGACTCAGAACCAATGTCAGGAAGTATTCTTCACGGAGAGGGGTGGTGGATGCCTGGAATGGCCCTTCCGGAGGAAGTGGTGAAGACCAGAAGTGTGAAAGACTTCAAAGGGGCGTGGGATAAACACTGTGGATCCATAAAGTCTAGAGGACGTAAATGAATTGTGGGGGAAAAAAAAAAAAAGAATTTGCATTCACAAAAAAGCAGGGAGTAGCTTGCTTTTTATGGCAGTTACTACCCCAAATCAAATAAGCCTGATACTTCACTTTCAATGCATATCCAGCATAGCTCTCTGCTTCAACGGCAGGGGAGGAAGTCTTCAAGCATATCCAGCATAGCTCTCTGCTTCAACGGCAGGGGAGGAAGTCTTCAAGCATATCCAGCATAGCTCTCTGCTTCAACGGCAGGGAGGAAGTCTTCAAGCATATCCAGCAAAGCTCTCTGCTTCAACGGCAGGGGAGAAAAGACTGACACTTCAAGCATTCAGCATAGCTCTCTGCTTCAACGGGCAGGGGAGGAAGTCTTCAAGCATATCCAGCATAGCTCTCTGCTTCAACGGCAGGGAGGAAGTCTTCAAGCATATCCAGCAAAGCTCTCTGCTTCAACGGCAGGGGAGAAAGACTGACACTTCAAGCATTTCCAGCATAGCTCTCTGCTTCAACGGCAGGGGAGAAAGACTGACACTTCAAGCATTTCCAGCATAGCTCTCTGCTTCAACGGCAGGGGAGAAAGACTGACACTTCTCTTTTCAATGCATATCCAGCATAACTCTCTGCTTCAACAGCAGGGGGAATGAAGAAAAGTGGGTCTATATACAGACAACCAGCAAGGATTGAATTACATAGTCGGGGTAAACAAGCATGGGTGTAGCTTGCTTATTGCGGCGGTTACTACCCCTAACTAATTAAGCTAGATATTTCATTTAGATGCAGCTCCAACACTGCTCTCTACATTAATGGTGGGGGTGGAAGGGTAATAGAACCAAAAGGTTACTAAGAGCCAAGAGAAACAGATAAGTATGAAAAAAAAGAGAGTATGAAACTTGCTGGGCAGATTGGATGGGCCGTTTGGTCTTCTTCTGCCATCATTTCTATGTTTCTATGTTATATAGAAGAAGGGAACTACAACCCATAACAATGGTGCTCAGATGGGACAATATCCGCTACAGATGGATCTACCCCTGGGTCTGGCATTTACTTACAAGGCACGACTTCCCAAGTTAAATCTGTGAATGAGGTGCTTCTGATTTTTATTTATTTATTTATTTAGCATTTTTCTATACTGACCTTCATGGTTAAATACCATATCAGATCGGTTTACATCGAACAGGGAAACTGTAACAGAAAACAACTTTTTTTTTAATATAAACAGAAGAATCAAAGTTACATTCAACAGGGATAGTAAACTTGGAAGCTTAAGCAGCTGGAAAGAAAGGCCTAAGAGGGCAGTAGATTAAGAACATGATACCATCGCGGTAACATGGCTAGTGCTTATTAAGTAGTTAGATGAAAGTACTAGAGCTTGTAAAGGACTTAGAGGAGGACAAGTTCCATTGATCTTGAGAAGGGTTAATCATCTAATGTGTATCCGAGAGATCTGGGAAGGCTTGGCAGAACAGCCAAGTCTTGAGTTTTTTCTTGAATGTTAGGAGGCAAGGTTCCAGCCTGAGGTCTGAGGGGATGTTGTTCCACATGGCTGGGCCTGCTGTTGAGAAGGCTCGGTCTTTGGTTGAAATGAGGTGCGTGGCTTTGGTTGGAGGGGCTTGTAGAGATCCTTTGTAGATTTCTCTAATCGGTCTGTTTGAAGTGTGAAGTTTGAGTGGGATTTCGAGGTCGAGTTGAAGGTGATTATGGATGGATTTATGTATTAAGGTGAGTGATTTGTGTAAAACTCTGTAGTTAACTGGTAACCAGTGTAGGTAACAGAGGATGGGAGTAATATGTTCTCCACGCTTGGTGTTGGTCAGAATTCTGGCCACCGCGTTCTGTATCATCTGTAGCGGCTTAGTAGTTGAGCTGGGGAGGCCAATGAGGAGAGCGCTGCAGTAGTCTATTTTGGCAAATAGCAAGGCTTGTAGAACTGTCCTGAAGTCATGGAAGTATAGTAGCGGTTTGAGTCTTTTTAGAACCTGGAGTCTGTAAAAACAATCTTTGGTTGTGGTGTTGATCATATTCTTTAGGTTAAGGTAGTTATCGAGTATTACTCTGAGATCTCTTACATGAGTATGGGTGAGATGGGAGTTGAGGTGGGTCTGTGGGAGGAGGTTGTCTTGGTTGGAAGAGATGAGGAGGAGTTCGGTCTTTGAGGCATTAAGGACCAGGTTTAAACTGTTGAGAAGGTTGGTGATAGATTTTAGGCAGTTATTCCAGAGCATGAGTGATTTAGCGATGGATTCTGTTATGGGAATCAGAATTTGCACATCGTCTGCATAGATGTAGTGAATTAGATTGAGACTTGTTAGCAGATGGCAAAGGGGGAGGAGGTAAATGTTGAAAAGGGTGGGTGATAGGGAGGATCCTTGAGGTACACCAAGAGAAGAATTTGTCGAGGGTGATTCTTTATTGTTAATTTTGACTTTGAAGCTTCTGTTACTAAGGAAAGATTTGAACCATCTGTGAACTGATCCAGATATGCCTATGTCTGATAGGCGATTCAGGAGGATGGAGTGGTTGACGGTATCGAAAGCCGCCGAGATGTCTAGGAGGATTAGAAGAAAGGAATGGCCTTTGTCCAATCCCATGATAATATGGTCTGTTAGAGAAATGAGGAGGGTTTCCGTATTGCGTGCTTTGCGGAAGCCATATTGGGATGGATATAGGATATTGTGTTCTTCTAGATAATCTGAAAGCTGGGTGTTTACCAATTTCTCTGTAAGTTTGGCTAAGAATGGTAGGTTAGAGATGAGGCGGTAATTGGCTAGTTCTCTGGGGTCTAGATTGTGTTTCTTAAGGAGGGGTTTAAGGGCTGCGTTTTTTAGACTGTCTGGGTACATTCTTTGAGATAAGAAGGAGTTTATGATGTTGGTCAGAGGTCCCAAGATTGTGTTAGGGATAAGTAGCAGAAGTTTGGAAGGGATGTTGTCTGCTGGGTGGCTGGAAGGTTTCTGCCTCTTAAGAAGGGATTCGATCTCCTTGGGGGAGATTAGTTCAAAGTTGTCGAGCTTGGCTCCCGTGAGAGTGTGGATATTGGTGAATGTAGCGAGTGGAGTAGTTTTGGTCGGAAGGAGTGCGAGAGTCTTCGAAATCTTCTGTTGAAAGAATACGGTGAGCTCGTTTGCCTTAGATTGAGCTTGTTCGTCTGGTATTGTCGGAGGTAGTGACTTTGTGATTTGTGATACATATGAGAAGAGAGCCTTTGCATCATATTGGAGATCATGGATTTTATTTGCATAGTATTCTCTTTTTGACTTTAGAATTGAGGTTCTGTAAAGATGTAAAGTTCCTTTGTATGTTGATAGAGTGGATGGGTTGGGGGGCTTTGCGCCATCTGTTTTCTTTTTGTCGTAGTTCTAGTTTTAACTGTTTGAGTTCGCTGGAGAACAACCAAGGTTGGTTTCCTTTTTTTGTTGGATTAATTACTTTGGAGACTGAGGGACATAATTAATTTGCTACTGCTTCAGTGATCTTGTGCCAGGAGAGCATAGCTGAGTTAAGGTTGGAAAGATCCATGTTTGTGAATTCCTTGGTGAGATGCTCACTGAGGATGTCTGAAGCACATGGTTTCCTGAAGTGAATGGTGGAGAGGTGCTGTGGGGTGTTTGATTGTTTTTTTTGTGGAGAAGGTTGTTGTTATCAGAAAATGGTCTCACCAGGGAATTGGGGTACATGTAGGTTCTATAGTGCAGGAGAACTTAGAGTTGATGAAAATAAGGTCCAGGGTGTGTCCTGCTTTGTGTGTTGGCTGGTTGACAATCTGAACGAATCCCATTGCACTGAGGGCGGTGAGGAGGGCTTCACAGTTGGAAGAGTGGGGTGTGGCATCGATGTGGAGGTTAAAGTCTCCCATGATCATGGTTGGAAGGTCTGTGTTGATGTGCTTCACTATGGACTCTATAAGGGGGGAGGCGTCTGCTTCTAAAGATCCTGGAGGGGCATATACTAGCATTAATTGAAGTTGATTCGATTTGAATAAACCCAATTCCAGTTTGGAATCGGACTTGATAGTATGTGATGTTAGTCTGAGTTCTTTCTTGGTGGCTAGTATCAGGCCGCCCCCTCGTTTTTTTGTATCTGTGGATTGAAAAAATGTCATATTTGTGAGTGGGTAGTTGGTTGATTAGGGCTATGTCTGAGTTTTTTAGCCAGGTTTCTGTGATGGCACAGATGTCTGGGTTAGAGTCCAGGAGATAGTCGTTGAGGATGTGAGTCTTTTTTGTTAGAGATTGAGCGTTGAATAAGGTTACCGAGAGAAGGGTGAGACCTAGGAACTGGGTCAGGGGGGTGATCATAATTGGGATGAGGGATCTGGGAGTTCTTGTCGGTGGTTCTTGAACAGAAAACATGCTGCGGTGGTGACGGTAGTATCTGATCGGGATCTGCTGGGTAAGCATTTCTTCAGAGGTTACGTTGGTAATGATAGGAGTGAGGAACTGCGCCTAAGAGGCTGGCATAGGGGACCAGCGGCTATCTATATAAAAAACTCGATAAGGTTGAAGTTCAAATGCAGGTAGTGGGGTGAAAGGGTATAGCTAATGCTGAAGGCAAGTCAGATACCGTGAGGTGCGGAGAGAGATCCGAGTAATAAGGCGCAAGCGTGTGGTAACTGTGGTCGTTTGACCCTTTAGATGGTTGCGGTAATGGACTCGTAGGGTGGGCGGGCTTACCACGCTAGGGGGTACCCCTTTTTCCTCTCCTTCCCGTCTCAATGTTCCAGATCTGTCTTGTTGGAAGGGCGAGGTGCTCCTACAAGGTTGCCGTCTCCCTGTCCCAAATTTGAGATCATTTGAGTTCGCTGGAGTGAGCTGTGCAGAGCAGTACCAGACTGCTCTGCACAGCTCACACACGCGGCGCCGGTCTGGTAGTGAAATTTAAAAGGCCTCAGGGCCTTGCTGGATTGGACGCTGTGCTCTGGGAGCGGCGGCTCCTATTGGTAGATCCATGGAGGGCCGGCTTAGGGGCGGGTCTTGCTGGATGGATGGCGGCAGGACGGCACTTAGGTGCCTCGCGATCGGCGGCAGAGCTACCGAGGGTAGGGCTGGATTTAAAGGGCCTTACCTCGGCGGGTCTGTGGCGCCGATTGCGCAGGCCTCCCTCGAAGCGTTACCTAGCTGCGATCGCTGTGAAGAGGAGGTGTGCCGGTCTGGTAGTGAAATTTAAATTATATTACAAGCTGCAGGCATTGTGGTGCCCTCGGGGGAGAAGGCACCATTCAGACCTAGCATGCCGGCCCAATCACAATGGCAGAGGGTCGGGAAAGGAGGACGACATCTGACCAGAAACCTAGGGGAAACAGGACACTCTGCTTTGGATTTACCATCATAATAGGTGGGACTCCCCCTCCACACTCCTGGTGGGGAAGGGGAAAAGGCAGACCCAGACTGTGTTTTTCTGGGCTACTGAGTTGTGTTTGTTTGGACTACGGTCTTCTTGGGGTGAACCACAGAGTTGGCGAAGAGCCTACAGTTGGCCAGTTTCAGCATGAATGCGCGGGTTCACACTTCACAGACGTGAGACTGGGACTGAACTTTTGGTTAAGGCTTTCTTGCCCCTCAGGTTTTATTAGATAATAGGTTGTGATCAATAGCAGCCAAAGGGGCGAGACATTTAGCAATATCATGCGGTCACCTTATAAAAGACAAATGCTCTTTAAGGAGCTTAGTAGACTACAAGCGTCAATAGCCTTCATCCAGGAGACACACCTGCGGCGCCGAGATGAACGCCTATTATATTCTAAAAAGTATCCCCTACAATACTTTGCTCCTGCTACACCTTACAATAGATATCATGGGGTGGGGATCCTTTTTTCGCAGCAGCTGTTGGTGCAAGTGTATGATCAATACCGAGACCCACAAAGTAGATTTTTAATCTTAAATGCCACTCTACAAGTATCACAACTCCTGCTGGTTAGTGTCTATTGTGCCCCATCCTCACAGGAGGAGATGCTAAAAGAGGTTAACCAATGGATTGAGGGCTTTTTGGGTGCTAGTATGGTTATCGCTGGGGATTTTAATGTAGCACTTGATCCCCGGCTAGATACCTCGGCGCAGTCCACAGGGGGCAAACAGACAGGAAGGCACTAAAACATCTCATGAAGGCACGCCAATTAGTTGACATCTGGCGCCTTACCTCCTCATAGTAGGAATTACACTTTCTATTCACATCCCCACAACTCATATATGCGAATAGATCTCTTCTTAATTTCCAAAGATTTAATTGCAAGAACCGGAACAGCTGGGATTGAATGCATAACATGGTCTCATCACGCGCCCCTGGTGTGGACGGTAGATTGGTCCTCAGAAGATATGGGTCGGAAGTATTGGAATCTAAATGACTATCTCTTGAAAAATAAAGCCTATTCAGAATGCATAGGGGAACTGGTTGAGGATTATTACCGGTTAAATGGGGGAGAGGAGGCCCTACAGGGTTACTTGATCAGTCTAGGCTCATACCATAAAAAGCAGCTGAATGCGAAGCGTGCAGCTTTATTACTGGACCTTGATGACCTGGAACGCTGCCATAAACAGAATCCAGGGTCTGTCCGGGTGGGTCTTATAACCAGAAAAGAGAGGAGATAGCTGCCTTGGATATTGCAGCGATAGCCCTTACCCTGGATATCCTTAAACAACAATATTATGAGTTTGGCGATAAGAACAGCAGACTCTTAGCGCATCGGCTGCAAGCCAAACGGCTTAAGGAGCTGATCTATTGTATAAAAGCGGACTCGGGAGACCTGCTGTTAGATTCTGAGGCCATTCACACTTGGTTCCAGACTTATTATGAGACCCTATATACCCCGGAGGGGCGGGCTGAGATGGGTGATATCTCTCAATACTTGGCAGGGATAGATTTACCTAAATTGTCTGACCAGGATCAAGTGCTAATGGGGAAACCCATAACAGAGCTTGAAGTGGATTGGGCTATCAAAGTCTGGGAAATCCCTGGGTTTAGACAGTTTCACCCCCTTATTCTATAAAAAATATCGAACCCTGTTAGAGGTCCACTAGCGCAAATGTTTAAACTCCTTTGGGAAGGTGGCTCTTTACTACCCTATGGGAATGTAGCGGGCATTACTATTATCCCGAAACCGGGAAAGGATCCCACTAATTGTGCCTTGTATAGGCCCATATCATTAATTAATATAGATCTGAAGCTCTTGCTAAATATTGGCCAGTCGCCTACATGGGAGGATAGCCGGGCTCATTCACACAGATCAAGTGGGATTCATGCCGGGTCGGACGACCGCAGATAACATTAGGAAATTGATTAACTTGATATACAGCCTTTTTGACTATTGATGCCGAAAAGGCTTTTGACTGGGTTTATTGGCCATTTTTATTTGTGGCCCTTGAAAAGGTAGGCTTAGGTAGGACCTTTTCAACTTGAGTTAAGGAGCTTTATCGGGAACCTATGGCATGCTTAAAAATAAATAATAGTTACACTAAAAACTTCTGGATACAGCGTGGGACTCGGCAAGGCTGCCCACTGTCCCCGCTTCTGTTTGCTCTTAGCTTGGAGCCTCTGGCAGCGGCTATACGTTGTGACCCAGAGGTGCATGGAATTCCCGTGGGTGCTAAACAATATAAAATTACGCTTTATGCAGATGATATCATTTTCTCACTCATCCAGCCCTTGATTTCATTGAGGGGAGTATGGCAGCAGGTGCTGGAATATGGGTGCCTCTCTGAGTTTCGGGTAAACCCAGAGAAGTCGGAGCTGTTGCTGGTGCATTTCTTTACCGATCTGGAGAGGGAAGGGAAACGGAAATTTCCTTTCCATTGGACAAAGGGTCCCTTACGGTACTTGGGAGTCAATCTGGGCTTAAATTATAAAGACATGGTGAGGCAAAATTATCAGCCTCTGGTACACAGGTTGCTTAATGACTTAGATAGATGGCAGCGGTTGCAGTTCTCCTGGTTTGGGAGGATTAATGTCATTAAAATGAATGTTCTATTCCGCCGGGCTATCTCTTCCAGGCCTTACCGTGCCTCCTCCCGACACATGAATTGAAGCCGCTACAGCGGAAATTACTCTTTTTTATCTGGGGGCGGAGGCCACCTAGGGTTGCTAGGGCGGTCCTTTGCAGAAACCAAAGGGAGGGTGGGGAAGGCTTACCCTCCTTAATACATTATTATGTGGCGTCCCAACTCAAATACCTGATTGATAGTTACGACCTAGCCACTACCAAACAATGGGTAGAGATGGAGCAGGCCATGGTCGGCAGCCCGCCGATATATTCTCTGTTTTGGTCTGGTGGGCTTACAACCCAGGTTGTAATGGGTCTTCCTCGGCCTCTTTATTGTACCTATACTCTTTGGACATGCTGGAAGCAGCAACTTGTAGGCAGTAGGCGGTATTCAGTTCTTTCATCCATCGGGAATATGAGGGAATTTTCTATCGGACAAACCAATAAGGTCTTTAGACGCTGGGAAGAGAAAGGCCTCACTTGTATGGGGCAAGTGTGGCAGAATGGGATGCTCCCATTTGCGCACTTACAACAAATATTCGGCCTGCCCAACACGGACTTTTTAGCTTATGCCCAGTTACGCCACTTTATAATCATGAGGGGGGTCTCTTCTGATTGGCACCGGGGTCGTATGATATTTGAGAGTTATTGCATTCTGGTGGGTAAATTGCAGAAAATCATTTCTAAAGTCTATCAGTTGCTGGTGGGTGGGGAATCCCACACAGCTACCCATCTGGCCGCCTGAGAGACAGATTTAGGCCTCACATTGGACAGGGGTCAATGGGAGGAATGCTTTCAGTATTCAGGACAGACATCCATGTCTGCAGCCATGATGGAAAATCGATATAAGCTTTTGTATCACTGGCATTATTCCCCGGCTAAGATTGCACAATGGTCTCCAGGAATTTCCTCCCTGTGTTGGCGGCAATGTTCCCAGGTGGGATCTTTTATTCATATGTGGTGGCGTTACCCACGAATACAAATCTTCTGGCAGGAGAGTCAGCAGGTGATAACTGGCATTCTGGGAGTGCAGGTTACGCTTAGGGTGGAAATTTGGCTTTTGGGGTTCCCACACGGGGCACTTCTTGATGAGCAACAGGCACTGTTCACATATGTGGTGATGGCGGCCCGACTGTTGGTTGCCACTCACTGGAAGTCCAGCGAGGTACCAATTCGTTCTCAACTGATTGCAAAACTACGCCATATGGAAAAACTGACGGCAATAAGATGAGATTCCATACCCAAATTTCATAGGATATGGAGTGTAATGAAACCACTTCTACTAAGAAATGATACAGTCTAAACATTCAACTTTAGGTCTACGCTATTGGAGGGGGACGTAACTGCAGTAAAGGGAGGGGGATAGCAAGGGTAGGCTGGAGGGGGGGGGGGGGGGGGGGTATGGGGGAGTTAGCTGTATGAAACAGCCAGAACCTGAGAAAATGTGTTTTCGGATTATGATAAATCTATTGTCTGGATATGTATATTAGGAACTTTAGAAAGCTATCTGGAATCTGATGTTATATAGTTTATTATGATGTTGTCTTGTACTTTACATTATTATTTACAATAAAAAATATAAAATTAAAAAAAAAAGATAAGCAACATGCTCTGGCAATGACTAGAAATATAAACCACGAGGTCCATGTTCAAAAGCATTTAGCTGGCTAACTCAGTCGTTATGAATCAATCAATCAAGAGCTGCTGCTCAATCGCTGAAATGTAAAATTATTCAAGCTTTCAATGCGACCTTATACAAGCTTGTTTGATAAATATTATAAACAATTTTATGACACCTTCTCTTTATGCAATATATGCTTGTGTTAAGACGTTATGTGTAAGTGGCTTAAAAATTTATAAAGGAGTGGAGGGAAAGTTTCATATAAACTGGTTGGTGTCTCGGCACCACAGTTCTGTGGTTGTATAATCATTAACTGACCCCCTCCTCCTGTGAAAACTTTTTAGTGAAATAAAATATTTTTCCTTCACCTATGTGACCTCTTCCGTGCGAGCGTTAGACTTTTTTTTATGCCATAATAGTGCTGGATTTTAAACAGCTAAAGACACTCTGTTGTAAAACTATCAAAGAGAAAAGTTCAGACTTCCCTGGGTTGTGTTGGCGTGCGCTATCCAGTTGTCAACGAAAATCCCGACACTGTCGATCAGTGTTTCAGACAGTTAGTCTTTCCTCAGGGGTGTAAGTCGTTGTAGAGCTGTCAATTTACTGGGAATCTGGATAAACTTCATAGTAAAACCTCTGGTGAACTTGAATGTGCGACTCTCGACGGAGTTACTCTCACTCCGTCGCCAGAAGAGATCAGTCATTAACCAGCTAAATGAATATTTGGGCACTTATCCAGCTAAATTCTAGCCAGCTAATAAGATAACCTGCTAGAATTTAGCCAGCTAGCTTAGGGGCGTTCCAGGGGCATAACTGGGAAGAGGTGAATTAGCTGGCTATGTTAACTGGCTAATTCCAATATTCAGAGTTAGATGGATAACATAGCCGGCTAAGTCTGCTCGGGCCAAAAAGCTCTCCTAAAGTTGGCTGATTAAAAATTGGCCGGCTAACTTTAAGATAGCGGGGGTATATTTCATAGTGCGGCTGTACTGTTGAATATGCCTCTAAAGTTAGCTGAATACATTTATTTGGCTAACTTTGCTGTCCGGACTGTGCCTGTATATGGACCTCCACATGTATAGTTTCTCGGTATTTATTTATTTAAAACATTTCTATGCCACATTATCTTGTGATTCTACGCAGCTTACAATACAGCATTTGGAAAATTCATTAAAAAAAACTATAAACAAACATAAAAGAAAACAAATCCTGGCCGTGCACTTATAACCCCAATCTTGCAATACATAAAAAGCAACCTGAGAATTTAAGAAAAGGCTTCCTCAAATAAGTATGTTTTCATTTTTTTTTCTTGTTCAATAAATGTTGTTCATGGACTTACTAAGCAGATACAAGCATGGTAAGCATTCACAACATTTTTCCCCATTAGCTCCCCTTAACAGTCAAACAATGCCTTTCCTCACAGGCCTTAGGGATTATTAATCCATATCCTCCCAGGTTGACAAGATAACCATCGATCAAATATTTCAGAGTAGCTGACCACTAAAAGAACTTTGCACTTGGCAACTCCAATGCGCAAACAATGGAATCTAAACATTTTATACAAAAGAGTTAGCTATTGTCTTCTCGAAACTGCAACTTGTATTGAACTTCCCCTGACAAAACAGGATCCCAAATCCCATGGAACATCTTTTTTGTTTTTAAAGTGGACAGGCGTGTTGTACGAAATTCCATACAAACCATTTCCGGCATTTTCCCGATCACATATGGATTGTAGGGGTTCTTTATCCAGCCATTCAATTAGAAGGTAGCCTTTAGCTATAATGCAAGCCTTCCAAAGGAATAGTTCATGGAATTTGTTCATTTTGGGGCAGATTTTCTAACCTGCACGCGTGGCCTACATTTGTGTGCGCTACCCGGCGCACACAAATGTACGCCCGATTTTATAACATCCACGCTCAGCCACTGCAAACATCCTTTCCCGTGACTCAGCAAGCCCCACCAGACGTCTCGACAGAGTTGTCAAGAAGACATTGCCTGGAAGATCTTAGATTTCTCTCCAGCCTGTATCTTTTTACTAAAGAACTCATATGCAGAGAGGCCTCATTATTCAGAGCCTTATGAATAAATGAAAAATGTCCTAAAAGTGACCCTTGAGTCAACTGGTAACCAATGCAAAGAGAAAAGAAATGGTGTTATATGATCATAGCGACAGGATCCCTTAAAAACACGAGCTGCTGCATTTTGTATAATTTATAAGGCTCGTACAGTGATTGCAGGGAGACTCAAATAAACGGATTTACCCTTATCTAATGAGCCCTGACAATACCATGGCCTGTAGGATGGTACAAAAATCATAAGGAGTCAAGAATGGCTTCAGTTTACAAAGCATACGTAACTTGAAAAATAATTTGTTTACAACTGCTTTTAAATGAGGTTTAAATGAAAGCATGCTGTCAAAGATAGCTCCCAAATTCTGGATTTCATGTACAATGGGAATTTGAACACCTTCAAAGTACAAATGCTCAAGAAAGGAATAAAGTTGTAACTTTACCAATCATAATAATCTTGGGTTTTTTTTCTAGATTTAAGGCCAAATCTGGATCGTCTTTAAATAGATGGTAATTAACCCTATGGTATTTTTATTATCAGAATCCATAGGGAAAAAAGATCTGAATATCATTGGCATATATTCCATAATATAATCCAAGACCAGTAAGAAGTTTGCACATCAGAAGCAAATAAATATTAAATAGTGTGGCGGATAAAGCAGACCCCTGCGGCACTCCAGTAGTCAGTAGGAACCAGTCTGAAGTCTGATAGCGTATTTGACCTGTTGACACCTGTCTGTATGAAAGGATTGAAACCAGGCCAAGACAGCCCCTGATAGTCCTCGGCCAGATTTTGTATACTTGATTCTGTCTATTCAAGGCAACTGGATTCATTCACCGAATATCTTCTGCACCCTGTCTTTGAGGTATTACTTTATCGCCCTGTTCACAACAATTCCAAAATGTCCAGGGGCTAAGAACTGCTAATTGCCTCCAAGAGATGCCCATTGATCTCCTAATGGCCTCTATTGTGGCAATTCTCACCCTCAACAGTCTCTAGATTTATTTACAGTATTTATTACTTCTTAGACATATAACACAAGAACAAAACAGACAGAAACTGAATTTAGTTACATATATCTCAGTAATAAGAGAGTTCACAGCACCTGTTGACGCTTATCTATTTATTTACTGCACTTTAGTAGCAGACCCAACTGTAACATGCTTTGAGCTCTCTAGTTGGAAAAATGTGTAATAAATAAGCGGTGATGATGATAGTGATCTGAAGAAGGGACCTGTGCTGTCTTGAAAGACTGGAACCCAGAACCTGATGGAAGATAAGGACCATATGGCCCATCCAGTCCTGCCCATATATGCTATCGCCTCTCTGATTGGTCCTTTGAAAGGGATCAGCGTTTTCTTTAAGAGTAGTGCAGCTACTGGAACGTTACACTGCTTTCAGCAAGGAATTTAAATTAAGATGAATTTGGAGTGAAAATTAATGAGTTGGTTCATCTCTGGAGTACCTGGAGAACATAGGTTGGCATCATTTTGTCATACAGTATTGCTCCAAAATGTACTTCAATATGCCAAAATATTAATCAATGCATTGGAAAAATGTAATATGCAATTTAATCTTGCTGAAGCACATCTGCAATTCCATACTTATTTAGCAATAACAAGATGAGGTAAAATAATTTCAATACATTTTAAAATACACAGCTTACATTGATATTATAGCTTCCCAAGTTGCTTCCAAAAGAAAATAATACATAAATTAGATAGGCTACTTAGCCAATGGCCTTTAACCTATGCACCCTGCTCACTAGGGGAGGGGTTAGAAAAGCTTATGCTTAGATTCAAGCTCAAACAAAGTGCTATTTCTATTATTAACAGTATTGCACAAACATTTCAGCATCATGTCTGCAAAGTCGAAGCCAGGAAACCATCCCGAGACCATCGATGTTTCAGAGCCTTTGGCCTTGATTGCCAAAGATACAGACAAATAATAAAGTAACCAGACAGATATTCCCTTTGGAATGATAAGGATTAAAAAAAAGAAAAAAAAACCAAAAAAGAACCAAATTCACTGGACTATAGCTGTCCAAAGAAGCCCACGTGGAATGAAAAATCTTTCCATGCCTCTTCGTTATCTATGCCTTTTTTTTCATAATCTGATTCGGGATTGGCTAGGGGACCTGCCCTTAACAAAACACATTTGTCTTGAATCCCCTCCAACAAATAGTGCTGATTCCAAAAGTTTTAAGAAGAACACAGTAATGTCATCTTGGTTGGACATAACTTTTTAAATTATTTTTCCAGCTTTCTGTATTGATCACTTTTTCTTTTCCGATCAGACATTGGGACCTATGCATTAGGCGCTACAAACTTGTTAGCATGCATGTACTAAAAACTGGGATAAATGTTAAAAGTCACCTAATGTGTGACGCACTAAAATCTTTAATGCATGAGCTAAAAATGTATCCTTAATAGTACATGAACACTGTTAGCGTGCACACTTAACCCCTAAAACTGTAGTTTGTACGTGCTAAATAGCATCTGTCTGCTAACTAGCATGATACCATAAAAAAAAAATAGCACGCACATGACAAACTAAGCATAAAGGATCCCCTTTTCCTCATGGCTCAGCCCTCTTGCTACAAATCTATATAAAAGTAAGCCTGGATCATGTCTGGTTTGCAGTGCTGAGGGTGGAAGCAGGAGAGCATCTGGATACCATGCATGACAGGAGGTGAAACAAGAGAAGAGACTTCCAGGAGAGGAAAAAGCAGGCCTCAAGTATCTGCCTGTGAAGGAGGAGAATGACCGGCATTAGAAAGTACTCCGGAAGCTTCAATGCATCTTTCCCATTGATGCCAGGGAGGAAAATTTGCCGACCATATATTAATGCTGAAATGTCAGAATGCCTGCAGTAGTTTTTGGACAGACTACCCACAGCAATTAGAACAATGGCCATTGCCATAGGCCAGCAAAGTTAAGTTTAGCCAACATCCCCCACCGTGTGCTCCATCCCCCAAAATTACTCTCCAACCCACCTTCTGTTGGGTAGATTGCATCCATGCCATTCAGAGGAAGTTATTTCAAAGAGTCATAAACCTGAGGTGTATAGAGACACATCTACTGGATGCCTTGAACTGCGGCCTTGTCTCCAGGGCCATATCTGTTTTGCCGATAGTACTATCTAAGCCCATGCTGTTACGCTTGGGCTCCGGACGGGAGTCGTACACACCACCCAGCAGGGTGGCTCCAGGTGGAGAGAGACAGGAAGCTCGAAACAGAGTCAGGAACCAGGCTGGGTCAGGGCAGGCAGCAAGAATCAGTGTCTAGTACAGGCTGGGTCAGGGCAGGCGGCAATAATCAGAGTCTGGGTTCAGGCTGGGTCAGGGCAGGCGGCAAGTGGCAGTGTCTAGTACAGGCTGGGTCAGGGCAGGCGGCAAGTGGCAGTGTCAAGTACAGGCTGGGTCAGGGCACAGTAAGCAGGACAGAAGGCCCGTAGGCCACACACACACACACACACGGAAGGCCCGTAGGCCACACACCAATAGCGGGGCAAGGCAGGTCAGAAGGCCCGTAGGCCACACACACACACACACACGGAAGGCCCATAGGCCACACACCATAGACGGGGCAAGGCAGGTCAGAAGGCCCGTAGGCCACACACACACACACGGAAGGCCCGTAGGCCACACACCATAGACGGGGCAAGGCAGGTCAGAAGGCCCGTAGGCCACACACACACACACGGAAGGCCCGTAGGCCACACACCATAGACGGGGCAAGGCAGGTCAGAAGGCCCGTAGGCCACACACACACACACGGAAGGCCCGTAGGCCACACACCATAGACGGGGCAAGGCAGGTCAGAAGGCCCGTAGGCCACACACACACACACTGAAGGCCCGTAGGCCAGGTATGGAAATCAAGGAAGAAGGCCCAAAGGCCACGCAAGGCAAGGATAGGCCCGAAGGCCGCACAAGGCAAGGCAAGGATAGGATAGGCCCGAAGGCCGCGCAAGGCAAGGCAAGGCAAGGATAGGCCCGAAGGCCACGCAAGGCAAGGCAAGGCAAGGATAGGCCCGAAGGCCGCGCAAGGCAAGGCAAGGCAAGGATAGGCCCGAAGGCCGCGCAAGGCAAGGCAAGGCAAGGATAGGCCCGAAGGCCGCGCAAGGCAAGGCAAAGCAAGGATAGGCCCGAAGGCCACGCAAGGCAGGCTAGAGCAGGGAGCCCAGGTGAGCTCGATGCCGAAGCACCGAGGCAACTGTCAGGCAGGGTTAAGAGGGCACACCCAGAGCATAGAGTGGACATAGGAGATGGACTGGGCCTGTCAGGAAAGCCAGCCCTAGAGGGACCCCTGGTGGTGAGGCGGTAGCACAGCAGCCACAGCCGTAACAGCCACAGCCGTAACAGTACCCCCCCCTCAAGGCCTCCCCCTCCTCCTGGATCCCATCTGTGCAGGAGGTAATCAAGAATAACGGGAGACCACTCCGGGGGTGATGCGGCAGGGTCAACTCCTTCCCGAGGAAATAAGGCAGTCCATAACCCCACCTGGGGTGATAAGGCAGACACAACCCCAACCTGGGGCAGAAAAATAGTCCATAACCCCTCCTGGGACAAGGCGGCAGGGTTAGACCCCTCCTGGGGTAGCAGAGGCGGTGCAGATTTCCATAACCCCTCCTGGGGTGACAAGGGGAACACAAACCCCACCTGGGGCAGAGAAATAGTCCGTAACCCTTCTTGAGGCGATAGTAGAACCGGTCCGGACCCTTCCAAGGTCGGCATTAAGACCGGTACAGGCCCCTCCAGGGGCGGCAGCTGGGCCAGTACAGCAGGCTCGGATCCTCCTCGGGCAATTGTAGCAGGCTCGGACCCCTCTCGGGGCGTTGTAGCAGGCTCGGACCCCTCTCGGGGCGATGAAGCAGGCTCGGACCCCTCTCGGGGCATTGTAGCAGGCTCGAACCCCTCTCGGGGCGTTGTAGCAGGCTCGGACCCCTCTCGGGGCGATGAAGCAGGCTCGGACCCCTCTCGGGGCGTTGTAACAGGCTCGGACCCCTCTCGGGGCGATGAAGCAGGCTTGGACCCCTCTCGGGGCATTGTAGCAGGCTCGGACCCCTCTCGGGGCGTTGTAGCAGGCTCGGACCCCTCTCGGGGCGATGAAGCAGGCTCGGACCCCTCTCGGGGCATTGTAGCAGGCTCGGACCCCTCTCGGAGCGATGAAGCAGGCTCGAACCCCTCTCGGGCGTTGTAGCAGGCTCGGACCCCTCTCGGGGCGATGAAGCAGGCTCGGACCCCTCTCGGGGCGTTGTAGCAGGCTCGGACCCCTCTCGGGGCGATGAAGCAGGCTCGGACCCCTCTCGGGGCGATGAAGCAGGCTCGGACCCCTCTCGGGGCGTTGTGTAACAGGCTCGGACCCCTCTCGGGGCGATGAAGCAGGCTCGAACCCCTCTCGGGGCGATGAAGCAGGCTCGGACCCCTCTCGGGGCGTCAGCAGGACCGGTATGGACCCCTCCAGGGGTGGCAGCAGGACCGGTATGGACCCCTCCTGGGGTGGCAGCAGGACCAGTTCAGCAGACTCCGATGGCTGACTCAGGAAGTCTGTCAGTAGGACTGGTTCGGACCCCTCTGAAGACGGCAGCAGGGCCGGTTCGGCAGGCTCAGATGGCAGAGTTAGAAAGTCTGTCAGCAGGGCTGGTGCGGACCCCTCCGAGGACGGCAGCAGGGCCGGTTCAGCAGACTCAGGCTCTTCTCGGGGTAGTGCAGCAGGTTCAGATGGCAGAGTAGCATGGTTAAAGGTAGTGTGCATGGAAGACACAGATTGTACTGCCGTGGGCTTGATACCTCGAGCCAAAGTCTGATGCTCCTGATTTTGTTTCTGGAGGAGCAGTTTAGAGAAGGCACAGGCAGTTCTAGGACGTCTAGGGAAGGTGCTCGTTAGTGTCCACTTGGCAGCTGTGGGAAGCTGAGCCCTGCTAGAGTTAATCAGCTCTCTCCGTTGTAGAGAAACCTGTTCCCGAGGCTCTAGCACTGGTCTCACAGAAGCCTTCTTGGCCAGGTAAGTCCTGGGTTTTTCTACCCACAAACTGCCAGCAAAAATGTCTGTTTTAGTTGAGCCAGAAACAGAATACTGGTTAGGAGAGCTGATAGCTTTTTCTAATTGCACAGCTGGTCCTAGAGCAGAACAACAGGGGCAGGGTTTGCCTGGAGGTAACAAACACGGGAGACAGGAGCATTTCCACCACCCTGGTTTAGGAGCCAGACAGTTCAAACACTCCTGATAGACAGAGACATTTCTCTTGTTGCAGTTATTGCATGACCAGTGTTCCTGACCAACAAGTTCACAGGCTAGACAGTTCTGATAGCTTGGATAATTCAAAGTCTGACAGGAATGGCAGGTATAAAACTTTAAAGAAGGAGGCATCTTGAATTAGTGAAAAGTTGACTCACCGGCAGGACACAGACCTATCTCTTCCCCTGGAAAATGTGATGGCTTCGGCATACTGTTACGCTTGGGCTCCGGACGGGAGTCGTACACACCACCCAGCAGGGTGGCTCCAGGTGGAGAGAGACAGGAAGCTCGAAACAGAGTCAGGAACCAGGCTGGGTCAGGGCAGGCAGCAAGAATCAGTGTCTAGTACAGGCTGGGTCAGGGCAGGCGGCAATAATCAGAGTCTGGGTTCAGGCTGGGTCAGGGCAGGCGGCAAGTGGCAGTGTCTAGTACAGGCTGGGTCAGGGCAGGCGGCAAGTGGCAGTGTCAAGTACAGGCTGGGTCAGGGCACAGTAAGCAGGACAGAAGGCCCGTAGGCCACACACACACACACACACGGAAGGCCCGTAGGCCACACACCAATAGCGGGGCAAGGCAGGTCAGAAGGCCCGTAGGCCACACACACACACACACACGGAAGGCCCGTAGGCCACACACCATAGACGGGGCAAGGCAGGTCAGAAGGCCCGTAGGCCACACACACACACACGGAAGGCCCGTAGGCCACACACCATAGACGGGGCAAGGCAGGTCAGAAGGCCCGTAGGCCACACACACACACACGGAAGGCCCGTAGGCCACACACCATAGACGGGGCAAGGCAGGTCAGAAGGCCCGTAGGCCACACACACACACACGGAAGGCCCGTAGGCCACACACCATAGACGGGGCAAGGCAGGTCAGAAGGCCCGTAGGCCACACACACACACACTGAAGGCCCGTAGGCCAGGTATGGAAATCAAGGAAGAAGGCCCAAAGGCCACGCAAGGCAAGGATAGGCCCGAAGGCCGCACAAGGCAAGGCAAGGATAGGATAGGCCCGAAGGCCGCGCAAGGCAAGGCAAGGCAAGGATAGGCCCGAAGGCCACGCAAGGCAAGGCAAGGCAAGGATAGGCCCGAAGGCCGCGCAAGGCAAGGCAAGGCAAGGATAGGCCCGAAGGCCGCGCAAGGCAAGGCAAGGCAAGGATAGGCCCGAAGGCCGCGCAAGGCAAGGCAAAGCAAGGATAGGCCCGAAGGCCACGCAAGGCAGGCTAGAGCAGGGAGCCCAGGTGAGCTCGATGCCGAAGCACCGAGGCAACTGTCAGGCAGGGTTAAGAGGGCACACCCAGAGCATAGAGTGGACATAGGAGATGGACTGGGCCTGTCAGGAAAGCCAGCCCTAGAGGGACCCCTGGTGGTGAGGCGGTAGCACAGCAGCCACAGCCGTAACAGCCACAGCCGTAACACATGCAGGACATAAAACACATGGCGTGAAATGTCTCTGCACGATTGTGGCATTCGATTCTGCACAATTGTGGCATTGTAGTGTGCAGTGTACAACAATTTCTGAAAACCATTTGTCATTTGTTTACGTCAGGAAACATACCACAAGGAATTTAAAAACAATTTAAGACATGGCTCTTCTTACAAGCCTTTCCCTGATTCTACCTATACCCTCCTACCGTTTTTTCTTATATTTCTTGTATTTGTTATATACTGTTTTGTTTATTTACGATATACTGTATGCTGATTTATGGATAATATACAGTTGCCTATTATTATTGATAATATACAGTTTACTCAGCACCATATGAATACCTACAGTACCTGAATGTAAACCGGTGTGATATCTCAATTGAGATCGAATGTCGGTATATAAAAATAATAAATAAATAAATAAATAAACATGTTACCAAATCCCATATGCTACCTAATATCTTATATAACTTTTGTTTATACTCTCCTACTATCCCCCCTTTGTTGGATTCGTGGACCCTTGGACCGATCGGAACCAGATGACGAGCCGCTGAGTGAGGTGGCAGCGGAAGTCCCGATCGGAAGGCGGCAAGGACCGAGTTCTGAGTGGCTGAAGTGGGGTCCCGGAAAGCCCTATGCGACCAAGGGCTGTGGCAAGGAAGGACGAAACGGTGAAGCTGGTACGATGGTGAGAAGATCTTCGCCCTGGAAGCCGAGCCTCCCCCGAGAGGAGCTCGTAGGAGTTCGGCCGCTGGGACTTAGGAGATTCACCCTGGAAGCCGGCGTCCCCCCAGGAGGAGCCCGTAGGGACCCGGCCGCTGGGACTTAGGAGAGCCTGCGGGGGCGGAGTCAGATGGAGTCCGAAGTAGTCGCTCACCAGTCCAGAGTCGTGTGCCAGGGAATCGTCGCTTGCCAGTCCGGGATCAGAAGCCAAAGGATCGCTGTAAGCCACACCAGGGTCCGAGAGCCGGGAGTCGTCGTAAGCCAGTACGAGGTCTAGAGCCAGAGGGAACACCGTAAGCCGCGCCGGGTCAGAAGCCAAGAGTCGTCGTAATCCAGTCCAGAGTCAGGAGCCGAGAGTCACCGTAAGCCAGTCCGAGATCAGGAAGCACAGGGAAGCAAGAGGATCAGGAACGCAGCAACTGGAGACAGGGTAAACCTGGGAACCTCGTTGCAAGGCACTGGAGGAGAGCAGCTGCAGGGCTTAAGTAGCCCTGCAGCGTCTGACGTCATCGGAGGCAGTCCTGAGTGTTTCCCGCGCTGGCCCCTTTAAATTGAAGGCTGAGACGCGCGCGCGCGTCTAGGGGGCGGGGCCAGCCGCCGAAGGATGCCGGCTGCTCCGGCGGGGCGGAAACGGAGCAGAAGAGGGCCCTGCAGGCCCGGGCAAATCTGCCCGATGTCGGGGCTGACGGGAAGGAGGTCCCCGGAGGCCTGGGGGACGCGGGAAGACACTGAGGCCACGACCGGGTAGGCAACGATCCCGGGGCCACCCCGGGATCGCAACAGTACCCCTCCCCCTACGCCCCCCTCCGGGGGGCCGGGGCTTGTCCAGATGCCGGGAATGAAACTGGCGAAGAAGGTCCTTGTCCAGGATGTGGGAAGAGGGCTCCCACGAATTCTCCTCAGGACCATATCCCTCCCAAGAAAGGAGGTACTCCCAGCGATGACAGCGGACCCGAACGTCCAAGACCTCCTTAACCGTATATGTGGCCCCAGGGTCAGAAGCGGCAGGAGTGGGCTCCAGAGGCAGAGGTCGAAAGTGGGAGAGGACCACGGCTTGAGAAGGGAGACATGGAAGACATCATGAATGCGCAGTGTAGATGGCAGACGTAGGCGGTAGGAAACCGCGCCAACCCGTTCGGCTACCCGGAAGGGTCCAATATAGCGAGGAGCTAGCCTCATGGAGCGGATCCTGAGCTGGATGTGCTTGGTAGAGAGCCAAACCAAGGAACCGGGCAGAAACACTGGAGCGGGACGCCGAGATTTATCAGCGTAAGCCTTGAAGCGGGCGGCGGTGCGGTGGAGCTCCTCTTGTGTGGAGCGCCAGAGCTGGTGAATCTGGCTAGCCGTCAGTTGCGCCGCAGGCGAAGAGGTAGATACTGACAATGGTAACGGTGGCTTGGGAACCTTTCCATAAACCAACTGGAAGGGAGATTGTGAGGTGGCGGAGTGTCGATGGCGATTGTAAGAGAACTCGGCCCAGGGGAGAAGAGACACCCAGTTGTTCTGCTGCTCCCCTACAAAGGCGCGGAGAAACGCTTTCAAAGTTCGGTTCGTGCGTTCCACTTGGCCATTGCTCTGGGGGTGGAACGCCGTGGTCAGGTCTAATTGAATCCCGAACTTCCTGCAGAGCGCCCGCCAGTACTTTGCCGTGAACTGGGGACCACGGTCTGAGGTGATATGCTGAGGCAGACCGTGCAGGCGGAAGATATGGTGGACGAAAAGTTCTGCCAACTCAGGGGCCGTGGGCAGCTTGGCTAGTGGCACAAAATGAGCCATCTTTGAAAAGCGGTCAACCGTGACCCATACCACCGTCTTCCCTTGCGACGGGGGCAGCTCGACGATGAAATCCGTGGAGATGTGGGTCCACGGTTCTGCGGGTACCGGGAGTGGCTGAAGAAGCCCCCAGGGGCAACCAGGCAGAGGCTTTTGCTGCGCACAAGTGGGACAGGACTGTACGTAGAGGCGAACATCCTCCTTCACTCGTGGCCACCAATAGAACTCCGTCAGTAATTGGAGAGTTCGGGCAACCCCGGGGTGCCCTGCCATCACCGAATCGTGTGCCCAGGCTAGGACCCGTCTTCGAGTTCGCACTGGAACTACCACCCTCCCTGCCGGTGCTACGTCGGTGGCTGCCAGTTGGATTTTAGCCGGATCAGAAATATATTGAGGAGGATCGGAGCTGTCCTCAATCTCAGAAACGCGTGAGAGGGCGTCTGCCCTAGTATTCTTGGCTGCTGGCCGGTACCGAAGAATGAAATTAAATCTGCTGAAGAAGAGGGACCAGCGTGCTTGCCGAGGATTGAGCCTCTGTGCATGGGACAAGTATTCCAGGTTTTTGTGGTCGGTATAAACCACGACTGGATGTTGAGCCCCCTCCAGCCACTGACGCCATGCTTCAAAGGCCAGCTTAATGGCCAGTAGCTCCTTGTCCCCGATGCCGTAGTTCCTCTCGGCAGGCGAGAACTTCCGGGAGAAGTAGGAGCATGGCCGGGTTTTCCCGTCTTTGGAGACCTGGGACAGGACGGTAGGGATGTGCAGAGCAAAATTTTATGTTCATATTTTTTATGTCCGAAAGGGGGTCCCACTTGCGGCCAATATGGACATAAAAAAAATCCAATGAGTTGGGTATATGTACATATGTGCAAAAAAAAAATTAAACCCCCTCACCCTCCTTAATCCCCCCCCCAGACTTACCACAACTCCCTGGTGATCGAGCGAGGAGTGAGGACGTCATTTCTGCAATCCTTGGCGAGAAGCATGTGACGTCGGTGGCACGTCGAGTGACGCGGCGTCACGTGATTCCCGGCTCGTTCGCGCCGGACGGCTCGTTCGGCCCAAAAAGAACTTTTGGCCAGCTTGGGGGGGCCTCCTGACCCCCCCAAGCTGGCCAAAAGTTCTTTTTGGGCCGAACGAGCCGTCCGGCGCGAACGAGCCGGGAATCACGTGGCGCCGCGTCACTCAGACGCGACGTCACGTGATTCCCGGCAAGTTCGCGCCGGACGGCTCGTTCGGCCCAAAAAGAACTTTTGGCCAGCTTGGGGGGGCCTCCTGACCCCCTCAAGCTGGCCAAAAGTTCTTTTTGGGCCGAACGAGCCGTCCGGCGCGAACTTGCCGGGAATCACGTGACGTCGGCGTCACGTGATTCCCGGCTTGTTCGTGCCGAACGAGCCGTCCGGCGCGAACTTGCCGGGAATCACGTGACGTGCGTCTGAGTGACGCGGCGCCACGTGATTCCCGGCTCGTTCGCGCCGGACGGCTTGTTCGGCCCAAAAAGAACTTTTGGCCAGCTTGGGGGGGTCAGGAGGCCCCCCCAAGCTGGCCAAAAGTTCTTTTTGGGCAGAACGATCCGTCCGGCGCGAACGAGCCAGGAATCACGTGACGCCGGCGTCACTCGACGTGCCGCCGACGTCACATGCTTCTCGCCAAGGATTGCAGAAATGGCGTCCTCACTCCTCGCTCCATCACCAGGGAGTTGTGGTAAGTCGGGGGGGGGGGGATTAAGGAGGGTGAGGGGGTTTATATTTTTATTTTGGCTCAACAATCGCGATTTCCCACATATCGAACATATCTATGTTCGATATGTGGGAAATCCGATCGTTTATGTCGAATCAATTTTTTAAGTAAAAAAAAAATATGAGTTGCGTTTTACTAATGCGGTCAATCCGAATGCACACCCCTACAGGACGGCCCCCACGGCTACGTTGGAGGCATCCACCTCCACAATGAACGGACGTAGGGGGTCTGGGTGTCGGAGGCAGGTGTCCTGGAGGAAGGCCTCTTTAAGATCCTGGAAGGCCTGTACGGCAGTAGATGGCCAACTTCGTGCATCTGCACCTTTGCGCGTGAGGGCTGTTAAGGGCGCCACCAAGGAGGAATAATGCGGGATAAAGTGGCGGTAAAAGTTGGCGAAGCCTAAAAAACCGCTGGACTGCCTTTACTCCCACCGGTTGTGGCCAGTTCCGGATGGCGGCAACTTTTTCAGGGTCCATGCGGAAGCCGGTAGAGGAGATGATATATCCCAGAAAGGGCAAAGACTCCTCCTCAAACTGACATTTTTCCAGTTTCGCGTACAACCGATTCTCCCTCAGCTTAAGCAAAACCTGTCGCACATGTTGTCGATGTTCCTCAAGACTCCGGGAAAAAATCAAGACGTCGTCGAGGTAAACAATGACGGACGTATACAGGAGGTCACGTAGCACCTCGTTCATCAAGTTTTGGAACACCGCTGGGGCATTGCAGAGACCGAAGGGCATGACGAGGTACTCGTAATGGCCGTCCCTGGTATTAAAGGCGGTCTTCCACTCGTCGCCCGGTCGAATTCGTACGAGGTTGTACGCCCCTCTCAGATCCAGCTTGGTGAAAATGCGAGCCCCCTGTAGGCGATCCAGGAGCTCCGGAATCAGAGGTAATGGATAGCGATCTCGTCGGGTAATCTGGTTCAGGCCCCGGTAATCAATACAGGGCCGAAGAGACCCATCCTTTTTGGCCACGAAGAAGAAGCCGGCTCCAGCCGGAGAGTTAGAGGGTCTGATGAACCCTCGGTCCAGGTTCTCTTTAATGTAGGCAGACATAGCCTTGGTCTCTGGTAAGGACAGAGGATATACTCTCCCACGAGGGGGCGTAGTGTCCGGGAGCAAGTCGATTGCACAATCAAACGGGCGATGCTCTGGGAGTAACTCTGCCTTCTCTTTAGAAAAGACATCCTGGAAAGCCTGGTACTGGGGTGGAACCGTCAGAGTAGTCAGGAGTGGAAGCATCCGTAGTGGACGAGCAGGAAGACAATGGCGGGCGCAGTCTGAACCCCACGACGTGATCTGGAGCGAGGACCAGTCGATCACTGGAGAGTGTTTTCTTAGCCAGGGCAGTCCGAGGACGAGTGGGTGAATGGACCTCTCGAGGATGAGGAAAGAGATCTCCTCCTTATGAAGAAGGCCAACCTGAAGCTGAAGCGGACCTGTACGAGTAGATATGGTCCCCGGGAGGGGAATCCCCTGGATGGATGACACTCGCAAGGGTGGTTCCTGGGGCAAGACTTTGAGTTGTAACTGCTGCACCAAGTCTCGGAGGATAAAATTCCCCCCGGACCCGGAGTCGAGGAGCGCCAGGGTATCGAAACCCCCTCCAGGAAGACAGAGTTTAGCTAGAACAGTACATGGGGAGTCCGGAGAGATACTGCCTAGAGTCAACTCCCCACTAGACTCTAGGTTCTGGCGTTTCCCGGCCGTTCTGTGCAGCGAGCTAGGAAATGCCCCTTACCACCGCAGTAGAAACATAGCCCCTGTGAGCGTCGATGCCTTCGTTCTTCGGCCGAGAGAGGACCCCGACCCAACTGCATGGGTTCCTCCGGTGGATGAGCCGCGGCCATAGAAGGTGAAGTTCGAACCCGGGGTGGCGTGGTTCGACGCCCGGACAATCCCTGGCCGGACCTTCGCTCACGAAAACGGCGCTGGATGCGCCAGTCCACGCGTCCATCCAGTTCTATGAGTTCCTGTAGGTCATCCGGAAGATCCCGGGCCGCGAGTTCGTCCTGGAGCCGGGGAGACAGACCCTCCAGGAAAATCCCGTGTAAGCTGTCCTCTCCCCAGGCTAGCTCAGTAGCCAGAGTCTGGAATTCCATCGCAAATTCTTCCAAGGGGCAATTGCCTTGTCTCAGCTGGAGGAGTTCTGAGGCAGCTGTGGAGGCCCGGGATGGTTCGTCAAAGATCCTCCGGAAGACTTTGACGAATTGCACGAGGTTGTTCAAGCGGGAGTCTTGGCGCTCCCACAGAGAGGAAGCCCAAGCCAAGGGTTTCCCGTCCAGGAGGGAAATAATGTAGGTCGTCTTAGACCGATCCGTGGTGAACTGCGCCGGCAGGAGGTCAAAGCGGATATAGCAGTGGTTGAGGAATCCCCGACACGCCTTCGGATCTCCTGAGTACCTGGGGGGTGCTGGCATCTGAAGACAGAAGAACCCGGGTTAAGCTGAGCCGTGGATGCTGCGGGGCGAACGGCGGAGGCACCCTCTACGCGATCCGCCAGGCGTTGAACAGCTGACATTAACGTGTCGAGGCAGGATTGCTGTTGCTGCAGCTTCTGGGCTATGCCTGGGATCGCCTTTAGACCGGCAAGGTCCGCCGGGTCCATGGCCTTGCAATCTGTTGGATTCGTGGACCCTTGGACCGATCGGAACCAGATGACGAGCCGCTGAGTGAGGTGGCAGCGGAAGTCCCGATCGGAAGGCGGCAAGGACCGAGTTCTGAGTGGCTGAAGTGGGGTCCCGGAAAGCCCTATGCGACCAAGGGCTGTGGCAAGGAAGGACGAAACGGTGAAGCTGGTATGATGGTGAGAAGATCTTCGCCCTGGAAGCCGAGCCTCCCCCGAGAGGAGCTCGTAGGAGTTCGGCCGCTGGGACTTAGGAGATTCACCCTGGAAGCCGGCGTCCCCCCAGGAGGAGCCCGTAGGGACCCGGCCGCTGGGACTTAGGAGAGCCCGCGGGGGGCGGAGTCAGATGGAGTCCGAATTAGTCGCTCACCAGTCCAGAGTCGTGTGCCAGGGAATCGTCGCTTGCCAGTCCGGGATCAGAAGCCAAAGGATCGCTGTAAGCCACACCAGGGTCCGAGAGCCGGGAGTCGTCGTAAGCCAGTCCGAGGTCTAGAGCCAGAGGGAACACCGTAAGCCGCGCCGGGTCAGAAGCCAAGAGTCGTCGTAATCCAGTCCAGAGTCAGGAGCCGAGAGTCACCGTAAGCCAGTCCGAGATCAGGAAGCACAGGGAAGCAAGAGGATCAGGAACGCAGCAACTGGAGACAGGGTAAACCTGGGAACCTCGTTGCAAGGCACTGGAGGAGAGCAGCTGCAGGGCTTAAGTAGCCCTGCAGCGTCTGACGTCATCGGAGGCAGTCCTGAGTGTTTCCCTCGCTGGCCCCTTTAAATTGAAGGCTGAGACGCGCGCGCGCGTCTAGGGGGCGGGGCCAGCCGCGGAAGGACGCCGGCTGCTCCAGCGGGGCGGAAACGGAGCAGAAGAGGGCCCTGCAGGCCCGGGCGAAGCTGCCCGATGTCGGGGCTGACGCGAAGGAGGTCCCCGGAGGCCTGGGGGACGCGGGAAGACACCGAGGCCGCGACCGGGTAGGCAACGATCCCGGGGCCGCCCCGGGATCGCAACACCCTTATCTTGTGCCTATAAAGTTACTGTTTTCTTCTATTAATTAATATCATATGTTCCTAAATATCACATATTCACTTGAGTTATGCACTGCTATTCATTCTATTTTATGCTTGTGAATGTACTATTATTGCTCTCCTATTATCAAATGTCAACCGATGTGACGTTTTTCACTAAATGAATGTCGGTATAGAAAAATCGCAAATAAATAAATAAATAAAGTGTTGCTCGTTTGGTTATTTAAATAAATGTGGGCGTTTTTTGGAAGGTGCTCAACTGTGTGTTAGTATTTCTCACCTTTTCCTTTCTCTTTCTTTCCATATCTTCTACCTCCACACCTCCCACAACATCGCCTGCTCTAACAGCTCCTTCTTCTCCATCAGTAACCTGCAACATATCTTGTTGATTGAACTCTTGAAGTTGCATGTTCACTAACAAGTTAATATCTGCTCCAAAGTGAGTGTTAAATTATAGGCCTTGGTGAACAATGAACATGTGGTAGATAGCACACCGCACTATTTCCGTATGCCCACTAAATCTTAATTTGCATGTCATTCTTTCATTTACATGCGCGTGTGAACTAATTTTAGTACATGCCTGCAAACATCAGCGGGAACGCCTTTAACATGCACATTAGGATTAGTGCATAGTGTGCTATTCCGCATGCCCGCTAAATGGCCTTAACATGCACGCTCAGCTTTAGTGCATTAACCCTACAGTATAATTATTTTCTTTTTAAACCTCTTACACAATAACCTGCATCTCAGCCTAAATCAACTTAATTCTGGGCCTCCGACCAATAACTTTCAGGCACATTTTGTATTTCTGTGGATAATCCTTGTGGAGTATCCTTATTGGTGAGGAAGTCATCCAGCTTCAGTTATGTTTCCTGCAAGTATATAAAGTGAAAACGCCTGATTTCTACTTTAGGTGCATCTGTACTGGCGGATGCCCATTGATCCCAATTCATCTTAAACGCATATAATGCAGTGAAAGAATTAAACAGTAATATATGGACTTTATGTACACACACACACATACATGTTAGGTAAAAAAAAAAAAACAAGCGATTCTTAGAACCAGTGGAACAGCTTTGGTGGTAGTAATGCAAGTGGAGAATGCTTAAAATTCTTGCTTGTCTGGTTCTTGTTTTTGGAACTCAACTTTAATTCTTGAATATATGTGAATTGCAATTTTTCCCCTTGCAATGCAAAACTTTCTTTCTCCAGCTTCCCATCAAGTTCTAGTCAGCAAAAGCATGCAATGCAAATGCATATTTAGAATTCACTAATCCTTTTGTATTTTAGGAAAGGGGCACTGGCATTTTGGGATATGCATACTTTGGATTCCCCTGGTGTGAGTCTGTGTGTTTGGGTGGGGGAGGGGTGACTGGTGAAAGAGGAAGTGACGGGTGAATGTATGGGGTGACAGGTGGGAGAGAGTCTGGTTGGGGTGGTGACTGGAGAGAGAAAGGTAGCCTGGTGTGTGTGTGGGGGGGGGGGGGGGAGGTAACCTGTCACCCCATACAATTACCCCAGTCACCCACCCACCCACCCACACCAGGCTGCCTCTCTTTCCCACATGTCACCCCATATAGTCACCCCAATCACTTCCCCCTCTCACTAGTCCCACACCACACACAACAGGCTCTCACCAGTCACTACCCCAAGCAGTCTCTCTCTCACCTGTCACCCCATACAGTCACCGCAGTCACTCCCCCTCTCGCTAGTCCCCCCCCCCCCCCCATACCAGGCTGCATCTCTCTCACCAGTCACCAGCTCAACCAATTTCTCTCCCCCACCTGTCATCCGAAACAGCCACCCCAGTCACTCTCCCTCTCACCGGTCGCACCCCACATACCAGGCTGCCTCTCTCTCTTACCAGTTACCACCCCAACCAGTCTTTCTCCTATCTGTTACCCCATACAATCACCCCATTCACCCCCTCTCACCACTCACCACTCCAATCGGTCTCTCTCCCACCTGTCACCCCATATAGCCACTTCAGTCTTGCCCCCTCTCACCAGTCACCTCCATACACAATAGGCTGTCTCTCTCTCTCATCAGTCACTACCCCAAGCAGTCTCTCTCCTACCCGCCACCCCATTCATTCACCCCAGTCACTTCTCCTCTCACCAGTTATCACCCTCCCACCCAAATACACAGACAGACACCAGGGGAATTAAAAGTATGCATGAACAAAAATGCCAGGGCCCCTTCCCTAAAATATAAGGGGATTGGAAAATTCAAAATATGCATCTGCATTACATGCTTTTGCATTTGCTGACTAGAACATGATGGTGTTATTTATTATATCAATTGTTTATGTTTGTTACCAGGCACTGGCCACTCCCCCATAAATACCACCTTGCAACCTTGGCAAAACAAACAAGTAACTATGGGAATGCATAATCATAACTCCAGCTAACAAACTGCTCCCCCAATTGACACTTTTTAACTGACTGCTAACATTTTCAGTTAGTGCACACTAACACCTGGTTAGTGCGCACTAACACAAAATACTAATTTTTATGAAATTTTGTCATTTTTTTTTTTCGTTTCGTGGCACTCCCAAAAAGAGAGAAAATAATCAATTTCATTGCCATTATCTATTTCGTTTAAAGTGATTGCAAATCCCTACTACCTGGAACTGCCTAGTGGTCCCCCCATGCAGATACTAGCCAACAGCAACGCTGCTTAGCCAAGTACTCACAGGAAGCACAATGAGATGATGAGAGTGCTGGCCTAAGTGTTTCCCCAGAATGTCAATGATTGATCGAGTCAAAAAGATTTCATGCAACAAATAGCTATATTAAGACATCAAAGTGGCTAACCAGAACACAAAGCTGACCATCAATTGCTGTAACCAATGGTAACCATGATGGCTGAAAACAGTGATGTGAGAGCAAAGGCACAGAAGAAAAAGAAACTGGAGCAGGAGTGGGAGTGGGAGCCGTAAGAGGAAGCGTGAGGGGTATTTTACTGAAGTGATAATCCCAGAAGGCTGTGGCATTTGCCTGCATTTTATGCCCTGTCTGAGGGAGTTGAGGTCCTGAAGCACTAAATAGGGAATCATTGCTGTTATACTGAAAACTAATCTATTTTATCCTACATTTTGAGTTGAAGATGGCAAGGCCTGAGACAGCCTGGCAGTGGAGATGGTGGAGCTCGTTACTGTGCCTATTTTGATAGTGAGATTCGTATACAGGATGGTGGTAGGAAAGGAGTGGTGAAGAAGTGTAGAAGACATGGGGGGAGGGGGGCTGCCTATGGGAATTTTGTATGCACTTCTACCCAACTGGGTAGAACTGGATCTCAACTGGGCTGACTATGCGGATTCCTTTTGGTCTTTATCTGCCGTCATTTAATAATGCACTAGGCCAGTTTTACTGCCGATACTTTTTTTTTTAAAGATGAATATTAGCAGCAGCGAAGTGAAATAATTTCTAGTGGACTCATACATTTCACTCTGCTCTAACTGAGCATTGTGTGCAGTTAATGATAGAGGGGCGGATCAGGGGTACAGAAGCAGAAATAGACAGACTGTATAGGTAATTACATTTGATTTCAGAGCTGGAGACCTCTTTGATGTCAGTATCAAGACTCTGTGAGTGAGACATTTGAAAGAAGAAGAGGGGAATAATTATCTACAATTCTAGCTCACACACATACACATTAACAATAAACCCTCACAGCACTGTACAGTATATACTGTATACAAATGATCATGATATAAACAAGTAAACAGAAAACAATGTTAATTACCTTTGCATTTTATGGGATGGGTTCTATAAAACAAATGCTTTTTTTTTTTTTATTACGAATCCTAACAGATGTTCTTCTTTCCGTTCCTTGACACCATGCCACGATGAGGCAGACACAGAATGAGACAGACATGATGAGCATGTGAATATCAAGGAAGCGGCTGACAGGAATAACTATGTGAAAGTTCTCAGAGCGTCTTCCCTTACAATACTCATGTGACCTTTCAGCGGTGCAGATCGCAAGATGAATAGCGCAGTGACTGTAGACCCATTTGATTCAAAACAATCCTGGATGAAGAAAAAAAAAAAAACCAGAAGTGAGAGGGGAGTGCTACAGCAATGGACCTGCACCTACTGCAAACTCAGAAAAACAAAAGCACAACAATTAGGCTGAGAAATGTTTATTAGCCTATGTTGGCATAAGATGATTGTACTAGCAGTGGAGAAAGGAATGCATTTGGAAATGGACCTATTCTGTTGCACAAGCTGGAGTGTCTGAATTAAGTTCTCAGCATCTTGGTGCATTCCAAAGGCTACATCAGAGGGTATTAAGGGAACTGAAGCGAAATTCTGGCAGCTCTGCCGTCTGATCTTTTCAATGCATCTTTAGAGTGGAGTGGTCCCAAAAGACTGGAGACAAGTAAATGTGGTTTCTCTTCACAAAAGTTAGAAATAAAGAGGAGACTGGAACTACAGGCCAATTGGTCTGAACTCTGCTAAAACAAGAGGATAGATTCGTTTTTGGAATCCAGTGGATTACAGGATCTGAGGCAGCATGGTTTATTTATTTATTTTATTTATTTATTTAACATCTTTATATACCGAGGTTCTAGTAACAATGTTACTAACCACTTCGGTTTTCATATAACATTGAAATGACTTAACACGTGACGTGTGTCTTACAGAGAACAAGGAAAATGAGGAACTTGGAAATAATTGAATTAAATAGCACATTATAAAATACATCATTTTAAATAACAGAAATCTTATAAACTAGAGATTAGGATCAATCATGTAACAAGTGGTTGAATATTGGCAGGAGGGAATTGAAATTAATTCTAGGATTATTAAAGAATTGTCCAGGAAGGGAGGGTGTAAGTAAAGTCCAGCTCAGACTTAGGCTTGTGTGAAAAGCCAGGTTTTGAGTCTTTTTTTGAATGTGATGGGGCATTGTTCGAGCCTAAGGTCTGAAGGGAGAGAGTTCCATTGGTTAGGACCTGCTGTGGAGAAGGCTCTTTTGTTTGAAGATATTTTGAATGGAGGGGTTTTTAGAGAGCCTTTTTGTGCAGATCTCAACGGACGGGAGGATGAATGTAGCTGCAATGGGATCCTGAGGTCGAGGTGATAGATTTATGGATGGTTGAGAGGGTTTTGTAGAGGATTCTATATTTTATAGGGAGCCAATGGAGATTCTTTAAAATTGGAGTAATGTGGTCCCTTTTTTTTGCTTTAGTTAGAATCCTAGCAGTGGCATTTTGGAGCATTTGTAGAGGTTTTAGGGAGATAGCTGGGAGACCAAGTAAAAGAGAATTGCAGTAATCAATTTTTGAGAATATGATTGCTTGCAAAACTGATCTGAAATCATGGGGGTGAAGTAAAGGTCTGAGTCTTTTTAAGACTTGGAGTTTGAAGAAGCATTCTTTCACGGTGTTACTGATAAAGCTTTTGAAATTCAGTTGGTTATCCATGGTGACTCCTAGGTTTCTGACCCGGGGAGATAGAGAAGGTGGTGCTGGAGGATGAGTGTTGGGGAGCTGGTAGTTGCCATCTTGGGTGATTAGGAGGAATTCAGTTTTGTTGGCATTGAGAATTAAGCAGAGATCAGCAAGGAGATTGGATATGGAGAGGAAGCATGAATTCCAAAAATGAAGGGTTTCTTGCAGAGATTTGGTAATTATTGTCAGACAAACCTAATTCATTTCTTTGGCTAGGCGACCAGAGAGTTAGATCATAGGAGAGCACCAGATGTAGTGTACTATGATTTCAGGAAGACCTTTGTCACAGCGACTTATAAATAAACTGAGCCCCCTAGGTATAGGCCCTAAAGAGTCTGACTGGGTTAGAAACTAGTTGAGTGGGAGGTGACAAAGGATAGAGGTAAATGGAGTTCAAGTGGAGGAATGGAGATGACCAGTGATGTGCTTACATGAATCAATCGTCAGTTCAAAATTTTCATATGCAATATGATAGGAAAACCATTGGGTTCATTTTCCCTGTTTGCAGATGATACCACTGTCACAGGTCAGATACCCTGGAAGGTTTGGAAAACATGAGGAAGGATGTAGTGTAGTTTGAGGAATTGTCTAGAGCAGCGGTTCTCAACCGGTGTGTCGCGCACCCGCTGCTCTTCCCCTCCCTTTCACCTCAGCGAGACGAACACTGCTGCCGTTCCTGCCCGGGCTATCAGCACCCACAAGCCCCGAGGGGAACGGCAGCAGTGTTTTGTGGAAGCCGGCAACAGTAACGTGACCTTTTCTTCTTCTCGCCCCTGTGGCCCGGAAGAGGAAGCGATGTCTATCGGGCACGTGGGAAGAAGAAAAGGCCATGCCTGCATGCCCCAGCCCTGACCTCCCCTTCTCTTGCCAGTGCGACACCTGCAAGAATATATAAAATTATAATAATCAAACTGCAAAAAAAAAAAAAGGCTGGGGTGGGGGAGAAAAGAATAAAATTACAATCTCAGCTGATTGCTCTGTGCCGTGATCGATCGCAGCACAAGCAAACAGCTGAGTGCTGCCTTCTTAGCGCTCTGGGGCTGGGGAGGTTGCTCCTGCTGCAGTTTCCAGCCTGTCAGGACTCTGCTTTTATTAGCAGCATACCGGCTACCTTGTGCTGTAGCTGCTATGTGTGCTGTGGGTGGGGGTGAGTGAGACAGAGAGTGAGTCAGCATGAGTGTAAGTATGAGAGAATGTGTGTGTAAGTAAGAGAAATGTGTGAGAGCAAGAGACTGCTCAGGAAAGTCACTGGTGTGTGTGAGAGAAAGAGATTGGTCAGGCAGGTGACTGGTGTGTGTGTGTGTGTGTGTGTGTGTGTGAGAGAGAGATTGATCAGGCAGGTGACTGGTGTGTGTGTGTGTGTGTGTGTGTGAGAGAGAGAGATTGATCAGGCAGGTGACTGGTGTGGGTGTGTGTGTGTGTGTGTGTGTGTGTGTGAGCAAGAGAAATTGGGCAGGCAGGTGACTGGTGTGAGAGAGAGAGAGAGATTGGTCAGGCAGGTGACTGGCGTGTGTGTGTGTGTGAGTGTGTGTGTGTGTGTGTGTGTGTGTGTGTGTGAGAGAGAGATTGATCAGGCAGGTGACTGGTGTGTGTGTGTGTGTGAGAGAGATTGATCAGGCAGGTGACTGGTGTGGGGGTGTGTGTGTGTGTGTGAGAGAGAGAGATTGATCAGGCAGGTGACTGGTGTGTGTGTGTGTGTGTGTGTGTGTGTGAGCAAGAGAAATTGGGCAGGCAGGTGACTGGTGTGAGAGAGAGAGAGAGATTGGTCAGGCAGGTGACTGGTGTGTGTGTGTGTGTGTGTGTGTGTGAGCAAGAGAAATTGGGCAGGCAGGTGACTGGTGTGAGAGAGAGAGAGAGAGATTGGTCAGGCAGGTGACTGGTGTGTGTGTGTGTGAGAGAGAGAGATTGGTCAGGCAGGTGACTGGTGTGAGAGAGAGAGAGAGATTGGTCAGGCAGATGACTGGTGCATGTGTGTGTGTGTGTGTGAATGAGATAGACTAGTCATGGGCCCTAAGGAAGAAGAACGTGAGGTCAGAGCTTCAGCAGCCCTTGCTGCTTCTGGTATGTGCTATTGGCCTACAAGGGAAAGGAGTAGGAGAGTTACTGGAGAGGGTAAGTAAAGGTGACTTTTTAAGTTTATCTTTCTTGATTGACTGCCATTTTAATTATTAGGTATTATGTTATGTGTCTGCTGTTAGAAATAGTTTATTGGTGTTTGGAGAATTTTTAATAATTTTGAACATTTTTAATGATTGTATGTTCCATTTATTAGTTGTTTTGAAACATTTATTATATTTTAGTTTTAGATTATTTTATATTTCTCGGGGAATTGATAAATAGAAATGTGGAGACAAAAACTGAACAGGAAACAACAAGAAGCCAAACACTTTATGCAGTAAAACAACGCAAAAACAAAAATATTAGCTTTATGGTCATTTTATTCTATATTTGGTGAGGTCTGTCTGTGTTCTGCATGTGTGACCCAGCTAAGGGTGTTCTGCGAGCTTGTAGTTTCTTGGTAGAGATCTATAGCAGCTTGGCTTGTTCTCTTTTCCTAATAGGAGGTGTATTGGTGTTTAGGACCTGTGTAATTTTTGCAGTGCTGCCTTTTCATAGGTAGGGTTATTACCGTTTGAGTGCCATAATGCAGGTGTAACTTTGTGCACATTAGTTTGTGTACATTATTTCAGATCCTGGAAGTCTGAAGTGCTATATTTTTGTTTTGCACAGAATGCAGAGTTGCTTTTTTAGGTTTCCATTCCAGTTTCTGTTTCCATATTTGTAATTTGTGGTCTTTCTGTACTTGGTGTGTGTGACTGAGTTGAAGTATTTTACCAGCATGTAGGCATTTGTATCAATATTATTTATTGTGTTTTCTCAATAGAACATGCATTGGTGGTAAATTACTGTTTTTTCATAAGGAGGTCTATTGCACCTGGTAGGAGAGAGTGTTTATGTTGCTGTTATTGAGATGTCACCAGAAATATATTTTTTTGTATGGTAAATTGAATGGGGAATGTCCTAGTTTTGCTCTGCACCCATTGTTGGGGGTCGAGGGGGTTCCTGTGGAATGCAGAGTGTTTGTTTACATTTAGCCCCGTGATGGTCACAAGTTCAGGGTGTCACGCATGTGAGAACCATCTGTGAGGTGTGTCCCGACGGAAAAAAGGTTGAGAACCACTGGTCTAGAGTCTGGCAGCTAAGATTTAATGCTAAAAAAAATGCAAGGTCTTGTATATTCAGGTTGTTAAAACCCATGGGAACAATATAGAAGAGGGCGTGAAGTTCTGTGCACAAAACAAGAGAAGGATGTAGGAATGATCATTCATATCTAATGATATTATGGTGGCCAAACAGCTAGATAAGGCAAGGCAAAAGCCAGAAGGATACTTGGATGCATAGGAAGAGGAATAGCAAGCAGGAAAATGGAGGTGAAATCTCATTTGGAGAACTAAGTACAATTTTGTAGACTGCACTTTCAATAGGATATTAGCCAGATGGTGTCAGTCCAGAGGGCAGCAACTAAAATTGTCAATAGTCTTCATCCTATGGGGATAGACTTAAAGATTATAAACATGTATACCCTGGTGGAAAGGAGGAGAAGGGAAGATATGATAGAGGCATTTAAATATCTCCAAGGATTAAATGCAAGGAGGCAGAGCCCTTTGAATGGAAAGAAGGCTGTAGTTAGAACGAGCGGTCAGGAGATGAGACTGAAAGGGGGGTAATATCAGGAGTAATATCAAGAAATAGTTTTTCATGGAGAGGGTGGTGGACACATGGAATAGCCTCTAAGTCGAGGTGGTAGAGATAGGGTGTTCAAGAGAGCTGGAGTTCAAGAGAGCATGGGACAAGCATAGAGAATACGTAAGGGAGAGGAAGGAATTATAGAGTTAATTGAAAGGTGTGGATGTGCAGCCTGAATAGGGTGCATGGTCTTCCTCTGCTGTCATGTTCTATATTTCTATATCTTTTATACCTACTAGCAGGCGAAAGTGGTTTTTTTCACGCAATACACAATTAAGCTGTGGAATTTGTCGTCAGAGGATATGGTCAAAGCATTTAGCATAGCAGGGTTTAAAAGGGGTTTGGAGAAGTTCCTGGTGGAAAAGGCCATAAACAGTTATTAGCCAAGGAGTATTCTGGGAACCTCACTGTTATCCCTGGGAGTAAGCGACAAGAAACTGGATCTACTCTTTGGGATCTGCTGGGTACTTCCTAATGACCTGTTTTATTGTGTGTTTTTTCTTAAGAAAAGGTATGCATGTTTTCTGTTGTGATCATGATGGGCTAGGGAAACAGTTAATATATTTTAAGTAAATAAATTAAAATAAATTAGACACCATTAGAGGCAGGATGTTAGGCCCGATGGACCCTTGATCTGACCAGCATGGCACATGTTATGTTATGTTCTTAATGCGTGAACGGCTACTGACTTGTCTTGGCTGGATTTCTGACAGTTTAAAAGCGATCCAAGTTGAATTTTGAATTTACATGTTAACATGCTAACAAGACTAACACTGAATTTACATTTTAACATGCTAACAAGACTGCCACTGTAATTTTCAAAGGAAAATGCAAATGTAATTGTAACATACTATCACAGCAATCTGATAGAGGTCTTTAATATCGTGTGAGGTCTTGAACGAGTAGATGTGCATCGGTTATTTACACTTTCGAATAATAGAAGGACTAGGGGGCACTCCGTGAAGTTAGCATGTGGCACATTTAAGACTAATCAGAGGAAAGTCTTTTTCACTCAATGCACAATAAAGCTCTGGAATTTGTTGCCAGAGGATGTGGTTAGTGCAGTTAATGTAGCTGGGATCAAAAAAGGTTTGGAAAAGTTCTTGGAGGAGAAGTCCATTAACTGCTATTAATCAAGTTTACTTAGGGAATAGCCACTGCTATTAATTGCATCAGTAGCATGGGATCTTCTTAGTGTTTGGGTTCTTGCCAGGTTCTTGTGGCCTGGATTGGCCACTGTTGGAAACAGGATGCTGGGCTTGATGGACCCTTGGTCTGACCCAGCATGGCAATTTCTTATGTTCTTATCTACACATTTTAAGTTCAGATATTGTGGGTAAAACCTATTGGCAATTCAATAGCATATATTGTAGCACTTAGATTTTCCTTTAAAAATGACTCTGTATATGTTCAGTGTTATGTGCAGCACTATTCGTCTGAAAGAATTGAAAGCACATGCAAAAACATTTACTGACTTTCTAAAAAAAAAAAACAATGCTGGTTTTGTGCAATAGCAATAGATTTTTCCCTTCCTTGTGTCAGCGTGGCTTAATCAAAGGTAGGCTTTCATCCATGATCTTCTGTAGTCCTTTATTGAAAGAAGTAGGAACTGTGTTGTGCGATGCAGTATTTAAAAATAAATATCAGCAAACTGACTACAAACTGGGAAACGATCAGCGTGCCTTTCAGATAACATGACACTGAGCGGAGGCGTCGCTAGGTACTTCGAAGATCCAGGGGCAAGAGCCCATAGGTTCTTTCTCTCCCCATCAGTGTTCTGAACTTTTCCATAGACCAGGACTGGACACAATGACTGGGGGGTGGGGGAGTGAGGGACCTGATAAATTAGCATAAATTTGCTACCATTGCCCCTGTAACTGACTCCCTTCTCATGTCCCTCTTTTCCTTCTATTCTCCCATCCCCATAATAGTGGCCATGAACAATCTACCAACGTATCAATAGAACAGCAGGATCATCAATGACGAGTGATGCACTTATGAATCCACTTTAAACACCAGGGCCCCAATATTCAGCAGCACTGGCCAGGTAAGCAACTTAGCAGGATATGACTTATCCAGCTAATTTACAAGGGATATTCAGCAGTCAAAGTGCTGCTTAGCCAGGTAAGTTAAATCCATCTAAATTAGATCAGCTGTATGGCTGATATAACTTATCTGATTAACAATGAATATCACTACTTATCTAGTTAAGTTAACCGGGTATGTAAAGCTGCCCAGATCTGCCCACTGCCCACCCATAAATTGGCTGGCTAAAAGATAGCCGGATAAGTCACTTATCTGGCTATCTAGCTGTTGCCGATATTCAGCAGACTGCTAGATAGCCAGATAAGTCCTACTTATCCGGCTATCCAGAGCTAAATGTGCTTTCAATATCGGGCCCCATAAGAATGATGGACCATAATCTGCATAGATAAATGCATTCCATTAATTATGTGAACATATAAGTATTATGGCAGTATTGCGTATTTTTTCCTAATGTTATAGAAAAAACAGACAGACCTTCGCCAAATACAGAATAAAGAGACCATAAAGTGTAAACAGAAACATGCAAACAAAAAGTGAACTGCAAACTGCAACAATCCATTGCAGTGCAATAATAGAAAAACAGAAACATCATCATTCCACAAAAAACACCAAATAAAATCAAGAAATATAAAACATAATAATAGTAAAACCATATTCATAAAAAGAATAAATATTTCAATAAGCAGTCAAAAACAATATCCAATAATTAAAAACTCATACAAATTTTCCCAAACACCAAGTAAACATTTCAAAAAAGAAGACAGATTAAATAACGTGCATAATTACAACAAATATGGTTAAAAATAATTCCCTACTCTCCTGCATGAAAGTCACATAAGTACAAACTAAGAGGTTTATATCAAGTAAGCTGGGGAGTGGGAAAGTTATCAGGGTAAACTTATCCAGATAAGTTTACCTGGATATTCAGTGGGTGTATTCAGCAGACCACCAGTGAAGTGGTCTGCTGAATACACCCAGATAATGTTAGAGTTACCTGGATAAAGTTATGTGGATAACTTTAGGACAGCCCTCTGGAACAACCAGACTTACCTGGATAACTTTATCCAGATAGTGCTGCATAAACAGTTTTAAAAAGGATTAAAACGTGGCTTTTTCAGGAGGCATATTCCAATCAGCCGTGAAGTCTGTTTTATACTCTATTTTACTGTTTAATGTTTTATGTATTAACATTCCAATTTTATTGCTTTAGGTTTTAGGTAGTTTAGAGTTCATACAGTAGCTTATTTTAGGAGAAAGGAGGTAGAGTGAACAGGAGTTTTTGATGTATTTTAGGATTATTTTATGTAATGCTGCTATCGGTTGTAATTTAAGTTTTGTATGTATTTTATTTGATTGTTTTATTGTTTATAATATATTTATTTCTGTGAACCGTTGCAATGGAACCCGAGTGACGGTATATAAGACCCAATAAACTGAGCTCCACTCCTAGAATGCCTCATCCCCACCTTCTTTTTATCCCACTAAATTTTGTGCACGTAATTTATTTTATTTGTTAGATTTCTTGTTTGCCATTCCCCAAGGCCCAAAGTGAAGATTACAATACATACAACAAAAACACATTTTATAAACATAAAGCCATCAATTAATAACAGCCATAAAATAAACAGACAATAATGATTTATCCAGATACAATTTTAATAAAGTTACCTTGACAAATCTTTTGAATATGGACCTCTAACTATCAAAAAGGAAGGCAGTGAAAACTATCCTTTTGAATGGATTTTCTTTCACTTTTCAAAATTGAAAATGGCCTCACCTTTACCAGGTCAGGTACATTTTCAAAAGGGTAGGTGCCAAGGTCTTGCTCTACCATTGCCACAAATCTGGACTCAATAAGTGAATTTTCATGGAAGTTACTATTTATTTATTTACTAGACAAACGTGCCCAGCATTGCTAGGGTAGTCTGGTCTATAACAGCCTCTGTGTGTGTGTGTGTGCGTGCCTGTGCATATGCCTGTGTGTGTGTGTGTATGTGTGTGTGTTTGTGCATGTGTATATATTTGCCTATGTGTGTAAGTGTGTTTCTGTGTGTATGTGTGTGGTGCGCATGCGTGCATGTGAGACTGTGTGCATATGAGTGTTTGTGTGCAACAGTGCTTTGCAGACAGAGCATATTGTTTTTGCACATTGTTCCAGCACTTACACTGTTCCAGCAGACATGACAGTATGATTGACATGACTAACCAACCAACACAAGGCTTATATAGATAGATAGATAGATAGATGATAGATAGATAGATAGATAGATAAAAACATAAGAAATTGCCTTGCTGGGTCAGACCAAGGGTCCATCAAGCCCAGCATCCTGTTTCCAATAGAGGCCAAACCAGGCCACAAAAACCTGGCAAGTACCCAAACACCAAGAAGATCCCATGCTGCTGATTCGATTAAAAGTAGTGGCTATTCCCTAAGTCAACTTGATTAATAGCAGTTAATGGACTGGACTTCTCCAAGAACTTATCCAAACCTTTTTTGAACCCAGCTACACTAACTGCACTAACCACATCCTCTGGCAACAAATCCCAGAGCTTAATTGTGTATTGAGTGAAAAAGAATTTTCTCCGATTAGTCTTAAATGTGCTACTTACTATCTTCATGGAATGTGTCCTAGTCCTTCTATTATAAAGTGTAAATAACCGATTCACATCTACTCGTTCAAGACCTCTCATGATCTTTTTTTTTCAAAATAATTTTTATTGCCAGGAAAACGACATACACATGGGTACAGATAGTTATATAAACAGTGCACAATACGAACTTTAACATAAGTATAACTACACAGCAAGTGATCCCACTGTGAGTGTGTTCCCTGTTTTGCTTTTGTTCACTACTCCCCTCCCACCCCCGATATCTAATAACTAGACCTCTATCATATCCCCCCTCAGCTGAATAGCCCTAACCTCTTCAGCCTTTCTTCATAGGGGAGCTGTTCCATCCCCTTTATCATTTTGGTTGCCCTTCTCTGTACCTTCTCCATCGCAACTATATCTTTTTTGAGATGCGGCGACCAGAATTGTACACATAGAAACATAGAAACATAGAAATGACGGCAGAAGAAGACCAATAGGCCCATCCAGTCTGCCCAGCAAGCCTCACACTTCTTTTTTTCTCATACTTATCTGTTTCTCTTGGCTCCTAGTAACCTTTGGTTCTATTTCCCTTTCACCCCCACCATTAATGCAGAGAGCAGTGATGGAGCTGCATCCAAGTGAAATATCAAGCTTGATTAGTTAGGGGTAGTAACCGCCGCAATAAGCAAGCTACACACATACTTATTTATTTACCCAGATTATGTTATTCAGCCCTTATTGGTTGTTTTTTTTCTCCCCTACCGTTGTAGCAGAGAGCTATGCTGGATAAGCATGAACTATTAGTTTTACTTCTCCCCTGCCGTTGAAGCAGAGAGCTATGATGGATATGCGTGAACTATTAGTTTTACTTCTCCCCTGCCGTTGAAGCAGAGAGCTATGCTGGATATGCGTGAACTATTAGTTTTACTTCTCCCCTGCCGTTGAAGCAGAGAGCTATGCTGGATATGTGTGAAGTATTAGTTTTACTTCTCCCCTGCCGTTGTAGCAGAGAGCTATGCTGGATTTGCGTGAACTATTAGTTTTACTTCTCCCCTGCCGTTGAAGCAGAGAGCTATGCTGGATATGCGTGAACTATTAGTTTTACTTCTCCCCTGCCGTTGAAGCAGAGAGCTATGTTGGATATGTATTGAAAGTGAAGTATGCATTGAAAGCCACATTATCTATCAACAAATATTGAATAAGCCTAATAATTGGTAATACCTATAGCTTATGAACTCTTCGTTAATTTTACATACTCTTGCCCACCCCTTTTTTTTTTTTTTTTTAAATATGGAGATGGCAGGCCTCCATCCTTCCGCTCCGTGAAGGTGGAACACCAACCACTGGCCACTGGCATCCCGCTCCGTGAATGCCTCTGTGGCTACTGCCGCTCCGTGCAGTGTTTTGCTGCCTCCTCTTTATACACTTCCTCTAGAGCTGATGGATCCACAGTGTTTATCCCACACCCCTTTGAAGTCCTTCACAGTTCTGGACTTCACCACTTCCTCCGGAAGGGCATTCCAGGCATCCACCACTCTCTCCGTGAAGAAATATTTCCTGACATTGGTTCTTAGTCTTCCTCCCTGGAGCTTCAGCTCGTGACCTCTGGTTCTGCTGATTTTTTTCTGACGGAAAAGGTTTGTCGTTGTCTTTGGATCGTTAATACTCAGTATTCAAGATCGTTAATACACAGTATTGGATCGTTAATACACAGTATTCAAGATACACAGTATTCAAGATATGGTCTGTCTCACCATGGAGTGATACAGAGGCATTATGACATTTTCCGTTTTATTAACCATTCCCTTCCTAATAATTCTTAATGTTTTGTTTGCTTTTTTGACTGCTGCAGCACACTGAGCCGACAATATTATCCACTATGATGCCTAGATCTTTTTCCTGGGTGGTAGCTCCTAATATGGAATGTAACATTGTGTAACTACAGCAAGGGTTATTTTTCCCTATGTGCAACACCTTGCACTTCTCCACATTAAATTTCATCTGCCATTTAGATGCCCAATCTTCCAGTCTTGCAAGTTCCTCCTGTAATGTATCACAATCCGCTTGTGATTTAACTACTCTGAATAATTTTGTATCATCCGCAAATTTGATAACCTCACTCGTCGTAGTCCTTTCCAGATCATTTATAAATATATTGAAAAGCACCGGTCCAAGTACAGATCCCTGAGGCACTCCATTGTTTACCCTTTTCCACTGAGAAAATTGACCATTTAATTCTACTCTCTATTTCCTGTCTTTTAACCAGTTTGTAATCCACGAAAGAACATCGCCTCCTATCCCATGACTTTTTAGTTTTCTTAGAAGCCTCTCACGAGGAACTTTTTCAAACGCCTTCTGAAAATCCAAATACACTACATCTACTAGTTCACCTTTATCCTCATGCTTAACCCCTTCAAAAAAATGAAGCAGATTTGTTAGGCAAGACTTCCCTTAGGTAAATCCATGCTGACTGTGTTCCATTAAATCATGTCTTTTTTTTGCTCTATGATTTTGATCTTTAGAATAGTTTCCACTCTTTTTACCAGCACTGAAGTGAGGCTCACTGGTCTAAGGTTTCCCAGATCTCCCCTGGAGCCCTTTTAAATATTGGAGTTACATTGGTCACCCTCCAGACTTCAGGTACAATGGTTGATTTTAATGATAGGTTTCAAATTTTAACTAATTGATCAGAAATTTCATTTTTTAGTCCCTTCATTACCCTAGGATGCATACCATCTGGTCTAGGTGATTTGCTACTCTTTAGTTTATCAATCTGGCCTATTACATCTTCCAGGTTCACAGTGATTTGGTTCATTTTGTCTGACTCATTACCCTTGAAAACCATCTCCGGAACGGGAATCCTCATTAGTAAACACGGAAGCAAAGAATTCATTTAGTCTTTCTACAATGGCCTTATCTTCCCTAAGAGCCCCTTTAACCCCTCGGTCCTCTAAAAGTCTATCCGACTCCCTCACAGGTTTCTTGCTTTTGATATATTTTTAAAAGTTTTTATTATGAGTTTTCGCATCTATGGCTAACTTCATTTCAAATTCTCTCTTCGCCTGTCTTATCAATGTTTTATAATTAACTTGACAATGCTTATGCTTTATCCTATTTTCTTCAGATGGATCCTTCTTCCAATTTTTGAAGGATGTTCTTTTGGTTAAAATAGCCTCTTTCACCTCACCTTTTAACTATGCCAGTAATCGTTTTGCCTTCCTTCCACCTTTCTTAATGCGTGGAATACATCTGGACTGCGCGTCTAGGATTGTATTTTTAAACAATGTCCATGCCTGCTGAACACTTTTAACCTTGCAGATGCACCTTTCAGTTTTTTTCTAACTATTTTCCTCATTTTATCAAAGTTTCCCATTTGAAAGTTTAGTGTTAGAGTTGCAGAATTACTTATTGCCCCCCTTCCAGTTATTAGTTTAAATTTGATTATGTTATGATCACTATTGCCAAGTGGCCCCACCACCATTACCTCTCTCACCAAATCCTGCATTCCACTAATAATTAATTCTAAAATAGCTACCTCTCTTGTTGGTTCCTGAACCAATTGCTCCAAGAAGCAGTCATTTATTACATCCAGGAACTTTATGTCTCTAGCAGGTCCTGATGTTACATTTCCCCAGTCAATTTTGGGGTAATTGAAATCTCCCATTATTACTGCACTGCCAAATTGGTTAGCTTCCCTGATTTCTCTTAGCATTTCATCATCTGTCTGACCATTTTGTCCAACATACATGGGATTTCTACCCATATAGATTCTACTGAGCATTTAGTCTCTTGTATGACCTTTATCCTGTTGGGACTCTATACCCTCCCGGACATAAAGTTGCCACACCCCCACCAAGTTGATCCTCCCTATCATTGCGATATAATTTGTATCCTGATATAGCACTGTCCCATTGGTTATCCTCCTTCCACCAGGTCTCTGTGATGCCAATTATGACAATCTCATCATTTACTGCTATACACTCTCTACCTCTCCTATCTTACTTCTTAGACTTCTGACATTGGCATACAGACATTTGACATTTCAAAGTGTGTTTTGTGTTTGTATTAAAAACCTGCTTTTCAGTTGTTAGGGATAATTTGGAAATCTTTAGCTCAGGTGATTTTTTACATATAGGCACATGGACTACATTTGCTTTCATTGGAACCTCTCTGTTGGGATGCCCTAACTCTCCTGTTTCATTAATATCCTTCAAGGATATATTCCTCCAAACCATGCACTGGTGAGTGACTGTCGGCTTTCCCTCTTGTTCTAGTTTAAAAGCTGCTCTATCTCCTTTTTAAAAGTTAGTACCAGCAGCTTGGTTCCACTCTGGTTAAGGTGGAGCCCATCTTTTCGGAAAAGTCTCCCCCTTCCCCAAAAGTTGCCCCAGTTCCTTACAAAACTGAATTCCTCTTCCCTGCACCATCATCTCATCCACGCATTGAAACTCTGGAGCTCTGCCTGCTTCTGGGGACCTGCACGTGGAACAGGAAGCATTTCAGAGTATGCCACCCTGGAAGTTCTGGATTTCAGCTTTCTACCTAAAATCCTAAATTTGGCTTCCAGAACCTCTCTCCCACATTTTCCTATGTCATTGGTGTCCACATGTACCACGACAGCCAGCTCCTTCCCAGCACTGTCTATAATCCCATCTAGGTGATGCGTGAGGTCTGCCACCTTCGCACCAGGCAGGCAAATTACCAGGCGGTCCTCACGTCCACCAGCCACCCTGCTATCTACATTTCTAATAATTGAATCACCAACTATGATGGCTGGCCTAACCCTTCCTTCCTGGGCAGTAGCCCTGGGAGACTTGTCCTCAGTGCGAGAGGACAATGCATCACCTGGAGAGCAGGTCCTTGCTACAGGATCACTTCCTGCTACACCAGGGTGATGGTCTCCTACTGGAAGACCTTTCTGATCCAAGGCAGCACTGGAGCTGCCAGACTGGATTTGGAACTTGGCTACTATGTCCCTGAGTGTCTCATCAATATATCTCTCTGTCTGCCTCAGCTCCTTCAAGTCTGCTACTCTAGCTTCCAGAGATCAGACTTGTTCCCTGAGAGCCAGGAGCTCTTTGCACTGAGTGCACACATAATATCTCTCACCGGCGGTTAAAAAATCATACATGTGATACTCAATGCAAAAGACTGGAAAGCCCCCCTCTTGCTGCTGGACTGCAAAGGCGATCGGCACCATTTTGAGACGCAAAGGCAATCGGCGCCATTTTGAGACAAAATGGCACCATTTTGAGACGCAAAGCCGATCGGCGCCATTTTGAGACAAAATGGCGCCGATCGCCTTTGCCCTCACTATGTGTGACATAGTGAGGGCAAAGGCGATCGGCGCCATTTTGAGTATTGGCATTGGACGGCTGGCGTGCAGGAGGTCGCTCCCGGACCCCCGCTGGACTTTTGGCAAGTCTTGTGGGGGTCAGGAGGCCCCCCCAAGCTGGCCAAAAGTCCCTGGGGGTCCAACGGGGGTCCCGGAGCGACCTCCTGCACGCCGGCCGTCCAATGCCAGGACTCAAAATGGCACCGATAGCCTTTGCCCATACTATGTCACAGGGGCTACTGGTGCCATTGGTCAGCCCCTGTCACATGGTAGGAGCACAAGATGGCGCCGGTGACCATGTGACAGGGGCTGACCAATGGCACCGGTAGCCCCTGTGACACAGGCTATCGGCGCCATGATGAAACCGGCAAACAAGGGTGTGAGAATGCAGAGATGGCTTCTGGACTCTCCGCTGGACCACCAGGGAGTTTTGGTAAGTCTTGGGGGAGGGGGGTCAGGAGGGTGGGGGGTTTAAATTTTTATTTAGGTAGCCGAATAAAACAGAAATCAGTTAAATACGTGGGGAGTCGCGATGCATTTCGCCTCCCCACGTATTTAACAGATAGGACAAAATAAGTTGCGGATTACAAATACGTGGAAAACGGATGCACACCCCTACAGATTGCTAATACCAGCTTTATCAACAGAGCTTTCTGACAGATTGCTAACTCCCAGCTTTCTCTACAGAGCTTTGTTAATAGATTGACAACAGATTGCTAACTCTTCATGGAGAACACACCAGATTGCTAACTCCTCTTGGAGATCATGACAATTCCCATGGTAGTATCTGTCATGCTATGCAGGTTACCCCCATATATCAGTCAGTGCTGTTTGATGTACTTTGATAATGGACTAGGCCATAGAAGTAGTTGTTATGGGAACACTGGATGCGGTCCCATTTCTGGGAGATTGTGTACCCTTCGGCCATGACATGACCACAGAGGAGCTCCGGGAAGCGCCGAGGCAGGCGATGAGTGTCCAAGCACAGGCTGAAGATGCAGGACCCTGACCTCAGCCGAACCTGATCGCATCAAAGAGACCCAGCTATGCAATGTTGGTCTCTGGGGTAACCCACCGACCCCTTTTGGACTTGCCATACGGAACAGCAAATGTGACCGGACGGACAGAGGCTGAAGGGTGAAGACATCAGACTCAGACCAAAACTCAGGATACGTGGCGATACACACGAAGAGTCAGGATTCTTAAAGGTTGAGACGAAGACTTGAAGGTTGAGATGAGACACAGGATACTTAAAGAATTGACATGAAGACTTGAAGAACTGAGACGGACTCAGGTTGCTTGAAGAGAAGGACTCCGAAAGAGTCACAAAGATACTTGAAGAACTCTGAATAGGTATTGCCACACCACGCTCCCTACACAGCCAATCAAAGCTGGTCGCGGACCACGCTGATGGATCCCATCTCAGGTTACATAGGAGTTCCACAACGAAGACTCCGACGAGGCCTACACCGAGGCGCGCCCTACACATCCAGTTAAGGCAAGGCACAGACCACGCTATTACGATACAGGTTATGAAGAGTTCATTCATATGGACAAGGCAAACGCAAGAGGCTCCGAAGATCTGGACAGATTACAGGAAAAGGAGAAGGGCCTCAGGATCCCAGGGTCTCGGAGTAAAAGGCTCGGCATGAAGCTCGAGTGAACTCGGAGTGTGGAACCTGAAGCTCGGCGGATTAAAAGCCGGAATCTTCTACTGCCGATGCAGAGGACATCTGGATAAAGGAAGCTGAGGACAAGAAGACATCCAAAGAAGAGGACTACACATCAGGAAATCAGGATCTAGATGAACAAGACACAGGATCTGACAAGAGACCTTGATGAAGACGAAGACATGGAATACCAACATGGAACAGAGTACCAATGAGAAGCAAGATGACGAGAAGTCCTAAGGAGGACTGGCTCCTTGCGAAGGCAACGAAGCAATGAAGACAGGCCCTTTTTATAGGGCTGAAGAGGAGGCTCTCACGATGACATCACAGGGGGCCCACTCCCACGCTGGCCCTTTAAGAACAGAAGAGAGGCATGGCCTCATGCCTAAGAAGGAAGTGGTCAGGACCTTGGAGAGCGGTGTCCCTGCCGATGAGTGCAGGAGCAGGGCTGGAATAGGCCCCGATGTGGGAGGCAGCTTCCAAGCCGCAGAGAAGACACTGAAGGCGGCTCCATGCTGCAGGCAAGGCCGAGGAAGAAGGCCCCTCTCCGCGGAGAGAACAAGGTAAGGTCGGCGGCCTCTGGACCGCATAGGAGTGCACCCAGACGGCTACCTACTGTCGGGCAGCAGCTGGAATGCCGGCGGTCTCCGGACCGCATGGGAACAGCTTCAGCAGCTTCCTGGCCGCAGCGCCTTAATGTCTGCGATCTCCTGGCCATGAAGGCTGCACGGGGATGGCTACAGCCGTGCTAGGAAAGTGTCAGTGGCCTCCGGGCCGCGTGAAAAGAAGAGAGGTGGAGAAGCTGCCCGTGGCGCTAGCCAGGGCAGGTTCATAACAGTAGTCCTGTGTTTTGTCCCTAATGTTTGTGCATCAGTACTTGAGACTATAAAAATGTTATGGCTCGTGTTGGTTGTCTCTGAATCCAAATTCCTCTTTCCCACCAAAGCCCACCCACCTCCGTCGAAGCAGATTGTGATGTTGCAGTTGCATCAAAAGCATTAATGCTTATTCGTTAAGGGTATTAATGCAATGCCTTCTGTTATGTGTAGTAACTGCTGCTCTGTGCAGTTTACCCATGCTTTTCAGTTCCCCAGACTGAAAAAGTCGGAGACCTTGAACATTGCCGTCTGAATCCAATTCCCCTTCCCCCCCCCCCGCCTTTGAAGCAGAGAGCAATGTTGGAGTTGCATCAAATGTATCAAGGCTTATTGGTTAAGGGTAGTAACAACTGCACCAGCAAGTTACCCCCTGAACCCTTTTCTTCATTTCCATCCTCTGACATTTAGGGATCCATAGTGTTTATTCCATGCTCCTTTGAAATCTTTTACTGTTTTTGTCTTCACCACCTCCTCTGGAAGGGCATTCCAGGCATGCACCACCCTCTCCATGAAGAAATATTTCCTGACATTGGTTCTGAGTTGTCCTTCATGGAGTTTCATTTCATGACCCCTAGTTCTACTGATTTCTTTCCAACGGAAAAGGTTTGTTGTTTGCACATCATTAAAACTTTTCAGGTATCTGAAGGTCTGTATCATATCTCCCCTGTACCTCCTCTCTTCCAGGGTATACGTATATTCAGATGATTTAGCCTCATAAGTCTTCTGATACTGACTCCACACAATTTTGGTCGCCCTTCTCTGGACCGCCTACATCCTGTCTCTTTGAGATAAGGACTCCAGAACTGAACACAGTGTTGCAGATCTTAGTATCATCTGCAAATAGACAAACTTTACCTTCTATCCCTTCTGCAATGTCACTCACAAAAATATTGAACAGAACTGGTCCCAATACAAATCCCTGTGGCATTCCACTTAACACGATTCTCTCATCAGAGTAGGTTCATTTTCTATTACACTCTGTCTCCTATCAGTCAACCAGTTTATAATCCACACCACCACTTTGGCGCCCACTCTCAAGGTTCTTATTTTATTCACAAGCCTCCTATGCAGGACTGTATCAAAAGCTTTGCTGAATCGAAGTAAATCACATTGAGCACTCTTCCTCAATCCAATTCTCTAGTCACCCAATGAAAAATATTTATCAGATTTATCTGGCAGGATCTTCCCCTGGTGAATCCATGCTGCCTTGGGTCCAGATTGTAGATAGTTCAGTATCCTTTCTTTCAGCAGAGTCTCCATTAATTTTCCCACCACCAAGGTGAGGCTAACTGGCCTGTAGTTTTCAGCCTCCTCGCTGCTCCCACTCTTTTGAAGTGGGAACACAACTGCTCTTCTCCAATCTCACGGCACCACTCCCATTTCCAGGATTTATTGAACAGGTCTTTCAGTGGACCCGCTAGGATATCTCTGAGTTCACTTGGTATCCTGGGATGTACCTCATGACCTTGTCAGTTTTCCTAGTTCTTCCCATACATTCTCTTCTGTAAAAGGAATTGTGTCTACCCCCATTCCCTTCTACAGTCTTGTCAACCAGCAACGGTCCTTCTCCAGGGTTTTCTTTAGAGAACACTGAACTGAAGTATTTGTTTAATATTTCCACCATTTCTTTATCTATCTCTACACATTGCTCCTTATCACATTTCAATTTTACTATACCACTTCGGGCTTTCCTTCTCTCTCATATATATCTTAAAAATGTTTTGTCACCTCACTTTACCTCTTTGGCAGTCCTTTCTTCCGCTTGACCTTTTGCTTTCCTGATTTCTCTCTTCATTTCCCTCAGTTTCGCCAGGCATTCTTCCATGTGTTCCTCTTTTTGGGTTCTTTTATACTTCCTGAATACTGATCTTTTTGCCTTTAGTTTTTCAGCCATCTCCTTTGAGAACCAAATCAGTTTCTTTTTTGTTGAATTTTTGTGCTTGTCTTATTCCATCTCCCCTGGCATGCCTTCCTAGTATTGAGCTCGGCCTGTTCTCTGATGCTTCTGATTGCCTCCTGTACCCAATCCTCTGATTTAGATCTATGGCTAACAGGGATTTTTTTTATCCTTATTTTAATTGTTGGGTATTATTTGAAGTGTCTGATTTGAAATATTTTATTGATGTTTGGAAGAGTTTTATATGAGGTTTTAATTATTGAATGTTATTCTATTCATTAATTGTTTTGAATTATTCTTTTGATTGGTATGGTTTTACTAATTTTGTTTTATAAGGAATGGTAATGTTTCTATTTTTTACATTGTTGCAATGCATACAGAATTTGGCTTGTTGCAGTTTCCAGTTAAGGTTTTGTCTGTATATTTCTGTTGATACTGTATGGTCTCTTTATTCTGTATTTGAGAATCTGTCAGTGTTTTGCATGTGTGACTGAGTAAGATATTCCATTAGTGTGTAGTTTCTATGTAGGGATCTATAGTAGCTTGGCGTGTTCTGTTTTCCTAATAGGGGGTGTATTAGTATTTAGGCCTGGAGTAATATTTGCAGTATTAACTTTCATTGGTAGGGTTGTTGCTGTTTGAGTGCTGGCAGTTAGTGCTATTTTTATATAGAAATTCCCTTTTCTCGTGGCTCTCTGAGGGTCATGCCCATGCCCAAGACGCATTACAGTGGGCCCAATACTATATAAGTTCCAAGTATCTCTTGCTTTTTTGCAGGGTTTTCTGGTTGGCACCTCGGCAGTGCATGTAAATATAATATACCTCTATCTGGATAAATTCTTGTCTAAGTAAAATTTATCCGGTTAAAGGGATAGGAATTGAAAACCTTGAAAGTTATTCAGACAAATACCCCTTCGAATATGGACGTCAAGAAATCAAAATAAATGAAGAAATCAGAAATGATATTGAAGTGGGACCAAGAAACATAAAGGAAGAAACTGAGAAGCCTTAGACAATCAAGAAATATAAAGATTTGAGAATATTTATTTTTTTTAGTCCCCTGCTGCAAAGGGTTGAGGCCTGGGGAGAACGGAGAAGGAGAGAATGGGTGTGTGCGTCACGGGCAGGCAGGGAGAGAAAGGTTGCACCCTGTTCCCATCCCTCCCCCTGCTAACCCATGCCAGTCTGCAGGGGGGAGGGAGGGGAGGGAAGGGAGAAAGTGCTGGAGCCTATCAAGGGCGGGGGAGGGGGGGGAAGGAGGAGAGCGTTGGGATCCATCCTGGCGTGGGGGAAAGTGCTGGAGCTTGTCCTGGAGTGGGGTCGGGGTAATGGGAAGAGACAGAATACTGGGTCCACCCCGGGAAGGAAGGGAGGAGGGAGAGAATCATGGGGAATTTCCCCCTCCCCACTAAATCACAGAAGTCTCAGGGGGACCAGAAGTCCAAAAGGTTCTTGGAGTTTCTGGTTCAGTTTTCGTTAGCATGTTTCTATTTGTAATTTCTAGTCCCTTATTTTGTATTTGGTGAGGGTCTGCGTTTAGGACAGAGGGAAAGGATTTGGCTGGTGTTTAGTTTGTGTAAGAATTTGTAGCAGTCCAGCTTGTTCTATTTTTCTGGTAGGAGGTATAGTGGTATTCTAGGGCCCATTAGTACATAAGCAGTGATGCCTTTTTCATGGGAAGGTTGGTTTGCTACAGGAATCCTCCATGTTAGTGCTATTATGGTACGACAGCTTGCTACAAAGGTTCTGAGTTTGTTCTTGGAAGAGTTTTGTGGTGAATCCCAATGTGTCTGGCAGTGGAAGGAGTTTGCTTTGCTGTTAATGAGATCTAGAGCCTAGTTAGTTTAATATAATGAGAAATCAAATACTCATTTTTCAACCTGTACTCCTTAACAAGGCACAGATTACTAACCAGATGGGTAGAGAGTAAAGGTAAATTCAGGTAGAGGTTAAGGACCATATCCGTGCAGACCAAAAGGTCACGCTTGTGTCTACTTATAGATTATCAATAATAGTGTTTTAAATGAAACAAATACAAATCTTCCAGCTCATGGTGTCGTGTATTGTGTAAAGGGTGAGGGCGCACTTTTACTTTTGGGCATAGATGCCAAATTGCCTGGCTACGGTTCTGCAGATAATCCTGAAAACAAAAAAAAATCTGAAAGGAATGCATTGTAAAATCTCTAATTATAGTAATAGTAATGCAGTTCCTGTATAGGAGGTCATGATACCATTAATGCAGAAATATGGGCAAAATAAGTAATGCTTTCCTACCAAAAGCATTTTCCGCCAACTAACATCGTGTACAGAGTACTGATACAGTACTGATTCAGTCTACATTTTCCATATAATTACATAACAGTTTTGATGTCATTCTGAGCTGTAGAATGACTAAGCCAGAAGTAAATGGTGCAATAAATCATTTAAGTTAATTTGCCCAATGCATGATCTAAAATCTGCAAATCTAATTCCCATTCACGACTTTAAGATGGCATTTCCAAATGTACTTCATGCACACAGTGGTCTCACTGGAGAGAGAGTCTTTTGGCTACAGATTAACATTATTGAGATGACGCTGATTGCACTCGGGTGTGAATTAAATTCACATGTCAAATTCCATCCCTCGGTGACAGATAATTTCTAGATTTTGACAAGGACAGCTGAGCGATTTGTCGTGAGAAACCTGAATCCCAAAACAGCAGAAGAGAAATAAAAAAAAAAAAAAAATCCCACGCTCAAACAGTGAAGGGCGAGCTGCACGTTCCAGATCCTGGCCATCACACATGCAACACGGCTGAGCTCATACTCTGACTGCTTATCCTGTCTTAAGAACGAGGTTCATACCTCTCCTGGTAGGTGGAAAACTGATTTGGAGACACGAACCTGAGAAACTGTCTAGTATATAATAATAATGCGAATGGCATAAAAACACGGAGTCTCGACACTGACAAATCTCAGAGGCGTATAAGTGTGTAAATATCAGGAGATAATTGTTTTCCCTTTATACTGCAGCTACAAAATATACTTGGTTAGGTTTTCCAGATATTTGTCAAGGTCAAGGTCAAGGTTTAGAACATGCAATAGAGGCCCCCGCCTCCTCCCCCCCCACACCCAACCCTATAGAAAGCTATAACTACAGCAGGTCCACAATTCTGCTCCCCGCCATTTGATTTCAGAGCGATTCTGCCAATCTCGCAATGCTTTCCTACATGCCACACATGTGTCTGCCACCTAAATATATTTAACTGCTGCCCAAGGCTGTAGTAAATCTCCTCTGCGCATGATTTGTAGGGATGTCATTTTTAAACAGGGAAATATTAGCAACATTTTAGGTAATTTAGGTAATTTGCTTGTTACGGCGGTTACTACCCAAACCAAATAAGCCTGATACTTCACTTTCAATGCATATCCAGCATAGCTCTCTGCTTCAATGGCAGGGGAGAAAGACTGATACTTCACGCATACCCAGTGTAGATCTCTGCTTCAACAGCAAGGGGAATGAAGAAAAGATGATTTATATTCAGACAACAACCAACAAAGACTGAATTGCACAGGTTGGGTAAACAAGTGTGGGAGTAGCTTGCTATGACGGCGGTTACTACCCCAAACCAATTAGCTAGATACTTCACTTAGAAGCAGCTCCAGCACTGCTATCTACATCGATGGCGGGGGTGGAAGGGAAATAGAACCAAAATGTTACTTAAAAGGGACGAGTAAAAGAAAAGTATGAAAAAAATAAGTGTGAAAGCTTGCTGGGCAGACTGGATGGACCGTTTGGTCTTCTTCTGCCGTCATTTCTATGTTTCTATGTTTATCCTCTGAAATGATACAAAAACCCCCAACACAATGATTCTCACCTGCGTTTTAGCATGCGCCAAAATTATTTAGTGCATGCTAAATGAGTTTCAGTGTGTGCTAAAATGCAGAAACAAAACAAAAAAAATGTAGCAAACACACGAAAAACACTGTCTACATGTATGCAAACAGTGAAAAGGAACAGCAAGAAAAAAATACAATAATGCAAAATCCCGTTGAGTTTACCCTGTTTCCAGAGGTGGAGTTCCCTTTGCATGTTCCCACATGGAGTATGAGTTTGTCATTTTCTTCAACAAAATGGCTCTTAACCATAAATCTGAAGAACCTGTATGGGTGGAACATTTTCTAAGATTCTTTATAAGTAGGTGTGTGAAGTGATTACAATTTCTCCCTAGCAACTGTACAGCAGGGGTGCCAAACTGCAGTCCTGGAGGGCCGCAAACCGGTCTGGTTTTCAAGAAATTCTTAACGAATGTGCATGAGATCTATATGCCTGCAATAGAGACAATGCATGCAAATGCATCTCATGAATATTCATTAGGGGTTACCCCGAAGACCAGACCGGTTTGCGGCCTTCCTGGACTGCAGTTTGACACCCCTGTAATACAGTAATTGGCATCTTTGTGCAAACACTGAAATGTTTTAGCAGGGTGCAAGCTCCGTGCCTCCTTCACTCTCATCTCATCCTCATCATTAAAAGTCAGCGAGGAGGTATGGAACAGAATTCACAGGTTGGTAAGAATCTGACAGAAGCCGTGATGCTAATGCTTCTGCCGTGGCCCTCAGAGCTAAACTGGGACCATCTCACTTCAAAAAGCAGAGGATTTAATCTTTCATGAAGCAACATTGATGAGCACTGAAGTGAGTCTGTGAGAACAAACTTTGCTTAACCAAAGATTCTTTTCATATTGCAATTCCCTTCACGCTTTTTCCCAGTATAGCTTTATTTCAGATATCAGCTGCAGGTTACAGTTCCCATAGAGAATTATGTTCTACGTAGAAGTATCAGACCAAATTGGCAATCAACCTATGCCACTACTATAAACATCCGAAGCACTGTGAACATTACCTAAACTGGGAAGTTTATGTGTGTATATTACACTGACGGGAAGGATTCACAAAGAAATTTGCTGAAGTTTATTTTCTTGTAATGTCTGTGATATCACAAGAAGCCATGTAGCATCCACCTTTTACTACCACAGGGTTATTAAAAAAAAAAAAAAAAAAAAGCAACTAAGCAGTCATGTAACCGAGCAATCGCTTAATTAAATCAGTCAGTTTAAGAATGTTCACATCACAAATTAGACCACACCAGACCAGCGTGTGCAAGGTGATAGCCAATGAAATTGACATGTCACCCCCAATCAATACAGGAAGTGGGAGGAGAAAATACCAAAATCAATCAGCTCAAAAAAGCAGAAAAGGTGACTAGGAAGCGAAACAAATCAAGGGAGAAAAATTGGAAAGCTATAACCTCAAATGCACGGAGTTTGGGCAATATAAAACCAGACCTGCAGGCCCTAATGGTGGAGGCGGACTTGTCATTGTTGCTGTTACGGAGACATAGGCCTGGATTTTGTAAGGTCGCAGACCTTACAAAATCCGGCGATAACGGGCGGGCGGGATGGCGAAGTGGGGGGGGGGCAGGCCTGCGAAAGCCGGCAGCGATCGCACCTCCGCGGTGCGATCGCTGCCGGCTTTCGCACCCAATAGCGCCATCGTAAAAGGTGGTGCTATTGGACGCGAAACTGGCGGCGAAAGGGGCCCTTACCTTTTCGCCGTCAGCGACATCTTCGCAGAGTCGGCCCCGATGCCGCCCCGACTCCTCCTCTTCCGGGGCCGACTTCGCTTTGACTCCGGCCCCATTTGAAAATGATCCCCTTAGTTCATGGATTCTCATGATTGGGATAAAGTCATACCAGGTTATAACTTGTTAAGGAAGGACAGAGATGACAAAAAAGGGAAAGGAGTTGCTCTTTATGTCAAGTACTCTTTAGTACAAGAACTAAAAAAATTAAGACCTCTCCTTCATCAGACTGATTTCAGAACTGTTCTTCAGGCACTAATCTTTTCCAAAGTTGATTATTGTAACACTATACTACTAGGACTTCCAGTATCCACACTTAGTCCTCTTCAACTTCTACAAAACGCTTCCACCAGAGTCCTTACTAACACTCGATCAAATGACCACATTACACCGATTCTGAAAGATCTCCACTGGCTTCCAATATTGCACAGAATACTCTTTAAAAGCCTAACACTAATCCACAAAACATTATATAATCAAAATTTAGAATGGCTCAATGCCTCCCTCCATTTCCAGACCCCACAAAGAATCACCCACTCTGCCAGCAATGGGACCTTACCAATACCTTCACCAAAATTAGCACACCTTACTTCCGTTCGGGACCAAGCACTATCTCTATCAGGTCCTTTCATTTGGAACACCATACCACAAGAATTGAGACTTGAGACTAATTCACGTACTTTAAAAAAAAACTTGAAGACCTGGCTGTTCCAGCAGGCCTACTCATAATATTCACCTACATTGATATTCAAGCCTTAAAGCAAAGTCTTTTTATATAGCTTTATTTATATTTAATAGTTTTAATTTGTTTATGTTTGTTTGGTATTAGTTTTTTTTATGTTTTATCGTTACTTTTACGCTTATTTTTATTGCATATGTTAACTAACTGCTTTTATATTTTAGATGTAACTTTGTAACCTATTTTATTTCTATGCTTTATATATTTTATTGTAAACTGATGTGATGTTCTAACAAACATCAGTATAGAAAAGCAAATAAATAAATAGAAACAATATCCAAGCAACTGAACAGCAAGGAATGTGGGGTAGAGAAGAAGCATTATTGGCAGTCCTAGAAAAAGATGATGGTGCATCCATTTTTACTGGAGTGGTTTACAGGCCTCTGACTCAAATGGAATAACTAGACAGAGAGCTGGTCAAAGACATCCAAAAGGTGGGAAAGATTGGAGAAGTAATGATTGCTGGAGATTTTAATCTGCCGGATGTAGACTGGAGATTCCCTTCTGTAGAATCTACCAGAAGTAGAGAGATAATGGATGTCCTGCAAGGGGCTCTGTTCAAACAAATGGTAATGGAACCCACGAGGGAGGGAATTATACTCAACCTAGTGCTCACTAACAGGGATAATGTCTCTAATGTGCACTAGTGATCATCAAATGGTAAGGTTTGATATAACAAATAGGATACAGAGAGGTCACCCGAAGACTCAAATTTTGAATTTCAAAAATACAGACTTTGTCGAAATGGGGACATACCTGGACATAGAATTAGAAGACTGGGAGAAAATGAGAGAAATGGAACAGCAGCGGGCCAAACTAAAAGGAGAAATTACAAAGGCAAAAAATCTATATGTTAGAAAAGTAAAAAAAAGTAAAAGAAATAAGAAACCGATCTGGTTCTCAAAGGAGGTGACTGATAAAATAAAAGCAAAACGAACTGCTTTCAAGAAATATAAAGGATTCCAAAATGAGGAACACAGGGAAGAATATCTGGTGAAACTGAGGGAGATGAAGAAAGAAATCAAGAAAGCAAAACGTCAGGTGGAAGAAAGGATTGCCAAAGAGGTAAAGCGAGGTGACAAAACATTTTTCAGATATATCAGAGAAAGAGACAGGTTCAAGTGGTATAGTGAAATTGAAAGGTGACAAAGATCAATGTGTGGAGAGAGATGACAGAAATGTTAAACAAATACTTCAATTCAGTGTTCACTAAAGAAGACCCTGGAGAAGGACCGTTACTAGTTGACAAGACTGTGGATGGGGGTGGAGTGGATGAAACTCTGTTTATAGAAGAGAATGTATAGGAAGATCTAGGAAATCTGAAAGTAGACAAGGCCATGTGGCTGAATGAGGTACATCCCAGGATACTGAGAGAGCTCAGAGATGTGCTGGCGGGTCCACTGAATGAACTGTTCAAAAATCCCTGAAAATGGGAGTGGTGCCGCGAGATTGGAGAAGAGAGATGGTGGTCCCGGTTCACAAGAGTGGAAGGCTGAAAACTACAGGCTGGTTAGCCTCACCTCTGTGGTGGGAAAATTAATGGAGACTCTGCTGAAGGAAAGGATATTGAACTATCTACAATCCGGTGGATTGCTCGACACGAGGCAGCCTGGATTCACCAGGTGACGGTCCTGTCAGACAAATCTGATTGATTTTTTTTGATTGGGTGACTAGAGAATTGGATCATGGAAGAGCACTTGATGTGATTTACTTGGATTTTAGTAGAGCTTTTGATACTGTCCCTCAAGGAGTCTCATGAACAAAATGAGAAGCTTGGGAATGGGTGCCACGGTAGTAGCGTGGATTGCAAACTGGTTGACTGACAGGAGATAGCATCTAATCGTAAATGGAACCTACTCTGAAGAAAGCACAGTGTTATGTGGAGTGCCATAGGGATCGGTTTTGGGACTGGTTATGTTCAATGTCTTTGTGAGCGACCTGGCGGAAGGGATAGAAGGTAAAGTTTGTCTATTTGCAGATGATATAAAGATCTGTAACAGAGTGGACACATCTGAAGGAGTAGAGAAAATGAAAAGTGATTTAAGAAAGCTTGAAGAGTGGTTGAAGATTTGGCAGCTAGGATTCGTTGCCAAGAAGTGCAGAGTCATGCATCTGGGGTGCGTCAATCCAAAAGAGGTGAAAGACTAATCTGCACGGACTTGGAGAGGGACCTTGGTGTGATAGTGTCTGATGATCTGAAGCAATGTGACAAGGTGATAACTAAAGCCAGAAGAATGCTGGTAAGCAGAGAGAAAGGAATACCCAGTAAGAAAGAGGAGATTGTTATGATTCTACCAGCGGCCGGAGCTGCGGGTAGACTCTCAGCTCTTTTGTCAGCTCCTTTTGTGGCCTGGAGGCCACCAACGTCCCTTCTATGCAGCTGGAGACACCCTATTGCAGCCTTTGTGACCCGGAGGCCGCCGACGTCCTCTCCATGCGGCTGGAGCACCCCGGTGCTGCCCTTGCGGTCAGGAGGCCGCCAACGGCATTCCTATGCAGCCTGGAGGCTACCAACATCATCTTCTCCCCTACGGGAGGGGGCCTCCACCATTGGTTTCTTTTCTGTGGTAGGGAGCCACTCCCAGCTTCTTCTTTGCGGCTTGGATGCCACCACTCCAAGGCACAGCCCTGTTCCTGCACTGTGCTGCGGCAGGGACACTGCTCTCCAAGGTCCTGCCCCTTCCTCCTTAGGCGCGAGGCCGTGCCTCTCTTCATTTTTTAAAGGGCCCGCGGTGGGAGGATCCTGCGGCCCCTCCTGATGACTTCACATTGTGTGTGCCTTTTCAGCCCTATAAGAAGGGCCTGCCTTCATTGCTTCATTGCCTTCGCAAGGAGCCAGTCCTCCTTAGGACTTTTCAATCCAGCTTCTCCTAGGCACTCTGTTCCATGTTGGAATTCCATGTCTTCGCCTTCATCTTCGTCAGGGTCTCTCGTCAGATCCCGTGTCTTCGTCTGTCCAGTTCCTGATGTTCTGATGTCCTTTTCTTCAGATCTCCTGATGTTCCTGATGTTTCATCCTTCAGATCTCCTGAAGTCCTGATGTCCTCTTCTCTGGATGTCTTCACGTCCTGATCTTCTTTTATCCAGATGTCCTTTGCCACGGCAGCATAAGCCTCCAGAAGATCCCGGATTTTAATGTCCCTTGCAGAGTCCTGTCTCAGTGTTCCTTACACCAAGTCCCATCTCGGTGTTCCTGGCTCCGTCCCGTCTCCGAGCTCCTACTCCGAATCCTGAATCTTGTCCGGGCCTACGGAGTCCCTTGCTTCTGTCTCTGTCTTTGACTAAGTACTCTACCTAAACCTGTTCCGTGCCAGCGTGGTCTGTGCCTTGCCTTGACTGGCTGTGGAAGGTGCGCCTCAGTGCAGGCCTCGCCGGAGTCTTCGTCTTGAGACCTCCAAGCAACCGGAGTCGGGAACCAACAGCGTGGTCCATGACCTGCCTTGACTTGTTGTGTCGGGTGAGTGGTGTGGCAGTACCAACTCAGAACTCTTGATTTGTGACTCCGTCTGAATTCTTCAGGCAATCTCCTGAGTCCTGTCTCAGGCCTTCAAGTAACCTTCAAATCTCCTGAGTCTCGTCTCAGGCCTTCAAGTAATCTTCAATCTCCTGAGTCTCATCTCATCTTTCAAGTATCCTGAGTCTCGTCTGAACCTGTTTGTTCCAGCCATCAGCCTCTGTCCATCCTGTCACATCTGCTGTTCCCATACAACAGGTACGAAAGGGCTATCGAGTGGCCGGAGAGCTACTCCAGAGACCAACATTGCATTGCTGGGTCTCTTTGATGCGATCAGGTTCAGCAGAGGCCAGGGTCCTGCATCTCCAGCCAGTGCTTGGACACTCTTCGCCTGCCTCGGCGCTTCCTGGAGCTCCTCTGCGGTCGCATCGTGGCCCAAGGGTACACAATCTCCTCAGAAATGGGACCGCTCTCAGCTTTCCCTTAACAGTGATAATGCCCTTGTACAGGTCTTTGGTGAGACCTCACCTGGAGTACTGCATTCAGTACTGGTGCCCATATCTCAAAAAGGATAAAGACGGGATAGAGGTGGTCCAAAGAAGAGCGACCAAAATGGTGAGGGGTCAGCATTGGAAGACTTATGAGGAGAGGCTGTAGGATCTAAATATGTACACCCTGGAAGAGAGGAATTGCAGGGAAGATATGATACAGACCTTCAGATACCTGAAAGGTTTTTTTTTTTACCACAATAATTTTTATTAACTACTAAGTCTGGACAATAGTAGCAACATGAACATTACACTCCCAGTGCAGCTGGGCCCAAAATAGGCCTCCACAGGTCATACATAGAACAGAATCCAACATGTCACTGAAATTCTAACCCTCTGAAGGGCAGTACAATAAAACAACAGGCTCTGTCATTAACCCAAACCTGGCATGCTTTTTATAGATAAATCCCCACTCAATCCCATACACCAATGCACACACACACCCACATACTCACACGCACACACACACCCAACACAAGCACACATCCCACATCCCAGTCCCATCCAGCACCCTAGGAAGGCCCCCCCCCCCTTCCCCTCCCTCCCAAGAGACTAGGGCATCATGCAATTTCACAAAGAGGCAGATTGAAATACCAAGGAACACAAGATGTAAATCAAGTTAACCTGGTCGCCAGTCCACAGTATATTCCGTGTTGCGTAGAGTAGTTTGCATATCCGCCGGCAATAGCTCAAAAAAGGCTGTCCAACAGGCACAGTAGTCTTTGTCCAGTTTGTGATGACCTGAAACACTGTCTAATCGTTCAAGTTGCATTAGTGGCACCATACATTGTTGCCAAGCTGTCGTAGATGGCCCAGACTGATAAGATATCACAACATGCAATAAGGTAGCACATCTCCCAAAATGATCCAGGGAGAGGTGATGTGGATGATAGCCATGCAAAAGGAGCATACCCGCCTTCCGAACTGGATCCCTAGTGCATTTGTGAATAGTCGTCAGCACCGAGGCCCAGAAACTAGCCAAGGTCGGACAATCCAGCAGGTGCTGAAGCAAAGTCCCCTCTTGAGAAGCGCACTTTAAGCAAGTAGGAGAACTAGAGAGTTTTAATTGAAACCATCTTACATCGTTGCAAATGGTATGATGGAGGATGCGAAACTGTAGTTTTCGTAATCCGTGATCCAGGATTTGGGAGTACAATGTTTTAAAGCAAGTAGAAATTGCCCATGATGTCATAGGGTATCCCATCTGCTTTGTCCAGTAGGTGGCCAGTGAATCAAGATGTAAGGGAGATCGAAAGCTGGCACACAGCTTACTCCAGCCAGCAATCTTATTGGCTACACAAGCAGTCTGAAACAGGCTATTTGCAGATGCATGCTCCACAGCAAAAGACTCACTAGTCCAGTGCAGACCTTGCAAATAATGTCTAGTTTGAAAATAAGCAAAAAGGTATTGAGATGGAATCCGAAAGAGATCTTTTAAAGATTGGAAAGACCGAATAGTTTGGGCTTCATCATCGTACATGTGAAATAGCAGCACTACTCCATGATGTGCCCAGGCTCTATATATGGCCGGGCACTCCTTCCCCGGAGGAAAGTCAACATTTCCTAGTAAAAGCATCAACAAAGATGCTGTACCACTCAAGCGTTGTGCAGCTCACAACCATCGCCAAGCTTTGATACATGGGTTCATTAAAATCCTAGGAAAGTCCAGGTTGCGTAGCTTAGAAGGGGAGGTCTGTACCAGAGATAAAGGTAACCAAGGTGCTGACATAGCGGCGAGCAAGCCTGGTTCACAATACACATATTCTTCTGTTATCCATTCCCCTATGAAACGCAGCTGACAGGCGACATTATAGACCCTAAAATCAGGCAGGTGTACACCTCCCTGAGCTTTGGGGCACTCTAGGGTGGCATAGGGTATGCGTGCCCGTTTGCCTGCCCAAATAAATTGCATCAAAGCTTGTTTAAACTTCTTCAAATCCGAGGCCCACAGCCAGCAGGGCAACATATGGAGTTTGTATAGCAATTTAGGCACAATGGTCATTTTAATCAAGGCACATCTACCAAACATGGATAATGGGAGCAGGCGCCAGGATGTCAGCTGCGATTGAAGGGAAGTCAAGGTCTCAGAAATATTCAGTGCATATAAGGTCTTTAAGTTTCTCAGGATCCACACCCCCAAATATTTCAATTTCTCCTTGGCCCATGAAAAAGGAAAGTCTCCCACCTAGGTGCTGGAAAGATCAGAATCCAAAGCTAGCGCTTCTGATTTAGAATAATTGATCGTAAGACTGGCAATATCCCGGAATTGATCAAAAAGACGTACTATGACGGTACACTAATGTGAGTTTTCCCCACAAATAACAAAATGTCATCTGCAAATAGGGCAACCTTCAACTGGTGTCCTCCAAGTCCCAGCCCCCTAAAATCCACCTCCCTCCGCAAGCGGGTCGCCAGGGGCTCAATGGCCAAAACAAATAAAAGGGGGGGATAAGGGACACCCCTGTCGGACCCCACACCGTAATTGGAAAGACTCTGTTAAGATCCCATTAAGCAACACACAGGCGCTGGGAGTACTATACAATGCCGTCAACCAATGAAGGTATCGCCCCTGAAAACCATATTGCTGTAAGGCCCAGAAGAGATATTCCCATGACAGGGAATCAAATGCTTTTTCAGCATCCAAGCTGAGGACCAAAGCATCCAGGGTGGGAGGAAAGCTCAAAGCTGCTATAAGCCGCCGAACATTTCGAACTCCCTGCCGGTCTTTAACGAAGTCTGTCTCTATATGAAATGGCAAATTTTTATGGAAAAGCAAGGCTACCCCCTGTTTTCTAGAAGAAAAAGAAGAGTGTATACATTGGCCCACCCATTCTCTCTATAATTTCTCATGTTCCTTCGCAGACAAATTAGTTTCCTGGAGAAATACCACCGTGGCACACATGCGCTTAAACATTGCTAGAAGTTTCCCCCGCTTCATGGGGGAGTGGATCCCGTCAATATTCAGAGAAGTGATTTTTACCATAGCTTTACTCACTGTAACATTAGGCAACCAATACAACGGGCCCTCTCAGAGCCCCAAAAGATCCAGTTAGTAACAATAATCCCTGGGCCTCCCAGCCTAAGCCCCAAGGATACTGGCTCCCCTTTTTCAATTATCCATCCCTTTAGTAGCAAGCACTCCCCCAGTCTCCTATCCCCATTCTTCCCTCCCCCCCCCTGCCTCCCCCTCTCCAGCCCCACACACACACACGCACCCCCACACACTCACACACACAGACACCACAACCAGGAAACTATCATCCCTTGCAAGAACCTCCTCGAGGGTCAGGGTCTCCCCCTCGTTCACCCAAATAAGGGATACAGATAGGGACACCCCCCCTCAGACCCCCCCCCCCCTCCTCATCTCACGCAGCCCTAACAGAAATATCTCCCCTCCCCTAGGTCCAAACAGTAAGCTAACTTGCAATAGCATATTATGCCGAAACATAGAGTTAACAGTCAGAAAATTTCCTACCCTTAAGGTCTGCAAAATAACCTCGTGTCTACCCCAGGGTAAACAAATCAGAATATCGGTAACCACATAATCAGTTTGAACTGGGGCAGCACATAGCGTCTCAGCGCTTCAAGTCTCCAGCATCTCACTAGAGAAATTTAACAGTAGTAAACAAAAACTGTTAATTAGTCCCATCCAGAAAGAGACCTAGGAAGAACTCAATGTAAGAGTATACTTCAGGGCGCAGTATCCACAGATAATGAAGCCACGAATTTCGTTGTCTGCTCCTTATCCAGAAAGTAGAGCACCTTATTTTCATACATTACCCTGAGCTTTGCTGGATGTTAGAGAGCAAAACGAATGCCTCTTTTATGAAGCTCAGTGCAGGCGGGTGTGAGCTCCTTGCGAAGCGCTGCAGTTCCGGCAGAGAAGTCATTAAAAAGTAGAATTCTCTGTCCCTGATATTCCACAGACTGTTGTTGCCTGTAGGCACGCATCAGCAAGGTTTTATGATTCCAGTTTAACACCCTGGCCATAACTGCTCTCGGTCTGGCGGCCTGATCACGCAGCGGTCCCACGCGATGTATCCTCTCACACCTTAGCTGCTCATTAGGGAGAACCAACTTCAGGTGGTCCGGGAGCCATGCTCCAGAAAATCTTGCAATGCCTCCTCTTTAAGAGATTCCGGAAGGCCAATGACCTTTATACTGTTGCACCGATTTCGATCTTCCTGCTCTTCTAAACGGGCAAGCAGGGTGGTCTGTTGGGCCTGCAGTTCCCGCACGTGGTTTTCAGCTTCCGTCAGCCGGTCACCATGATCGGAGAGGCGTTCTTCCGCGCGATCCAGGCGGTGAGACTGACTTTCTAGATTTCCTTTAATTTCCTCCATAGCTGTCTGGATCTTTATTAGGCGGTGATCCAGGGCCGCTGTAACGCTAGCTGAGATCTGGTTCAGCGTCTCGGCCGAGACGCTCACCAGCGTCTTGGTCGGCTCGGGGGTCGCCGCCATTTTGTGAGGAGGCCTGCGTTCCGTTGTGGTGCGGGAGCTGCGATGGCGCATCCCGTCTTCGGCACAGCTGAAAAACTCGACGTTTCGGCGCTTCAGTCCTTCCCCCGTATTTGTGTTACAACGGTGATGAAAAAATGTGGCTTCAGCAAGATATTTTTAAGGTTGGAGGCGAGGGATCTGAGGAGTTCGTACCCCGGACTCCCGATGTCGCTAACGTCATACCGGAAGTCACCTGAAAGGTTTTAATGATGCACAATCGTCAAACCTTTTCCACTGAAAAGAAATCTAGTGATCATGAAATGAAATTCCAGGGAGGACGACTCAGAACCAATGTCAGGAAATATTTCTTCACAAAGTGAGTGGTGAGTGCCACTGCCTGGAATGCCCTTCTGGAAGAGTGGTGAAGACGAAAACAGTGAAGAAATTCAAAGGGGTATGTAATAAACACTGTGGATCCTTAAAGGCTAGAGGTTGGAAATAAAGAAGAGAGCAGGGTAGTAACTGGGAGTAACTTGCTGATGTGGCAGTTGCTACCCTTAACAAATAAACCTTGATACTGATAATGCAACTCCATCATTGCTCTCTGCTTCAACGGCAGTGGGAAAAGAGCAATTGGATTCAGACAGCAACCAATGAGGACCCCGACTTTTATGATCAAGTGAACAAATAAACATGGAGCTAAATTGCTGATGTGTATGATCCTTAATCACTAACGGGCCGATACAGTACAGTGCGTTCCGACGGAGCGCACTGTTAACCTGCCATTGGACGCATGTTTTCCCTTACCCCTTATTCAGTAAGGGGCCAAAAACGCGCGTCCAACCCGCCAAACCTAATAGCACCCTCAACATGGAAATGCATGTTAATGGCCCTATTAGGTATTCCCGGGCGATTCACAAAGCAAAATGTGCAGCAAAGCCGCACATGTTGCTTTCAGAAATTAGTGCCTACCCAAAGGTGGGCGCTAATTTCTTCAGGCACTGGGAAAGTGCACAGAAAAGCAGTAAAAACTGCTTTTCTGTGCACCCTCCGACTTAATATCATGGCGATATTAAGTTGGAGGTCCCAAAGGATAAAAAAAGTAAAAAAAACCAAAAAAAAAATTTGAAGACGGCCCGCAGCTGTCGGGTCGAAAACCGGGCGCTCAATTTTGCCAGTGTCCAGTTTCCGAGCCCGTGGCTGTCAGCGGGCTCAAGAACCGACACTGGCAAAATTGAGCGTCGGCTGTCAAACCCGCTGACAGTCGCCGCTCCTTTTGCCTGTTTCTACCGCCGGGCCTCATTTAAATACAGAATCGCGCGCACAGGCGAGTGGCCTGTGCACCTGCTCTCCCGTGGACTTTACTGAATCGGCCCGTAAGCCTGATACCAGGGACAGTTCTATAATGAGGTAGGGGGAGGCTGCCACTTCAGGTGGCAGAATTTTGAGGTGGCAAAAAATGTCCCTCTCAAAACACTGCTGTGGCATCTGCCTCACACTGCCTGCCCCTGCTGCGGCTGCCTCACACTCATACCTGGGAACTCTCTGGATTTGGCTCGGAGACTCTGGAATTCTGATTGAATTGCTGGGTCTCTGGGCCAACACCTGAAAAATCTGGGTGCCCTGCTGCAGGAGGACAGAAGAGAAAGGGCCTGGAGCAGTGCACGCTTGAAGAAGGAGGAGCATCAGCACCCGTGCCCCCAGAAGAAACCATGAAGCCCAGCGCTGTGCGGCAGGAAAGACGAGCAGGAGCATCGCCCTCCTCCGCAGTAAACTGAAGACGCAGGAGGAGGAGCAAAAGCGTTGGGCCGCGCGCCAAAAATAAAACAAGGGCAGAGTGAACCGACAGTACTGCAGGAGGAAGAGGAGGAAGTGGAGCGTATGTTTCATGAGCCTGCGGAAAGAGAAGGCTCCTGTGGCTAATGAGAATCGAGGTGAGAAGAGACAATGAGAGCGCGCGTGTGTATGGGAGAGGGAGAGAAACGAATGGGGAGCGGGGGCGGCGTGGGCAGTGCCATCTCATCCCTCGCTTCAGGCAGCAGATTGCCTTGAGATGCCCCTGCCTGATACTTTTGATGCAACTCCAACATCACTCTGCTTTCCCGGCAACGGTTAAGGGAAATTGGATTCAAACAGCATCCGAGGGCCCTGACTTTTACGGTCTGGGAAACTGATAAGCACAGTGCAGCAGATACTGGCATAAGCTTGCTGGGCAGACTGGGTGGATCATTTGGTCCTTTTCTGCCATCATTTCTATGTTTCTATGTAACTGCCGAGTAATTTTACGTTCAGAGAATAATTTTCAAAGGCGTTTCCATGGGTAAAATCCACCGAAGTGGCTTATGATAAAATTGCCCACTTGATATGGAGGTAAACTCACATGCGCATATCCTGTATGAGTTTAAAAGTGAACTGGACTGAGTGGAGGCAAGCCCAGGGGTGGAGCTGGGGAGGGGATTGAACTCACACACATGTTTTCACATTTGCAGTAAGCATGCACATGCATTTTTTCCTGAAAAAAATTCCCACATACAGTTTAGTAGATGGACTTGTGCATGGGCAGTTTAGGTGCGGTAATTCTCAAAGTGAACACGCATGCATAGATTTATTTTTAAAATTGATTTAACTTATGTGCGTATCTGCTGATTTTCTTAGGCAATTTGTTTCAAAATCACCCCCTTAATGCAGAAAATGCAAAGTTGTGTTTCCAAGGCAAAACTTGCCCTGGTTCTGGTATTTTGTGCCTCAGAGGTATAGCTTTTTCACTCAGCACATAGTTAAACTCTGGAATTCATTGCCAGAGGATGTGGTTACAGCAGTTAGTGTAACTGGGTTTAAAAAAGGTTTGCATAAGTTCCTAGAGGAAAAATCCATAAACTGCTATTAATTAATAAGCAATAGTAGCTTGAGAGCTATCTAATGTTTGGGTACTTGCCAGGTACTTGTTGCCTGGATTGGCCACTGTTGGTACCAATTGCTGGGCTTGAGGGACTCTTGGTCTGACCCAGAATGGCAATTCTTATGCTCTTATGTACTTTTTGTTTGGGTTTTTTTTACATTAAAAGTAAGACCATTTTACAAGTGTGCTCCCTCAGTTTATGGAAGATAAATTGGAAGATTTAACAAAAATCCCTTAAGACTAAGTTTTCACACTTGTGTTCCAAATGAGAAACCATTTTGTTGTCAGCGATACAGTATAGAGCAAGCTTGCATCTTGCAATGCCATGACAACCTGCTGAAATATAAGCCGAAACATACAGTACTAAATTCTCTTTCAACAGTTCTCCAGCAACAGGCAAATAAGAATGATCTCAAAAGTGCAAAAGCCAGATGGATTGAAATATTAGAATTCATTTGAATCAGATCGTGGAGTCTTAACTAAAGCAATGCAAGTATAGCATATAAAATCATAATAATCCTCTCTGTTTAATGCCAAAAAATAGCAAAGGAATAATAATATTTTCTTATCAAAGAAACTGAAAGAGAAAAGGAAGTTGGGTAACAACTGCACAGCCAATGTTTCATAGTCCTGCTGGCCATGAAGGCAGTCCAACGCACCTGACCTGGATTAGCATTCACTTTTTGCACACTAGGCCTATGTACTAAAAGTTTTCTCCCATTTTGTGTCTGGGGAAAATGCAAACTACATAGGGCCCTGTTCAGCAAGCTATTTCATTAACTGTTTCTATAAAAGCTGCCCTAGTCTCAGATAAAATTAGGCAAATCACTAAGACCAAATATGGCAAAACGTAAAGCCTGTAAGATCTCTTCAGTCACTATAGCTCAGCAAGCAATGCCAAAACCTACAAATACTTCCTGAATCTGAGGATGCAAGAATTGAACTGGAGAAAATAAATAAATAAAAGGGATATCTGAAAATCATTCCCACACGTCCAAGAGGTAAATCAGGGAAGTGATGAGAGACTCGGTATAATTGAGTGTATTTCGTGCTTTTCCACTTAACAGTTCAAAGAATTTACATCACAATAATGTGACCCCCCCATTTGGGTTCCCTAGTATTGTATCAATTGGTGAAATGAAGGCTTTTCCAGAAATGGGAGGTTGACAGTGTGATCCATAGGAGGGTTCTTTCCCCAAAGAAGAGGTGGTACATGTGGTGCTCCAACAAGGCGTTGGAGGGAGCCTTAGCCGGAAGCCAGAAGGGTTCTGAGCTGCTTTGTATATACGTCGTTTGCAGGGGACAAGGGAAGGCAGCAAGGAGCTGTATCCTGTCTTGGGGTTCCACTATGATCTGTGGAACCGAGGGGTTTCTCTTTTGCAAGGGCCAACTCAAGAAGATCGTATCTTTGGAAAGCAGTGGGAGGATTTGTCCCGGGCGAGCCATCCAAGTGTGAATCACAGAGAAGGAACAAGGGGATTCTGCTGATTGCCCTGTGCAGGGTTGAGGACATAAAAGTCTTCACATGATTTTCTGGGACCCTAGTGTTGTGGAACTGAACCTAAGCAGCGTAAGACCTGTGTCTGCACGTGCCATTTGTTGATATTCTGGAAGAAACTGTTCTCTGTTTTGCAAACTGGTTCTCTGTTTTGGAACACAGTCCTTGGTGTGGGCTGGTTTAGTTTGGTGATGGGCCCCCCCCAGGTGAAGCCCACTCCCTACAGCATGAAACCATGCATTTTTCCAGATGCTGCACCTTTGGCTAGTGCTCCTCAGTCTCTGAAGTTGATCACCATTGAAGGGTTGAGGGGTTTACATTAAAGGTCTACATTTAAAACAGCAAAAAAGGAGTGAAGACTAATTAATACTAAACTAGCAAACAATACTCAAAAGTAGGGAAAGATTGTAACTGTCCTCAATAAAGTAACAGTAGTAAAGTCTTAAATCAGTCAAGTTTAATAGAAGTACATTTCAGAAAGGTAAGTAGGTTGTCTAATGTGGTTTTGGATGGGATTTCATGTTAAGTGATCTGTTTATACATTAAATGTTCCTCTATTAAACATGACTGATTTAAGACTTTGTAACTGTCCTCGATAAAGCGACAGTAGTAATCTTTTCTACCATTCCCTACTTTTGGACACTACATTTAAAAAGATGCATCTAGAGGTTAGCTCTGAAAAAAGACTTAGCATAGAAAGAAAATGGAACGCGGGGAAGTAACACCTGAAACAAGGCACAATAGACAATGGTACAGGAAGAAGAATCAAATGGATTCAATATTTAAAGTGACTATAAGCAGTTTTCCTGAATGTCAAATAGACTTATAGGCATCATGTTAATTTTCCTGGGCTGTAGGCCACTTTGAAGAACCAGTATTTTGATGGTTTTCTGAAGGTTAGGTACCAATCTGATGTTCAGTGTTGGGGAGATCCATAGGGCTGGTACTGATCCTGAGAAGGTTCTCTTTCTAGTATTTGTGTGGCACATGTCTTCGGGTGTTAGCATGACTAGTCAGGCCTGTGGCAAAAAGCTCAGAGAGTGGGAAGGTATGTATGGGGTGAGGCGATGGCTGTGATAGAGCGGAGCATGTCCTTTGAGGGCCTTCTGGACTAGTACCTTGGTTTGAAGAGTATTGGGAGCCAGTACAGAGATTTTAGGATACAGGTGATCCTTATGACTTGTTTGAGCTGCAGCATTATTGAATGAATTGTAGGTGCCGAATAAGCCTTTTTGGGATGTTGGTGTAAAGCAAGTTGCAGTTATTCAGGTGAAGAATCATACAAGCTTGGATGACCGTGGCAAAGGCATGTCCATTAAAGAAAGGAAGAAGATGCTATAGGTGGCACATTTGAAAGAACATCAGTTTAGCTACTAGGATCTAAGCTTTCATGGTGAGCTTCAAGTCCCATGTGCATCCTATGCTACAGACTTGATGGCTGAAAGTCAGAGTTATCCCTTTGAAGATCACCTTGGAGTTTAAGTGCTGGGGTCTTTTTCTGCATATACACAGTACCTCTATCTTTTGAGGATTTAGTTTCAATTTATTTTGGCACAGCTAGCAAGAAATCTTCCCCACATTCAAGTTGGTAATGGATTTGTCCAGGATGGGGGCCAAAAGGGACCAGTAGGTGGAGATCATTGGCATATGAATAGGATGACATCTGACAGTCATTAAGTTTCCTTAGGAGGGGGCATATAGATATTAAATAATGTTGTCAATAAAATGGATCCTTGTGGATCACCACTGAAGAGAGCACCTGGGTGTGATGTTGCTAATCCCAGGGAGACAATCTGGGTGTAGTTTTGGAGGAAAGATTGGAAACAGGCTAGCACTGGGCCTGTGAACCCTAGGTCCATTAGGTAAATAAGTAGTACTTCATAGTCAATGGTGTCAAATGTTATTTCTTTCTTTCATTTGATCATTATCATTGTACTTATAGCATTTTTGTCCACCACGGATCTCTACTGAGAATTTCAACTGTTAGCATATATGGATTTGCTAATGCTTTAAGTTATATACAAAAATAATAACAAATGCACAACTTCAAAAGCAATAGGATATTTGTAGTTGCAGTGCCTGTCATGCTACAACAGCTATTCTCATAATGGGAGGCAAGTTTTACATGCATACACTATTGTGTAAACATATGTTATTAGTGGGATTGCTATGCGATGATCTGACATTAATATTGATGTACATCAAATTAATATAGTTGTCATTTGCTTCTATGTTCTTGCAATCACATTTCAAGATCCTAGAACTATTTTGGAGGCTACCACAAATCTGTATGAGCCTAAAGACCTAATCTTTTAGAAATATAACACAGGGATAATCCTTAGGTACACATCCAAATCCTAGAAAGGACTTTTAATTAAAAATGTGTTTGTTAAATAAGGAAGTGATTTTATTCAATGAACTCCCTGGCTTTGTGTGTAGTGTATCTGATTGCAACAAACTGTGATTTACGAGGCATTCACTGGCATTAACAACACTTTGCATTATACTACTGCATGTAATGAGTCGCCACTGGAATGTCTTTTGATGTCTTTGGCAGATTCTTAGCGCGAGAAGAGAATAAACCATATGATCCTGCAGTCTTTTATAAACTAGAGGGATGCTCTTTCAAGGCCCTGAACCATGCAGCACACCATAGATTGCATCTTGTCCTTGAAAGGATTCCCATTTCTTGGACCGCAGTGGGATATTTTACACTTGGAGCAGAATGTTGATTTAGAGCTCCCTCCAGTTATATGATGGATTTATTTTTAAACGTTTACATGCAAAAGTTGGAAATTATTTCATAATGGGGGTAATTTTCAGCCAGTGTAAAATTCTGCGAATACTTTTTACCTACACATTTTACACTAATTTTCAAAGCAATGGTATATGCATACTTTCCCTTTGAAAAATTATCCTGTTCAAATGGAGTCATATGGCATTTGGTGTCTGTGCCCTCTCATATATAGGCAAGACCAAACATTGTCTAAGAACCCGGTTGATCGAACACAAGAACGCGATCATGAGAGAACGGTTTGAGGCACCTCTGATACAGCATTGCTTACTTAAGAGCCATGCTTTTAGTGATTTAACCTTTCCTGTTATGATCGGCCAAAAGTTTTTGAACGGGGTGGTGATTTTGACTACTATTTGCTGCAATGTGAGTAAAAGTGACATATGACATATGACATATGACATTATAGTTCACTTGTTGTTTGTTCCTATGCTTCTCTGCTCTCCTTATGGTTTTTTGTACCCCTTACCCTTCCCCTGTTACTTGTAATTTCCGTTGCTTTTGTTCCATGTAAACCGAGGTGATGTTTCGACTAACATCGGTATAGAAGACTTTTAAATAAATAAATAAAATAAAAGTGGATACATTATTCCAACACAGTAGTGCCTAGGGGTCTTAATAAAGAAATTGTTTGGTTGGTGTTTTAGGTGGAAGCTAAGACTTTATAGGACACTAAGATGAGTAGCATTGATTTTTGATTGACATGGTAATGGGTGTGATTTCCAGTTTTAATTCATGACGTATGTATAAAACGCAGAGGAAATGAAGGCAGGATTTTTTGAATGCTGTGGCAGTTTTAACCTGTTCAGGTGGTTACAAGAATGAAAGATTTTTTTCTCCCTTGGTGAGTGAATGCTTGCACTTTGTTGATAGGTGGAAAATAGTTTTTGCAATACTCAATTAGTTTTAAAGAGTCTAAAAGAGTTTGTATGGGGTTGCAGTGTTAAAGATTTATAATCATTGTCATTTATTTGTAGGATGAGGGCATAGTTTTTGAAGGTGTCTGGTTTGTAGAAACATATGAGGTGTCTCCTGATGAAGGCTGTGATGGCCGAAACATGGTCCATATTGGGCATTTTTGTGAACGCTAGAGTGGGAGCTAAGTATTTTTAATTTTATTATAAAAATTAAAAAATAAAGATTTGTCTGGATACATTAAAATTAAACAATTAAATAATTGGATAATAGGTGATAAAATTATATGAGGCAATGATAAATGATTGCAATACAGTGCCAAAGACGGCTGATGCTGTTTGGGGCCCATTGCGTGGCGAGAGACAGTGGATTAAATTAAAGGTACTCTATTCTGATATCGTTGTCCTCAGATGAGAATAATTGTTGAATTTTTTTCAGTAACAGTGATTGTTTCCTCTCTGTTCTATGTGGTTGATTTAAAGCATTTATTCAGCCAGATTCATTGCCTAAAATGAACTATATTCTAATTATAGTTGAGATGAGCTTTTCTGACCTATATAATTGGTTTCTTTTTATTGCATTGTGCTGGTGGTACACCATGGTATGTCTACTTGTATAAAATTTATAGATGGAACCAAGTAATTACATTTTGATAAAAAGATATGGAGGATGAAAGAACAATGTAGGAATGTTCTATATTAAGAAGGTGACGTACCAAGTTAAATACTGCATTTCAGTTTAGGACATAGAATGCCTCATATTTGATTTACCTATGCAGAACACATACAGCAACGACACATACAAATCATACACAGTCTATCATATTACTTGTAGAAAAATTACTTGGAGGAAAATTAGTGCATGCAATATTTTGTTACATTCATCTTTCCTTCAAGCCTTAACAATGGATACTCTAAAATAAATTCAGCAAGCTATTTCCTTAAAATAATGAATTACGTGCCCATGGCAATTTCCATTTAGAATTTTAAAGAAACATACATTCTTTTAATCTCTGCCTGCAAAGAATTAGAGCATTACAAATCTCCCCCATAAATTTGACAAAGTTCTGTAGAATTGTTCATGTCTGTCTCAAGTGCAAAGCAACGGATTGGAATTGAGCCGAATTAGGTAACCTATCCCTGTATCTTCAACTCCTGCTTTAGGGTGTCTTTTCAAACAGGAAGTCAAGTCGTTACAGGGACAGCACAAGAGTGATTCCAATGTCACACAACTGATAGAAGGATACATTTTCAAATACAAGAGGTTGGGCACCTAGGAGGGATTTGATATGCATAATTTTGTGCAAGCATATAATGAAACAGATTTAGAATCAGTTTAGGTATAGGGAGGATAATTTTATAATTCTCTGTATAGTGATAAGAGTCTGTGTGTACCATGTACACGCACACTTTACCTAAAATCTTCAAAGCAAACTTATGCACGTAATATGTATTCATTTTTGTTACGTCGGAGGAGGACCCTTGGGCCGACGTGGGGTTGACGCAACCCGTAGGTAGGGACCTATGGGTCCCCACCATCAGCAGGTGGAGTGGGCTGATAGGTAGAGGCAGCTGGAGCTTCACCTATACCAGCCCTCGTTCCCTGCGGGTTGAGCTTTTGGGTGCCAGGGCCTCGAGGTTGGTTCGTGAAGTAAGGCGGTTCAGCCCAGAGACAGAAATCAGTAGGTGGCGTAGTCCCTGGACTGGGATCGGTACGAGAACTCAGGCACCAATGGAACAGGAAGTAACTGGAGGCACCAGAGCAAAGAAAGGCTGAAGCCTTGTAAGTCCACGTCCAGGAAGTAGGCTGGAGGAGGCGTCACTGACAGGCTGGGATCAGGGTTGGTGGCAAGCGAAGGTCGTGGCAAGTAATATAGAACTCTGGACACGGAGTAATCTGTAGCGTAGTTGATCAAGGCAATGGTCAGGGCACGAAGAAGGCAGATGTAGTCAATCAAGGCAAGAGTAGGGCATGGAGAAGACAGGCATAGTCAATCATGGCAAGGGTCAGGGCACAAAGAAGGCAGGCGTAGTCAATCAAGGCAAGGGTCAGGGCATGGAGAAGGCAGACATGGTCAAACGTAGCAAAGGTCCGGGGTTTGAGATAGGCAGAAGAGTAGTCAAACGTAGCAAAGGTACGGGGTTGGAGATAGCCTGAAGAATAGTCAAACAAAGCCAAGTTGAAATCCATGGAGTCAGTCCAACACATAGACAGGGCAGGAATGAGGAAGACTGGAACCGGGAACCACAGGAGACAGGAACACAATGCAGAGAGGATTCTCTATCAGCAACGAGTACTCAGAGTACGAGGAGACCTGTTGCAAAGGCAACATTACGGAGCGAGGCCTGAGCTTATATACGCTGAAGAATCTGATGTCAGCATCAGGGGCCACGGCCAGGTTCCCGCCACGGTCCTTTTAAAAGAATCAGCGATGCGCACGTGTGCACCTAGGGAAGGGCGCGGCGCCGATGGCGGCGTCTCTTCACGGGCCACGCGGAGAGGCCCGAGCAGGGACATCTTGGCTGGCAACACTGGGGACCATGGCAGATCAGGAGGCACCGGAGGCGACCCAAGGTCAGAGCTGGTGGCCCACTGCCACCAGTGAAGAGGAACCAGGAGCTGGAGTCCGTACAAGAAAGTGAGAGGGCAGCGCCACGGGTCTGCTGCAGGCAGCATGCGTAACAGTTTTAAATAAATGTGCAATCCAAACCAAAAGAGGCCATTTTCATTTCGTTTTGTTAAATCTTAAACGAATCAATAACTTTATAAAACTTCAAAATATTTTGGATTTTTCATTTCAGCAAATAGAGTGCACTACTATATACAAATAGTGCACGCTACAGGGTAAATTTTAAGAACCTGGTGCATGCAAAACCAGGAAGATAAGTGCATGGCTGGGCCGTGCATGTGCCGAGTGCATTTTAGAAACGTCCTGGCCACGCGAGTATCTCCCAGGAAATGCGGAAATGCCAGGCTCTATGAAAGAGGTGGGCCAGGGAGATGGGCTGGGACAGCACCATTAGGCGCTGTCCCAGGGAAGTGCACGCAGCAGCCGGCCAGCATACAGAAGTTACTTTATCTCTTCAGGTGAATTAAGTTCCATAACAAAATAAAAAAAGGTAGGAAGAAGGGTTTTAGGGGTCAGGGAGGAGAGGGGAAAAGGGAGGCAGAGTAGGTAGGAGGTTAGGGAAGTTCTCTCTCTCAGTCCGCTCCTTTATTGGAGCAGATTGGGAGGGAACTGGGCAAGGCCGCGTGATTCTTTTAAAATCCCCCCTTGCGTGTGCGAGTCGCCACATGCGCGCACATATAAAATCGGCCGCGCATGTGCACGCGGGTAGTGGACTTTATAGCATGCATAATATAAAATCTGCATGACTTTTAATATCTACCTCTGCATGCCTAAATGAAAAATCCCTCCAAAATGAATGAACCCCCCCACCCCCAACTACTACCACCAAAACAATATCCAGCCCAAAATGTGACTGAAAATGAAAGAACCAAACTGAACCAAAAATATTTTGCCTGCACATCCCCACAATTAACAGGGTTTTGTGCACTTAAGTCATGTTGAAAATTAGGCCCTTAACCCCTTTTGAATATCAAGGTGGATGCCTATATAGATAAACTAATTAAGCACTTGAATATTTGGCACAGTAAGTTACATCACATTCAGAGGGTTTGGGATGTCTGCTTGGAGATTTTTGACTGCTTCTTCATGCTGAGCCCTATAGGATCTTGGGCAAGACATTCATCTTAATTACAATCATCTATCGTCACCATGTTAAACAAAGTGTCCGAGAATCTAAATCTCAAACAGTAGACTGTAGAAAATCTGGAAAATTAATCCTCAACAAATGCTTTGTAAGAAGGAACAAGGTTTATCCCTAGATACTTTAAATGGCTATTAGCCTTTTTAATGGTGGTGGTGGGGATTAGAAGACCTTCACGCTCCCCCAACCTTATTTTGCAAGACTCATGGAAGCCCTGGTTATTTTCCTAACGTTTCACAATATAATATGTATGATGTGTAGAACTCAGTTTCAGGAGCCATGAGAGAATACAGAATGAGTACACAGTACGTTTTGTGGGTAAACGCGCCATGTTTACATCCATAAATCAAATGCACACAGAGAAAGCGAGGGCGGATAGAACAAATTCACAAAAAAAACCAAACCAAACTGCTCTGTGATATTCAACCAAGGGCTATCACTAGAATGACTGGGCTAAGTGAACTGAGAGGGGCATAAAAATGGGAAAAAAATCTGGAGTAGTAATGAATGAATGAAGGCTCATAAAGCTCCATTTAATGGAAGCTGGCTCCACTAGATCTGGAAACTCAAAGGAGCAGGAGGAACCTCTTGTATCCTATCCACCCCACCTCTCATCCCATTTTGGGAAAATGCAGATGGGATACAATGTCTCAGCTGGTGAGGTGATTAAGGCCTGATGTCACATTCACAGATAACCATATACTAAAGAAAAGCAGACTCACTGGACTGGTGAGACGGGATCAGGGAAACTCCGAGTAGTACTGACAGTACATGTTGTATTCTAATCTTTTTACATTATTTGCTAAATATCCATTTTAAGGACACCCAGTTTTGGATAACATTTATGTACAAATTTACAGGGTCATTCTTCAAATCGCGATGGGCCGTTATCACGTGCGTTAGGGTGTTATCGCGTGCGATAACTACCGTATCGCGAATCGAAGATATAAATGAGGGATAGGGGAGGAGTTTGGGCGGGGTTTAGGAAAATGAGGGGCCGGTAGCCCTGCGGGCGATAATGTTTCGGACATTATCGCCGACAGTAGCGCCGGAAATACCCACACCTTTTCCACTGGCACTACGGGGGCGACAGTGTGCAGTGCGGCAGCAACTATGGCCGGCGAAAACGCACCACCGCAACATGGTCGCCTGCTTAATATCAGCCCCATCCCTTTTTTCCCCGCAGCTCGGAATGATGAATCCAGGGGTCAGAAAGACAGTAATAGGCCTATAGTTGGTGCCTATGTCTGGAGATCTAGTTGAATAAAAGACTGCAGCCTTTCCATGATATTCTGCTGGCACCCAAAAATGTATGCATTAGCAAACTACAATATCTTTATTTTTTTGGGTTGTCAATTTTATTCTGTACGGTGAGTTCATATGGGGAACGTTTGACAGTTAAATAGAGAGCATTCAGGTTAGCTGAGTTGTTCCTATGTGATCTGCAAAAGAAGGTTAGGAAATAACTTAAGGTCTCATCTTTCCTGTTATGATAAATAACTGATCTGTGGTCAGAGTAGCCCAGGGACCTTAAAGTTCACAACCAAACCAGAAAAGAATTTGAGAGGAAACCACTTCCGCTGCATTAGAGTTGCAAACAAATTTTCCTGGGGGTCTGCTCAGAGATGATTTCACAAAGGGGAAACGTTTGCTGTTTATCTTGCTCGATTCAAATGTGCACATTTCCTGTGGTCAGATCTGCAGCAAAATCAAAGGGATAGCTACTGTTCTGCGGTCTCCTACTGCCTATCGCACAGAGATATGACATAGGAAGAAAATTACAATTTATTATAAAACCAGCCCTGGTGGCTTTATCTGATTATTAAATTAAGAGTAACTATGAGTTGGATAATGTCACCACAGTGTCTGAAGAGTTATCTACTTTTCACATCTGTCTATTTGAGCTAATATCTATTGTAGATCAATTTAAAAAAAACAACAACATTATTTACAGGAATTACAAGATATGGAGTCTTGTACACTAAAGCTTAGCATGCAGGCTAAGGCTATTTAGCATGCACTCAGAATGGCATGCTATGCACTAAGGCCCTAGCATGCACGCTGAACTGGTCCCTGATAACATTGGTGGGTATACCAGAAATTAGTGTGTGCCCACGTGTAAATAAAGGAACATCATATAAAAGAGCAATGCTGACCTTCAAGCTAATCTACTCTGATAAATCACCATGGGAAAATGCACATTCTGCTATACTGCCCAACTGAGGCTTTAAGATTGCAACAACAAGGTTTTCTGGATATACCACCAGTACTACAGGCATGCCTGTTGGTGGCTCAGAGCATGCTTTTTCCATTGCTGCCCAACAGAGGAGATTAGGCAACTGGATTGCTTGAAAGTTTAAATCTATACTTAAGATTTTCCTTTTCAAGCAAGCTTACTGTTGTTAATGCTGTTAGTCCCTTGGAAATAGTATCTAGCAGGATTTTCTGCGATCTCTGCTAAAGTTGTATGCATTTATACATTTTTTGCATGTTATTGTTTATGTCTTATGAGTTTGTATCTATTTTAATTGCACATATTTTATGGTTTTATGTTTTGTTTTTTTCTGAATGTTTTATCTTTTTATATCACCTAGTATTGTTCTGTTAGATGATTAAGAAATTGTAATAAAGATAAAGATATGCAAACGAGGCTTTAGCAGGTGAGTGAGAAATAACGTGGCATGCACAACATTGAGAAGCTGCCTCATACAGGTCTGACCTTTTTAGCATCAACAATATGGAGGTCGGTTTTCAAAGCTGCGCACAGCCGTCCATGTGCGTGTGGTTCCTGGAGTGTGCACATGGGTATGCTGATTTTATAAACATGCATGTGCTGCTGCGTGCATGTTATAAAATCTGATCACTGTGCACACATGCGTGCCAGCTTTTAAAATCTGCACGCGCATGTACGGGCGGTGTGCGCAGGAGGGGCAAATTTTCCAGTGATATACCCGGTGAAGCAATTGGGCCTCCCCCAGTTCCCTCCCAGGGAACTTCCCTAACCCATTGACTAACATTCCTTCCTCTCTCCACCCCGACCCCTAACAGCTACCCCAATTTTTTATTATTTTTCTACTTACTGGTCCTCTGGAGCAGAAGCAAGTTACATGCGCTGGGCAGCTGCCGGCGCGCGCGCGCTTCCCCGGGACAGTGTACAATGGCGCTGTCCCGGCCCGTCCAGCTCCCCGCCCCTCCCAGACCTTGCCTGCCCCCCTGGAGAGGCCCAGCACCAATCATGCGCAAGGCCTGGCCACGCGCATAAACCCCGTATTTTGTGTGCGCAGGCCTTTGAAAATTTGGGCATATATGGAGAGCTCAGTTGCCAGCATGCATTGCAGATTTCAAGGTAGAGATGTGGTTCTAAAGGAGGTGATGTCGGTGGAGGAGTGAAGGCAAAGGCAGGAGAGAGATGGAGGAGAGAGAGCGAGGAAGAGGTAACTCACATGCACCGCTAGAACTCAAAGGCCATAAAGTCCTGTATGAGGATTTTAATTATATATAATCTACCAGACAAATCTAAACCCTCTTTAATGGAAACTATTGAACTGGTAGCAGAATGTGCTAAGTATGATGAGCTAATGATTGTTGTAAATTTAAATCCTATTAGAAGTTCTGACATTAAGTTTTTGGAAACAATGTCTAATTTAGAACTTAAACAACATGTGAATGCCCAAACTCGGAGGGTAGGTCATATTAATTTTTACCACGGGGGTCCATTGATTTAGTAAGGTCTACTTTACTTTCTTCCTTTCCTTGGACAGACCATAGCCTGTTGTCCTTTTCCTTAAAAGGCTCAAAAAAAGGGGACGTCGCTAAGGGCAAAGAAGTTGAAAGTTTTGCTAAATCTTGGTGGAATTAATATGAAATTACTATCCTTGGAGTAACAGAATTTTCCACCAAACTTTGCTGTACTGTCACCTGCAGCTCAGTATTACACCGTGGCATGACACACTGCAAAGAGCACTTAACACCTAATTGACATATGAGAATTGTTAAATACCAAGTGTTTTTGAAACTGGGAATTTCGGTTTTATAATTGACTCTCAATTAACTTTAAAAGCGCATGTTAGGAAGGTTGCACAAATTGCTTTTTATAAATTGAAGATGTTACGTCCATTAAGAGCTTTGCTTCCCGTAGACTCAGTTAGATCAGTTTTACAGGCCCTGACATTTGGCCAGATTGACTATTGTAACAGTTTACTGATTGACCTACTGAAAATCAAATACGAGTTGTTACAAAATGCAGCAGTCCACCTGGGGACGGGCATGCCTGCATTTTCGCACATTACCCAAATATTAAGAGTTCTCCATTGACTTCTGACACAATGAAGAATACAATTAAAGTTACTGGTAATAATTCACAAATAGCTGAATGATAATCATACTAGTTCTTTGAAGGAAAAATTGTAAATACATTTCCCTCTTCTTTAAGTTTTTGCCGTTTAAATTACTTAGCTATTCTCACTGTTAGTTATTTATGTATTAGTTCATAACTATTAACTTGTTTTATGTACAATGTTACTTCTTCCCTTAGTTATTTATATACTAGTTCATAATTATTACTACCTGTTCTATGTACAACGCTCTGACGTTTTGTTTTGTTTTCCTGTAAACCGACGCGATATCCTAGGATGAACGGCGGTATATAAAAACCAATAAATAAAATAAAAAAAATAAAATACATACGTCAGGACGAACATTGAGATCTGAGGCAGTAAAGGGGGTCATTTTCAAAAGCGATCGCACGCGAAAAGGGACTTTTCGCGTGCGATCACTAAATGGGGGCAGAGTCGGGGCGGCGTCGGCTCCGGAAGAGGAGGAGTCGGGGCGGCACCTGGGCGGACACCGCAAAGACATCGCAGACGGCGAAAATTTAGGAACCCTTTTCGCTGCCACTAGCTTGCCCAATAGCACCACCTTTTACGATGGCGCTATTGGGTGTGAAAGCCAGCAGCGATAGCACCGCGGAGATTTGTGCAATGTTCTCTCAACCTAGCTTGGTGTTACCCAGGTAGAGAGTCATTCAAGCTAGATTGAGAGAACATTGCACAAATCTCATCTTTGGATGAGTTTCCTCACTCTGAAGGTCATCAAATCTTCACAAGAGAGCACTGTTCTGTTCGTACGTCTCACTTTGAATGTCAAAGTGGTCCCTAACCCCTACACTAATACCTAAACCTCATCTTGAGTGACTAGGTGGGCCTCCCATAGAGATATAAATACCAATCTAGTGTGAGAGCATTGTGGCTAGGTTTTCTCTCTCTCTCTCTTCCTCTCCTTCTCACCTTAAAACAGCATGTGTGAAAAACACCACAATAAAGCCCTATCACACAGCTTTACACAAATGAAAAAGGTGTAGTGAGCCCAGCCCACTTGGCCAAATATCCTCTCATTTGCATCACGGCAAACATTATAGTGCTTTCGCATGCGTTAAAGGCGTTTTTTCCATGCGAAAATGCCATATAGCACTTTGATAAATGACCGATTGCACGCAAAAAGTCCCTTTTCATGTGCAATCACTAAATGGGGGTGGCACCGGGGCCGACGCTGCGGTGACATCGCTGGCAGCGAAAGGTAAGGACCCTTATCGCTGCCAGTTTCACACCGAATAACTACACCTTTTATGGTGTAGTTATTCGGTGCGAAAGCCAGCAGCCAGCACACCACAGTGGTGCGATAGCTGCCAGCTTTCGCAGGCCCACCCCCCGCCCCCTGTTACCACCGGATTTTCTAAGGTCTGCGACCTTAGAAAATCCAGGCCTAAGTTTGTTAAGTATTCCTTCATTAAAGAATATAAACATAAAACTACACATGTGCAATCCTTCTCTTATACAGGGCCTGTCCTATGGAATAACCTTCCGGTGGAGATATGTGGGGAAGCAGACATTAACATTTTTAGAAAAAAGTTTAAAGCATTACACTTTTATAATAAGACATTTGTTTAGTATTATACTGAAGCTAAAAATGTATTAATCTGTTTTGATGGTGTTTGTATTGTTTTTTATGTATTTTATTATGAATGTTAGGATTGTAATCCACCCTGTACATAGATAGGGAAGAGGCATAATATAAAATGTATTAAATAAAATAAGTAAATTAAACAAAGTTGCACCTCTTAAATCTGCTAAAATAATGAAATATAAGAACAATTGGTTCCATTCAAGCCTGGTCAGTTTAGTCTAAACCAATTTCCATTTAGGAGGACACAGAATAAGAGTGGGAGTGATTAATTCCCCCATGTAGAAGATAGTGAATGGTGAGTTCCTCCAATATAAAAACTCTGACCACCATTTTGCCTTATGGAATATTTTTGTTACCCTTCATAGGGGCAGCATGCCCTCGCTGTCCTTGTGTATTAATTTATTTTTAACAGCTCGGGTCTCTTTTTTTTTTTTTTAATTTTTTATTTATGCCTTTTCAATTATTCAACATTTTTATTATTATCTGATGGATTGTAACATAACTTACATTGCTAATAATTACATATTTTCAATCAGTCCATCAATGTATTAGTTGCATGTAATATCCAGGAAAAGATTAAATTACATTGAGCGACATAAGAGGAAAACAGAGAGAAAAAGAAAACAAAATCCCTCTGGAAACAATTGAATTCAAGAGAAATACATCTGTTACTTTTCCACTGCCTCGACATCCTCAGCTACAATATCTTGGGTATTAGAAGCTAGAAAATTCTGTAGTTGCGATACTTCAAAAAATATAAATTTCTTACTTTGCCAAATTATTTCACTTTTACAGGGATATTTTAAGGTCATTTTTCCCCCTTTTTTTTCCACTTCTGACCTAAGGGCTAAAAATTTTTTCCTTTTTTCTTGTGTTTGTCTAGAGAGGTCTGGGTATACCCAGACCTTTTCACCATGAAATAATACTGACCGATTTTTCATAAATAGCCTAAAGACTGTGTCTCTATCTATAGCATAGGCAAAGGTAACATTTAACGTCGCCCTAGTAGTGATTTCTGTGTCTAAAGTAGCCTCTATAATTGCAGTTAAATTTAATTATTAAGAAATATCCATGTAACATCATCTTAAGGATAGATCTGGCTGTAAAGAACATTTCATCATCTACTTGTTTCAATAAAGAGTGAGTTGGAAAGTATTTTAGCCTCCAGAGTTTTATTGCTATCGTTGGACATTAAGAGCATATCAGTGCTGTTGACAAATCAGTGATCATCAATGCTGACTACCAGAGTGAAAGAGGAGATTGGGGACATAAACAACTTACAGAGCCTAGAGGACCTGTCTACCCCCCCCCCCCCAGAGAATCCTGGAAAGTAACATGCAAATAACTGTATGGGAAGGTCTGAGATATGGGCCTTTGGGACTTCTATCTGGGACTATGTGCCCAGGGGTTACATATTGGTTACATTTCACATTTGGATGCATAGTCACATTTAGAGGTGTTATGTTATATTTATGAATAAAAAAAAAACAAGATTGAGAAATTGGTTTTAACATCCTTAAGAGTGAAAAGACTTCAAGAAGTCACAAATTTATTAAGATGTATGTGTGTAACATTTATCACCAAGGGCGAATCAGGCTGTAAAGAACATTCCATTTACAACCTAATGTTTCAGTAAAGATATTATTGGAGACCAACAATAGTTTTAGTGTAATTTTTTATTTTAACACCATTTAAATGCTCATCGATGCTGTTGGTAACTGGATGATGCTGTTTACAGGAACTGTAAGAAGAGCTTTTGGGGACATAAATAATGCACTGGACATAGAAGACCTGTCTTTCCTCGCTTGGGGAATCCCGGATAATAACTGGAATATAACCATATAGGAAAGTTTAACATTAAATGTTGTATTTGAAATATGGACCATTGGGATTTTATTTCAGATTATCTGCCTAAGCATTACATTAAAAAGACAAGACAAATATGCCATTTAAAGAAGAAATGCTAGAGAACTAGTTTTGGAGAAAGTAGGTTAGCCTCAAGGCCACAATTAATCATTATAAGAAAGAAAGAAAAAAAAAGCTAACAGGAGTTTACTGGGAAACAATTAAAGCAGGCAGAAAATAAACCAAGATTATTTCAAATCATTTCCTAATTCTGGGGCCTGGAAAAAAGATGATTTTAGTGGAAGGATTGTCTCTTTTTGCAGAGAATTTTGCAAACATTTTTAAAAAGAAAATTGAAGACACTTGACTAGAACTGTTACCTTCTACAACAAATATCAATCTAGAAGAAAGAGACTGCTGTGGTGTCAGGAAGCAGTAATCTCTCCCAGACAATAGAAGAAGAGGATTTTAATATTGTATATGTGAAAGAATGCCCAGTTGGGAAAAGTAACTGGATATCCAGGGATGGAAAAAATTTTGACTTCAATGAATAATACGACATCCGCTTTAGATCCTGTGCCAACAAAGTTAATAAAAAATCAGTTTATGGAGATTTTAATAGATACTGTTAATTCAAGTCTCAGAATTGGTACTGTAACACCCAAGAATGATGTGCAATCGTTTTTCCCCGAATTGGGCAATGTCAACGAAATTGCCTAATTCAGAATGGTTCGGGAGAACTAAAAAAAGACTGATTTTTTTTTTAAATTTCAGAAAACATTCATTTTTTTTAGTTAGTGCACACTAACGGCGCTAACTCCCGATAGTGCACACTAACTCTGCCAGGTTAGTGCGCACTATCAGGAGTTAATGCGCGCTTATGGGAAAAAAAACCCAAACCACGGGAAAAACGAAATTCCCACGGGGGGGGGGGGGCCCGAAACGAAGCCCAACACAAAATGTTTACCTGAAGCACATCTCTGTAGAACAGGTATTTCCTTTAACTGTTGTATTTCAATATTAATTACTTTGTTTTCCCTTTTCAGGCTTTTCAAAGAATTTCAAATATTACCGTAACTTTTCTTATTTTCTTTTCTTTTGCAGATACAAGAATTGACATGGAAAAAAAAAATTAGATACGTTTCAGTTCAAGTATTTAACCACAAATTTGCAGTACAAATTTCTTAAATCAAGAATAAGATTCTTTTCTCAAAATATTTTTAGTTTTTGTCTGTTGCAGGTTCGAGTTATTACTCAGAAAATCACCAGGTAAGTGAAAATTATGTTCAGTACCCAAGAGGTGAGAACACAACATTTCTGTCAGTCTTTCCTTGTGCCTCACTCTGTGCACCAGTTTCTGTGGGTCCTTGAGTATTTTCGTGTGCACGTCTGTCTGTGCTTCTGGCTGGAAATGTACTGTCTTTGTAACGGGAGTGCAAGATGCAGCTCACAGTTCTGCAGTCTTTGCTGGTGATGCTGGAATACCTAGGTGCACTTTCTACGTCTTGAACGCTAAGGTCCTCTGGGCCTTGGTTCTTCTGGTCCACAACCTGAGCTGTGTATAGTACTTTCCCTTGTATTACCTCTTACAATGTGCTCCTGCTGCCCCTTGTGCTTACTCTCAATTTAAATCACTCTTCCCTCTCCTCTCTCCCCCCCCTGCTAATACCCTCTTTGAAACCTTTCTTCTGCTACCATATTGTTCAATCGTAATTCCTGTTATTTTCCTCTGCCTACCCAGCACCATGCTCAGATTGTGGACTCTTTCCCCAACCAGTTCCTGGTTGATACACCGATGAACCCTGTAAATAGTTACCTAGTTTCCATGTTATCTTGTTATTTTCCTGTACGCATAGTTAGTGTTCTATGTAATGGCACTGCCAAAACAGTTTTAAGTTAGCTGTAAACCGATACGATGTGCAAACGGCTGTCGGTATATAAAAAATTCTAAATAAAATAAAATAAATAAATAAATAACATACCAAATCATGTCAGGTTTCACATAGGGCATTTCACTCTCTTGGCCCTCAGATTCAGTTTGGAAGCACATCTTTTATTTCTTCTGGGCATCATCAGCTTTTCTGTCATAGACCCAAGGCAGTAGCATATTTTTAACGAATTTTGGAATGGCTCAGAAACGTGGACAACTTCATATGGGTCTTTTTTTATTCAAAAATCTTGAATTTTGTGTCTGCCTTCAAAATAATGTTTCCTCAGCCGTACCCGATGACCACATTTAACCGCAGTTACCCCAGCTCTATTTTCATGCTGCTGCTTCTTTCTGTGACATTTCTTCCTTGCATATTGGCAGGCAGTTTCACCGGCTTCTTGCAGCTTCTCTTAATGAAATCAGCTTGCTCTCTCTTTTGACCTTGATTATTTAAGCAACTCTTATCCTTGATGGAATATGTATTGGCCCATCTCCAGTATTCTTCCTTACTGGAATCTCTTCTTCCCGAGCCCTTGTGCCGAGGAATGTGTCACCAATGAGGTTCCTGGTAAAGGAGACCTCATCATGGCTCCTTGCACTGAGGACAAATCTCCCAGGGCTACTGCCCAGGAGGGAAGGGTTAGGCCGGCCATCATAGTTGGTGATTCAATTATTAGAAATGTAGATAGCAGGGTGGCTGGTGGACATGAGGACCGCCTGATAACTTGCCTGCCTGGTGCGAAGGTGGCAGACCTCACGCGTCACCTAGATAGGATTATAGACAGTGCTGGGGAGGAGCCGGCTGTCGTGGTACATGTGGGCACCAACGACATAGGAAAATGTGGGAGAGAGGTTCTGGAAGCCAAATTTAGGATTTTAGGTAGGAAGCTGAAATCCAGAACCTCCAGGGTGGCATTCTCTGAAATGCTTCCTGTTCCACGTGCAGGTCCCCAAAGGCAGGCAGAGCTCCAGAGTTTCAATGCGTGGATGAGACGATGGTGCAGGGAAGAGGGATTCAGCTTTGTAAGGAACTGGGGAAACTTTTGGGGAAAGGGGAGACTTTTCCGAAAGGACGGGCTCCACCTTAACCAGAGTGGAACCTAGCTGCTGGCACTAACTTTCAAAAAGGAGATAGAGCAGCTTTTAAACTAGAACAAGGGGGAAAGCCGACAGTCACTCAGCAGTGCATGGTTCGGAGAAATGTATCCTTGAAGGATACTAATGAAACAGGAGAGTTAGGGCATCCCAACAGAGAGGTTCCATCAAAAGCAAACATAGTTCATATGCCTATATGTAAAAAATCACCAAAGCTAATGATTACCGAATTATCCCAAACAACTGAAAAGCAGGTTGTTAAAACAAGCAAAAACCACACTTTGAAATGTCTGTATGCCAATGCCAGAAGTCTAAGAAGTAAGATGGGAGAGTTAGAGTGTTTAGCAGCAAATGATGAGATTGACATAATTGGCATCACAGAGACTTGGTGGAAGGAGGATAACCAATGGGACAGTGCTTTATCAAGGTACAAATTATATCGCAATGATAGGGAGGATCAACTTGGTGGGGGTGTGGCACTTTATGTCCGGGAGGGTATAGAGTCCAACAGGATAAAGATCATACAAGAGAGTAAATGCTCAGTAGAATCTATATGGGTAGAAATCCCATGTGTGTTGGGTAAGAGTATAGTGATAGAACTATACTACCGTCCACCTGGACAAAATGGTCAGACAGATGATGAAATGCTAAGAGAAATCAGGGAAGCAAACCAATTTGGCAGTGCAATAATAATGGGAGATTTCAATTACCCAAAATACAATAGAGCAAGTTACTGCACTTCACAAATATCCCAACAACAAGTGCAGAAAAGGAATTTAGTCCAAACCAAGAAGATTCTTCAAAAGCTCTACAGAGCAGGTAAACTTTTATTCATTTTCAGGCGGCAACTCCACAGACTTATAATAGCAACAGACTAGAATGCGTCCCCCGACATGATCACGTGTTTCGCCGAGGGCTGCATCGGGAGGGAGCAATGGTTTTCACAATGCACTGTAAATAAACATATACTGGTAAGGACATAGAATTGCAGATTGCCAACATAAATCATACAGTACAAATAGTTACACACATACCTGAATGCTAAAGGATTTCAAAATTGGCAGGGAGCGCGTCCATCTTAGATGCAGACAGGCATTTAAACCTCACGGAGTAGGCGCGAAACTCAGGTTGACAGGTCACATGGTCATGCGGGGCCAATCAAAGTTGCCCCCGTTCCTGAGGCGCAACTAGCAGTGCAGACAGCAAATAATCTAGGTGGCCCAACAGGTTTCAGGTAAATAAATGCCACTCTAGTTCCCGGTTAAGACCTTTGGGAGCAACTGTATCAAGTTGAAAGATCCATCTCTGTTCGATACGTCCTAACTGCTCATTGTAGTTGCCACCCCGAGGGGAACGGGGGACTACCTCAACGATGCAGAAGGACAGATCAGAGATGGAATGTGCCTGTTGGACCCAGTGTGTGACTAAGGGTTCATTCTCACGGGTATTGCGAATATTTGAGCATTGCTCAATTATGCGAGTTTTAGCCATTCTAGAGGTCTTACCCACGTATACCAGGGGACAGGGGCAAAAAATCACATATATCACTCCTTTCAAGGTACAATCTGAGGAGGCCCGGAGAGGAAACTTTTGATGTGTGATGGGGTGTGTAAAGGATGTATAGAACCCTGTATGTTGACACATAGTGCAGTGACCGCAGGGCTGATGCACAGCCATGGACGGGGGGACCCGCAGTTCCGAATTTAAATCTGCATGCACAAGTCTATCACGAAGATTACGGCCCCTACGATATGTAAATCGGAGGGAGCCCTGAAAAAGACGGTCCAAGGAAAGGGACTGCCAATGTGTTCGGATAATGTTGGTAACCTGACGGCTTAACGTAGAGAAAGGTAAAATGCAATTGTTAACATTATCTGATGACCGGGAACGTGAAAGAAACAACAAATCCCGATTAACAAACAATGCCCGTTTAAAAGCATTCTTCACAATCCGTGAAGGGTACCCCCTTGAGAAAAACCTCATAGTCATTAACTTGGCCTGTGACAAAAATTCCTCCCGAGTGGAACAAAGTCTGCGCAGACGCAGAAATTGTCCAATGGGGATGTTGTGACGTAAAGTCCGCGGATGGCAGCTATCAAAGGAAAGTAATGTATTCCTATCTGTCTCTTTACGGTAAATAGTAGTGATAAAATGATTATCATGTACAGATATAAGAATGTCCAAAAAAGAAATTTGTAACGGATGTATAGAAAAATTAAACTGAATATTAGTATCACACGAGTTAAGCCAGTCAAGAAACAAAAAGAATTGTACATCGGTCCCCTGCCAGATAAGAAAAATATCGTCAATGAACCGACGCCACAAAGCTATAAAATGAGACCATTCAGATGGGTATACAAAAGTTTCCTCGAAACGAGCTACAAAGAGACAAGCCAAACTGGGGGCCATAGTGGCCCCCATTGCCGTGCCCTTAATCTGTTGAAAAAAAGAATCTTTGAAACGAAAATAGTTTTTTGTCAAGGCCAAGTCCGCCAGTGTTTTTAAAAAAGTGGTGGGGACCCGACACGGAGTATCACGTAAGTTTAAGGTGTCTTCAACAATTTTCAGTGCCTCCCGATGCAGCCCTCGACGAAACACAGGACCGTGTCGGGGGACGCATTCTAGTCTGTTGCTATTATAAGTCTGTGGAGTTGCCACCTGAAAATGAATAAAAGTTTACCTGCTCTGTAGAGCTTTTGAAGAATCTTCTTGGTTTGGACTAAATTCCTTTTCTGCACTTGTTGTTGGGAGATTTCAATTACCCCAATATTGACTGGGTAAATGTAACATCAGGACTTGCTAGAGACATAAAGTTCCTGGATGTAATAAATGACTGCTTCATGGAGCAATTGGTTCAGGAACCTACAAGAGAGGGAGCTATTTTAGATTTAATTCTTAGTGGAACGCAAGATTTGGTGAAAGAAGTAACGGTGGTGGGGCCACTTGGCAACAGTGATCATAACATGATCAAATTTAAACTAATAACTGGAAGGGGGACAATAAGTAAATCTGCAGCTCTAACACTAAATTTTAAAAAGGGAAACTTTGATAAAATGAGGAAATTAGTTAGAAAAAAACTGAAAGGTGCAGCTGCAAAGGTTAAAAGTGTTCAACAGGCTTGGACATTGTTTAAAAATACAATCCTAGAAGCGCAGTCCATATGTATTCTGCGCATTAAGAAAGGTGGAAGGAAGGCAAAACGATTACCGTCATGGTTAAAAGGTGAGGTGAAAGAGGCTATTTTAGCCAAAAAAACATCCTTCAAAAATTGGAAGAAGGATCCATCTGAAGAAAATAGGATAAAACATAAGCATTGTCAAGGTAAGTGTAAAACATTGATAAGACAGGCGAAGAGAGAATTTGAAATGAAGTTGGCCATAGAGGCAAAAACTCATAATAAAAACTTTTTAAAATATATCCAAAGCAAGAAACCTGTGAGGGAGTCGCTTGGACCATTAGATGACAGAGGGGTTAAAGGGGCTCTTAGGGAAGATAAGGCCATTGCAGAAAGACTAAATGAATTCTTTGCCTCCGTGTTTACTAATGAGGATGTTGGGGAGATACCAGTTCCGGAGATGGTTTTCAGGGGTGATGACTCAGACGAACTGAACGAAATCACTGTGAACCTGGAAGATGTAGTAGGCCAGATTGACAAACTAAAGAGTAGCAAATCACCTGGACCAGATGGTATGCATCCTAGGGTTCTGAAGGAACTAAAAAATGAAATTTCTGATCTATTAGTTAAAATTTGTAACCTATCATTAAAATCATCCATTGTACCTGAAGACTGGAGGGTGGCCAATGTAACCCCTATATTTAAAAAAGGCTCCAGGGGCGATCCGGGTAATTATAGACCAGTGAGCCTGACTTCAGTGCTGGGAAAAATAGTGGAAACTATTCTCAAGATCAAAATTGTAGAGCATATAGAAAGACATGATTTAATGGGACACAGTCAACATGTATTTACCCAAGGGAAGTCTTGCCTAACAAATCTGCTTCATTTTTTTGAAGGGGTTAATAAACATGTGGATAAAGGTGAACCGGTAGATGTAGTGTATTTGGATTTTCAGAAGGCGTTTGACAAAGTCCCTCATGAGAGGCTTCTACGAAAACTAAAAAGTCATGGGATAGGAGGCGATGTCCTTTCGTGGATTACAAACTGGTTAAAAGACAGGAAACAGAGAGTAGGATTAAATGGTCAATATTCTCAGTGGAAAAGGGTAAACAGTGGAGTACCTCAGGGATCTGTATTGGGACCGGTGCTTTTCAATATATATATAAATGATCTGGAAAGGAATACGGCGAGTGAGGTTATCAAATTTGCGGATGATACAAAATTATTCAGAGTAGTTAAATCACAGGCAGACTGTGATACATTACAGGAGGACCTTGCAAGACTGGAAGATTGGGCATCCAAATGGCAGATGAAATTTAATGTGGACAAGTGCAAAGTGATGCACATAGGGAAAAATAACCCTTGCTGTAGTTACACGATGTTAGGTTCCATGTTAGGAGCTACCACCCAGGAAAAAGATCTAGGCATCATAGTAGATAATACTTTAAAATCGTCGGCTCAGTGTGCTGCAGCAGTCAAAAAAGCAAATAGAATGTTAGGAATTATTAGGAAGGGAATGGTTAATAGAACGGAAAATGTCATAATGCCTCTGTATCGCTCCATGGTGAGACCGCACCTTGAATACTGTGTACAATTCTGGTCGCCGCATCTCAAAAAAGATATAGTTGCGATGGAGAAGGTACAGAGAAGGGCAACCAAAATGATAAAGGGGATGGAACAGCTCCCCTATGAGGAAAGGCTGAAGAGGTTAGTGCTGTTCAGCTTGGAGAAGAGACGGCTGAGGGGGGATATGATAGAGGTCTTTAAGATCATGAGAGGTCTTGAACGAGTAGATGTGACTCGGTTATTTACACTTTCGAATAATAGAAGGACTAGGGGGCATTCCATGAAGTTAGCAAGTAACACATTTAAGACTAATCGGAGAAAATTCTTTTTCACTCAACGCACAATAAAGCTCTGGAATTTGTTGCCAGAGAAGGTAGTTAGTGCAGTTAGTGTAGCTAGGTTCAAAAAAGGTTTGGATAAGTTCTTGGAGGAGAAGTCCATTAATGGCTATTAATCAATTATACTTAGGGAATAGCCACTGCTATTAATTGCATCAGTAGCATGGGTTCTTCTTAGTGTTTGGGTAATTGCCAGGTTCTTGTGGCCTGGTTTTTGGCCTCTGTTGGAAACAGGATGCTGGGCTTGATGGACCCTTGGTCTGACCCAGCATGGCAATTTCTTATGTTCTTATGTTCTTATGGCTTGTACTTGATGACAAATCCCCTCCATCACTTTTTTGGTTAGTGGAGGAAAGACAGGGTCTGGGCTTCCCACTATCATCCTATATCCCTGTTTTTCTGGGGCCTTCTGGTATTGTTTATACCACTTAATGACAGCCAGAATTCTTCCTACTCCTTTGTTCTTTGATTCTCCAACAAAATTTCAAACAGTCTTTCCAGATGCAGAAGGATATTCATATCCACTATGCTTAGAATACTTTCTGTGGAAGCAGATTCATTCTGCAAAATGTTTTTTTATTACAAAAATGCATCTTCGTGTGTAGTGATTTCCACTACAGATTCTGATAGGTCCAAAACTCAGCCTTTGGGGCAGATTTTCAAAGGGGTACGCGCGTAAGATATGCGCGTACCCCCCCCGAAAACCTGCCCCAAGCTCCCCCTGCACGCGCCGAGCGAATAGGCTCAGTGGCGCGTGCAAGCCCCGGGATGTGCATAAGTCCCGGGGCTTTCCTGGGGGGGCATGTCAGGGGGCGTGTCACGGCTGGCGCGTCATCGGGGGGCGTTCCGGGGGTGGGTGGTTCCGGCCCAGGGGCGTCGCCGAGGCCTCAGAAACTGCTCCCGGGCCGGAGAATCGCGTGCCGGCAGCTGGCCGGCACACACGAGTTACGCCTGCCTCAGTCTTTTCCCCTATCCGCCTGCCTCCCAGTCTTTTCCCCTATCTGCCTCGACCCCTACCTTTTATTATAAAGGTAGGGGGGGTTAGATAGGGCTTGGGGGTGGGTTAGGTAGGGGAAGGGAGGGGAAGGTGGAGGGAGGTGGAAAGAAAGTTCCCTCCAAGGCCGCTCCAATTTCGGAGCGGCCTCGGAGGGAACGGAGGCAGGCTGCGCGGCTCAGCACATGCAGGCTGCCGATTTTGCGCAGCCTTGCGCGCGTCGACCCTGGATTTTAAAAGATACGCGTGGCTACGCGTATCTATTAAAATCCGCGGTACTCTTGTTTGTGCCGGGTGCGCGAACAAAAGTACGCACGCCCGTACTTTTAAAATATCTGCCCCTTTATTTCTTCTCTTGATTCATCTGACAGAAGTTTGTTGAAGCAACTATAGAAATGAACCCATAAAGCACAGTCCTCTTATCTGTTCGGGCTCTCTTATAACTATCTAGTGCAGAATGAAACCACCTCAAACAGACCCCACTGAATCTAAACAATCTATATTTCAAGTATAAACTCAGTTTGTAGTCATCTCTCTTAGCTTTGTACTCTCAGACAGTATTAATACAGAAAGAAATAAACATACAAACGTAGATTTTAATACCCGTGCAGGCTGTCTATATGTGGTTCCCAGCGTGATCACATGGATGCACCAATTTTATAACAGGCATGCATCAACGCATGCATGTTATAAAATATACTACCCGTGCACACATGCGTGCCCGATTTTATATCGGCGCATGCATGTATGCGCGAATGCCGAATCACAAGCATAATGGGGGAATTTTACAACATGTGCGCAGCGATGCAATAGGCCCTTTCCCCAGTCTCCTCCCAGTCCGCTCCAATAAAGGAGTGGACTGGGAGGGAATTTCCTAAACTCCCTAGCTAACCTGCCTCCCTTTTCCCCTATCCGCCTCGACCCCTAACACCCTGCAAACTACCTTTTTTATTTTATTGTGCAACTCACCTGCTCTCTGGAGCAGCAGTACGTTGCGTGGGTCCAGTGTTCTAGGCACAGTCCCGCCACTCCCAGACCCTGCCTTTGGCCTGCCCCTTTTTCAACAAGTCTTACTTCTGCGTGTCCTGGGAGATACGAGCGTGGTTGCAGTCCTTTGAAAATGTGCACGGCCCAGCCACACGCGTATCTCCCAGTATAGGTGTGCGCATAGACCTTTTAAAATTCGGCCTACAGTTTATAATCCAACTTTTTCCTCTATGGCAAGTTTCTTCTCAAAATTCTTTCTTGGTCTTTCTCACTACTAATTTACCTGTACTATATATTTTCCTCATTAGGGTCTGTTTTCAATTTTTTGAAAGCTGACCTTTTGATTTTCGCTGCCTCTTTCAACTCACCATTGAATCATGCTAGCAGTCATTTGGTCTTTCTTCAATCTTTTTTAATGCATGGAATACATTTTATCTGGGCTTCCACGATGGCATTTTTAAACACTGTCCATGCTTCATGCAAACTTTTAACCTTAACAACTGTTCCTTTTAGTTCTTTACTAATATCCTCATTCTATAATAGTCTCCCTTTCTAAATACTCCTCACAGTTTCTAGGGTGCTTCTTTCAGTACTTTTAGGCCTGAAGCATGCAGTTTCCTGTAACAGCAGTCCTGAATATTCTTTTTCCAGTGCTGGGAATGCAAGTACTATGGTGGGACATAGCATTCCAAACTCAGGAACACTAGATCTCACAAGATACCAGAAAAGATATATTGGCCACACAAAGAAAGAAATTACTTACCCAGTATCCATCTGTCACCATATTTTTAACTCTGCAAAATTAGTGCCCAATGCTGACTGTGACAGGATAGATGAAATGTGGCTAAGCTAAGAAATCTGAGTGATTCAGTATCTTTATCTTGGCTTCACAAATCATCTGGAAAGTGATGGAATGAAAATACTTCCGGTTCCAATGGATTTTGTGGTCCCTGGTTGGTTTGGGCACCTCAGACAAGGCCAGTGCAAGCATATTTGGTGCCCTACGTGAAATTTTGGTCATTCACCCTCTCCTCCTTAACTTAAGAACGTAAGAACATAAGAAATTGCCATGCTGGGTCAGACCAAGGGTCCATCAAGCCCAGCATCCTGTATCCAACAGAGGCCAAACCAGGCCACAAGAACCTGGCAATTACCCAAACACTAAGAAGATCCCATGCTACTGATGCAATTTACAGCAGTGGCTATTCCCTAAGTAAAATTGATTAATAGCCGTTAATGGACTTCTCCTCCAAGAACTTATCCAAACCTTTTTTGAACCCAGCTACTAACTGCACTAACCACATCCTCTGGCAACAAATTCCAGAGCTTTATTGTGTATTGAGTGAAAAAGAATTTTCTCTGATTAGTCTTAAATGTGCTACTTGCTAACTTCATGGAATGCCCCCTAGCCCTTCTATTCTGGTGGCAGTGGCTCCAGCACAGCACTCCCTTATTTTACAGTATTGGCTCTTGGTACAGCAACCCATTGGACCTCACACTGGCAGGATTTTGTCACCTGCAAAATCTTGGCTCTCTAGCTGACTGCCTGGTTTGCCTAATGGGAGCACCGACCCTGGCCTTGGGGGAGCAAAGGAGATGGGAGGAGTTAACGGAGAATAAAGAGGAAGGTGACAGTCTTCTCCCCCTCATTTTTCTGCTGCTGTGAAGGCTGAATCTCATCCACCCTGCTCTCTAGTTGTTTGGGTATGTTGGCTATTAGATTAGCTGCTGATACTGCAGCTTTTGCTTAGAGGGGTGGTTTTCTGAGCCAGGTTAATGTTACAGGGTGGTATGGACGGGCAGCTGGGCTGGTTGGTCGGCGCTGGGCATCCTGAGATTGGCAGGAACAGTCACCCCAGAGGCAGATCCTTGCTGTGCTGTGGCCGGATCTGTACACTGCCTCGACATGAGGCTGCTGGAAGCCTGGGGTATAGGTACATCTTACTGGGGCATGTCAGATGCCCGCTGGGGCTTTATAGATTATAATTTTGTATAAGCTCGGGTAATGATAGGTGTACTGGTTTTGCAATAAAGCTCTGGCCTGTTGATTCCCAAGCAATGCTGCTGGTCTGTTATTGTTGGTCCTGTGGTATGATTGCTGAGCAAGTGGAAGGCAAGGAAAGGCCGAAGCCCTGCCTGTCTGTCCATGTTATATGCCAACATTAGCCGAGCCTTATCAGCATAACTCAACATGCTGGCTATTACTCGCCTCGGCTTTTCATTTTTCTTCCTCGGTGTTCCCCTGCCAGTGGGCTAAGTTTCTCTTTTGTCTGAAGGCACCAGGTGTCCTGTCAGCCACTTTTCAAAAGGCCAGCAAATCTGCATCTTTGCGCTTTTATGGTTAGCCCCACTATGTTTTGGGGGTTTTTTTTTTCATATTATTTCTTCTACTTCTGTTCTTGAGGTCCTCAGGATGAATTTACCTTCCAGCTGTAGACTCTTATCTTTTCCCGGCACAGCGTTGACTAATTGTTCTACTTTTGGTAGTCTCTTGGTTACCTGTTTCCATTTCTTTTTATTTAATCCGTCTCTTAAACTCTGGCTCCAGGGCCATTTTTAATTCCTGCAGCACGTGGATTACTTTTTCCTATCATGCCTTTTTTTTTTCTGATTTGTTACCATTCTTTTGCACTTTTCTAACAATAAATTTCTCCCGACTGCAAGATGTAGTGGAATGGGGGTTTTACTTTTAAACTTTCAATTGGTTTTAAATCTCTCTGTGGGACCTAATGGAGCTCACCGGCAGACTTCATCCGAAGAAGCCTTCCAGGTGGGGGTGTGCAGATCGTGCTCTACCTGCAGGCTCCCCCCACCCCTCCTCAGATTATTGGCAGGAATTACAAGGATAATTGTGGATTTCTCTACAAACGTTTGCACAGTAACTGTTCACTACAAACCCCAAACTGTTCACTACAAACCCCAAACCAAATGTGCCTGATACTTCACTTTCAATGCATATCCAGCATGGCTCTCTGCTTCTACAGCAGGGGAGAAGAAAAAAAAAACCAACAAGAGCTGTACAACATAGTCTAGGTAAAACAAATAAGCATGGGTGTAGCTTGCTTATCGCGGCAGTTACTGCCCCTACTACCCCTAACTAATCAAGCTAGATATTTCACTTGCATGCAGCTCCATCACTGCTCTCTACATTAATGGTGGGGGTGGAAGGGGAATAGAACAAGGAGCTAAGAGTAACAGATAAGAATGAGAGAAAAAATGTGTGAGGCTTGCTGGGCAGACTGGATGGGCCATTCGGTCTTCTTCTGCCGTCATTTCTATGTTTCTATGTTTCTATAATATGTGATCTAAAAAATAACTGCTAGACATGAAAACATTTGCTCAAAATAAGTAGCTAAACAACTCTGGTATAATTTACATATCCATGTATGTATGTATTTATTTCTTTCACAGCATTTATAAATCACTTTCCAGATTAAAGAAGCGCCCAAAACAATGCACAGGAGCATCAAGCAAATTAAAACACAAATACATAACACAAGACATACAGTTTGTATTTGGGTGCCATTTAGATATGCAGAAAAATGGTAACTTTTTTTTGAAAATTGAATAATAGAGGTGTGGTTGCATTGTTTCATTTCATCTTTGCTGGTCAGATGGATGGGGGCTAGAGTTTGAATAGAAGCTGCTCTTAAAACTTTACTCCCTGTGATAAACAGAGAAGAAAGACTGGACTGGGGCAGCTTTGATTCAGGTATGTCACACACCCAATGTGTGCAGTTGACAACTATAAAAATACTTTGTTGTAATCATGATATTGTAACTTGATGTAGTTTATTGTAAAATCCATTGGTAGCCTAATATTTCCATTAACTGGGGTAAATTCATTCATTCACAGCAAAAAGTAAATGTGAACATGATATTTGTCTATTTCATACCCTGTGTATTAAGACCATGCTAGCTTGAACCTGTACTATTGTTACCTCTCTATCGAGGGCATTCTTATGTATGTAATTCATCTTCTATCCTCAATACACACATTTCAGTGTACTGAACATCAGTGCAATGAATGCATCCTGCTTGATGTTTCTTGGTTTTAAGGGCAGTGAACATTTTGGGCCTATTCGCCAAGCCGCGCTAATGCGTTAATGCGCAGTAAACCGTGTTCACCGCGTGAAAGCATTAGTGATGGAAAAAAAGGAAATGATGGGTGAAAACTGCAATTTCTGCATGTTATTTCCAGGCGTGTAAGCCCACTGCAGTGCAGGTGCGGTAATGATCTGTTTTGCATGCAAGTGAATGCAAATCATGTCATTACCATATAAATCAAAAAATGTGTAGTTAACTTTCCTCCGGAAGTGTCAGAATGCTAATGCGCATTCTGATGTTCCTGGATTCTTAAGTTAAAGGGGGCCATTTGGCCCAAAAATACCCCCCCATCCCTGAGAAAAAAAATCCCTGCGTCTTTGGTGGGTCTACCTTTCTCAACCACACCTTCGCACCCTCAAGCGGATCAAAATTAACATTTAAAGAAGGCCCCAGCTTGCCCCCTTCCCCTAAAAAAAAACCCCTTCCCCCATTGTACAAAAATTGTTCTCCCTCTCCTGCCCACAACCAACCTCCCCCCAAAGCTTACTTTCAACCTCTGTTGGGGTTTCAGCACCTCCCCATTGGCTTCTGCCCTACCATCTACATTTTCAAAATGGCACTCACTGATCCCAGGTGCATCTGTGCTCAGAGGGTAACATGATTTTCAAAATTTAAATTAATATAATGTTTATAACAGGACTCAGGTCTCTCTCTCTCTCACTTATATATATATATATATATATATATATATATATATATATATGTGTGTGTGTGTGTGAGAGAGAGAGAGAGAGAGTTGAACGCTCTGTCTCTGACAGTCATGCTCCTCAAACCATATTTATGCTGCCTTTTTGGGAAAATTAACGACTGATTATTTTCTTTAAAATCTAGTCTCAATATTCCACCAAAAATTGTTTCTTGGCAAACCTTAACGGAATTATGAAATGCAAATAAAATTATTTTCCCACTGGGAAAAGTGAGGGCACTGTTCGACAGCGTGTACATTCTCTAATAGTGAGAAAAGGACGTTCTTGGAAGTGAGGAGTGGTTGGGGAAAATGACTTATCTATGCGTAAATGCTTTTTCCATTCAAACCTGTATGTTAGTGAAATAAGTAAAAGGGCACTCAATTACTTTTATGCTATTCTTTGGTCCGTGTACTTTTTTTTTTTCTCTCTCCCTCTCTTTGCCTTCTTAAGAACACGACCATATAACTGCCATGTCCGTTTTTGTTTTTCTGTTTATGTTCCTGATATCAGCTGGAAGTTGTTCAGAGATTAAAGAAACATCATGAGGTTATCCGAAGCTGGCATGTTGAGACAAACACGGTTAAGTTTTGGCTTTTACTGTGGTTCGACATGGATAAACAAATCAGCCCATAAAAAGGGGAACATAATTGCAACACTCAACTGTATTTTACAGCCCTGCAAACACCCTGCTGATAGGTCTGTAGTTAGCAGGGGACAGGGAACACTCAGCACAATGGCACTGAATGTTTTTTTTCTCCAGATGTAGGATTTGATCAGCATACTTGAGCAAGTCAGCTCAATCATCCACACTCTACAGAGCTGAATGTAGAGTAGCCAGTACTTGAAACTTCATTAGAGGTCACACTTGGTCAACCATTGAGTAGTGTTCAGCTGGGTTTTTTTTCTATTCATCAAAAAGTAAATAAAGTCGTCAGAAGCTAGCAGTGTGGTCTTTAAAGACCTAATTTACTAACCCAAGTTAAAAATTGACATCTATGATACACGTTACGTAGGCGCATTAATGGCTGATTTTAACACAGCTTGGATTACAGTGAATGGGGCCTATTTACTAAAGTGGATTAATAGAGGTTCATTCCCATAAGGCTTCCATGCGTAGAATTGGCATATACACGTCAGTAGGAGGTACATACGTGTATGCTATTTTGGAAACCACGTGAGTTTGTGCGGTGTCGCATATAAATGTTAACAGGAGAAAAAAGGGGAAGGTATGGGGGTATCCCAGGGTAGAGTTTGGAAGTACGCTCATAAGTTGCTCTATCAGTAGTTAGCTGTATAAGTTATACAGCTAACTTGCTCCACCCCGATCCACCCAGTACATGCATACTTTTTGTGTATATAACTCTTAGCAATATAAAGGACTTATACGGCTAAGCAGTGGCCACTGATCGTAGGCACATATTCAGCGGCCACTACTTAGCAGCATAAACCTCACTTATCCGGCTAAATAGCACTGAATGCACTTTGAATATTCGGCTCATGGTGACTTACACAGACTAATGAAATTGGGTTCCTCGTGTTCATGATTGCATGGTAACAGTAGTGCACGTTAGCAAATCAGCCCCTAAAAGAGAAAACAATTATTCCCATTAATTCTATAAGCCGCTATTCAGCAAAATTCTTGAGCTGTGGTAAATCACCAAATACCTTGAAACAATGGCAATGCCGATATTTGAGCTGGTTTCAAGGAACATTTGACTCTGCGCCATGGAAATGAAATCTTGTGCATAATGTTTTGCTGGCCCTTGACGTCTGTGTAACAGAAATCTTGCTGTTGGCACTAGAAACATCCTGAAGCACCACACTCATTTTATTGTTTGTAATGATTGTTATGTTCTAATTTTATGTATGTACTTTTGACTATGTAAACCGCCTAGACGGATAGATCCCTACCCATTGTGCGGTATATAAAAACTTTTAAATAAAATAAATAAAATAAATAAATAAGATCTTTTCTCCTGGTTATTTCTGCTTACTGTGAATCTGTGTGTAATACAGTATTGTAATAACCCTATTGGTCCTGGAGGAAACCGAATTCTTCGTATGTTATGACACCGGTTACTGACCCAACATAAGAATGTTCCAGAGACATTGAAATATATGAGATCATATAGATCTTATTTTCAGATATAGAAGAAGAGACATGTATGTGGTCTTAAGTATTTCGTCGTTTCTGACTGAATTTTATGTTGATCTGATAACCCACGAAGAATATATCCTTCTTTACTTTTTAGCCTTCTTTCTGAAAGGAAAATGGCTTAAGTATAATGATTGTAAGCTCTTGTGCTATGGCGTGGTTGGCGCAGCCGAGTAGTCAAACCTACTAGGCTCACGCCAACAGCTGGCTAACACATCCTGGTCTAGAACAAGCGGGAGCTTTTCCTATACCAAACTTCCATTTCCCCCAGATTGAGCCCTTCGGTTCCAGGGCCAGCAGAAATTAGGAGGGTCCCAAGGATGGTCAGAGAGAGTGTCCAGAAATGGGTCAAAGTCAGGGTTGGCAGAAATCAGACAGATACCAAGTATGGGTCAGGAGTCAGGGCAGGCAGCAAGCAACAGTAGCAGAGGTCAATACCAGGCAAGCAAGTCGAGGCCTGGCGATAAGGGACAGTTAAAGCAGTAAGGCTGGATGAAGCAAGGCTGGAAGGCTGGACAAGGCAAGGAGCTGGACTAGGCAAGTCAGGCTGGGCAGGCAAAAATCAGGAAGCAACACACACACACACTGCAGAACACTAGAGGACCTGTTGCTGAGGCAAGGAATGGAAGTGTTGCTGGCCCTTAAGTACCCACTCGCACTGACGTCATCATCTAGCACCTATTAGGTTTTCCTGGTAAGAGGCCTTTAAGGCCAGTACAGATGAGCGGCATCCTGATGGAATTCCTGCCGTCAACAAAGCAGTTGGGCGTTAGGAGTATGTGTAACCAGTTGCAGGACATCCCGTGACTAGCCAAACATTACAGTGCCCCCATACTAAGCCTCCTCCCCAAGCCTCCAGTCTTTGGCTTCTGAGGAGAATGTCAATGGAATACTTTTACCATCTAGGGGACTGGGAGTTTGGACACGGGTTCCAGAGGAGGTTCCAGAGTCTTTGGTTTTAGAGGAACATGAAAAAGCATCAGCCCGTTGATCCTTATCTGCAGGCATGAGTTTATTTGGAGATGTGCAGACACAGCACTGGAGCTCCTTGGTCATATTGAGCGGGGACAGCCCCTACCCCAATGGCAGTGGCTTCTACTTCCAATATGAAGGGCTTCAAAGAATAGGGGTGGTGGAGTCAAGGATCATGCAAGGGTTATGGCTTGAGAGGTTTAAATATCTGAATGTTGGAGTGGACAACAATTGGGCCCTGCCCCTAGGGGGCATCTCCTCAGAGAGTAGATCACCTAGGAAGTCTACAGATCCATGAAGTGGCAGGGTCAGAGACAGTTGCTTTTGCACAAGTCTGTGATGGTTGCACACTGGGGTGACAGGCCCGGCAGGATGGTCCAAGCCAGTGAGACCAGAAACAAAGCATGGGAGGAGGGGCGCCAGTAAGCGATTAGTAATGTACCCCAATCTATAGCACATTGATGGAGGCAAAAACAGGGAACCCGGGAATGACAGAGTTGACGGCTCTGGGTAGTACATAGAACATAATGCTTTCCTGATATGAACAGATCTGCATGGTGACGGGTAAGGTAGCAATGATCAAGCTGCCAGGAGAGGCTCACTGTAGTCTGAAGAGATGGTATGGGCTGGGATCAAGGTGGAGGTTGGCCAAGCATACTGGCAAAGCAACGACTCCTGAATAAAATTGTCCCCTGCTCTGGAATCTAGTAATGCCTCGGTTTGAAAGGTGGTCTCCCCGAAGCTGAGGCACACAGGTACCACTGGCTGCAGAGAGAGAGCTGTGGACCCATGTCTGTCTTCCCGACCAAACCCCCATTCTGAGGTTTTCCTGACTTCTTGGGGCAGTGGTTAGTGAAACGTCCCTGTTCAGCAAAGTGAAGGCAGAGGTTTTGCTGTCTTCATCTCAATTTCTCTTCATCCAAAAACCGAGAACTACCTAACTGAATAGGATCTTTGAAGGTGACAACCATCATGGGATCTGGGTCGGAATTCAAGGGGTGCTGGAACTCAGAAGCTAAGCGGATAGATTGGTGGGTTGTCTTCTTCTCCTGGGCTTGTTTCTGGAATCTTAAGTCTATATGAATGACCAGGGCAATGAGTGCTTCCAAAGAAGGTGGAAGATCTTGGCCTACTATCTCATTCTTTATTTTCCAAGCTTTATTTTCTGAGCTTTCTGAAGTTCAAAATCGTTCCTGCATAAATTGAGGAACCTCCTGTATCCCTTTAGGTGACCATCGTACCTGGGAGGCCGTGGAATATGTAGCATGGATTCCAAGGCCTGAGTGGGCGTGGGTGGAGGATTCACTGGAGCTGGTAGTTGGTCCTACACAATGTCCAATCACTGGGCCAGACCTTGAAGTATTCCGGTCACATGGTTTAGCTGCAGCTGAGCGTGTTGGTTTAGATCTTGAAAGAGACCAGCCAGCGAATTCATCTAATCCTGTTGCTGTTGCACCTGGAGTGCCAAGTCAGCAATGACCTGAGTTGGGGACGAATCCATCAAGTTCATAGCCTCAGCAATCTGTAATGATTATGAACCCTTGTGCTGTGGCATGGTTCGCACAGCCTAATAGGTGAACCTACTAGGCCTACACCAACAGCTGGCAAACATATCCTGGTTTGAGACAAGCTAGAGCTTTACCCATACAAGCTCCCATTCCCCACAGGTTGAGCCTTTGGGTTCCGGAGGCCAGTAGGACTTAGGAGAGTTTGAAGAGTGGTCAAAGTGTCCAGAAATGGGCCAAAATCAGGGCAGGCAGCAATCTGATAGTTACCAGATATGGGCCAGTGTCAGGGCAAGCGGCAAGCAAGTGGCTGTAGTAGAGGTTGACACTGAGCAAGCAAGATGAGGACTGAAGATAAGGAAGAGCTAAAGCAGGAAGGTGGGATGAGCCAAGGTTGGATGAGGCAAAGAGCTGGAAGGCTGTTTGAGGCATGACTGGATGAGGGAATGCTGAAAGGCTGGACGAGGCAAGGCTGGAAGGCTGAATGAGGCAAGGAGCTAGACGAGGCAGAGTTGGAAGGCTAGACAAGGCAAGGACGTTTGGGCAGGTAACGATCAGGAAGCAGCACACACTGTGGAACATTGGATGGCCTGTTGCTGAAGGCAAGGAAGGTAAGCATGGTTGGGCCTTAAATACCCAGCGATGCTGTCATCATCATCCAGTGCCCATCGGGTTTTCCCACCTCGGAGCCTTTAAGTCCAGCACAGGGTCACACTTGCGCAACTAAGGCCAGCACAGGAGCACAAGTGAGTGGTGTCCTGATGGCACTCTTGCCGTCGATGAAACGGTTGGGCGTTGGGGCAGGCTGGCAGCATTCCGGGGTAAGTGCGGCCAGTTGCGGGACTGGCCAAATGTTACAATGAGATTTCTACAGTATGTCTGTGTGTTTGTGTGTGTATGTATGTGTCCCCCACCCCCATAATAATTTTTGTATTTAGAGTTCTACCCACACCCTATTTTCATGGAATCGAGGGGACCCTGACAATGGTGTTTTTTAAGATCCACATGTGAATGCAGACACACATGTACACTCCTGAAAGTAATCTTCATTTTTTCTATGTGGAACTTCTTGTTTACCATGTTTGTGCTATAAGCGTACTCAGCCTGTTCTTTTATTACAGCTTATCGGAAGAAGAGGAAACTGAATTTTCTATTTATTTTATAGCTTGAAATTGTATTTTGAATCTATGGCTTGGAGTGCTCTATGGAAGCACATTTATTTTATCCTGAGCATTGTCATATGTCATAATCATTGTGGTTTCATATCTGCTGCAAGATCTGTCAAGTGAATGAGGTGATTGTCAGGTGGTTATAGAGCAAGACCTCATGAGAAGGAAGTGGAGAGAAAGTTACTAAAAGTCACACAGGAGTCATCGAGGCACCACCATGGACCTCCTCCAACCTACAGCTTGGCTATACAGTGGTCTCTAGCACAGGGGGTCTCACTCCAGTCCTCAGCACTCACCCAGCCAGTCAGGTTTTCAGGACATCCGCAATGAATATGCGTGAGAAAGATGTGCATGCCTTGCCTTCAATGTATGCAGATCACTCTCACACATATTCATTGTGGATATCCTGAAAACCAGATTCTCTGGGTGTTGCCTGAGGACTGGTTTGAGACCCAGTGCTCTAGCATATTGTCATCTTGATGGGCTCCTTTTGTTATCCTATATAGAAACATAGAAATTATGGCAGAAGAAGACCAAACGGCCCATCCAGTCTGCCCAGCAAGCTTTCCCACTTTTTTTTTCCTCATACTTATCTGTTATTCTTGGCCCCTGGTTCCAGTTTCCCTCCACCCCCACCATCGATGTAGAGAGCAGCGCTGGAGCTGTATCCAAGCGAAGCATCCAGCTCAGTTGGTCAGGGGTAGCTGCAATAAGCAAGTTACTCCCACGCTTGTTTGTTTACCCAACCTATGCCATTCAGTCCTTGTTAGTTGTTGTCTGAATATAATTCCTCTTTTCTTTATTCCCTCTGCCATTGAAGCAGTGCGTTGCGCTGGCTATGTATTCCCAGTGAAGTATCAGGTTTAATTGATTCAGAGTAGTAACCGCAGTAACAAGCAAGCTACTCCCATAATTATTTGTTTACCCAGACTATGTAATTCATTCCTTGTTGGTTGTTGCCTGAATAAAAATCCTCTTTTCCTCTTTCCCCCCTGCTGTTGAAGCAGAGAGCTATGCTGGATATGAACTGAAGGTGAAGTATCAGACTTATTTGGTTTGGGGTAGTAACCACCGCAACAAGCAAGCTACTCCCTGGTTTTTTTGTGAATGCAAATCCTTTTTTTCCACATTTCCTCTTGCCGTTGAAGCATAGAGCAATGCTGGAGTTGCATTGACAGTGAGTATGTTTATTGATTAAGGGTACTAATCTCCAGGTAGTAGCCGTAATTCCTGCAAACTACCCCCATGCCTCTTCTCGTCATTCACTTCCTTTAGACTTTATGGATCCACAATATTTATCCCACTCCCCTTTGAAGTCCTTCACAGTTTTGGTCTTCACCACTTCCTCCGGAAGGGCGTTCCAGGCATCCACCACCCTCTCCATGAAGAAATACTTCCTGACATTGGTTCTGAGTCTTCCTCTCTGGAATTTCAAATCGTGACCCCTGGTTCTGCTGATTTTTTTTCCAATGGAAAAGATTTGTCATTGTCTTTAGATCATTAAAACCTTTCAAGTACCTGAAAGTCTGATCTTATCATCTCTGCTCCTCCTTTCCTCCAGGGTGTATTTAGCTTCTTCAATCTCTCCTCGTAAGGCATTCGATGAAGACCCTCCACCTTTTTGGTCGCCCTTCTCTGGACCGCCTCCATCCTGTCTCTGTCCCTTCAGAGATATGGTCTCCAGAACCGAGCACAGTACTCCAAGTGAGGCCTCACCAAGGACCTGTACAAGGGGATAATCACTTCCCTTTTCTTACTCGATATTCCTCTCTCTATGCAGCCCAGCATTCTTCTGGCTTTAGCTATCACCTTGTCACATTGTTTCGCCGACTTCAGATCGTTAGACACTATCAGCCCAAGGTCTCTCTCCTGCTCCGTGCACACCAGCCCCCCCCCCTCCCCCATCGAATACAGTTCTTTTGGATTTCCACACCTCATATGCATGACTCTGCACTTCTTGGCATTGAAGCTCAGCTGCCATATGTTCGACCTTTCTTCCAGCTTCCTTAAATCACGTCTCATTCTCTCCACTCCTTCTGGCGTGCCCACTCTGTTGCAGATCTTAGTGTCACGCACAAAAAGACAAACCTTACCTTCTATCCCGTCCTCAATGTCGCTCACAAAGATATTGAACAGGACCGGTCCCAACACTGATCCTTGTGGCACTCCACTTAACACTGCTCTCTCTTCAGAGTAAGTTCCATTTACCATCACACATTGTCTTCTGTTCGTCAACCGGTTTGCAATCCAGGCCACCACCTTGGTACTCACTCCTAAGCTTCTCATTTTATTCACCAGCCTCCTCTACGGGATCGTATCAAAAGTTTTGCTAAAATCCAAGTAGATGACATCGAGCGCTCTTCCTTGATCCAATTCCTTATATATACAGTATAGTAAAAGCCAGATTATGTCCATCTGTCATGCACCCATAAAAGGAGTCTGATATCACCAAGTACCCATATTATCTGTATTTAATCCGCTTGGTTGTACATATTGAAGTGCCGAAAAGCAGACTATAAATATATAAATAAATAAAAATAAAATAAAGTCTCTCGCAGACCAGTCAGCTTTCAAATCGTTTGCCAAGCAATTAGGAATTAAGAGTCGGCAAACAAAAAGTAGGGGATTTCCTTTTATCGAGCTACTAATGCATCTTTGAGAAGCTTGTGAGAGTTATCCTTTCTTCAGGTCAGTGAAGAAACAGTGCAGTTGTACCGGGTTTAAAGAGTACAGCGCCATCTAGGTCCCGGGCCACCTGCATGTGCCATTACAGCTGAGTAAAGGGAAGGGGAGCTGTCAGAGGTGATGAGACAGTGCATCTTTACAGCTGAAAGGGCCTTTATCTGATAACAGGCAAGAAAAGCCAATGTTTTTACTGTGTTTGATCATCCTAATTTCAAATGTTTACTCCTAAAGTTCCCTTTAAGTACCCTCGTTAAGGGAATGATCTTCCTTTATTTATTTATTTTATTGATATTCTTTTCTCAGGCACTTCAGAGCAGATTACAATCCGGTACTGTAAGGTCTGAACAGCTTCCCACATAGGAAAGAGATTCACTATCAGGCCGAGACAGTAAAGTCCGCGGGAGAGCGGGCGAAAGCCTGCTCTCCCGGCGCGCGCACAGGCCACTCTCCTGTGTGCGCGATTCTCTATTCAAATGAGGCCCCGCGGTAAAAACTGGCAAAAGGAGGCGCTAGGGACACTAGCGCATCCCTAGCGCCTCCTTTTGGCCCGGAGCGGCGGATGTCAGCAGGTTTGACAGCTGACGCTCAATTTTGCCGGCGTCAGTTCATGAGCCCGCTGACAGCCACGGGCTTGGAAACCGGATGCCGGCAAAATTGAGCGTCCGGTTTTCGACCCGACAGCCACCGGCCAACTTCAAATTTATTTATTTATTTTTTTTACTTTTGGAAACTTTCAGGACATCCGACTTAATATCGCCATGATATTAAGTCGGAGGGTGCACAGAAAAGCAGTTTTTACTGCTTTTCTGTGCACTTTCCCAGTGCCCAAAGAAATTAGCGCCTACCCAAAGGTAGGCGCTAATTTCTGAAAGCAAAATGTGCGGCTTGGCTGCACATTTTGTTTTCTGAATCGCGCGGGAATACCTAATACGGCCATCAACATGCATTTGCATGTTGCGGGCACTATTAGGTTCGGGGGGTTGGAAGCGCGTTTTCGGCCCCTTTCTGTACTGTATCAGCCCGAATAAAATGTTCTTACAACAGTCATGCTCCTCCATCAATATTGTGTGCAAGGATCAAATGCAAAAAATCTGAAGGAGGAGGCTATGCTGGTTAAATTAAGGACAGGAATCAGCCTTCATCCACGTAGCACAAAGAGAAACACAGAATGACAGCTCAGGAGGTGAGCACTTCAGAAAGGAAGATCATTCCCTTAATGACCTCATAATCAGGATCCTTTAAAGGGAAGTTTAGGAGTAAATAAGAACAGAAAATGATTGAAATTAGGATGATCAAATGCTTTCAAGCTTATGCCCAATAAGGACAGTGGCTTTCTCACCCATGATCAGATATGGGCCTTTTCAAATGCTTGTGGTTAGTGTCGGTATTTATATCCAGTTTATGCACAAGTCCTGAGCGGCTTACAAAAAACATGCATAATTACAATTACACAGTAAAAATAAAAAATCCACAGCCAAGTTACAATAAAGTTAATAAAAGTCTCACAACATGCTCGTTGAAAGAAATATGCTCATGGTTAGCTTTAGTCTTTCACCTCTGTCATTCCCCTTCCTCTCCCCATCCTTTTTCTGAGCTGATCTGAGCTATAATGGACATGCAGACAACCTGAGATCTAAGATGAATCTGTACTATTTCAAGCCAGTGTAGTTGCGCTGTTTCTTCACTGACCTGATGAAGAGAGGATAACTCTCAAAAGCTTGCCCCAAATGTATTTAGTCAGATCAATGGAAAAGTATCACTTACAGCTTGTTTGGTGACTCTTATTTCCACTTAATTCCACAATTCTGTGCCTAAGCAATTAGGCAAACGCAGGGCCAGCCAGTGGCTCAAAGCTTCAAGTTTGGTTTTGCTCGAATGGTTGAAAGGAGCTTCTCTCTCTTCCTTTTCCCCCAAAACAGGGAGGCTGAGGTTGGGAGACTGTTGAGGCTGAAGAGAGAGAGGGGGGGGGGGAGCTGCTGAGGTTGAGGGAGGGGAGGCTGTCCACTCATTCTACTGAGAGAGAGAGAGGAAGGAGCTGCAGAGGGGGGAGACCGAGAGTTGGAGGGGGAAGGCAACCATTAAGGTTGAGGGAAGGGGCAAATTGAGCCTGAGGGGAAGATGACTGAAGCCAAGTGGGATTTGCTGCTGGGGGGGGAACTGAGGGGGCTGATCGAAGCCTGATGAGGTGGCACCCAGGGAAAGGTGGGTCACAGGGGAGGCGCAGACAAAGGACTGACATTTGGGTAGGGATGGGGGGGGGCAAAGGAAGGACTAGAAGAAGATCGGGGACACACGCACACACACACACACACACAATGGAACGAATGCCTTCGTAAATTTTGTGTAGTCCCCTGGAGTGCATCTTCCTAGCGCTGTGTGTGTGTACACGACCATGACATTTTCAGACTCTGAAATCTTGTCATTTACGCTGGGCATTCTTCTGCAGGTTTGGTTGCAAGATGTCAGGGTTAGACTGTTAAAAGAGTCAGGCAGGGAAAAGAAGAGAAAGTGATAAACTGAAACACAATTAAAAAAAAAACCAAAACATTCTGAAATATATTTGACGTGATAAAGCATACACCAGTTTATTTGGGGCCTGCAGATCCTGAGCTCCTGAACTCGAACCAGACACGTAGTGCCAGGCCACCAATTACAGGGGGCTAAAGTCTTCCATGCAACTCAAAGCCCTAATCATGTTTGTAAAGCAAACAACCAACAACAGGAAGCAGTGAGCAGCACAAAGACCGTCTGAAGGGCTGGGGCCCGATTTCATATTTCCACAACTGAAAACCAGAGGCCGCACCTTTACTACCAGCTAAGAGGTGTTAAGCACCGGCTGATCCCAGTCTGGAAAAGCTAATCTACGGAAGACTTTAAAGTGTCTGATAACACGGTTCAGTTTGCCTCTGGCTTTTTGTTAAAGTAACATTTTCAGTTTTGTAATTGATCTTCGCTGTGTACAGCACCTTATTTTTGATTCGATTACAGTTTGAGAAACGTGGATGTGTTTTTCTGCATGCTGCTATAATTTTGAGTTGATCATTAACTATCTTCTTTCCCCTGCATTGTAATCCGCTGGAGATACATGGCTTTTATGCACATTTTATACGGTAGTTGGGGATGGGACGAGAATATCTTGAATTATCTGACCACTGCATGCATTTCCTTTCATCGTTTCTGTTGTCAGGCCTATCCCTTCAATATAGGATGTATGGAACTTCTTTGCATAAAATTACTCATAGTAAAATATTGTTCTTCTAATACTAGTCACTTAACATGCATCCTTGTGCAAACTATGCATTATTCATTATTTTAAAATGTTCATTAGTAGTTATAGCTTAGTTTCAGAAATTACGCTATGCATTTTGGGAAACTGGAAATTCACATCAAGTATTTCAATTCTTAAGTCTCTCTCTCTCTTCCTTTCTGTACACAGGAGCACTTCTCATTGGATTTTATGCATAGACTGGAAATTTCTAGTAGGAACCTTAGCTTAGAGATCTAGTAACCATATCGGTCTTGGAGAAAACCAGAATAGGTTGTAATATCTTTCACCGGACCAACAAAATAGATGTCCCATATGAGCTCTCAAGACCATACAGGCCCCTTGTTCTGATGTCACAATTTTGAAAGGTCATTTATAACAAGTTTTCTTTCTTAATCGGTACTTACTACTTTACAAGCTATCACAACCTACAGCTGAGCAGGAACATGTACACCATGTACAACATGTACACCAATACATTCAGCTGAATTCATTTTTATATCTACTTGTACTGTTTTTAAAGTGAGGCATTGTACGAATTCCCAGGTGACATGGGAATTTCCAGTCGCAAGGGCTTCCATTTTCCGTCAGATGAAAGCAGTATCATATCTTTGCATGCAACAAATGTAAGCTTGACTTACTGTAGATGTTACTGTGGGATATGCTCTTCTCTTTATTAAAACCTTGAATTATTATAATTTCTTTATTTTTGTTAATACCTGGAATATTGTACATTTTACCATATGTGGTAAAACCAAGTATACTTCCTGCATTAGAATAAGATCCAATAAAAATCTGGTGGCTTGGCAAGGTTTCCAAATAATTCAACAGTGTACTTATAAAGTAATCCTGATACTGTGCTCCAGTAGGTTTTATAGCACAATGAGGTTTAGCAAATAAAATGAAATACATTTATCATGATGGCTCTATAGTGATGTGATTGCTTTTTACAGAAATGAGTGCTTGTTAGATTTCTAGGCATCCCAGGGATAACAGGATGAATGGACTGTAAGTCCCATAACTGATTCCTTTGGAAACTTTCTCTGGTAGCCAGAAAATGTGCCGTCAGGCCATCTGCTACAGAGGTGACTGTATGCAAGTGTCTGAAATACGACAACTCTAAAGGGCATTTGGGTCTTGTTTTAATGCAAAGCACTATAAAAAATTGGAATGACTATTTTTATCACTCTATAACCTCCATGAAAAATTATATATATATATATATATATATATATATATATATATATATATATATATATATATGCGTGTTCAGTTCTCTTTAAAGGGGAAAATTGAGGAGTACAATATGACACAGTAGTGATTATGCAAATTAAGGATGTGCAAACATTCCAGAATCTGAAAGAGAAGGATCTGCTTCAGGTCTGACAAAATTTGCCCAAGCTTGGCTGAGCAAATCCATCTCACTTTTCTCTCCCCACTCAGCTCATCAGATTTTGGGGAGATCCAATACGGACCGGTGGAAATCTGAGTCAGATCTGTTTGCATTTCTGCACTGGTTTTGCTCAGATCCACATTGGATTTCTGCAACACTGCTATGGATTTTGCCAGCAAAGGGCATCTTCCTTGATAAGAGGTTCATTGAGCCAGTCCAACGAACCTGTGGATTTTTTAAAGAAGCCTGCACATCCCAAAATGCAAAACACTTGGTTGATTGTTCCTTTAAAATTGAGACTTCCTTTTCAATCGGTACCTGCAGAGCAACTTGACTTACTGGAATTGTGGCATAGCTGGTTGTGCTGATAAATCACAAAGTAGGGAGGCCATTCCCATCCTTGCCCATAGGCAAAGTGCACTCCCACATTCAGAGGTGGTTGATTTTGTGCCAAATGGTTTGGCACACACAACAGAGAAGCCTTTAAAAACACATCTAAGGACTTGTGCTTCATACATACATACACAGCACGCCTGGCTCCTCTCTCCCTGTGGAACTCCTTGAGCTCTGAGACTCTCCTGTATGACAAGAGAGAGAGAGAGAGAGAGAGAGAGAGAGAGAGAGGCGTTGTATAAATAGCAATGTACAGACTTTTCAGACATTTCAAATAGATTACCTTTTCTTTTTTCCATCCACTGGAAAGCCAGTTCTTTTTAAAGATGGTGAAAAGGATTCTGGAAAACAATGAACACAGATGGTAAGTCTTCTTGAGACTGGTCAAGTCATAAAAATGAAGGGATAAGGAGGGGTCCATATTATAGTACCATGGGCTTGCTTTCCCATGGTACTATAAGTACATTTTCTCCCTTCCTAGGACAATTTCTCTTTAAAAATGTGAGCTGGCAGTGCAAATGTACAAGACATGTGTGGGGCCTTCAGTATGCAACCTAACCCTGTCCCTGCCCCCTAAATTTTATAAGGCAATTTTCAAACACACAGAGTCCATATACTGTACAATAGGGAGCCCAATTTTCAAGTGTGCATAAGTCAACATATACACGTGTAACTTGGCATGTGTAAGGTTACAGGGTGAGGAGATGCTTGCAAATGTCTCTGCTCCTGAAATGCCACCTTGATGGCCAGAAATTCACTGTCCAGGTATCTGTCCACTCATCGGGTTACAGCTTCCTGCATAAACACTCATCGGGTTACAGCTTCCTACATAAACAGGCACAGGGATGCAGATCTTGGTGAGGCCCTTGCTGCTGAGAAAATACTATTCTGAGGGTCACATCCTCGGTGTCCATCACCACTATGAAGGGAAGCATTGGAGCTCAAAGGCCTGCTGCACCTCAGGAGTCCATTGAAACTTTTCAGGTTTCCATAACAAGGAAGTCAAAGGTGTGAGCCCTATTCTAGAAAAAGTTGGATTGACAATTAAAGTTTTGAAGCCTATGAAACACAATGATTGAATGCTTTGAGGCATATCCCAATGGCATCTTCCTGGGATCCATTTTTATCCCCTTGGGAAGATAGGATATAACCATGGAGTTCCTTCTCCTGTTAATATAAATAGGCACTTTTTAAAAATGTTTCCTACAGTCCATGTTCTAAGTGTCTCTCCAGTAGTAAAGTTACATGCTGATCATAAAGTTCCACTGTCTCCAAATAGACGAGATATTGTCTAAATAGACTACTACATGGTCTAGGACATCTTGGAATACATCATTGATGAACTTCTGGAAGGTAGTAGGTACATTAGTAATGTCAAAGAACATAACATAGTACTAAAAGTGCCCAAACTGAGTTTGAAAGGTGATTTTCCATTTACCTCAGTCATGAATTTACACTAAGTCATAGGATCCTATATATCCAACATGGAAAAGATATAGGCAGTTGTAACTCAATTAAGGAGCATGGGAGTCAAAGACAATGGGTACAGGTTCTGGACAATGATTTGATTCAGGGCTCAGCTGTCCACACACAAATGTATACTTCCATCTTTCTTTTTTTACAAAGGGTACTGAGGATCCAGCTGGTGAAACTGACCTTTGTATGACATTTCTCCTGTAGGTACTCCCATAGGGCAGTCACCTCAGGTTCAGACATAGATAAAAAGTGATCATAAAGTATTCTGTAGTCTAGAATCAGGTCAATTGTGCAATCATATTCTTACTGTAGGGGAAGATGGTCAGTATTGTGGTTCTTAAAGACGTGTAGGTATGCCTCATACTTTCAAGCACAAAAGCTGGTAGTTCCAGACTTGTAGGGGTAACCACAGTGTTTATGGGGAACTACTCTTTGGTTGCCCAGAGGCAGTGGGACACACACAGAGATGAGGGGGAGAAGATGACCTTCCCATTAGCCTAATCAATATGGTGGTTGTGCTTTCCCATCCATTGAAGCCCCAAAATGATGGGCAGGTGAGGAGCCTAGATGAGTTCCCCAGGCTCACTTCTAGGAGAAGGATTTCTTGAGCCGCGGGACCTGACTTCAGGAGGAATACATCAATCATTCCCACCTGCTGAGGTAGGAGCTGTAAACCTTTGGCAAAGTTCAGCTCTCTAAAATTGGTGCTGGCAACTTATTCAATCATAGTCTACTGATCTGGGCAAGCCTGACTGGACAGTGAAGTCTCACTAGAAGGGCTAGATTAATGTTGAGTCCTCCATGGACCTTGTTCCAAAAGTCCATAAAGGAGTACAGTTGTTTTTGGGGATTTATTTTCCTGGGTGTCCAATCCAGTCCCTTCCTTCCGGACTCGGCCAACTTCTTTCCCACTGGCTGATTCTGGGGGCACCCAGGAGGACAATGTCCAGCTTCTCCAAAAAATAAGAACGGTTTTGGTGCTTCCCACTCTCTCTTTATTGTTAAGCCAAGACCACCCCATGGATACCTGCATCGGCTCTGGATAGAGGGTCTCATGGGATGTCTGGCAAATAGGTGGCTGTAAATACAGATACATGAATTTCTTGTGAGGGTCTATTTGGGACGTCATTTTTATCATCTCCGAATCCTCTTCAGAACTGGTACCACTGAGTGGGGGTCAAACCACTCGGCACCAGTAATTAATTCATGAAACAGGAGGTGTGAATAAAGACTGACCTGGTCCCTTGTCTAAAGCACTGGAAAGCCAGTTCTGCAGTATGGACAAGGTGCAAATCACCACAGATTCTAGCAAACACTTCCTAGCTTCCCAACAAAGAACTTTCAGGCTCCAGAAGTGGGGAGGCCCAGTTCAAGACTGGCATAGTTTAGGATATAAACAATAAATGTAACAAGTATTGAGTCACAGAACCCCAAAACAGTTCCTGATGTCCATTCAGGTGTTTGGGTAAAGGCAATAGGGATGTGAATCGTGTCCTCGATCGTCTTAACGATCGATTTCGGCTGGGAGGGGGAGGGAATCGTATTGTTGCCGTTTGGGGGGGTAAAATATCGTGAAAAATCGTGAAAAATCTAAAAATCGCAAAACCGGCACATTAAAACCCCCTAAAACCCACCCCCGACCCTTTAAATTAAATCCCCCACCCTCCCGAACCCCCCCCAAATGAGTTAAATAACCTGCGGGTCCAGCGGCGGTCCGGAACGGCAGCGGTCCGGAACGGGCTCCTGCTCCTGAATCTTGTTGTCTTCAGCCGGCGCCATTTTCCAAAATGGCGCCGAAAAATGGCGGCGGCCATAGACGAACACGATTGGACGGCAGGAGGTCCTTCCGGACCCCCACTGGACTTTTGGCAAGTCTCGTGGGGGTCAGGAGGCCCCCACAAGCTGGCCAAAAGTTCCTGGAGGTCCAGCGGGGGTCAGGGAGCGATTTCCCGCCGCGAATCGTTTTCGTACGGAAAATGGCGCCGGCAGGAGATCGACTGCAGGAGGTCGTTCAGCGGGGGTTCCGGCGCCTCGCTGAACGACCTCCTGCAGTCGATCTCCTGCCGGCGCCATTTTCCGTATGGAAAATGGCGCCGGCCATACGCGTATGGCCGGCGCCATTTTCCGTACGAAAACGATTCCGGACCGCCGCTGGACCCGCAGGTTATTTAACTCATTTGGGGGGGGGTTCGGGAGGGTGGGGGATTTAATTTAAAGGGTCGGGGGTGGGTTTTAGGGGGTTTTAGTGTGCCGGCTCACGATTCTAACGATTTATAACGATAAATCGTTAGAATCTCTATTGTATTGTGTTCCATAACGGTTTAAGACGATATTAAAATTATCGGACGATAATTTTAATCGTCCTAAAACGATTCACATCCCTAAAAGGCAAGGTTATGGGTCTATTTGCTTAAACTAGGGTAGAAAACCTGTAGCTGAAGGGACTGCTACTGCGATGTATGGTTTCCACAATCAGCACGATGATTTGCCTCTGCATGTTTTCTGTGACCGGGGCTATACTTGGGTCTTCCAGGTATGTGCTCTGGATGGAACAAAGCTCAAAGCAAACATTTGTGTTCCCTAGCCATGCTGGTACTTACAGAAGAAGTTTGAGGATGAAGCAGGGGTAGATGCTGAACATAGAGATAGGCATAGTTTAATGGGACAAAACCAACATGGATTTAGCCAAGGGAAGTCTTGCCTCGCAAATTTGATACACTTTTTAAAGGCTTAAATAAACATGTGGAGAAAGTTGAGCCAGTTGATATATTCTATCTGGATTTCCAGAAAGCACTTGACAAAGTACCTCATGAGAGGCTTCTTAGAAAATTAAAAAGTCACGGGATAGGTGGAAGTATCCTATTGTGGACTGCCAACTGGTTAAAAGGTAAAAAAACAGAGTAGGGCTAAATGGTAAATTTTCCCAATGGAAAAAGGTGAATAGTAGAATCTGTTCTGGGACCACTGTTTTTTAATATATTTATAAATGACCTAGAAATAGGAACAAGTGAGGTGATCAAATTTGCTGATGACACAAAATTATTCAGTAGTCAAATTACAAGAGAATTGTGAGAAATTGCAAGAGGACATTGCGAAACTGGGAGACCGGACATACAAATGGCAAATTAAATTTAATATAGACAAGTGCAAAGTGATACACTTAGGGAAGAAAAAACCAAATTATAGTTACAAACTGCAAGGTTCCACATTAAGAGTCACCACTCAGGAAAAGGATCTAGGTGTCATCAGTGAACATACTTTGAAATCTTCTGCACAGTGTTAAGCAGCATCCAAGAAAGCAAATAGAATGCTAGGGATTATTAGGGAAGGAATGGAGAATAAACCAGAGAATATCATAATGCCTCTGTATCGCTCCATGGTGTGACCTCATCTTGAGTTTTATGTTCAATTCTGGCCACCACATCTCAAGAAAGTAATAACAGAATTAGAAAAGGAACAAAGAAGGACAGACAAGATGATAAAGGGCATGGAATGATTCCCCTATGAAGAAAGGCTAAAGAGGTTAGGATTCTTCAACTTGGAGAAGAGATGGCAGAGGGGAGATATGATAGAGGTCTATAAAATAATGAGTGGAATGGAATGAGTAAACATTAATCAGTTGTTTACACAATGAAGTTACTGAGTAGTACATTTAAAACTAATAAGAAAAATATTTTTTTTACTCAACGCATAATTAAGCTCTGGAATTCATTGCCAGAGGATGTGGTGAAAGCTATTAGTATAGCTGTGTTTAAAAAAGGTTTGGACAAGTTCCTGGAGGAAAAGTCCATTAACAATTATTAAGGGAGAGTTGTAGAAATCCATTGCTTATTTGTGGGATAAGCAGCTTGGAATCTATCATACCTTGGGATCCTGACCTGGCTTGGCCATTGTTGGAAATAGGATACTGGGCTTGATGGACCCTTGGTCTCACCCAGGATGGCAAGCTGGAATGGGAACTTGGAGTTGGAAATGGAAATGGATTCTCGACTGAAACATGCAACTGGAACTGCAACTTGAAGCTGGATTTGAAAATTGGAGTCTGAGATGGAATGTGGAACTGGAGCTTGATCCTGGGAGCAGGAACTAGAGTCAGTACTCAGCATGTGAACCGGAAGCAGGAACAGGGCTGAAGGGGCAACTGGATCTACAGACTGAATCTGCAGGTTGGAGCAGAGACTAAAGCAAGGACAGGATTTACATCTTGGGTTCAAGACTGAGAATAGGAATTGGAGCTGGAGCTGGAGCTTGGAACTTGGCAGGCTGGAAGCAAGGCAGAAACTGGAATTTGAAACTATAGCTGGAGCTTGGATCAAGAACCAGAACTACGCAAGACTGAAGCTAGAAGAGGAACTTGAAAATGCAGTGGAAAATTGAATCATAGAACAGAGGTCTACACAAGAGTTGTGAACAACTTCCTGTTCCCAGAAACCCCCTTTTAGCCTGACTTTGGCCTATGAAGTCCCTGGGGGAGTAGCCATTCTCTCCTTTCCTGATCTCTTATGGCTCTTGGCTCTATTTACTTTCAGTTCACTGTTGGTTTCTGTTGCTAAGACTCCAAACATTCATCTTCTGGTTGTGCCAGTTTGAATCCTCCAGTACCTTTTCTTGACAGCTGTTTACTCTATTATGCCCTCTGTCTTCACAGCTACTTCTCCTTTTCTTTTCTGAGGATTAGCTCCTCTTAATTTCTTCTGCTCATTCTGATCCTGCAAGGTTTGCAGGGCATATCTAGATCACCCACATACTGGGCTGTCACTAGGGGCAGAGTAATAGTGGGACATACCACTTTACCCAAGGATTATACTAAGCTTACAAGCAGCCCTGGATTTATCAATAGGCAACCATTACATCTGTGCCTAGGGCGGAAAACATTTAAGAGCAGCAGGCCAGCTAAAATTTGCTACTTTCCAGCTTTGCTGAATATCATTCAGCAGAAAACAGCCCTCTGCTATCCTGTAACAGACCCTTAAAAAAGATGGGCCTGTTACAGGGTGAAAACACCAAACGTGCCTAGAGGCGGCAAAATCCTAAATCCATCCCTGCTTACGAGATGACTCCTGGTTATCAGGGACAGGCTGAGCCAATCCTAGTCTTGTTCTTGGTTACCTTAGAGAAAGTGGCAATGTAAATTCATAAGTTCACTGGGGCCAAAACCATGAATGGGCTCAGACTATCCTCAGTGACTTAAGGTAATATGGGAACTATGCCAAAAACTTTCACATTTTCATTAAGAAGCTAAACAAAAGCTGGCCGAAAATCTAATAGAAATGAAAGATATAAGTAAATGGGTGTAAAGAATATTGGGATAATAACATTTAGAGGTTTTCACCTTTCCCTATTATCAAGTATGACGGTACCCCTTTATCCAGCATGAGTTAGACTTACCTGATAAACGAGAACAAAAGAATGAGGGAAAATAAGTGAAGAAAAAAGATCTTGACAGTAGAGAAAAGGGAGAAACCATAGGCTGGAGGGGATCATTCATCACATCACATCACAGCAGACAGTTACGAGAGGATAAAATCTGCGACACAAACGGTGAAGGAAAGAGCAGGACGAGGAGCGGAGACAGACTTGCATTACCATAGGCTAAAAAAAGCACAGGAACACAGGAAAGAATAAAAATGTAAAGCAAAAAAAATCCAAAACACAAAAACAACTGCAGCTTCAAAAAAGCATTGCTGAAGGATTTGACCCTAGAATAATGGTCCAGCTAAGACAAGTCTGGGTGTTTTGTGTTTTTGTTTTGTTTTGCATTCTGTTTAGATTTTCATAACACAAGAATGTAAATCCATTTTTCTGGTTAAGAAAACATTTTTTATCGCACATTCTGAATAACTTACTATACAAGCTAGTACTTTTCCCAAATAGTTCAAATGTTTTGTGAAACCAAATGTCCAGAGGTGCCGCCATGCCAAGAAAGAACTCATTGTGTTCTCATAATTACATTGTTAGACTTCAATACTAAGCAAAGCTAAAATCTTCAGATTTTTATCAAGGAAGCACAATTTAAAAAAAATCAGGTTAGATAATATGCCGAGCTTGAAGCACTCTAGTGCCCCAAAGGATCATTCATTCAGGGGAGGATTTTAAATGCCCTGTGCGTGTAAATCCGGCCGGATTTACGCGCGCAAGGCCCTCGCGCGCCGGCGCGCCTATTTTGCATAGGCCGCCGGCGCGCACAGAGCCCCGGGATGTGCGTAAGTCCCAGGGCTTTCTAAAAGGGGCGTGTCGGGGCGTGTCGGGGGCGCGTCTAAAATGACGCGGCATTTCGGGGGTGTGACGTGGCGTTGCGGGGTCGGGTAATGGCGCGCCAGCAGCCCGCTGGCACACGCAGATTTACGTCTGCTTTTACGCTGGGCTCGGCACGCGCAGATTGCACAAATGTGCACCCCCTTGCGCGCACCGACCCCGGATTTTATAAGATACGCGCGGCTACGCGTGTATCTTATAAAATCCAGCGTACTTTTGTTTGCGCCTGCTGTGCGAACAAAAGTACGTGATCGCGCAAATTTAGAAAATCTACCCCTCAAAGTACCATTTTTTTCCAGTACATTTCAGATCACCGAAACTCCATGAGTTATCTAAATAGACATCAATTTTAAAGTAGAAACTAAAGATATGGCGGCAACAATCAGACATTTTTAGATGGTTATACATGTGTTTACTTGTGTATAAACACAGTCTGATTATTGTCCCCTCCCTCCCCCACCCCTTGTGGGATCAAGTTGAACAGAGGGTTGCTGAGAAGGGGCTAAGGAAGGAGCGAAAGAGGGGGGCGGTCGAAACATAGGTGTCGACAAGGCCGTTCCCCTTCATCCAGTTCATCATCTTCTGTGTCGTCGTCGTCGTCCTCTAGTTCCATTTCGTCTTCAAGTGATGAGGTGCCGGCCACTGAGAAGGAGTCAGGACCCAAGGCTCAGAATAGGGGTGCCCCTGCTTTAGTGATGTTGTCAGAGTTATGGGAGGATGTGCCACGTTTCATGAGACGCAAAATCCGGAAAAGAAGATACATTGATATTTTCAAGTTGTTGCAATGTAGGAGAGGTAATAGGAAGGAGGGCAAAAAGTAAAAGGATAGGGACCGTTTGTTAAGAACTCAGAAGAGAGACTCCCGGACTATTTTGAATTGGATACATTGTTTTTTGAGATTAGCCAGTGTCATTGGACATCAGGATTCTTTGCAGTAGGGGCCGATGTTAGTTTATGCGGATGCTATTTTGGCAGCACATAAGGATTATGAAGGTTGGGCCTGGCTCAACTATGATGAGCATTTTCAGGACAAAATGGAGAACAAATTTATGTCCTGGGGAATGCAGGAGGTGAGCTTATGGCTCACTCAAATGACTAACAAAGCTGCTCAGACAGTGCTGGGTGGTGGGCAGGCTGCGACCATGAGCTAGTAGTCGGCCATTTCAGGCAGCAGCTGCAACTAGCGGTGCGGCCAAATCTGGATCTGTGTCAGAGGTTGTCGATGTGTGTTGGCGTTTCAACCGATCCACATACAACTTCCCGGATTGTAAGTTCAAGCATCTGTGCTCCAATTGTGGAGCCAGTCATCCGGCCAGTAAATGTACAAAGCGAACTGGGGCTAGGAGTGGGGATGGTACGACAACCGGAAGTTCGGGGAAATGATGCGATGCAGAAGGCTCCTACAATTCTGGGTGAAATAGAGGCCTTTGTTGTGGGTTTATCCCAAAGTGGAGATGGCCAGGTTTTTGTGGGAGGGGGTTTTTGTTTGGTTTTAGAATTCCTTTCACAAGCATAGTGGAGCGGTCTGATTTCAAAAAATATAGGTCTGTTGTCTGGTTGCAGGATATCGTGAAAGGCAAATTGGACTCTGAATTGGAAAAAGGGAGAGTTGCAGGACCCTTCAATGAGCATCCTATTGAAAAATTGTTTTTGTCACTGTTAGCAGTGGTTCCCAAGAAAAAGCCGGGTAAGTTTAGGCCGGGTAAGTGTAGGCTTATTCATAATTTGTCTTTTCTGTTAACGATTTTGTGCCCAAGGAATTGTGTGCAGTGTCTGATTCAGCTGTTTGGTTAGTGGTTAAATGTGGAGAAGGGGCCTTAATGGCCAAAGTTGATATCGAGTCTGCCTATTCCAATTCATCCAGACAGTTTTCCTTTATTGGGTTTTCGTTTTCACGATGTTCTATTTTGATAAATGTTTGCCCATGGGTTGTTCCATTTCTTGTGCCTATTTTGAAATGTTTAGTTCCTTTGTGCACTAGGTATCTGAGCAAATGTCAGGGGTACCTAACATTGTTCATTATTTGGATGATTTTTTTATTTTTTGGGCCTAGGGATTCCAGTACGTGTCTGGATATTATGCAATGTTTTCTGAGGCTGGCTGAAGATTTTGGGATACCTATTGCAAATGGAAATTCTGAGGGGCCAAGTGGTTGCTTGGTTTTCTTGGGGACTGAATTGGACTCGATAGGCATAGTGTCTCATTTGCCCAAGGTAAAGTGGACAAATTGAGAGACTTGGAGGTGGGTGCTCACTTTAGCAAAAAGTTGACCCTGCAGCAAATGCAGTCTTTGTTGGGCAGTCTAAACTTTGCATGCAAGGTTATACCGATGGGAAGTGTTTTTGAGGAGACTGTCCATCCCTATGGTGGGTGTGCTTATCACCATATTAGGGTGACCAAAAGCAGGAGGACTTGGACACGTAGCAGGTATTTTTGCAACAGTTTAATGGTGTTTGTGTGTAGCAGAAGGACTTGGTGTCCAGTCAGGATCTGGAATTGTTTTCAGATGCTTCAGGAGGCAAATGATTTGAGGTTTATTTCCAAGGGGCTTGGTGTGTGTCCCTGTGGCTGGAGGAATGGATACGGTGGAGGTTTACAAGGAATACTGCTTTTTTGGAATTGTTCCTGATCATGGTTGAGTTGCACCTATGGGAAGCCTGGCTGAGAAATCGTAGGGTGGTATTTTGGTGTGATAATATGGGGGTGGTAAAGGTTATTAACAGAAGGTCAGCTAGGTGCTTATGAGTGTTGGAACTGATGCGAGAATCTGTTCTATGTTGATTGTTGTTGAATGTCACTCACTGCTTGGGCAAAACATGATCCAGGTGTACGTAACCTGGATGGTCCAGGGGGGCCTCGGGGAGAGAGCCAGGGGGTCCTCGGGGAGAGGAGAGATCCAGGGGGGCCTCGGGGAAAGATTTCCCAGGCATCAGCTGTTCTAAAAAAAAAAGAAAATGGCGCCGATGCCCCTTTGCCCTTACCATGTGACAGGGTATCCGTGCCATTGGCCAGCCCCTTTTAATGCAACGGCATTTTTCAGCCTTGGCATCACCAAGAAGATTGAGAGACGGCATTACTCAGCCCATTGAGAGACTGTAATATGCATCAGCATGTTAATTTGTTGCTGCATTCATATTTATATGCATTTCAGTTTTTATTTTCATGAGAAAGCCTTTTTGAACGCTAATTGTTTTTTTCAGCGAACACAGCCAGTGGTTTTCACCGCTTGTCTATTGACCACAATCATTATCTCACAGTAAGTTTTTTACTTCCAGACCTTTGCCATTTGTTGGATTATTAGCCTGTAGGCATTTTGTAGAACTCTTTATACTGTTTTTTCCACACAGAGTTATACCAGAGTAATCCCTGAAGTTCCCTGAGGAAGGAGTTGAACACTCCGAAACATTGCAGTGTTGGAGCGAGCACTTCAGGATGTCATACATTACCTGCCCTTCTGGTGGAAACCGATAAGTGCAAATATTAGTAGTATTCACACAGTATTTGCTCTTAATACACTTGTAGCAACCTATGATTATTCAAGCCCAGAGTTTCACGGGCTTGACACCATAAGCCATCATTCTTCTGAGGCTATGTATGACGGTTGCAAAAAAGCAAGTCACACTTGAGTTCCATATATCAGCTGGATTTTTGAGTATTTTGAAAGTTTCTGTTTTTCAGCTTTTCTGAGTGTTTACTATATACTATTGTTAGGCCCTTTTTTAGTGACATCACGGGGCCCAGTATATAAGGCCAGACCCAGCCTTCGTTAGTTGCCTTTGCAACAGGTCTCCATGCTCCTCACTGCCTCCTGGTGAGTCTTCGTGTTCCTGATTGCCTTCTCCGTTCCTGTGTTCTTGGTTCCTGTTCCCTGCGTGTTCCTGTTCCTGGTCTTCTTCGTTCCTGCACTCCTGATTCCTTGTCCTTCCTCAGATTGACTCCTTGGTCCAGACCCTTGCTTTGTTCGACCACGCTACTGATCTCCTCTTCGTCCAGACTTCTGTTACGTCCGACCATGCCCCTGATCTTCTCCTCGTCCAGACCTCTGCTACGTCCGACCCCGCTACTGATCTTCTCCCCATCCAGACCTCTGCTACGTCCGACCATGCTACTGATCTTCTCTTCGTCCAGACCTCTGCTATGTCCAACCACATTACTGATCTCCCCGTTCAGACCTCTGCTACGTCCGACCCCGCTACTGATCTTCTCCCCATCCAGACCTCTGCTATGTCCGACCACACTACTGATCTTCTCCCCGTCCAGACCTCTGCTACGTCCGACCACGCTACTGATCTTCTCCTAACCCAGACCTCTGCCTTGCCTCGCCACTTTTCCTGGATTGCCGCCTGCCCTGACTTCAGCTTGCTCTATGACGCCCCTATAGTCTACGCCCTGGACTTGGCCTGTTCAGGCTTCAGCCTGTTCCTGCTCGAGTGCCCCCTGTCTGACTTTGGTACTATTGGTGCCCGGGTCTCCGGGACTCCGCCTCGTCCAGTACAGACTCTCCAGCTTTGCAGTTGCTATCTCTGGGCTGATCTCTTTACCCTGCTGTCGACAATGACATACAGAGGCCCACCTAAGCCCAGCTGGCCCTGGTACCCAAGGCTCAACCCGCGGGGAACAAGGGCTGGTATTGGTGAAGCTCCAGCCAGCCTCCTTCCATCAGTCCTTCCGACTCCGGATCTAACTACTGTCGCAAACACTCAATTTTTTCATCAAAATAATTGGCTAGATGCTCACATGCTGGCATCTCCTCATCTAAAATCAATGGTCCCTGCCACAAATTTTTTTACAACAGAAAGCAGCTCAAATGCCCTGCTCTAGATGAAGTGCATAATATACCCTCTTCGCTTTCATACAGCAATTTTGGTGATGGTTTAGTGTCTCCGAGCTGAGCCTGTTACTGGCTTGCTCTGTATGCAGGATGGCCCTTTTTCCAGGCACTCTCTTCCCTCCCCTGCACCTCACAACCCTCTTTCCCTTGCCCCTCAGCACACACTCTTCCTTACCACCACCCACATTCTCCTCTGCCCCCCAGAGAAAGTCATAATGCCTCTGTAGCGCTCCATGGAGAGACCACACCTTGTGTTCAGTACTGGTCACCACATCTCAAAAAAGATATAGTTGCACTGGAGAAGGTACAGAGAAGAGTGACAAAAATGAAAAGGGGCATGGAACGGCTGCCCTATGAAGGAAGGCTAAAGTGGTTAGGGCTGTTCAGCTTGGAAAAGAGACGGCTGAGGGGGGATATGATAGAGGTCTTTAAAATCATGAGAGGTCTAGAATGGGTAGATATGAATCGGTTATTTACTCTTTCAGATAATAGAAGGTCTAGGTGGCACTCCATGAAGTTAGCAAGTAGCACATTTAAAACAAACCAGAGAAAATTATTTTTCTCTCAACACACAAGCTCTCGAATTCATTGCCAGAGGATGTGGTTAAGGCAGTTAGCTTAGCTGGGTTTAAAAAAGGTTTGGACAAGTTCCTGGAGGAGAAGTCCATAAATTACTATTAGTCAAGTTGAATAACCACTGCTTATTACTGACATTAGTAGCATGGGATCTATTTAAAATTTGGGTAACCAGGTACTTGTAACCTGGATAGGCCACTGTTGGAAACAGAATGTTCTTAGGATTTCATCACCCTGACTCCTCTTTCCTGGTTTGCAAATCCTGTAATTGTCTCTCACCCCCATCATGTACCACTCCCTTGGATTTCTGCACCCCAATTGCATTCTTCTGAACTTTTTAGTACTGAAGCTTATCTGCTCAGCCCTTGACTAGCCCTCGATCTTTTTAAAATTATTTCTCATACTGTTCTACTCCCTCTGCTATATCCACTTTGTTGCAGAACTTAGTATAATCTGAAAAACCAAAACAATCTGAAAAAAAACAGAACAACTTTTCCTTCTAACCCCCCTGCAGTATCACTCACAAAGATATTGTGCAGAGCTGACCTTAGAACCAGTTCCTGCAGTGCTCCACTCGTCAAGTTTCTCCTTTGACTGAAAAAAAGTCTTTTCACCTACTTTACCTTTCTAACTATCTTTTCTTCTGCTCATGCCTTTGTCATCCTTAATACTTTCCCCAACTCTTTCGGCTTTACCAAATAGTCTTCCCCATGTTCGCTCTTAGTGATTCCTTGTACATTTTGAATGCTAATCTTTTTGCCCTTGCTTTTTCTTTCTTGAAAACTGTTTTGGTCTCTTTTTTCCTCTTACTTCTATTTCCTTTCTTAACATAAATATTTACATAGAAACATGACGGCAGAAAAAGACCATATTGCCCATCTAGTCTGCCCAGCCATCCAATTTATTTCGCCCTTACAATTCCAATCCTTCTTTCAGAGGTCCCCTGAATTTATCCTGTGCTCTCTTGAAGTCAGATACCATTTTTACATCCACCACCTCCACTTGAAGACTGTTCCATGCATCCACTACCTTCTCTGTAAAAAACACATTTCCTAAGATCGCTCCTTTCACCCTCATCCCATGACCCCTTGTTCTAGAGCTTCCTTTCTGTTGAAAGAGGCTCACCTCCTGTATACGGAAACCTTTGATATTTAAATGTCTCTGTCATATCTCACCTTTCTGTAAGATATACATGTACTCTAGAATGAAGACCACTGACCATTTTAGTAGCCACCCTCTGGACCGAATTCCATCCTGTTTATATCCTATTGAAGGTACATTCTCCAGAATCATACACAGTATTCCAAGTGAGGTTTCACCAGGGACCTACACAAGGGCAAGATCACCTCCATTTTTCTCCTGACCATTCCTCTCCCTATACAGCCATGCATCTTTATAGCTCTAAGTTTAGCCCACTATTCTTCGATTTCACTTGCCTCCTCCCACCCCAGCAATGCCTCCTTGAGATACTTCCCCATTTTACCAAGGTTGATATGTTTGAAATGTAGGACTTTGAGCTTTGTATGATTCCTTTTTGCCCTGGCTATTATCTCACACCGAACCATCTAATGATCACTGGTGCGCAGGTGGTTGCCTATCTGTACATTACAACCACTTTCTCCATTCTTAAGTAGCAGGTCCAGTTTTGCTCCTTTTCCATCAATTATCATTTATCTGAGGAGAGCCACTTTTGATCAATTATTCAGGTGAGATAGTCTAATTTAAATCCAGTAGGTTAAAATCACCCGCCAACACCTCCTCCTTCATTCTCACCTTTTGGATGTCTTCAACCAGATTTCTGTCCAGTTCTTCCACCTGAGTCGGAGGTTTGTAGATCACATCAGTATAGATGAGGGAGGATATGATAGAGATCTATAAAAATCATGAGAGGACTAGAATGGGTAAATGTGAATCGGTTATTTACTCTTTTAGATAACAGAAGGAGACACTCCATGAAGTTAGCCATTAGCACATTTAAAACAAATCGGAGAAATCCTTTTTCACTCAACACACAAATTAAGCTCTGGAATTCATTACTGGAGGATGTTGTTAGGGCAGTTAGTGTGCTGGGTTTAAGAAAGGTTTGGATAAGTTCCTGGAGGAGAAATCCATAAACTGCTATTAATCAAGTTAACTTAGGGGATAATATTAATCAAGTTGACTTAAGGAATAGGCACTGCTATTACTGGCATTAGTAGCATGAGATCTATTTAATGTTTGGGTACTTGCCAGGTATTTGTATCCTAGATTGACCTCTGTTGGAAACAGAATGCTTGATTTGACCCAGTATGGCAACTTCTTATGTTCTTATCTCTGTGATAGCAACATTATCAAGCTCTGCCTCTGCCATTCACTGAATTCTTTACAGATCCCTATAGCAAGAAGGTCACTAACAATATTTCTCTGTGTTACTACATTTCTCAATCTCTGTGTTCTTACTTCATGCAAATATGCATGCACCTTACCAACTACTTAGGTCTAAACTCTGAGGAAATATATGTGGTAAGATTAGGTTATGCATCGCAAATATGCAAATTTGCTGGTTGTTGTACCTTTCAAGCTGAACGTTTAACCACATTGACCAGCCAGGAAAGAAGATTGTGTCTTCTGACAGTGCTCAAACAAAAATGAATGTACAGCTTGAGCAGAGGAGTATTCCCGTCTCTGCTGCTGGGTGTCGTATTCTCCTTACATGAAGCCCAGTGACTGCAACAGATGAATTAAGGACCTTACTCTAATGAATAAAATGTAATTATTCAGGGCCTAACTCAAACATGCCAGCAGGAACGGATCTGCCATACAGGAGGAAGAGATATACTGGCTGTATACAAAAGGTACTACCCCCCCTACACATCCATTTTCTGCCTATAGAAATAATCTTTATTGAATGAGACCCTGATATGGGCACTTTTACCGATTTGTACAAGTCACATTCCCAAAGAAGAAGAATTTCTGGTAGCATAAATTAGACTAATGTTGCAACAAACATTAAAACCACTTTGGAGACTAATTGACCCAACCAAGTTTGAGAAGTATTAGGAAAATTCGAAAAGTATTGCACAAAAGAGACGTATTCCTGCATGTCACGTCAGCCATGACTGTATGGCTTCAAAGAGTTGTAATAGATGTCCTTTTCCAGGATGACCGCAGGTAAAAATCAGTGGTTTGCTTACCCAATAACACCTGCATTTATTTAATTTATTTGTTGAATGATCACATGGGGGGAAATGGGACATTCTGGAAAAGAAGTCCCTGCTTTCAGCCGCCTTCGTTCCACTGAAGCCTCTAGAAATGATTAAATCTAAAGCTGGGCCATAATCGCCTGCATCTCAGATGCCCAGCTCCTCCCAACAGAGAAAAGCATGGCTGTGAAAACAAAATGAGCGCACGTGTATTGGAAATTATTGCAGCATTATTAACCCTATTATTACTGCTGATGCTGCCGCCGCCATCTGTTTTCCCCCCTATCTTACAGCCGCTATGTAAAAGGTAATTTTCTTCACTCAGCCCTAGAAGGTCAATTCACATGGGTTTTCTTGAGAGTTGGAGCGCACTGTACTGTATTGGCCAGAAAGTTATCCAGTTACCTTTAGGCCGGCTCCTCAGCAGGAGTAAAATTAGCTGGATAGCGCTGAATGCCAGCTAACATAACTCTACTCTGGAACACCCCCCAGAATACCTCCGACTTAGCCAGATAATCGAAGTTAACAAAAAAAAAATTATATATATATATATATATATATATATCAGGTGATACCTTTATATTGGACTAACTCAGCCTTTCTCAACATATTCACTGTGCAGGAACCCTTGGAATAATTTTTGGGTCTCAGGGAAACCCTGCATATAAATTATTTTATCTACAGCTCATGGTAGGTTAGCGTGCTCAGTAAGTTGTAGGTGTAATAATCCAATAATTGTCAATGCTCTTTTGAGGAGAGAATGATCTTTTTCTGAGGACCTGTTCATTTTGACAAATTATTAGCCTCCTCATTTTTATTTCCCCCTCTATAAACTTTAAAAACTCTTGATTTCTTTTATAGGCCTTCACAGGCATACAAAGTATTATTTTCGAAACTAGAAAAAAAAAGGAAATGAAATGTACTTCTTTAATGTGAAACCTGTGCCTGTTTGTTGCTGCACCAGTACTTAATTCTGTGTCCAACTTGAGATAAGCGCACGTGGATTTCATCTTCAGCTGAAATCAAACAATTTCTGCCCTTGCTCTTCATGCTTGTTAAACAAGAAGAAGCTTGATCACACATATAAGAAGCTGTAAACTGCAGCAAAATGTTTATTGATTTCCTGTGAATGGCACGCAAAGTTAAAAAATTATGTTTTTCTCAGTCATGATCTCTGGTGGAGTCCCTAGCGACCTGTCAAGGAACCACTGAGAAAGGCTGGACTAACTTACTGATATTTTAACTAGGGATGGGCATTCGGAAGAAACAAAATAGGAAATGAGACAAAATTTCCCATTTCATCTCATTTTGTTCTCAAAATGAAACGATCGAAACTCCGAGAAAATTTAGTTTATTTATTTATTTATTTATTTATTTATTTATTTATTTAAAATCTTTTCTATACCGTCGTTTAGTAAAGCACCATCACAATGGTTCACAATGAGGCACGTATAGTTGGTTTTCATGGTTTGTTTTGAAAAAAAAAATAATAATAATCTGTTGGGCCTAGGCCAAGGCCCAAAGCAGGGACTTTGGCCTATGACCAAGCCCGATGCTGGGGCTGGAGCAGGGGCTTGGGCCAAAAATTGTCCACACTTACCTGCTCCATCAGGGATCCAGTGTCTCGGCCCAGGACCTGGGCCTTGCATAAGGCCTAGGCTGGTAAGTCACTGTGACCTCAGCCTAAGCTCTATGCAAGGCCCAGGCTTGAAGGTCTTGTCCTGATGCCAGGACCTCAGCCTAGACCAAGGCCTGAGCCCAGGCCCGACACCAGTGCCTGGTCCAGAGGCCAGGCCCCGACACCAATGACAGGGCCTAGCCCAGAAGCCAACTTCTGTTGCCTGGGCCTTAGCCTAGGATAAAGACCGGATCCAATGCCATGGCCCAGACTGGAAGCTGGGTTCCAACATCGGGGCCTCAGCCCAGACCCAGTCCTGATGCTGGGTCCCAGCCTGAGGGTGGGTCCCAGGGCCTCCAGGCTGGGCCCCGGCATCAGGCCTGAGCCTCGTCCTAGGCCAAGACGCATGCATTAGGACCCGGCATCAAGGTCAGGCCCTGGCGTTTGAACCAGTCTCTGGACTGGGCACCATCTTCAGGCTGGGGTCTAGGCTTCTCATTGGACCCCCCCCCCCCAGACTGGGTAAGTGGGGGCTGGGGTGGATTCTGGCCTTAGTATTTTTTCAGGTGGGAGGGATGGGAGTGGAGACGGGAGACCTTGTGAGGCTCCGTTTCTTTTTCTTTTCTTTTTTTTGGGGGTGGGGGGGGGGTGTAAGTTTATTTTGTTTTCTAAAACAAAATAAACATTAAACGAAACAAAATAACATTAAACGAAACAAAATTCATGGTGAAATCCTACTCCTCCAAAAAAAAAAAAAAAAAAGAAAAAGAAAACTATTTTTACTTCTTTCCACCCCTATTTTTGTCTAGCTTAAGGGAGCTAAAACGCTGTTCTTCAGATCAGATGGCTGAATGAGCAAAAGATGACATTACCATAAGATATAAAGAGCAGTAAGGCTGCCATAAGTGAACCTTATTATGATTTATATCTTCTGATGTCATCTTTTGTTCATTTGAATTCTGACTTGAAAAAGAGAGGTTTAGCTCTCAATAGCACATCGCTCCTTGTGACTTGGATAAGTCACTTTACCCTCCATTGCCTCAGGTACAGAAAAACTTAGATTGTAAGCCCTCTGGGGATAGGGAAATACCTACAGTACCTGAATGTAAACCGATTGATATCTCAGATTGAATGTCGGTATATAAACATGTATTTTGTCTTGTTTTTATTTGTTAATGTTCATTTCTGTGCATTCAAGTGGTGTAATATGGCAGCCACACTACTTTAGCCAACTAGGTTATAGCCAGTCAACACAGTGTGAAATTTAAAATTGGTGGTTTGTCAGGATAGGTCCTGATCTTAGCTGGATAACCTGAGTATGGCCCTCACTAATGCTACTACCAGTACACATTTCTAGGCACTACTAGGCACACATAGCATTGTACAGATATACATAAATGATGGTCCCTGCTTCATGGAGCTTACAATCTAGTGAGACGCAGGTAAATCAGATACATTTCTAGTAATCGCTTAATTATAACAGTTTGATGTGAGAAGGCCAAGATCCAGAAGAGGCAGGCTTTCTGAATTTAAAAGCAATCTCCAAAACGTGGGGGTTTTAGGTAGGACTTGCATATTGCCAATGAAGGAGCAAGATGCACCAACTCAGGAAGAACTTGTATTCAACCACAATGGGGCAGATTTTAAAAGCCCTACGTGCACCAAGCCTATTTTGCATAGGCCCGGCGACGCGTGCAAAGCCCCGGGACGTGCGAATGTTCCGGGGCTTGAAAAACAGGGCGGGGCAGGGCCAGAGGCCTCCGTAGGGCTGCTAGGCTGGGGGATCGCGTGCTGGCCAAGTGCCGGCACGCACAACCTGCGCCTACTTGTAAAATAAAGGTTGGGGGGGGGGGTGTTTAGGTAGGGCTGGGGGGCGGGTTAGGTAGGGGAAGGTGGGGGGGGTCGGAAGGAAAGTTCCCTCCGAGGGAACAGGGAAAGCCATCAGGGCTCCCCTAGGACTCGGTGCACCCCCTTGCACGCGCCAACCCCGGATTTTATAACATGCACGTAGCTGCGCGCGCATGTTATAAAACCGGGCGTACATTTGTGCACGACAGGTTGCGCGCAGAAATGTACGCCCGCGCGTACATCTTAAAATCCGGCCCAATGCGTTTTCCAAACTGCTTTATAATTCTTGCAACCATAGCTAGCTAATAGGATGCATATTTGCATCTATGGAAGGAAATATAATCTTCTATATTACAAGAATGACAGCCTCGTTTGCTGTGTTTTGTTTGAAATATTTCCCAAAGTATGAGAAATAGAATAAACACGGGTCTTGAAAAACTGACCATTTTTGTGGTTTGGGGGTTTGGGGTCTAATTTCCCAGCCAATCATCCTCCACTGATATCCAGTCAGGCATTTCGGATGTTCACTCTGTGAACTTATTGACTTTGGCATTGCAAGCAGCAAAGGGCATTTCTTTTTTTTACAGTGGAAATTCATCAACTCTTTATCTCAAACTGTAGAAACCTACCACAGCAATTACTGATTTTTGGAAGAAGCCATGAAAACAAGCCCGTTCTCTTCCTTAACGATGACTGCCACCACCGTGGTGTGCTCCATTAAGCTTTACTCTACCACGGAACGTTTTAAAATCTGTTCCAGACATGATGTCTGTTTTTAACATTTCATCTGAAAGCCTTCACCCCCAGAAGCTGTGAATGAAGATTCATGTGGTTCTGACTTAGCTAGAAGTACAAAGAAAGCCAAAAAAAAAGGAAAGAGAGAAAGACAATTTTCGGCTAAACAAAAAGTCCCTTTCCCTTAATGCTTTCGGTGGTTTCTCGCCTAAGTGCTCGGCAGGTCCAACCTGCTTAGTGTTTCTGAGATCTCATAAGATCAGATGCTAAGGTGATAAAGCTGTCAACTGCAGCAATTTAAAAAGTACCAAACTCATGTATGGCAAAAACAGACGTCAGTACATTATGGCTATTTGAAGCAAACTTTCTTATTACTTTTATTCATGAGTGGAGCAGTTTCAGAGCCCTAAACCCATGATTTAACAGGGATATTTCAGAATTTTCAAGTGATCCTCTTATAGAGGGTGAAAGCTGCATTTTTGAGTGCAAATTGTTTGCTCTCTGATCAACTAAAATTAAAATACCATTCAGTGCAATTGAATAAGTGGTTAAAAGATAACCAGCGCTTCTACAAAAAAAACAAAACATCATTGGTGCTTTCAAAATGTTGGGGGCTTATGAGGTCTGCATTCAGCAGCATGGTGAATGGGCGATTTATCCAGCTAAAGTTAGCCAGCTACATTTTTATGGACATTCAGCGGAGCACTGCTGATTAGGCACTTTGTTGAACCAAGCCGGATAAAGTCCTAGATAACCAGATAAACTTAGCTAACTTTAGGACTGCTCTCTGGCACAAACAGACTTAGGCCTGGATTTTCTAAAAATCGCGCGGCTTCCTGAATCCCACAATAACGGGGGGCGGGGGGCGGGGGGAAGGGTGAAGCGGGGGGCGGGCCTGCGAAAGCCGGCAGCGATCGCATCACTGCGGTGTTGTTGCTGCCGGCTTTCGCACCCAATAGCGCCACCGTGAAAGATGATGCTATTGGGTGTGCTACTGGGGGAGATAACGGATCCTATCTTATCGCTGCCAGCGAAGTTTCCACGGCGTCTGTCCCAATGCCGCCCCAACTCCTCCTCTTCCAGTCCCGACTCCACCCCTATCTAGCTATCGCACGCGAAAAGGGACTTTTCGTGTGCAAAAAGTCCCTTTTCGCGTGCAATAGGGATAGAAAATGACCTCCTTAGCTAGATAAGTTATCTGAATATCAGAATTAGCCAGATAAGATATCTGACTAATTTAACTCTGCCCTGGAACACCCCTGAAATGCCTCCAACTTATTCAGCTAACTTTTATCTGGCTAATCAGCCAGATAAATCGGAGCCTTGCAAAGCAGCTAAGTCCCAAACAAGCTGTCTGAATATTGATTATTGACCCCTGTGTACTTAGCGTTACAAATCACCAATAACATAATAGCTTGCATAAAATCAGCAAAGCAGCTTTCCCTTGACTTCTGTATTAAATTTGGTTTTGTCTGAACACTGCTCGGAAGATGTGTCAGTACCACAGCATATGATTAAGTCAAACATGTTGTATATGAGCTTTTAAGACCATATAATGTAGGTCACAGATCCTTTCTTCAAATGGGCCCTGTTGTCTCAAAAAGCCTCTGTATATATATTACCTCGGGAGAAATCTTATGTTGGTCCAAAGAAAGGCAACACAGCTTGCAAGGAGCCCAGTTCTCTTCTAGAACTCTACTCCATTGTTTCCCAACCCTTTCCTGGAGGCACATCTATCCAGTTGGGTTTTCAGGATTGCAACAATGAATATGCATGAGATAGATGTGCATACTGTAGGTTTCCAAGTGCTTGCAAATCTATCTCATGCATATTCATTATGGATATCCTGATAACCCGACTGGTTATTTGTGCAACCAGATGAGGGTTAGCAAACACTACTCTGCACTATCGTAGCACACATTTTACTTTGAATGAAAGGGCAAATTCAATCTAAAAACAAAGCTTGCCAAGTGGGTATGATACAATGTGGAACTGTGAAAAACCAAGGTAAATAGTATACCCTTAGCATTGGTTCTCACTTTCTATAAAGAAATATATCTCAGAGCAACATTTTCTATGATGGAAGAGTTGGCATTGTTGAAGATAGATAGCAACGTCTCCATGAATTGTGGACGTCCTACTGTGCTAGTGAGCACGAGGGATATTTTTTCTCCTTTTGCTAGTGGTACAGTCAATACAACACTGTTGTTAATCTTGATTGGGTTCTGGAGTTTTTAAATCTTCCAAGCATGTTGAGCAGCTCTGTAATCTTGAGGAAATGCAATGGAAGAAGGCTGTAGTTGGATCAAACGACCCTATCAGCCTCATTAGGATAATAACGGGCTGTTCTTGTGATTTGTTCAAGGTCTTTGGATTTTAATTAGTTTATTGCTGCTAATTCAGATTTTAAATCCATGCATCAAACACCATATAATATGTTTGCAAGAAAGCACTTCCAATCCTTAATTCTAGATCCGAAGAATTTAAAATAACCATGACCTGACTCTAAAGGCCGAACCTGTGACATAAGTGAATTATTTAAGTTAAGTTTTACTTAACAATACTGCAAATACTGTAGAATGTAGAATGCTAAGGAAAATATACAGTATGCATGACATGTACAGCTTACATTACCATAACACTGCAATAGCACAAAATATATTTGTCACTATGACATAATAATAGCAATTGTCAAAAATGTGGCAAAATTCCAAAGCAGCAAATATACGGTAGCTAAAACATGATCATATTTTGATCTGCAAAGTATTTGAGAATCAGAATCAGAATAATTATCTGAATTTTTTTTTTATTCTTAAATTTATCCTCTGCAGGAAATATTTTGTTACCTTTTTTCGAAGAATCTTTTGAGGAGGCCATATTGGGGTTTGAATCAGATCAAGGTCATTTATATCCAAGGCTGAAGACAGAGTTTGTAACAGAGGGATAAATAATCAAATGGCCCACATTGATACAAAGTCCATGGGTCCATTCAACCCTTGGGCTTTACAGCAATAATCAAAAGTATGCAAAAATGGTTAAGACGTTCTTTTTTTCTGAAGCCTTTCTGTATGTTTGGGTCATTGTATTCTGCTTTGTTGGTTCTTGTAGTTCTGACCCATCGCTATCTCCCACGTGCAGAATTATTAGCCAAACATCTTGCCATTTCCACAACAGGACATAGGGAGGGTAATTTGCAAAGCTGTTTCCATGGGTAAAACAGTGTTTTACCCATGGAGATGGACTTTTAGAAAATTGCCTGGCCTTTATGTGGGTAAAAGTAAATGCATAGTGCCACTAAGCACGGGGGGGGGGGGGAGTGTTTTTGGAGGGGCAGGGTTGAAGCAGGCTTTGGAACTACGTTCACACTTTGTAAAATTTAAACCGAGGATGGTAAACTTTTAAACAGATGCTCAGGTGTACATGTACGTGCATTTGGCAGCTTGCACGAATGGACATAGCCATTTTATAACATAGGCACATACATGTGTGTAGGATATAAAATCAGCTGTACGTACATACATGGGAGCACAATTTTGTATGGACATTCGCTTGTGCATGCCATTGCCAGCTCTTCCACGTAAGTGGAGGGATTTTATTAGATACGCTGCGCCAACACAATTACCAGTTTCCTCAGTCCATTCCCAGTTTGCCCAGGTAAAGTCCCCCGATTTTCTAACGCCTCTAATTAACCTTCCTCCCTTTACCCTATTAGTCCCCACCCTTCGAGCCCCACTGACTATCCCAGATTTTTTTATTTTAAAACTTGCACGCCATCCATAGCAGAAGTAAACTCACACGTGGTAGGAGACCCCGGCACGCACTTGTGTGTGTGTAAATCCTTACGCGCCCATTTCGAGTGAACCTTCCCGGAATTCCCATGTTCCGCCCGGACCACGCCCACACAACGTTTTGATTTGTGCATGCACCGGGAGATAGGCGCGTACTCGGATGCTTCTTAAAATCTGTTCAGCGTGTGCCAACCCAAGACACGCGCGTCTCTCCCGGCTTTGGCACGTGCAGGGCCTTTAAAATTCACCTTTCAGTGGAAATTCACCTTTCAGTGGAAAAAGTACCCGCACAGAACCCCAGGTATAAATGAGTGTACTAATTTTCCTTAGAAATAGCACAAAGTCCGTGGGGTAAAAGGCACCCACAGACTTCGCCGACATGCAGCCAATCTGAAAATAAGCGCCCTCGATATTTACTGTTAGTGGCTATCTTTGACTGAAAGAGAAATAAATACATTTCCCTTTTTGCACTTTAAACTTAGTTTCCTACAGGGAAACTTACCTTAGATCATTGTGCTTCTGCGTCTAATCAGTCCTCCCATCCCTCCCTGCCTCATCCAATTTCCTTCAAATTTTTGTTACAGGCACTAGTAAGCCTAGTGATCCCAGCTCACACTTTTCACATGCGTTGACCCAACGCTTAGAATCCCATTTTCTTTTTATTTCCCATAGGGAAATAGACCAGTTCAGTACAGTTCAGCTCCTCTAAAATCTCGGGAAGGTCAGGGCACAACCTAATGCTATCAAGCCTTGTAAACATACCCTGGCATGGTTGACAGGGAGCATTTTAAAGCTGCTTTGCTATTAGTGCCGTGGCCACCGGCTGTTTCCTCTTGCTGCCTAGTTTCCTATAGGAAAAAACCATCTCTAATGTATAATGTTAACTGTACAGCAATGAACATAACAAGTGTCGTAACCACATGCAAATGTCTATGTGAAAGAATCAAACTAGGTGTCTTGAAGTGTTCACATATCTCCTTGTTTAATCATTGTGTTCATATATTTTCATTATTTTTCAGCTTTTTATGCAGGTTTGGGGCAAGTGAGAGCTGCCTTTGGGTTCACTGGAATTAAAAAGCTGGTATATTGGGGTATTTTTGCATGGCATCAGACTGTACTTACCTTGGCAAAAATTTGGCACAAAAACAAATAATATCACTGGAAAAAGAGTCATGGGTCGTTGGTGATAGAAGGTATATGGGATCTGTAACAAATGAGCCTGAGAAATAATCACATAGGAGATCAATGCGTAAGCAGCCAAAATACTGAGACAGTTTATTTAGCCTCTCTCATGTCCTGTGGATTTAAATACTCACTTTTCCAGATGCAAGCAAGGGCTTACAACAGATTTACTAAGCCATGATAAAGCTGCAACGTTGTGTAAAACATTGTTTATTGCATGTTATAGCTATATCACGCAATCTATGCTAGCACATGTTTTGAAAACAAATTCCCACCCCTATTAAAATGAGCTGCTTTGCATACATTTGCCTGCATAAAAATAACTACTGCATGGTAATAGTTAATTTCATGCAAATAAGGTAATGCAGCTGTCTTAGAAAAAAAAATCAGCCCCGTTATTTTAATGTGTTTCAAGGAGTTGTAGTTTTTTTTTTTCCAGGGACATCAGGATGCAAACGTGGATCCTAAAATCCATAGGATCCATAGGAGGCCCAAAAAACACTACCCCTCTTCCCTCTATAAAATCCCCCCTCAGGGGTCTTACAAGACTCCTACCACCCCCACCACTTATTGAGGCAGCGCTGACCCAAAAAGTGTAAAATAAAAAAAAAAAAAAAAAATAGACAAACAAATTTCCCCCATTCCTACCAACACACCCCCCCCAAGCAGAAAATCCCCTGACCCCTGCCCATGTTCCCCCTTTCCACAAATTAGAAGATCATCCCTGGTGGCTAGGGGTCCTCAGTCCTCCACTTCCACCTCCTGGACCCCCCTATCTAAAGCTCAGTAGCAGCCAGGAGTTCCTCCTAGCTCCAGGCACAGGCCAGGTTGATGCCATTTGCCAAAACGGAGTTGACAAGTGATTGCCCCCTACCACAGGCCTGAATGGCACTGAATTGTGTTTGAAATCCCGAGTAGCACTTCTACTACACTCCAGAGCTTCGCTTTGCATAATGGGGGCAATAGCCCACACACTGAGTGCATACTGTATGCTAAGTTTGGAAGAAAGAGAAGCAACGCAGGTAGCTCATCTTTGAAAATTAGCGATAGTCTGTGCACGAAAAAGCAGCCACCTGCTCTGCACTACTGTTTATTGCTGGTGGTCCTCCTCTGAGAACGCCTCCTCACAACCTGGCTAAATGTGGCGTGACATGGGAGACCAGACGCGCCTTTAGCCAGTTGCAGGGAAGCAATGCTCAAACATATTTGGCTTGGAAAATCGCCATCTCCAGGCATACTACATTAATATATACATTATATATATCTTTTTTTAATTTTTTTTTTAGAAAAAACTAAACATAGCTAATTTTTAAAAACATGTTCACATGTCTTACAAATTAAATAACACAACCCAGGTTGCACAGCCATAAACTTAAATAAGCAGTTCTTAGGCGATGTAGGCACCTGTCCTTCAGCCTCGTGCCTTACCGGTTTCTGTTATGTTGAATTAAGCACAGCATTGCATTATCATTAGCCAAACAGGATGCTCCTCAATCCTGAACATTTTTTTTAGGTCTCCATTGCCACCACTTAAGTAACCCTTTCTCTCCAGGCTGCATGTCTAAGAGACACCAGAATTCTTCCTTCAAAGCTCATCATCAGTGTCTCTGTGGCACCAGCAGGGGTCACTGCAGCAGCAGGAGTCTTACCTCCCTCCTGGGCTACAGGACTTCAGCTCCATTGGCCCTTATCTGACAGCAGGCGTGAATGCAAGCCTCCCCTGCACGACAACAGCCAAACTCTATGGCAGCATCACAGGTCCAGCCATATATATATAAGTTCCATAGTGAATCATTTAATATTCACAAGTAAAAAGGGAGTGCCGTGTAAACTGGTATAAAATAAAATTAGAAGACACCAGTGGAGTAGTTTGGATAAAGGTAATATCTATATAAGGCTAATGAGTGTTTTAAAGAGGTAAGCTTTAGGTATTACTAAGATATCTGAGCACGCATTAACTTTATAAGGGTATCATGTCTACTCAAATACTTTGTTGGTTCTCTTTTAGCCAAGTTTAATGTTTACATTGACCATAGCCTGTTGAAACTTCATAAGTTATTATACAGGGCAATGAAAGGAAATATTTTCTATTTGTTCCTGTGCTCAGAGCATTTACTGTTTATTTAGTGGTTGCCATTATTTGTCTCAGCACATATCTTAATTGCTTCGGTGTTCTTTTTCCTTGTATGTGAAACGAGAATCTAAAAAAAAAAAGTTATTCAGCACTGTACCATGGAATTATGCTGTCATTATTTCAGTGTTCGCAGCAATGCTGATTTCTTTGTAGGTCAAGATACCTTCTTAAAGGGCCAACAAATAGGGGGAGCGTCTCCCCTACTACACCACACACTCCTGAAGCAGCAAATCCGGCTCTGTTCATGCTAACTCTAATCTTAAAGCTACAACATCTCCTCTTTATTTTATTCTCTAAGGGAGAGGGGGGTGGGTCACATTAGAAAATAAATACATATTCTCTGAACAGAGATACAATGCAAAACCCACGGGTTCTTTTACCTGCATGGGGGTAGTAGTGTCCTTCCAGACCCACTGCTCCGCATCCTGCAGAATTCCCCACAATCTTCAGTTTACAGAATGCACCATCCTGGATCTTTTCTATGAAGCTTCAGTACTTGCCAAACCCCCCCCCCCCCCCAAAAAAAAAACCCCCTTAGTCCCTTCCACACACGCACCCAATAGTTTGCAGAGAAAAATATCCATGCAGTAAAATAAAGCAACCTTTTTACTTAATACAATAAACGCAAGTTGTGACAGAGATTGGCTTCTATCTATTCCTCTAACTATACATAGCATAGGGATCCACAAATAATGCAAACAAGTAAACAGGAGAAATTACTTCTCCTGTTATTAATGTTTCAGAGAGTCCTTCTCAAACAGGGAAAAGATAGGAGGGGAGGGAAGAAAATCTGGAGCTGTCATACATCTTTCATTTGCAGTAGACAGCAGATAAAGACAAGTCCTTGGAAAACAGGAAGAGAAAGCCATCATATTCTGGTTAACTCACGGCCTGTTTGCTGGAAACCACTCTGTCTCTGAACCAAGCAGCACTGAGGCTGCACTTCTGCCCTACAGGAAGGCTAATGCACTAAAGCGCATTTTCCCAACCGCAGGTTTCATGTGAAAGACTGAGCAAGGCAGTCAGAAATTACTACTAAGACGCTAACTTTGAAAGCGGCGCGCGGGTGCACGTGCGCACATTTGTTGGCCCGCGCCCAAGGGCACAGATATTTTATAACACGCACGTGCGTGTTATAAAAGAGCCTGACCGCGTGCACGTGCACTCAGTTTTAAGCAGGCACGTGCCTGTGTGCGCAAATGCCGTTTCTACAGTGTAAGTGGGGGGGGATTTTAAAAGGCAGGCGCGCCGATGCCATTGCCCATTTTCCCAGTTCATTCCCAGTTTGCCCAGTTAAGGGATAGGACTTCCAACCTCCCCTAGTTTACTCGCCTCCCTTCCCCCGTTAGCCCCGACCCTTAAAGCCCCCCTGATCTGTCTAGGTCTTTTTGTTTTATTTCTTACACGTCATCCATAGCAGAAGCAAGTTACGCAGCAGGGGACCGCGGTGCGCATCGAATCGCGTATGCAGTTACGTGCACATTTCAGTTTGACATCCCGGAATGTCCATGTCCCGCCCACCAGGCCCTCACCCCTTGCTGGAAACTTTACATTTGTGCATGCAGCCGCACATACACATGCAGATCCAGGCGGCTTTTAAAATCCCCTCAGAACATACCGGCCCGACATATTCACGCATCCCCTAATAATGGATGCACGCATTGGGCTTTTAAAATTCACCTTTAAAATTGTAAGTACTTTGCCCTCATTTTTATGGGAAGCCTACTTAAGTGAACAAACGTTACCCTAGTGCACTAGTCTTCTATGCATGAAAGTTTATTTAAATCCCTCCGTTAATGAACTGCTGAAATGTAAAATCCTGCAAAGCAGCAAATGCAAAGCAGCAAATCAGTGTTTGAATCTGCAAAAGCAGGCACACCAAAAATGCTTTACAGCACCGTTTTTGTAAAAAAAAGATAACTACACCTCAATGAGGTGTCGTTTTCTTTGCACCTAGCCCCGGGGGAGTGATGGTTCACATGCACTAGCGCTCCATGATAAAGGGGCTAAATGGTCCATCTGAAGCCCCCTCCCTCCCACGTTTCCAAAATCCCCCCCCCCCCTTCAGCACTGCTCCCAACCCACTCATGGGCTGTAAATCTATATAAAAAGGTGTCTTATTTAGGCCTAGTCCTTCAAGCCTTGCCCCCCTTGTTCCCAAAAACAAGCAACAGCTGCAATTTGGAGGCCCCCGAAATTTATGCCATAGATGGGTTGCTCTTCTGGAACAGGAGCAATCTCTTCCGCTCCTGCCTTGCTGGTGCCATCCTGGAAAACAGTGCCAGCTAACCCCCCCCCCCCCCCCCCATGCGTTTCTTTGGATGAGCTGGGGCAAAGGAACACATGAAGTCAGTTGGAGTCATTTTCCAAGATGGCACCAGCAAGGTAAGAGTGAGTGGGACTTGCTCCTGCCTTCACAAGGCCACCCCCACCTGTGAGGTAAGAATTAAGGGTAAGGGGGGAGGGAGCAACAGGAAAGATGGGCAGTAAGGGGGCCTCGAATTGGAGCTTTCACTTATATTTTTTGGGACAAGGGAGAGGGCTTGAAGGGGTGGGCCTTAGTAAAGCACACTTTTGTTTTTACATTTACGGCCTGTTAGTAGGTTGGGGCTTGTGGTTGATGGTGTGTGTGTGTGTGTGTGTGTGTGTGTGTGTGTGTGTGTGTGTGTGTGTGTGTGTGTGTGTGTGTGGCGGGGACTTCAGATGGGCCGCCCAGCCCCTTTAACACCATGGCATTCCTGAGGATCCTGGGCCAGTATTATGCATTGCCACAGCTGGGAAGGCGTGAAATTCCTGGCCATGGCAATGCACAAAATAGTTCTCACAAAAGTTTGTGACGGATGCAAAGGAGCTTGGAGCTTATCAGCCACCATAGCAAAATTCGCAAAAACAGGCCTTCAACCTATGGAAAATACCACAGGTTTGTACATCAGCCCCAGAGTTAACAGCATGTATCCAGTGGTAGTTGGGTGTTCTCTCTTAAAAAGTGAGCTCACCCACTCGTGCAATCTGAACAGGTTTTACCTGTAAAAAAGACATGTCCCAAACTGAAATTCAATTCAGTTCAACAGCCGAGTTAGGGGTGGGGTCCTCTGGCACGGAGCCATGTCTATGACAAGGTGGCCAGGTGCCAGTAGGAAGACTGCTCTCTGGCTTCCAACTAGATGGTGGTGCTGTCCTGCTGTAATATACTTTAGGATGCACATAGTGAAACGAGCTGTACCACATTAACCCTATGATTGCAGGTTTTCAGTGTCCTGGGAAAATGCTGCATTCTGTTTGGAAACACCAAAGATGCACAGAAGATGCAGAGGGGCAATCTGGTAGGGTTGTATAGACTTTATCTGCTGTCGTGTTCTGTGCTTCTATCTACAGAAATCAGCTGAACCAAAGAAATCGGAGTCCACAAACATGAAACATCTGGATAGGGAAAGGCAAAACCCACGCTGCAGAGGTCCCAAGATTAATAGGTGATATAAGAATACAGGAGGATTAATCAAAAGAGTAGCCTGGCTACGAAGCTTCGTGTGTTTCCATTCATCCTGATGCCGTGCTACACTGCACGTTCAACTTCATTTGCCAAACAAAGAAAAGACACAAATAGCAAAACTGATTGCCACCTATTAAATTAACTTTTAACTTTACAGTACTGGCCTCATCTACTTACCACTGACAGTTTCAAAAATACTTCTAGCGACAAACACTTCCCAATAAGACACGTTTTCTCATTGCCTCCAAAGACTGCTACAGTCCCAATGAAGCATTCCCATCAGAGCTCAACATCATTAGTGCTTTTTCTTTTAATATTCCACCTTCTGAAATTACACTGGAACTAGAAGTATGTTGATTCCTTATAGCAACTAGTTAGATTAAAAAAAAAAAAGCCGGACTTACTATGTAAATGCAATAAAACATTCGGTATTGCCAAACTCTTATTAGGAGTTTTACCTGAAAGAGGGCAAAGGGCAAATGCTGTAAAATATTATCCAGTATCACTCATAGATTCTTAATGCTTGCACTCAGTTTCATATAAATGACTGCAATTGTCTCGGATCTAAGGACAAAAAAAATGGGAAACATACTGATATAAACAACTGTATCCGATGATACGGATTGGGCAAAATAGGAAAATGCAATAACGCTGCTGAAATGAAGGAGCCGAGTTCTGACTATTTTATTGTTATTATTTCTATTACTATTATTTTTTTTTTGCTTAGCTTTATGCTACCACTTGTTCCTGCTCCTGCTGTGGCTCCCAGCTCACTTCCTGTTTTCAGGCCAGCTGTGGACTACTGATAGCATCTTGAAGCCTGCCGCACTTCCTCTTCTTATCTTTCCGCATCTTATGGTTTCCAAAATGGCCACCCGGGTTTACAGTTACCAGCCACCGAAGTCAGCAACCACCAGAAATCCTTCTATGAGGAAAAATTCCACCGGTTCACCATCTTTCTTTAACACGATATCGCGCCCAGTCACATCCAAGTGAAGCGCATAGGATTGCCTCCGGTTCTTATTTTGCAAAATATACACCAAAAGGCTAAATCATTTGAAAGCAGAGAGGGGGGTGGGGGGGGGGAGAAGGCTGACAAAGCAGGATTCGAGCCCTTTGCGGGGGTGGCGCACTGGAGCTGCAGGTGGAACGGAGGATGCCCTGCTGCTACAGGAGTGGCCCCTGGTGGCAGAGGAGTGGAGGTGATAAATCAGTCGGGGGGGGGGGGAACGGCTCGTGAGGGAACCTGAAGTCAGTGGAGTCGGTCGTCTGGTAAGGGGGGAAGAGTGTTAGGGATAAATTGGTGGATTAAAAGCTCGGCAATGCAGCCTGAGGACTAGAGAGCGGTGAAGTCAGAAAATCCCAAGCCTTGCTTCTCTTTCTGCCACTAAGCTATGTGATGTTCAAGAAGCCTTTTACCCTGCCAATAGTCAACCACTTTAATCCAGGAAATTGATAAAACTCTTATTTGATTAATATAAGTACAATGTACATAAATAACATAAATGAAATATCTTATTGCACCTGCAGAGCTTGTAAGAAGGGTACAGGGAGAGAAGGGAATGGAAGGTATTTACTTTTTTCTTGCTGAAGGGCATAAAATGGCAGCAAATTACTTTTCAATATACATTTTCTTTCCCTGTGCATACTTTAAGTGATTGCCGTACTATCCAGCCTCTGGATTTGGTTTCTTCTGAGACCTGGCATGGCTTTCTAGCCAAAGTGCAGCTGGCCAAGGCAGCCTGACGTAGAAACTTGAAGTTGCAGGGGATAAGTGTTGCTACACCAGTTTGCATAAACAAATGAGTCACTGGTTTTATTTAAACCTACAATACGTTTGGGTGATGTCTGTGTTCTGAACCTTCACAGTGTTCATTTGGTAAGATGCTTTCTGTTATGATTTATTTGGCTCAGAGGCTTCCTCCTGAGCTTTTAGATGTCCAGCAGAAGCAGAAACAGCCCCTGCTGGGACTGTTGCACCATGAACCTTAAATCTGAGGGGTTTACCCCATTTGTAATCTCTCCCCCATTCTATCTAGCTTAACCATTGTTGGGAAAATCCAGCAGCCAGGGTCTAAAGCAGTATACAACCATTAGGTGTCACTATTACACACTGGTTGGGACTCCCTGCCCCTCCCTTCCCCCCACCCAGTGGCTGTGAATCCTGCCCCCATAGCAGGAGAGGGCAACCCCGGTCCTCGAAGGCCACCAACCTAGTCAGGGGTTCAGGCTATACCTAATGAATGCACGAGAGAGATTTTCATGCTCACTGCCCTCAAATGTTTGCAAATCCATTTCATGCCTATTCATTACGGTCATCCTGAAGCAACTCCTACTAAGGGGACATAAAATAAAACCAAGCGCTGGAGAACTTTATGCATGCTTTATTGTGCATCGCTTCGGCCTTTGTGTGTGAAGCGATTCATACATTTTATTAAATGAAAATGAAATTCCAAATCCCGGTTGAGTGGATGGTATGTTGGATCAGGAGCAGATGTTTTTCTTTACTGGAAAAGGAATCTTCTGACCGCTGTGGTTGAACTGATGGCCCCCGTCACCCCCACTTGAGTGAAATGACTTTGTCAGGATATTAACAGTTCACTGGCAAGCTCCACCTCAGTTGAACCTAAACTCCTGCAAAATACTTAGTTCTATTCACCTCTTAGACCGGTGGTTCCAATAATGCCAGATTTATTGAACACAAAAATAGGATGTCCATAACAAGTTCCACTTTCTCACAGGCTTCCATAGTAAAAATAGGCCGGCAGTAGCAAAACCAAAATATCCTTAACAGCACAACAGACTCCTCAGCCCAGAACAGTTCATCAATAACAGATCAGTCACTTACTAAAGGATGAGACTGCCAGTGGTAGGCTGTTCTCTCTGATGTAAGCCCCATGGTTCCTCCTGGGGGCTCCTTCAAAAGAAACTAGCCCTGAAACCTAACAGTTTACTCCATCCATGGGATGATGTGCTGCTCTGGGATTCTGCACCAGGGAGCCCAAAACACAGCAAATCGGACTAAAACCTGGGCAAATTTCTCTCTCTCCTCTTAATGTCACCTTTTTTTTGCCACCAGATGCCACCGTATGGCATCACCCAGACTTAAAGATACAAACACCACATTGCATCATCTGCCACGGAAATCCACACAGCCCATTACCTTCTATAGGGTAGAGATTGAGCACAGATTAAGTGCAGGGTAAGGGGTAAAACTATTAGTGGCATTTGGGCCAAAACTGGGTCCTGGGCCACACTAAAAATGCAGCCGGTTAGTAGCCTTCAAGGAACCACCGTTGGCCACCCCTGCTCCATAGAATCCACAGCCCCAGCCCGCACAAGAAGCAGAACCCAGACTCGGGGGAAATCTGTACCTGGCAGCACACTGCACTGCCCCTGAGCCACCTGGCTAGCCCGCATCCGCTTACGTGTGGAGGAAAAATGTATTTGTGTGAGAACGTCCAAAAATAAGGAAGCTCTGGGAATTTGCACAGAATATTTGCAGAGAGGTAAAAAGTATGGAATGTATCTGTCACAGTTCAAACTTTCTTTTTAGGTTTGGAAGTTGACTGGAAAGGATCTAAACATTTGCATAAATACCTTTTGCTTGCAGTTAGGTATGTAGTGTAGTGTAGTACTAGAAGACATCTGACCCGCCAACTGTGATTTAATGGGCAAAAAAAAAACCCCTTGCAAATTATAATTATGGAAAAAATGACATGGACTCTAAAAGATAAAATTCATCACTTCTATATGGGATATCCTTTGGGTTTTTGTTTTATACCTGATCCATACTTTCAGATCTGCCTAATTCAGGGATGGGCACATTTTTAGAACTGAGGACCAGATTTGGGGGGGGGGGGGGGGGGGAGGTAATAGGGTCCAGGAGTGTCCACTGCAAGAGGTCGAAGGAGCAGGTGGTGGGATCTCACTGGGTGGGGGGCGAGATAGGTGAAAGCCCCTTACTTCCAGCTTGCCAATGTCTACTTGCTGGATGTGGCCCATGGACCATAGGTTTGCCCAACTCTGACCTAACTGAAGCATTCTGATAATTTTAGGGAACTCGATATTATTAGTATGTCTGGATAACGCCAACTGTAGTATATGGTACCTGAATGGAATCTGCTTTGAAATAGCTGAAACACAGAATATGAATCAAATACATTCTGCAGGGATTGTACTTTTGTTTAAAATGATATAGGAAACCTCAACAGAAATGTCATGTTTCAATTCATATAATTTTGAAAAACAAAATAAAAACAAACAAAATTGTGTTCCTTTTCAGTTCATCTGGTTTTCAATAAAGCAGCAGACCCCAGGCACCAGCACTGGTCTCAGCCCTCCCCCACTACTAAAAAAAACACCACCGCTGACACCATCAAAATTTAACTGCCGAAGCCTCTCCCTATCCCCCCCCCCCCCCCCCCTCTGAATTTGTCTTTTCCCATCTAAGGGATGTCCAAATGGGTAGGAGTGATCCCCAATCACTCCTGCCCCACCAGATCAGTATTTAAAAATATCATTGGTGGATCCTGAGACAGGCGCCATTTTGTTGTATGGAGGAATGATGTCAGCCTCAGGTCCCACCGGTCCTATTTTTAAATACTGACCTGGCAAGACAAACTTGACTTGGGATCTATCCTTCCCTATTGGGACATCTAGAATCCATGGATTGGGTAAGACTGGGGCCAAAGAGCTGTGGGGGGGGGGGGGGGAAATAAGAGCTCCAGTTTTTAAAACGTTGACACCACTTGCACTGGTGCTTTTTCTGTTAGGGTAGGGGGAGCCTGATTCCCTCACGTTGCTTTGTTTTTCTTCATTCATTTTATTTCATTTCAAATAAACGAAATGAAAGAAAACAAAACCAAAGAACTGAAGTGCACGCACCTAATATTCTGGGATTGTGGCCCGCATTACTCTTCTGAGGGCCTTCATGGCAACTCTGCTAAACAGCCAGGAATTCCTCTATGGAGGCATTTGAAAAATCACCATAAGTACTTTACCCTTTACAGACCTTTTCTGTGACCTCATATCTCAAATCTTACGTTCTTATGTACCAAGAGCCAATGCAGTTTATGAAGAATAGGAATGATATGGTCTGACATCCTTTTATTCTCAACCACACGAGCTGCTGTATTCAATAGCAGGTTTAATCACATAAATCTCTTTGCTGTAAGTCCCCTGATAATGGCATTATGTAGTCAAGTTTCCCCAAAATTAATTGCAAGTGAATCTTTTCTATCAAAAAAGGCTTGCATCTGGAGAATTCATCGCAACCCCATAGAGGTAAACTGTAATAACTTGCAATATCTGAGTGGACATTGCAAACTGGAAGTCTAAACATACTCCCAGGCTACAGATTGTCTCTTTTGGCTATAACACCCAACCCGTACTAGATGGCAAACACACAAGTTCTCTTCTCCTCCTACTAATCCATAGCAGCTCCTTTTTTTTTTATTTAGATTTATATTCCACTTCTTGCAGTGCTTCAAAGTGGATTACATTCAGGTATTTCCCTATCCCCAGAGGGCTTACAATCTAACAGGGTCATTTATCAAATTGCTATAAGGTATTTTTGCATATGTTAAGCCCCTTATAACACATGTGAAAATGCCTTTAATGACTGTGAAAGCATCATAATGCATGGTGTGATGCAAATGGACTTAACAATTTTGTGAAGCCTGTTTTTAGCTCCTGGAGCCAGCCTAGCTGTCAGGGCCCTGAAGAGGAAGGGAGAGAGGAAGAGAGAGTAGCCATAATGTGCTCATCCTAGGTAGGTATTTATATCTTTATAGGAGGGCCACCTAGTAACTGGAGGTGAGGTTTAGGTATTAGTGTAGGGGTTAGGGGCCACTTTGACATTGAAAGTGAGATGTACGAACAGAACAGTGCTCTCTTGTGAATATTTGATGACCTTCGGAGTGAGGAAACTCACCCAAAGATGAGATTTGGGCAATGTTCTTTCAGCCTCAAGTCCTCGGTCACACACCCAGAACTGACCTTCACCAAGTACAGAAAGACCACAAATTATAAATATGGAGACAGAAACTGGAATGGAATGGAAAACCAAGAAAAGCACTCTGCATACAATGCGAATCGCATAGCCCAGGGGTGGGGTAGGAGGAATGGCAGTGTCGAACCCCGACGAAGCAAGGTCGCCACAGGAGCCCATCCCCATGGCAATGAAGAGGAAAACCCGACTCCGACCAAGCAAGGCCGCGATGGGAATTCATCAACAATGGAAAGAGAAATATAGCACCTAACAGACTCTCAGGATTTGCAATAATGCACACAAACTAACCCGCACAAAGTTACACCTGTATTATGGAACACAATCAAACATTAACAACCCTATCTAAGAAATACAACTATTAAATCAGGCCCTAAACACTAAAACATTTCCTATTGGGAAAACAGAATAAGCCAAGCTGCTATAGAGCCCCACACAGAAATAATTGTAAAGCTATACTAAAAATGTTACAAAACAGCTGCTGAACAAAATAATATCCAACAATTAAAAACTCATAAAAATGATTAAAACATGTCCAAATATCAATAAAATATTTCAAAACAGCAAACATCACATAATACCCAATAATTAAAATGGCAGTCAATCAAGAAAAATAAACTTAAAAAGCCACCTTTACTTACCCTCTCCAGCAACTCTCCTACTCCTTTCCCTTCCAGGCCAATAGCATTCACCAGAAGCAGCAAGGGCTGCTGAAGCTCTGTCCTCACGATCCTCTTCCTTAGCGCCCACAACCAGTCACTCACACACACACACACACACACACATACACCCAATTAGACCCCACGACCAATCTCGGTCTCTTTCACACCAGTCATCTTCCTGACCAGAATCTCTCTCTCTCACACAGAAATACATCACCTCCCTGACCAGTCTCTCAATCACCCACATGCTCTCTTATATACAAGCTCTCAATCACACACAAATGCTCTCACACCCATTCACACCAGCTCTCACCCAGGCTTCCATTCACACACACACAACACACACAAGCTCTCACCCAAGCACCCATTCACACCCTCACCTAGGCACCCACACACACAAGCTCTCACCCATGCATCCATTCACACCGACAGACACAAGCTCTCACCCATGCACCCATTCACACACAGACACACAAGCTCTCACCCAGGCACTCATTCACACACAGACACACAAGCTCTCACCCAGGCACACATTCACACACAGACACACAAGCTCTCAACCAGGCACTCATTCACACACACACACACACACAAGCTCTCACCCAGGCACTCATTCACACACACACACACAAATTCTCACCAAAAACTTCTTCTTCCTTCACTGCAGGGATGGGCTTCAGTTCCACCGCGGCTTTACTCCGGTGGGCCTTCTTTTTTCACCACCATGGGGATGGGCTCCCATGGTGGCCTCAGTCGGGGTCGGATTTCCTCTTTGCCGCCACAGGGATGGGCTCCTGTGGCGGCCTTGCTTGGTCGGGGTCGGGTTTTCCTCTTCACAACCACGGGGATGAATTCCCATCGCGGCCTTGCTTGGTCGGAGTCGGGTTTTCCTCTTCATTGCCATGGGGATGGGCTCCTGTGGCGACCTTGCTTCGTCGGGGTTCGACACTGCCATTCCTCCTACCCCACCCCTGGGCTATGCGATGCCTGCCTCACCGGCCAATCAAAGGCTTCCTCCCTTCTTCCTACTCCCACTGGCAGGTAGAAGAGAGAAGGCTTCCAATTGGCCTGCGTGGGGGCAGGCAGAATGAAGGAGGCTTCCCATTGGGCAGTGGGGGTAGGAAGAAAGGAGGCTTTCAATTGGCCCATGGGGGCTGGAAAAAGGGAGAAGGAAAGTACAACGGGGCAGTGGGACACCGGGAGACACGACAAACCGGTTGAGAAGCGCTGCATAAGATATTGTATACATATAGCTCTTGTACCATATGTGCCTAACCGAGTGCTACTGTCCTCTGTGGTATCCCTGCTTTCAGTACCAGTGATGCATGAGTATAAGTTACAAACTATTCATGCAGTTCAGATATTCAGAGGGATAACCATGCTATAGCAAAAATGACTCGAGGCGAGTGGCACCTTATAGACTAATCAGTTTATTGAGGCATGAGCTTTCAAGGACAGAGGCCACTTTGTCAGATGCCTCGAAAGCTCATGCCTCAATAAACTGGTTAGCCTATAAGGCAGTGGTTCTCAACCTTTTTTTGGCTGGGAAACACCTGACAGATGGTTCTCACATGCGTGACACACTGAACATATGACCGTCATGGGGCTATATGTAAACATACACTCTGCATCCACGGGAACCCCCTTGACCCCTAACAATGGATGCAGAGCAGAACTAGGGCATTACCCATAGAACTCACCATGCAAAAAAAAAGATATTCTGGTTCTGATGACATCTCACTAAAAGCAAAACAAACTCCCTTTACTACCAGGCACAATAGCCTTCCTTATGAAAAGGCAATTTATCACTAATGCATATCCTATGAGAAAACACAACAAATAAGATTGATACAATTGCCTCCATGCTAGTAAAATACTTCACCTCGGGCACACACACAGAACCTACCTTCACCAAGTACAGAAAGACCACAAATTATAAATATGGAGACAAACTGGAATGGAAAACCAAAAAAAGCCACTCTGCATGCAGTGCAAACGTGGAGAAATGGAAAGAGAAATATAGCAGCTAACACAGTCCCAGGATCTGCAATAATGCACAGAAATTAATCCGCACAAAGTTATACCTGCATTATGGAAAACATAACAACCCTATCTATAAAAAGGCAACACTACAAATATTAAATCAGGTCCTAAACACTAATAGACCTCCTATTAGGAAAACAGAACAAGCCAAGCTGCTATAGATCCCCACACAGAAATAACTGTAAAACTATATTAATAAATGTTTCAAAACAGCTGATGAACAGAATAAGGTCAAACAATTAAAACTCATAAAAATTATTAAAAATTGTCCAAATATCAATAAAATATTTCAAAACAGCAGACACATCACATAATACTCAATAATTAAAATGGTAGTCAATCAAGAAAAATAAACTTAAAAAGCCATCTTTACTTACCCTCTCCAGCAACTCTCCTACTCCTTTCCCTTGAAAGCACATACCAGGAGCAGCAGCGGCTACTGAAGATCTGTCCTCACGGTCCTCTTCTTTAGGACCCACAAGTTACTCACACACACATACATCCCAATTAAACTCTACGACCAGTCTCTGTCTCACACACAGACACCAGTCACCTCCCTGCCTAGTCTTATCTCTTTCTGTCTCTCACACACACCCGTCACCTCCCTAACCAGTCTCTGTGTCTCACACACCCCCCAGTCACATCCCTGCCCAGTCTCTGTCTCTCACACAACCCAGTCACCTCCCTGCCCAGTCTCTCTCTCTCACACTCAGCCCAGTCACCTCCCTGCCCAGACTCTGTCTCTCACACACCCCAATCACCTCCCTGCCCAGTCTCTCTCACACACACCCCAGTCACTTCCCTAACCAGTCTCTGTGTCTCACACACACCTGTCACCTCCCTGCCCAGACTCTGTCTCTTACACACCCCAATCACCTCCCTGCCCAGTCTCTCTCACACACACTCCAGTCACTTCCCTAATCAGTCTCTGTGTCTCACAAACACCCGTCACATCCATGCCCAGTCTCTGTCTCTCTCTCACACACACCAGTCACTTCCCTGCCCAGTATCTCTCTCTCTCACACAACCCAGTCACTTCCCTGCCCAGTCTCTCTCTTTCACACACCCGTCACCTCCCTGCCCAGTCTCTCTCTCTCACACTCACCCCAGTCACCTCCCTGCCCAGACTCTATCACTCACACACCCCTATCACCTCCCTGCCCAGTCTGTCTCTTACACTTACCCCAGTAACCTCCCTGCCCAGTCTCTGTCTCTCACACACACCCCAGTCACCTCTCTGCCCAGTCTCTGTCTCTCATACACACCCCAGTCACCTCCCTGCCCAGTCTCTGTCTCTCAAACACACCCCAGTCACCTCCCTGCCCAGTCTGTCTCTCACACACACCCCAGTCACCTCCCTGCCCAGTCTCTGTCTCTCACACACCCCCAGTCACTTCCCTGCCCAGTCTCTTTCTCTCACATACACCCCAGTCACCTCCCTGCCGAGCCTCTGTCTCTCACACAAACCCCAGTCACCTCCTTTCCCAGTCTGTCTCTCACACACACCCCAGTCACCTCCCTGCCCAGTCTCTGCCTCTCACACAAACCCCAGTCACCTCCCTGCCCAGTCTCTGCCTCTCACACAAATCCCAGTCACCTCCCTGCCCAGTCTCTGTCTCTCACATACACCCATCACCTCCCTGCCCAATCTCTGTCTCTCACACACACCCATCACCTCCCTGCCCAATCTCTGTTTCTCACACGCACCCCAGTCACCTCCCTGCCCAGTCTCTGTCTCTCACACACACTTTGCTTAGAGCCCCAATGCTGTGTTCCCCTTTAATTTCGCAGTGGCAGATTTCCCAGTGCTGCCGCAGCCTTCTCAGCCACAATGAAGCAGCAAACATTTATTTTAGAAAAACATGCCACAGCACTCAAGCCTTTCTTCTGGCTTTTGGGATATCCCTAGGCTCCCGCGGCCCCCCATTTGCCTGCTTTTACGCCCACTGGGAGCTCTAATTGCCCCATCTGTAATCAGCATGGCTGAGTGCCACTTTTACTTTAAACGCGGTTCTGCCGCGCTCATTGTTGCATCGGGGGTGGGGTGGGGGAGAATCCCCGGAGCAACCAGCCTTTTCGTGCTTGCGACTCGCTGCCGCTTTGGGGAATCCCTACTCTATCGCGGTTCCTGGCGTGGCTGGCCTCTTTTCTTTGTGGCTCGCCGCTGTGTTTAATTTCAGCACTTCCAGCCCATGGCGGCCACAGAGTCGAGCTTCTTCGCTGCCACGGGCCTGGACACTGTCACTTCTCCCAGCCCCCCTCAAACCACCCCAGCCCCGGGCTATGAGATGCCCCCCTTCTTCCTGCCCCACTGCCCAATCAGAGGCTTCCTCCTCCCACTGGCAGGAAGAAGGGAGGAGGCTTCTGATTGGCCCACGGGGGCAGGAATAAGGTAAAAGGAAGTATAACTGGGGCTGTGGTACACCAGGAGCCACGACATACCAGCTGGTGCTTGGTGACACATTGGTGTGTTGCGACACACCGGTTGAGAAGCGCTGGTCTAAGGTCTGGCAGCTAAGATTTATTGCTAAAAAATGCAGACTAATGCATTTAGGTTGCAATAACCCAAGGGAAAGGTACAGTAATAGAGATGAAATTCTTCTAAGCATTAAGGAAAAGCAGGATCTGGGGGTAATTGTATCTGATGATCCTAAGGTGGCCAAACTGATGAATAAAGCAATGGTAAAAGCCAGAAAGATGCTTGGCTACATAGGGAAAGTAATGGTCAGCAGATAAAGAGAAGTGATATTGTCCCTGTGTAGGTCCCTGGTGAGACCTCACTTGGAATACTATGCCCAATTCAGGAGATTGCACCTTCAAAAGGATATAAACAGGATGGAGTTGGACAAGAGGGTGGCTACTAAAATGGTCAGTGGACTTCATTCTAAAGATATGGGGGTAGACAAAGATCTAAACATGTACAGCCTATGGGAAAGGCAGGATAGGGAAGATATGATATTCAAATATCTCAAAGGTTTCCATGCACAGGAGGTGAGCCTTTTTCAATAGAAAAGAGGCTCTAGAATGAGGGATCATGAGATGAGGATGAAAAGGGAAAGACTCAGGAGTAATCTTAGGAAATATTTCTTTACAGAGAGGGTGGTGGATTGTGGAACAGCCTCCCAGTGGAAGGTGTGGAGGCAAAACAGTATCTTAATTAAAAAAAAAACATGGGATAATTGCAGGGGATCTCTACGGAAGTGATGAGAATTATAAAGCTAAATTAATTGGACAGACGGGCGACTAGATGGACCATATGGTCTTTTTTTTGCCATCTTGTTTCTGTTTCCAAAACAGTCATTTGCCAAAACTCACTAGATCGCACCTGATCTTCTTTAACCTCCAAAGATGAAAATCTCATCCCATATCCTCGTTCTACTCTCCTTTGCATTGTAATCTCACAACCCTTAGCCTCACCAAATGTAGAAACTACAAGAAAAAAAGACAACACAACATTTCAGAGCCATACCTCAAATAATTGTGCAATTCAGCAGCAGAAAAGCCATGGTATAAGGGCATCTCCCAATTTGAACCCCTTCTCCCAGTGGGGCGGCAAGCCAGTAGTCCCCACCCACATGCCAGCGATTGGAAAGCCACCATGGAGCAGATGCGGTAATGTTCTGAATCACGGTCCAGGGCAAGAGGCAGGCAGCATCATAGAAGGTGATATGGTGCATTGGGGAAATGATTACCCTGGATGACTAACCCCTGCAGGTGGTTGAGAATATGGGATTTAATTGACTGCGGCACCTCTTTTCCCCAAACGCAGACTTCCACTACCCAAATCCACCCATCCACACATACAGATATCCCACATATGTCACCTATAGCCTTTTCATGTGCCCATATCCTCAATTCCCCCACAAACACCCCCCACCACAAACCTCCTACAAATCTATGTTGGAAAGCAGTCCTGAGGTCATGTCTATGCATGCTTCCCTACTTGCTTTCGTCATCCTGTTATTTCTCAATCAATCATTCATTTACTTCTTATTCCTGTTTATATCCTTTTGTCTATGTTGATTCCCCTTCTTTCTCCTCCTTTCATTGGTTTCGCTGACATCGCACCGCTCTCCCATGTTACTTCTCTACTTGCCAGGTTCTTATGGCCTGGATTGGCCACTGTTGGAGACAGGATGCTGGGCTTGATGGACCCTTGGTCTGACCCAGCGTGGCATGTTCTTATGTTCTTATTTCTCCGCCTCTCCTTTTTCTTTCATCATCTCTTCACTTGTTTTCTGCTGTAGCCGTGGAGTCTTCAAGTCAGGTTTGGGAAACCCTGGAATAGGAGGACACAAAATACCTGAAATAGAAGTGGTGGAGGCTTACATTTTTGCAGAAAATGTGTCTATTTAAAATGGCAGTAGCTAGACTGTTACAAGTAAATGAAGGTGGTTAGGAGGAGGCCTATGTAGGTATAAAGAACCTTTGGTTTCCTTACCAGTAGGAACAGAGAGTAGTAGTCACCCAAAGGTTTGGGTTTTGCTCCCCATGTGAGAGTAGTTGTGCACTCAGAGCCTTCATCAACCCCAGTCATTCACTTAGGTTGTGGAGAGATCTGCTGAATTTTTCAGTTAGAGAGCCTTATGTTTCATGCTCTTTCAATTTGTTACTTTTTGCGTTAGGCCTCTGGGGTCTCTCCACATTGAGACGAGATTAGAAAAAGAGACAGAGTCTTAGTCCCGTAGTTCCTGTGCATGTTTTGGTAACTGTTTTAGTTGCTAGAGGAGGAAGGTTTTTTTTCCACCCTTCCTACTTCTTGTTGGATTCTTTTTGTTAAATATTTTGTCATTTCTGTTACTGAGTAGTGTACCCCAGGTCCCAGGGGCTCAGACGCTGCTGGTTTTAGGAATGTTGCCTTTCCCTTTGAAATAAGTGAAGGAGTAGAAGAAGGAAAAAATGGACTCGCACCCATTTCCACGGAGCAGAAGTTGAGGTATGGTGTAAGAATTCTGCATGAGCTCAGGGAAAAGCACCGGAGGACACTGATGTGATAAGGTGTCCATCAGAGTGAAGATTAGTGAGGATTTTGGAATAGGTATGAGAAATGGGACTCCCTTGTGATCTTATTTATTTTAAAAATGTGTTACCTGCCCTTCCAAAGTCCAGAGCAGGGTATATAAAAACATTCTTATTGGAGATAGATTGGAATAAACTTCTTCCTTCCCATTCCCTTGGCAGGATTTGAGGAGAAACTGAAACAAGAGAAGCTGGGACATGAAGGACTGGGAAAAGTGTAATTGGGAAAAGTATGAGAACTGACTGTCCCATTTATCTGGGAAAATTGGGGATGAAGTATAGAATGGATTTGAAGTAAGAAGAAATAAGGAGTCAAATCACTAAAGAATTGACTGAAATAATTGAAGAACGAGTTGTCAGAGAAGTAAGGCCATAAATTTATTGCCTAGGAAGTGCAACAAATCAAGGGAGAAAAATTGGAAAGCTATGACTTCAAATGCTCATAGTTTGGCCAATAAAATCCCAGACCTGCAGGCCCTAATGGTGGAGGCGGTCTTAGACACTGTTGATGTTACAGAGACATGGTTCACAGATTCTCATGATTGGAATACGGCCATACTGGGTTATAACTTGTTAAGGAAGGACAGAGAATAGAAAAGAGGGAGAAGTAACTTTATATCAAAAACAATATCCAAGCAACTGAACTGCAAGGAATATGGGGTAGAGAAGAAGCATTATGGGCCATTCTAAAAAAAGAAGATGGTGCAATTTACAGGCCTCCAACTCAAATGGAAGAACTAGACAGAGATCTGATCAAAGACATCAAAAAGGTGGGAAAGAAGGGAGAAGTGTTGATTGTTGGAGATTTTAATCTGCCAGACGTAGACTAGAGAATCCCTTCTGCAGAATCTACCAGAAGAAGAGATAGTGGATGCCCTGCAAGGGGCTCTGTTCAAACAAATGGTAATGGAACCCAAAAGGGAGAGAGTTATACTCGACCTAGTGCTCACTAACAGGGGAAACATCTCTAATGTTCAGGTGGGTGCCCACCTCAGCACCTGTGATCATTAAATGGTACGGTTTGACATCGCAAATAAGATCCGGAGAAGTCACATGAAGACCTGAGTTTTGAATTTCAAAAATACGGACTTTGTCAAAATGGGAATGTACCTGGAAGTAGAACTAGAAGACTGGGAGAAAATGAGAGAGGGGCCAAACTAAAAGGAGCAATTACAAAAGCAACAAATCTATATGTTAGAAAAGTAAATAAAAGTAAGAGAAATAAGAAACCAATCTGGTTCTCAAAGGAGGTGACTGAAAACATACAAGAAAAAAGAACAGTGTTCAAGAAATATAAAGGATTCCAGAAAAGAGGAACACAGGGAAGAATATCTGGTGAAACTGAGGGAGCCAAAAAAATTAATCAAGAAAGCAAAAAGTCAGGCGGAAGAAAGGATTGCCAAAGAAGTAAAGCGAGGTGACAAAACATATTTCAGATACATCAGAGAAAGGAGAAAGGTCTGAAGTGGTATAGTGAAATTGAAAGGATACAAGAATCAATGTGTAGAGATGAAGAAATAATAGAAATATTAAACAAATACTTCAGTTCGGTGATCACTATGTTGTGATGGAGGAAATCCGGATGTGGATCCTTAGGCCGACCGACCCGAGGGAACAGTCGGTAGGCAGAACTCCCACTGGGCAATTGGAGCTTCACCTGGAAACCCGAGACTCCTCCAGAGGAGCTGTGGGAGCCCGGGTCGCTAGGACTTAGGAGTCTTCGCCCTGGAAGTCCGAGGTCCCCCCAGGAGGAGCCCGTAGGGACCCGGACCGCTGGGACTTAGGCGACGACGAAGAAACCCAGGAGTGGAATCCGGACCGGAGTCTTGGCAGGCGGCGAGCAAGCAGGAGTCAGGGGTCACGAACCGGAGTCAAGGCAGGCTGAAGACAAGCAGGAGTCAAAGATACGGACCGGAGTCAAGGCAGGCTGAAGTCAAGCAGGAGTCGAAGATACGGACCGGAGTCAAGGCAGGCTGAAGTCAAGCAGGAGTCGAAGATACGGACCGGAGTCAAGGCAGGCTGAAGTCAAGCAGGAGTCGAACGACGGCAACTAGCTCTTCAGAAGAAGGAACCTCGTTGCAAGGCAAGGAAGGCTAGGAACTGCAGGGCTTAAATAGCCCTGCAGCGTCTGACGTCAGGAAAGGGAGGAGCCGTGTTTTCCCGCGCTGGTCCCTTTAAAAACGGGGCTCAGCCGCGCGCGCGCGCCTGGGGGCAGGGCTAGCCGCGAGAGGACGCCAGCGGCAGAGAGGGAGCTGGCGCATGGCGCCTGAAGGCCCTGCAGGCCCGCGCGGGGTCGGAGCGGCAGGAGGAAGCTGCGGCCAGGGTCCCGAGGCCACGGAACGCGGTAGCTCTCCGGGACCTGAAGAGAAGGTAAGGCCTCGGGCGCCACCGTGGCGACCGAGACCGCAACAGTACCCCCCCTCTTACGCCCCCTCTGCCGAGGGCCAGGTTTCCCGGGATTGTCCAGATGAAATTGAGTTAGCAATGATTTGTCCAAGATGTTCCGAGCTGGTTCCCATGAGTCTTCCTCGGGGCCGCACCCCTCCCATGCCAGCAGGTATTCCCAGCAACGGGCATGGAAGCGAACGTCCAAGACCTCTCGTACCTGATACGTATTCTCCGTAGATGTAGGAGATGATAGTGCATCAGTGGAAGGATGGTGGTACCGGGAAAGTACCACCGGTTTCAACAAAGATACGTGGAACACGTTATGGATGCGAAGTGAAGACGGAAGGCGAAGTCTGTAGGATACTGTTCCAATACGCTCCGCAACTTGAAAAGGCCCGCAGTATCGGGGAACCAACTTACGAGAGCGGTTAGGTAGTTGGAGGTTCCGAGTGCTTAGCCACACCTTGGTACCTGGCAGAAAAACTGGCGCTGGACGTCGATGACGGTTGGCAAACTGCTGGGACTTTCTTGCTGCAGTGGTCAGTTTAAGTTGAATCCCCTTCCAGAGATGATGCACTTGACGTGCTGCGGTAAAGGCAGCAGGTGATGGAATGGAAATAGGAAGTGGTAAAGGAGGCCTTGGGTGACGTCCATACACGATCTGGAAAGGGGTTTGACCCGTGGCAGCATGGGTATGATTGTTGTAGGCGAACTCTGCCCAAGGCAGGAGAGAAACCCAGTTATTTCCCTTTTCGGAGATGAAACTGCGGAGGAAAGTTTTAAGAGTGCGGTTCGTGCGCTCCGTCTGGCCGTTAGTCTGGGGGTGAAACGCCGTGGACAAATTTAATTGAACCCCAAATTTCTTACAAAGGGCACGCCAAAAACGGGCCGTAAACTGTGGCCCTCGATCCGATACGATACTCTGTGGTAGTCCATGAGCCCGGAAGACGTGTAGGGTAAACAAGAGTGCGAGTTCAGGTGCAGAGGGCAGCTTAGGCAAGGGTACTAGGTGAATCATCTTAGAAAAACGGTCTACGGTTACCCAAATCACCGTATTACCTTCCGAGGGTGGCAGATCCACTATAAAGTCCGTGGCTATGTGGGACCATGGTTCCACGGGAATAGGCAGCAGCTGCAGGAGCCCCCAGGGCCGACCACTAGGCGTTTTTTGCCGGGCACATACTGGGCACGAATCAACATATACACGCACATCCTGTCGAATTCGAGGCCACCAGTAATAGCGGCTAAGCAGATCGAGCGTCCTTTCCCTGCCGGCGTGACCCCCTGAAAGAGAGTCGTGGGCCCAAGCTAACACCCTTCTGCGGTCTTTGCGGGAAACCACCACTCGTCCTAGGGTGGAAACTGTGGTGCTGGCTAACTGGATTTTAGCGGGATCAATAATGTGTTGTGGGAGGTCTTCCTTTTCCTCCTGAATTTCATAAAGGGAGAGCGCATCAGCCCGTACATTCTTCAAGGCGGGCCGGTACTTCAGTATGAAATCAAAACGGTTAAAGAAAAGGGACCAACGTGCTTGTCGAGGATTAAGTCGTTGGGCCTGGTTAAGGAACTCCAGGTTCTTATGGTCTGTATAAATTGTAACCGGATGAAGGGAGCCCTCCAACCACTGTCTCCATTCCTCCAGCGCAAGTTTGACAGCCAGCAACTCCTTATCCCCAATGCCGTAATTGCACTCGGCTGACGAGAATTTCTTGGAAAAATAAGAGCAGGGTAGGAGATGTCCGGAGGTAGAGACTTGCGAGAGGACCGCTCCCACAGCAATGTTAGAAGCATCGACCTCGACAAAGAATGGCCGTGTTGGATCCGGGTGACGTAAACAAGTATCCCGGAGAAACGCCTCCTTTAATTGTTCGAAAGCCTCACAAGCTCCCTCAGGCCAAAGGTGAGTGTTCGCCCCTTTCCGAGTTAGCGCGGTTAAAGGTGCCACCAAGCGAGAGTACTGGGGAATAAAGTGTCTATAGAAGTTAGCAAACCCCAAAAAACGTTGCAACGCTTTTAGCCCCTCAGGACGGGGCCACTTCCTGATGGCGGACACCTTACTGGGGTCCATCCGGAAACCAGTAGAGGACACAATATACCCTAGGAAGGGTAACGACTCTTGCTCAAAGAGACATTTTTCGAACTTTGCATACAAATGGTGGTCTCGTAAGATCTGGAGTACTTGTCTCACATGTTGCCGATGGGAGGTAAGATCCGGGGAGTGTATGAGAACATCGTCCAAATAGACGATCACGCAGGAGTGCAATAAGTCTCGCAGAATCTCGTTCATCAAGTGCTGGAATACAGCGGGAGCATTGCACAGTCCAAACGGCATCACTAGGTATTCATAATGGCCGTCCCGGGTGTTGAACGCCGTCTTCCATTCATCCCCGGGACGGATTCGGACCAGATTGTATGCGCCGCGGAGGTCCAATTTAGTGAAGACTTGGGCTCCTTGGAGTCTGTCCAACAATTCCGGAATGAGGGGAAGCGGGTACCGGTTCTTCTTGGTGATAGCATTGAGCCCACGGTAATCAATGCAAGGCCGCAAGGCTCCATCCTTTTTTGCAACAAAAAAGAAACCTGCTCCGGCGGGAGACTTTGAAGGACGGATGAAGCCCTTAGCCAGATTCTCGGTGATGTATTCGGACATAGCCCGGGTCTCAGGCTGAGACAAAGGATAAACCCGTCCCCGAGGGGGAGTAGTACCTGGAAGCAACTCTATCGCACAGTCAAAAGGTCTGTGTTGCGGTAACAATTCCGCTTTTTCCTTGGAAAAGACGTCCTGAAAGTCAGCATTCGGAGCCGGTAATACCGGCGAGGTGTGAGCCAGCGGAATCCGTTGGAATCTTTTCGCTTGGAGGCAGGATTGGAAACACTCAGAACTCCACTGGGTAATCTGAAAATCCTTCCAGCGAATCACAGGAGAGTGTTTCTGGAGCCAGGGTAACCCAAGAACCACCGGATGTACAGCTCTCTCCAACACTAGCAACGAAATCTCCTCTGTGTGTAATAAGCCCGTCTGCAAAATCAACGGTACGGTCTCGGTGGAGATGCACCCCGACAAAGGAGTACCCTGAATAGAGGTTACCCGTAAGGCAGGAGTCCTGGGTCGCGTAGGAAGATTCAGCTGTTGCACCAGATCCTTAGTAATGAAGTTGCCTCCTGCCCCGGAGTCAACTAGGGCTTGCGTGAGGAAGGAACCACCAGGATATTCCAAGGTTACCGGTATGGTACATTGAGGAGCAGGGCTAAGGCAGCCTAGGGGACACTCCTCCCTTACACCTAGGCGCGGGAGTTTTCCGCCCATTCTTTACACTGTGCAAGGTAGTGGCCCTTACCGCCACAGTACAGGCACAGCCTCAAGTCGCGGCGTCGCTGCCTTTCTTCGGGTGACAAAGACGAGCGGCCCACTTGCATGGGCTCGTCAGAGGAAGTTGCTGGTGAAGGTGCAGTTCCCCGTGACCCCGAACTTGAATTCGAGATCCTGGGAGTCACGGACGTCAAGCGTCGGAAAGGGCGCCCCTCTTTCGCCCTCTGCTGCAAACGCCGATCAATTCGACCCGCTAAGTCAATCAGGGAACTCAGGGTCTCCGGCAGGTCCCGAGCCGCTAGCTTGTCCTTAATACGACCGGCTAAGCCCTCCTGGAACACGCCCCGAAGAGCCTCATCCTGCCAGCCTACCTCGTGGGCGAGGGTGCGGAATTCCAACGCGTAGTCCGCCAAGGTCCGCGTTCCTTGCCGGAGCTGGAGTAACTCTGAAGTAGCGGAAGCCTGTCGTGCTGGCTCATCAAAAGCCGCTTTGAACTCTTCCACAAAATGGTTCAAATCCCCCAGTGCTGGATCATTATTCTCCCACATGGGGGAAGCCCAGTTCAGGGCCCGACCGTCCAGAAGGGCAAAAATGTACGCCACCTTGGTGCCATCAGTAGGAAACTGGTTAGGCAGTAGTGCAAAGCGCACATAACATTGGTTTAAGAACCCTCGACACGCCTTGGCATCCCCGGCATAGCGAGAGGGTGCTGGGAGCTGCGTAGGGGACTGGAGGGTTACCAGTGGTGCAGGAACGGGTGCTGGTACTGGAACAGGTGCGGGCGGCTCGGTATCCATGCGAGACGCCAGCCGCTCTACTGTAGCAGCCAGGGAGTCCAGGACTTGCTGTTGCTGAACTAACCGCTGGGCCAAACCCGGAATGGCCTGTAGCCCGACGAGGTCTGCCGGATCCATGGCCTTGCAAACTGTTGTGATGGAGGAAATCCGGATGTGGATCCTTAGGCCGACCGACCCGAGGGAACAGTCGGTAGGCAGAACTCCCACTGGGCAATTGGAGCTTCACCTGGAAACCCGAGACTCCTCCAGAGGAGCTGTGGGAGCCCGGGTCGCTAGGACTTAGGAGTCTTCGCCCTGGAAGTCCGAGGTCCCCCCAGGAGGAGCCCGTAGGGACCCGGACCGCTGGGACTTAGGCGACGACGAAGAAACCCAGGAGTGGAATCCGGACCGGAGTCTTGGCAGGCAGCGAGCAAGCAGGAGTCGGGGTCACGAACCGGAGTCAAGGCAGGCTGAAGACAAGCAGGAGTCAAAGATACGGACCGGAGACAAGGCAGGCTGAAGTCAAGCAGGAGTCGAAGATACGGACCGGAGTCAAGCAGGAGTCTTGGCAGGCGGCGAGCAAGCAGGAGTCGGGGTCACGAACCGGAGTCAAGGCAGGCTGAAGACAAGCAGGAGTCAAAGATACGGACCGGAGACAAGGCAGGCTGAAGTCAAGCAGGAGTCAAAGATACGGACCGGAGTCAAGGCAGGCTGAAGTCAAGCAGGAGTTGAAGATACGGACCGGAGTCAAGGCAGGCTGAAGTCAAGCAGGAGTCGAACGACGGCAACTAGCTCTTCAGAAGAAGGAACCTCGTTGCAAGGCAAGGAAGGCTAGGAACTGCAGGGCTTAAATAGCCCTGCAGCGTCTGACGTCAGGAAAGGGAGGAGCCGTGTTTTCCCGCGCTGGTCCCTTTAAAAACGGGGCTCAGCCACGCCCGCGCGCCTGGGGGCGGGGCTAGCCGCGAGAGGACGCCGGCGGCAGAGAGGGAGCTGGCGCATGGCGCCTGAAGGCCCTGCAGGCCCGCGCGGGGTCGGAGCGGCAGGAGGAAGCTGCGGCCGGGGTCCCGAGGCCGCGGAACGCGGTAGCTCTCCGGGACCCGAAGAGAAGGTAAGGCCTCGGGCGCCACCGTGGCGACCGAGACCGCAACACACTAAAGAAGACCCTGGAAAAAGACCGTTGCTGTTAGACAAGACTGTGGATGTGGGTGTAGTAGACGAAACTCCATTTACAGAGGAGAATGTATTGGAAGAGCTAGGAAAACTGAAAGTGGACAAAGCCATGGGGCCTGAGGAGGTTCATCTCAGGATACTGAGGGAGCTCAGAGATGTGCTGGAAGGTCCGCTGCATGACCTGTTCAATAGATCCCTGGAAATGGGAGAGGTGCCGAGTGATTGGAGAAGAGCAGTAGTGGTCTCGCTTTACAAGAGTGGGAGCAGAGAGGAGGCTGGAAACTATAGGCCTATTAGCCTCACCTCGGTGGTAGGAAAATTAATGGAGGCTCTCTGAAGGAAAGGATAGTGAACTATCTACAGTCAAGAGGATTGCTGGACCCGAGGCAGCATGGATTCACCAGGGGAAGGTCCTGTCAGACAAATATGATTGATTATTTTGATTGCATGACTAAAGAATTGGATCGAGGAAGAGCGCTCATGTGAGCTTTTGAATATGGTCTAACATAGGATGCTTGTGAATAAAATGAGAAGCTTGGGAGTGAGTGCCAAGGTGGTGGCGTGGATTACAAAGTGGTTGATGAATAGAAGACTGCGTGTGATGGTAAATGGAACCCACTTTGAAGAGAGTATGATGTTAAGCCATAAGAATCAGTTTTGGAACCGGTCTTATTCAATATATTTGTGAGCGATGATGTGGACAGGATAGAAGGTAAAGTTTGTCTGTTTGTGGATGATACTAAGATCTGCAACAGAGTGGACATGCCAGAAGGAGTAGAGAGAAAGAGATGGGATTTAAGGAAGCTTGAACAGTGGTCAAAGATATGGCAGCTGGGATTCAATGCCAAGAAGTGCAGAGTCATGCATCTGGGGTGTGGTAATCCAAAAGTGCTGCATGTGATGGGGGGGGGGGGGGGGTGAAAGGCTGTTGAGCATGGAGCAAGAGAGGGACCTTGGGGTGATCATGTCTAACGATCTGAAGACGGGAAAGCAATGTGACAAGGCGATAGCTAAAGCCAGAAGAATGCTGGGCTGCATAGAGAGAGGAATCAACCGTAAGAAAAAGGAGGAGATAATCCTCTTATACAGGTCCTTGGTAAGGCCTCACTGGAGTACTATGTTTCGTTCTGGAGACTGTATCTCAAAAGGGACAGAGACAGGATGGAGGTGGTTCAGAGAAGGGCGACCAAAATGATGGGGGAGTCTCCATCAAATTGTTAGGAAATGAACCTGTGCCCCCGCGCTGCTGCTGGCCATCCACCGTGATTGGGGCCATTCCCAGTGCAGTCCTGCGCCACAATGCAGTGTTCAAGCTGACGCAGCATTGTTCCTCCCCTTTCATTGGCATCCCTCCCGGCAGCCTCCGCGCCTAGCATGGGAAAACTACAGTATTTAATCTGACAGCCCAGCACAAGTCCCTTGTCTCAGCTACAGGCTCACTTGTTCTGGTGCTGTCTTGAGAGCTCATGTCTTGCTGCTGTTTGGGACTGTTTTTGGATTACCCTTGCCTGCTGCCTGCCTTGCACCTGGATTGACCTTGGATTACCCTTGTCTGCCGCCTGCCTTGTACCTGGATTGTTTCTGCATCATCCTTGTCTGCTGCCTACCTTCTGACTTGGACTGCCTTAGGGTTCCTATTGCCTATTTGTCATCCTGTGGGGGCACCGGACTGTCATCAGGAACTCCAGGTCTACCTTCCTTCCTGAGCCAAGTAAGGTCCACAAAACCTAAGAACATAAGAACATGCCATACTGGATCAGACCAAGGGTCCATCAAGCCCAGCATCCTGGTTCCAACAGTGGCCAAGCCAGGCCATAAGAACCTGGCAAGTACCCAAAAACTAAGTCTATTCCATGTTACTGTTGCTAGTTATAGCAGTGGCTATTTTCTAAGTCAACTTAATTAATAGCAGGTAATGGACTTCTCCTCCAAGAACTTATCCAATCCTTTTTTAAACACAGCTACACTAAGTGCACTAACCACATCCTCTGGCAACAAATTCCAGAGTTTAATTGTGCGTTGAGTGAAAAAGAACTTTCTCCGATTAGTTTTAAATGTGCTACATGCTAACTTCATGAAGTGCCCCCTAGTCTTTCTATTGTCTGAAAGAGTAAAAAACTGATTCACATCTACCCGTTCTAGACCTCTCATGATTTTAAACACAAATGACTTATGAGGAGAGGCTGAAGAATCTAAATATGTGTACCCTGGAGGAGAGACAGTGCAGGGGAGATATGATACAGATCTTCAGATACTGAAAGGTTTTAATGATGCACAATCGACAAACCTTTTCCATTGGAAAGAAATCTGTAGAACTAGGGGTCACATAATGAAACTCCAGGGAGGACGACTCAGAACCAACATCAAGAAATATTTCTTCACAGAGAGGGTGGTGGATGCCTGGAATGCCCTTCTGGAGGAGGTGGTGAAGACTAAAACAATGAAAGATTTCAAAGGGGCATGGGATAAACACTGGGGATCCCTAAAGGTTAGAGAATAGAAATAAAGAAAAGAGCACATAGGGGTAACTTGCTGGTGTGGCAGTTGCTACCCTTAACCAATAAGCCTGGAACTTTGGATGCAATTCCAACATTGCTCTCTGCTTCAAAGGAAAGAGGTAACGGGAAATTGGACTCAGACAGCAACCAACAAGGGCCCTGACTTTGATGGTTTGGGAAACTAAGTATGGGGGTGACTTGTATGGCGCGGCAGATGCTGGGCAGACTGGATGGACCGTTTGGTCCTTTTCTCTGTTTCTATGCTTCTCTGTAATTGAACTATTTTCACTTTTTGAATTTGTAAATTATCAATTCACTTTTGCAAGGCACCAGTAAAACTGAGATGGAACCCATACAGTTTACTGTCTGGTTATTGCTGCTGCTGCTGCTAAGTGACGAGATTATCAGTGCTGTTTACAGGGTGTGGGAAGAGAGACTGGGGCACAAATAACACAATAGGGCCTTGAAGCTGAGCCTACGTGCACAGGGAATCCGGGTGAGAATTGTGCAGATAGGGTCTATATTTGTGATGTGAGTTTTGGGGACATTTTCTGGGTTTACCTACCAAGGGGCTGCATAGGCTATAGTAAAGTTGCTTGATTGTTATTTTTCAGTTGGCAATGGGAGATTTTCCAGAGGGATAGATTTGTTCATGAATCAAGGGGTTAAAAGCAAAACTGAGTCACAGTATGCCTGAGGAGTGTAGAATGAGATAAGGAATGGAGTGTGGTAGGGGGTATACAAGTCTCGAAGGAGAAAAGGCAAAGTTTGTACATAATCTAGAGATAGATATGGAGTTTATTGGTGGAGGGCCCATATTAATAAATAATTCTATTATACACCAAGAAGAATGGTTAAAAAGTTATTAAACTATAATGCCACAAAAATGAGGTGATGTAGAATCAATGATAGTAGTACTCTAAACCTAGCATGATTAGACCTTTGAACATCATTAATTATTCATCTCTGTGTTAACTTGATGATTTCCTTTAGAAATAATGGAATAAAAGCTAATATTTCCATTCTATTTCAGACAACAACATGACAGTACTGAGCAGTAACAATTTGTAGCCTTCAGCCAATTATAGAAACAGAAACATAGAATCATACGTAGGGGATCTTGTCAGGCAGTGCAGCTCGGCGCATGCAAGGTGCACAATTGTTCACCCCCCTTGCGCACGCTGACCCCTGATTTTATAACATGTGCGCACCTGAGCGCGCATGTTATAAAATCACGGGTCCATGTGTGCGCGCCAGGTAGTGCGCGCATATGGACGCGCGCACGTATCTCTTAAAATCTGCCCCTATGTGTTTAATTTATCCATGTGAAAGAAAGTAATTGGAAGCTTCCTCTAGTACGTAAAGCCAGCCCACCATCTTAGGGTGTGGATTCCTTCGTTTCTTTTGCAGAGGCAGCCTGCGCTAGCTATTCCCTAATTTTGCTGCTGTTTGAGTTGATGCCTCCATGGAGCCTTTTTAGTTGGATGGGAGTTTCTTTCCACCCTCCCAATCCATTTTGTGTTTTTAATTGATTCAATTAAGTATAAGTACCCATTTACTAGAGGCTCAATTAAGTTAATTTACTTTTTTGCTTTAACATCAAATGGAGGAGCTTCCTTTCAAGAAAGAGGAATTTGAGATCATCAAGATCCAAAGAGAAGGATAACTTTCAGCCATCTAGAAGAGGAGAAGGAGAAAGGGAAGCTGGACTGGACTCACAACAGGGCCCAGGATCATGTACTGGAGATTTGAAGAGAAATGGGAGTATCACTTTGATACTGACTAGGAGAAGAAGAGAATGTCTAGTGCTTTCAGGACTAAAGTTCAGAGGAAATGACATCATGGAAGAGACAGGAGAAAAATGACTGTGTTAAAATGGATTCCATCTTTCATTCTTCACCAACTTTGGGAGGGAAGCATTAACGTTCTATACCAATGGGAGGGGAAATAAGAACATAAGAACATAAGAAAGTGCCATACTGGGTCAGACCAAGGGTCCATCAAGCCCAGCATCCTGTTTCCAACAGTGGCCAATCCAGGCCATAAGAACCTGGCAAGTACCCAAAAACTAAGTCTATTCCATGTAACCATTGCTAATGGCAGTGGCTATTCTCTAAGTGAACTTAATAGCAGGTAATGGACTTCTCCTCCAAGAACTTATCCAATCCTTTTTTAAACACAGCTATACTAACTGCACTAACTACATTCTTTGGCAACAAATTCCAGAGTTTAATTGTGCGTTGAGTAAAAAAGAACTTTCTCCAATTAGTTTTAAATGTGCCCCATGCTAACTTCATGGAGTGCCCCCTAGTCTTTCTACTATCCGAAAGAGTAAATAACCGATTCACATCTACCCGTTCTAGACCTCTCATGATTTTAAACACCTCTATCATATCCCCCCTCAGTCGTCTCTTCTCCAAGCTGAAAAGTCCTAACCTCTTTAGTCTTTCCTCATAGGGGAGTTGTTCCATTCCCCTTATCATTTTGGTAGCCCTTCTCTGTACCTTCTCCATCGCAATTATATCTTTTTTGAGATGCGGCGACCAGAATTGTACACAGTATTCAAGATGCGGTCTCACCATGGAGCGATACAGAGGCATTATGACATTTTCCGTTTTATTCATCATTCCTTTTCTAATAATTCCCAACATTCTGTTTGCTTTTTTGACTGCTGCAGCACACTGCACCGATGATTTCAATGTGTTATCCACTATGACACCTAGATCTCTTTCTTGGGTTGTAGCACCTAATATGGAACCCAACATTGTGTAATTATAGCATGGGTTATTTTTCCCTATATGCATCACCTTGCACTTATCCACATTAAATTTCATCTGCCATTTGGATGCCCAATTTTCCAGTCTCACAAGGTCTTCCTGCAATTTATCACAATCTGCTTGTGATTTAACTACTCTGAACAATTTTGTGTCATCTGCAAATTTGATTATCTCACTCGTCGTATTTCTTTCCAGATCATTTATAAATATATTGAACAGTGTCAATTCAGACACTGAATTAATTGGATTTCCCATCTAAACCTTATTGAAGACTTTGAGATTGTTACGATCCTGCTCGCAGAACCCATCCCGTTAGCAGCCCTCCACTTACCGCATGATTCTACCACTACCAGCCTGACGCCGCAGGACTCCCTTGTGGCAGCGTATGCTGTCCTGGCTCATCGCTGCCGCCTCTGTGCAGTCCGATGCTGCCCTGTGCGGCAGGAGGGGCTGCTGCCATTCTTCATCGTGGCAAGAGCCACCGCCGGGATCCCCTCTTCGCGGCCTGCAAGCCGCCGCTCACTTTCTCCTCCTGCAGCAAGAGACCACACCGCTGCTTTCCATCTTCACGGCCTAGCCACTGCCGGGATTTTTCTCTATGTGGCAGGAGTACTGCCGCCACCGCTCCTTCTATTTGCGCAGCCCAAGCGCCGCCGTCGGGGTTCCTCTTGGCGGCAGGAAGCCGCCTTCAGGTCCGCCTTCCTTCACAGCCTAAGTGCCACTGTCAGGGCCTGCTCCGTCATCTTCATGGCGGGGATGCCGCTGTCCTCAGTGCTGTTTCATTTCCTGGGCACTTCCTAGGTGCCGATGAGAGCCACTTCAGTTTATTTAAAGGGCCAGCGGTGGGAAAAGCCCGCGGCCCCACCGGAAGCCAGCCTCAGCTTGTTTCCTACTTCTGCCCTATAAAAGAGCTCAGTTCTTGTTCCTCGGGGCCTTTGTATCGGATCCCATGGTCATCCATGTTTTTCTTCACCGGTCAGGGTTTTCCGTGGTCTTCATTTGTCTAAGATCGCTCTTTGTTCTGTGTCTTCGATGTTCCTAGTCTCATTCCTCGTCGGAGCTCCTTTGTTGCCTTGTCCTAGTTCCAGATGTCCTAGTTCCAGATGTCCTGATGTTCCAGATGTTCCATTGTTCTGTTTCCTGAAGTCCTGATGTTCCTGAAGTCCTGATGTTCCGAGTCTTCCAAGTTCCGAGTCTTCCAGCTCTTCGAGTCCTCCAGGTGGCCATCCCGAGAGTAAATCCGTATCGATCAGGTTCCTGTTTCCGGTCATTGGAGCCTCGTTTGGTTGGATCCCCTTCTGGCACTTGTCTCGCTTCCGCGTGGTCTGCGACCAGCCTTCCCAGGTTGTGTAGGGTGCGCAAGCGGACTGGGTGGGCCTTAACCAGCCCATGGGGGCTGTGTAGGGTGCCCTTAGGGACAGTGCCCACCTGTACCTTCCAAGTTCCAAGTCCTCGTCTGAGTCCTTCCAAGTTCCAAGTCCTTGTCTGAGTCTTCCAAGTTCCAAGTCCTCAGCCTCCATCTGGCCTCACGCACTCATCGTTCCTAAGCGGCAGGTCCGGTAGGGCTTTCGAGTTCCCAGAGGGCGACTCCTGAGACCAGCATTGCGTTGCTGGATCTCATTGGTGCGTGTAGGTCCAGCTGAGGGCTGCCTCTGCCTTGTTCCTGTTCCGAAGTTCCTTGCCTTAGTTCCTTTCCTGCTTTATACCTGCTCCACCCTTGCTTGCATTCTCTCACCTCCCACAGTGTGCCTTGGGGCTCCTTCCTGAGTCGCGCTGTGGTTCAGGGGCTCATGTTCTCCCATGAGCTAGCAACCACGCTTCTGTGCTCTCAACACCAGCCGTAGGCCATGCTCACAACAGAGATGAAATAAATTTATTTAAAAGCACTTGTACCATCTAAAAGTGAATTGAACAGCTGTAGACTCTTTTCATCATTTTACAGCTTATCGGTAAAGTATTGTTGGAAACCATCAAAGCTTCACTATCTCACAATTTTAACACTTATCTGTGCTGTTTTCATTACTGCAGTATGCAAGAACGTGCAATTGGGATTTAAGGTTGCAATGCGAAGGGTCTTGAAAGTAATCTTTCCCTCCGCTCAGGGAGTCCTGAAATTGCATCTTTTAACATTCTGGAAGCATTAAAACTACTTTTTGAGATATGGCCTCTGAAACCCAGTATCCGGGTTCAACTAGCCCAGGGGTTACATATGGAATATGATAGCAGATACGAAGCCTAAGTCCAATCTACTCCATGCAAATTACTTCCTTTGGCAATGCCATAGGACCTACCTGATGTCAGGGTTTTCTTCACATCCTTGCATTTGAGGATCTTCTGTGCTTATTCCATGCTTTCATAAACTCTGCTACTGTTTTTGCATCCAGTACTTCCATTGGAAGGCTATTCCATTCATCTCCCCCCACTCTGTCTGTGAAGTAATCTTTTTTATGTTACTCCTGAGTCAACCTCCCTGAAACTTCACTTCATGATCTCTTGCTCTAGAACTCCCCATTCACTGGAAAAGGTTTGTTAATTTTATCTTTGAGGTATTTAAATGCCTTTATCATATCCTCCCTTTCTCGCCTTTCTTCTAGGGTGTTCATATTTAAGAAAGTTTCATCTCACTGGACTTTTGTGGCAGAACCTCCAGTATTCTGGTAGCCCTCCTCTGGACTTCCTCTGCTCTGTTTATATCCTGTTGGAAGTACAGCCTCTACAATTAGACCCAGTATCCCCAGATGAGATCTCACCAACTATCTGTGCAGAGGCATTATCAGTTTCTTTTTTCTACTGGTTATGCTTCTCCCTATCCATCCTAACATGCCACAGACTCTGTGGCTACCACCTTCCCACACCGTTTTTGTTGAGATCCTGCTCACGGCAGGCGCGGGCAGTCCCCTACCTCTAGAACGCGGCAGTCCGATGCCGTCCTCCATGGCCCGGTGGCCATGGCCGTCTCCTGCTCTGCGTGGCAGGGCTGAGCTGCCCGATGTTCCTCTTCATGGCTGGAGCCGCTGCCGGGGTCCTAGAGGGCAGGGAGGCCATCCCTGCCGGTGCTTGCCTGTCTTCCTCTCCTGAGTGGCGGGGAGGCCGCCGTTCACCTGGCCTTCCATGCGGCAGGAACGTCGCCGGTGCTGCGTCTACTTCTTCCTTCTCCATAGGCACGCGCACTTCTTTTCAGTATTTAAAGGGCCAGCAGCGGGAAAAGCCCTGCAACCCTCGTCGATGACATCATCAGCGTATTCCTGCTTCAGCCCTATAAAAGGGCCTTGCTGCTGTTCCTCAGTGCCTTTGGATCGGGTTTGCACAGTGTCTGTGATCTTCCTTCCAATCCAGATCTTCCGTGGCCTTCCCGTGCCTCGATGGATCTTCGTTCCATGTTCTTCATGTTCCTGAACTTCGTCTCTTTGATGTTCCTTGTCTCACCCTTCGTTGGAGATCCCTCATTGCCTGTCTTCTGTTCCTGATGTTCCAGATGTTCCGTGTCCAGATGTCCTGATGTCCCGTGTCATGAGGTGCCATGTTCTATGTACCTGATGTCCGATGTTCCTGTCCTGACCTCGTCTGTCTCACCTTCAGCTCTTCATCCAATTCCCAGGTCCCTCGTCTGTCCACCTCTCTTGGCGTGCTATGTCATGGTCCATGACCAGCCCCGGGGAGGCTGTGTAGGGCGCCTCATGGTACAAGGCCTTCCTCTTGTCTGCAGTGCAAATCTCTGGGAGACTTCTGTTTTTAATGCCTTGCTTCTGAGTATCCTGAATCTTGAATCTTGTCCCGGTCTATGGAGTCCCTTGTGTCTGCTTCTGTCCATGCCTAAGACTCTGCCAGAACCTGCTCCAATCCAGCGTGGTCCGCGACCAGCCACAGGCAGCTATGTAGGGTGCGCCCCAGGGCAGGCCTCTACTGAATCTTCATCATGTTCCAGTCTCAAGTTCCACTTTTTCGCCTGGAGTCTGCTTCGCGTACAGCGTGGTCCGCGACCAGCCGTGGGCAGCTGTGTAGGGCGCGCTGCAATGCAGTTCTCACCCAGTACTTTCTTCTTACTTTTGAATCCTTGCCTGAAACTTCTGAGCAACCTGAATCCTTGTCTGAGTCTTCTGAGCAATCTGAAACCTTGTCTGAGTCTTTTGAGTATCCTGAGTCCTTGACCAAGTATCCCAGTCTTCATCTGAGTCTCCTGAGTATCCAAGTCTTCGTCCGAGTGTCTGAATCCTCCGGGTATCCTGAGTCTTCGTCTGAGTCTTCATGTTCCTGCCCTCAGCCTCCGTCTGGCCTCATGCACTCGTCGTTCCCAAGCAGCGGGTCCAGAAGGGCTATCGAGTGGCCAGAGGGCTACACTCGAAATCAGCATTGCGTTACTGGGTCTCATTGGTGCGTGTAGGTCCAGTGGAGGTCTGAACCTGCCTTGTTCCTGTTCCGGATAATCCTCGCCTTGTCTTCAGTCCAGCCTTGCTCCTGTTCCACCCGTGCTCTTCGCTGCTGGAGCCGCTGCCGGGGTCCTCGAGCGGCAGGGAGGCCGTCCCTGCCAGTGCCTGCCTGTCTTCTTCTCCTGAGCGGTGGGGAAGCCGCCGTTCACCTGGCCACCCATGTGGCAGGAACGCCGCCAGTGCAACCTCTGCTTCCTCCTTCTCCATAGGTGCAGGCGCGCACCTCTCTTCAGTATTTAAAGGGCCAGCAGCAGGAAAGGCCCGCGGCCCTCGTCGATGAGATCATCAGCGTGTTCCTGCTTCAAACCTATAAAAGGGCCTTACTGCTATTCCTCAGTGCCTTTGTATCGGGTTTGCAAAGTGTGATCTTCCTTCCAATTCACGTCATCCGTGGTCTTCCCGTGCCTTGATGGATCTTCATTCCATGTTCTTCATGTTCCTGAACTTTGTCTCTTTGATGTTCATGGTCTTGTCCTTCTTTGGAGCTCCCTCATCATCTGTCTTCTGTTCCTGATGTTCCAGATGTTCCGTGTCCAGATATCCTGATGTCCCGTGTCCTGAGGTGCCATGTTCCATGTTCCTGATATCCAATGTTCCTGTCCTGACTTCGTCTGTCTCATCTTCAGCTCTTCATCCAGTTCCTAGATCCCTTGTCTGTCCACCTCTCTTGGTGTGCCATGTCATGGGCCATGACCAGCCCCAGGGAGACTGTGTAGGGCGCTCCTGGTACAAGGCCTTCCTCTTATCTCAGTGCAAAACTCCGGGAGACTTCTGTTTTTAATTCCTTGCTTCTGAGTATAATGAGTCTTGAATCTTGTCCCGGTCTACGGAGTCCCTTGTGTCTGCTTCCGTCTATGCCTAAGACTCTGCCAGAACCTGCTCCGCTCCAGCGTGGTCCACAAACAGCCACAGGCGGCTGTGTAGGGCGCACCCCGGGGCAGGCCTCTACTGAATCTTCGTCACATTCCAGTCTCAAGTTCCACTTTTTCGCCTGGAGTCTGCTTCTTGTTCAGCGTGGTCCATGACCAGCGATGGGCGGCTGCTTAGGGCGTGCTGCGATGCAGTTCTCACCCAGTACTTTCTTCTGACTCTTGAATCCTTGCCTGAAACTTCCGAGCAACCTGAATCCTTGTCCGAGACTTCTGAGCAACATGAATCCTTGATCGAGTATCCTAGTTTTCGTCCAAGTCTCCTGAGTATCCAAGTCTTCGTCTGAGTATCCAAGTCTTCGTCTGAATTCTCCGAGTATCCTGAGTCTTCGTCTGAGTCTTCATGTTCCTGTCCTCAGCCTCCGTCTGGCCTCATGCACTCGTCGTTCCCAAGCGGCGGGTCCAGAAGGACTTTCAAGTGGCCGGAGGGCTACTCTCAAGACCAGCATTGTGTTGCTGGGTCTCATTGGTGCGTGGAGGTCCAGTGGAGGTCTGAGCCTGCCTTGTTCCTGTTCTGGGCAATCCTCGCCTTGTCTTCAGTCCAGCCTTGCTCCTGCTCCACCCGTGCTCGTACCAGCTCACCTATCGCGGTGTGTCTTCATGCTCCTCCCTGAGCCACACCGTGACCCAAGGGCTCATATACTACCTTAGATTTGACCACGCCTCTGAGCTCCTAACAGGGTCTAAGGGTGCGCTCCGCAGCAGTTTTGCTACTTTAATATCGTTAGATACGATCACCCAGGAGGTCTTTCTCCCTGATTAGTGGACAACAGTATCCCATCCACTGTCAGGCACTGCTCCCTTGGATCTCTGCATTCCAGGTGCACGATATAGCATAAGAACATAAGAAATTGCCATGCTGGGTCAGACCAAGGGTCCATCAAGCCCAGCATCCTGTTTCCAACAGAGGCCAAAACCAGGCCACAAGAACCTGGCAATTACCCAAACATTAAGAAGAACCCATGCTACTGATGCAATTAATAGCAGTGGCTATTCCCTAAGTATAATTGATTAATAGCCATTAATGGACTTCTCCTCCAAGAACTTATCCAAACCTTTTTTGAACCCAGCTACACTAACTGCACTAACCACATCCTCTGGCAACAAATTCCAGAGCTTTATTGTGCGTTGAGTGAAAAAGAATTTTCTCCGATTAGTCTTAAATGTGCTACTTGCTAACTTCATGGAATGCCCCCTAGTCCTTCTATTATTCGAAAGTGTAAATAACAGAGTCACATCTACTCGTTCAAGACCTCTCTTGATCTTAAAGACCTCTATCATATCCCCCCTCAGCCGTCTCTTCTCCAAGCTGAACAGCCCTAACCACTTCAGCCTTTCCTCATAGGGGAGCTGTTCCATCCCCTTTATCATTTTGGTTGCCCTTCTCTGTACCTTCTCCATCACAACTATATCTTTTTTGAGATGCGGCGACCAGAATTTTACACAGTATTCAAGGTGCGGTCTCACCATGGAGCGATACAGAGGCATTATGACATTTTCCGTTCTATTAACCATTCCCTTCCTAATAATTCCTAACATTCTATTTGCTTTTTTGACTGTTGCAGCACACTGAGCCGATGGTTTTAAAGTATTATCCACTATGATGCCTAGATCTTTTTCCTGGGTGGTAGATCCTAATATGGAACCTAACATCGTGTAACTACAGCAAGGGTTATTTTTCCCTATATGCAACACCTTGCACTTGTCCACATTAAATTTCATCTGCCATTTGGATGCCCAATCTTCCAGTCTTGCAAGGTCCTCCTGTAATGTATCACAGTCTGCTTGTGATTTAACTACTCTGAATAATTTTGTATCATCCGCAAATTTGATAACCTCACTCATCGTATTCCTTTCCAGATCATTTATATATATATTGAAAAGCATCTGTCCAAGTACAGATCCCTGAGGCACTCCACTGTTTACCCTTTTCCACTGAGAAAATTGACCATTTAATCCTACTCTGTGTTTCCTGTCTTTTAACCAGCTTGTAATCCACGAAAGGACATTGCCTCCTATCCCATGACTTTTTAGTTTTCGTAGAAGCCTCTCATGAGGGAACTTTGTCAAACGCCTTCTGAAAATCCAAATACACTTTTTTTTATATCTCTCTGCATGCATGGCATGGTAAAAATGTATTTCTCCCCTCAATTACTCACATAATCTCCTGCCTTGGATGTACTTACCCTCTTCACTCTCCCCAAGGTGGCTTTGCATAGAATCTCAGTGACACAACTAAAAGTTCAAAATCAACTTAGCAGTATGCCACTTTTCTTATGTGCAGTTAGATCACTCATTAAATCATAATACTGCTGATTGACCACACTTCGCTAATTACTAGTGCCAGCTAGATTGGTGAAACTTACAGGGTTAAATAGCAAACACATCTGCATTTTATTATTTTTCCAGTAAGAGAAGTAAAAATCAGAGCAACATTTTATAATATGCATAATTCTCAATTAGATGAGAAAAATGTTTTCTCTTTCCAGAAAAAAAAGAAATATTAGGTTAGATCTAGAACCACTAAGTACTAGTATCATTAATTAGCATATGAACACGTCCTACCACTGTGTATGTTTGTTGTTTTCTTTGAGCGCTGAAAACTGCTCACCGTAAAGTTCGATAAAAGTTTCACCCAGAATATTTGGAGCCACATTACATATCAAGCAAAACAATTACCCCAAATCCCCCACAATATGGTGTTTCAAAATTATGCAAACTGTTGTAGGCTCTATGCACTATTTTATTTTACCAAAAATGTAAATGTGACCCTAAGTTTCCACTTGTCAGTGATTTATTTTGAAATTCCTAACATTATGCAATGGCCAAGCCTATGTGTGAGAATTAGGACAGTAAACCAAAATTAGTCTTCAGACACACAGGCAAAGAGGAAAGGTTTGTTCTGTTCATGGTGAAATGGAGCTGACTTGTGGAGCTCATGGCGTGCACCATCACTAACCCAATTAACTCCATCCCTGATGCAAAACTATTTTATTTTGTCCAGGTTTCTATGCACACAGACTCCAATGAACAATGGTGCTACAGAATACTGGAGCCACTCTTAAGGCGCATATATTTATAATATGATTTTGAAGTATTTTATTTCCTTTAGGCACCTGCAAAAGGTATTGTTTGCTTGACACTTGCCCGCTCAAAGTAGGTCATTAAAGACCTGGCTGTCATCCACCGAAAGAACAGTTCTGTTGTTGAATATTCAAGGAAGTCCTCTTCAGGTTTGATATTGTTTGATTAATTATCATTGCGCAGCAACCAGGATAAGAGTAGCCCACAGAAGTATTCGACACACAACTACATAGATACACACAATACCACACACTCAACAGTGCGAAGCAGTGACATCACTATATAGTTTCCTCGCTTCCCGGTCTATTCAACAGACTTCCATGGCGTGAAGTAGTTTGGTTTTTTTTTAACTATGATCTTGATTTAGTCATTTCCAAAACCTTATCTGAACAGATACGTACTGTATTGCCATATTTCAAGACGTCAAGTGGTTGCTGGAGGTTCGTTATCAGTATCGCTGCTGAAATGAATTTAACCCTTTTGGCGACAGCTTGAGGAAGTGATATTTCTTTTCTCAGCACACTGAGATTGTGCTGGATGAGAAGAAAGCTCTTAAAGTGGTGAGGCCATTCAGATGAGACATCCAGCTAAGAGCCCAGAGAGCAAGGCCTTGCCATGTAGGACTTGAAGATCCTGACTGGATTTCTAACTGAGAACCATATCGGCAGTCACTGTACTGAATCTGCTAGCACAGAGCAAAGAGTAACTTGAACATAATAATCTTAAATGTAAAAAAAACCTTGAATGTCAATTGTAAAATAATAATAATAGTAGAAATGTGAGAAGCAGCAAAATAATCTCTATGATTACTGGAAAAATTGTCTTCTACCCTGGCACTGAATTCTAATAGCGGCAACTTATGTCGGAGACTTTGTCCTCTTACATTATTAAGAGGGTCTGACACGCCAGAAGCCAAAGGCATGCAATAGACGGGGGTCTTCATCCTGACCTGACCTATCAAATCAGACAGAAACACATGACATTTTACAAAGACAATAATAATTATCACCAAAACATTTTTATTTAAAACTCCGAGTTTCATGACACATCCAAGTGGAATATGGATACATTTAATAAGTGTGTCCTCGCTGTAATATTTAGATTCTCTGCAAACTAAAGAAATCGATAAACAAAATGACTGGTGGTTCCAAAAGCCATATAAACACTATACCGGTGGGCTCTATGTGAGGCATGCTAGATTGCTGTATGAGTCCTCTGTTTTAAACATTGTTCTTCGAGTCACAAAATGGGAGAAAACTTTATGAACTTGTCAGCTTTTAAGAATATACTTTTTTTTTCCGTCATTACGTTTGTTTTCTCTACATTCCATGCAAACATTTCTGAAAATAAACAATCAGATACTGGTTGTTTATCTGCCAGTTTCCTAGGAACCGTAATTAAATCTCCAGAGAGCTGTGTGCTTTATCACAGTGCATATCTTAAAGAGCCACTTTAGGTAAAATAACAAGGAGTGCCTTATGAAGCAAATTGGATTCATTTTTAGAACTCCTTAACCCCCGAAAGAATAGCTCTTTGTTTACTCCTTCAGTGCATGTGGCAGCTTGCCCAAGTAAATACTATATGCTACATAAATACCAGAGCTTGGTATTTATATGATTACATAAACATACTCAGAATAATGATTCATTGTTGGAGCGAAGAAGAGCACAAGCATTGCAAATGGCAGAAAATGCCCTGCTTCCTTTCACATCTTTTCATTTGTGTGTTTTTATTATTTCAAACTTGTCTCTCTCTACATTTATTTTAAAAGCAGGTACGTTTCAGTTCTCATCATACCCATGTGAAAGGTTTCAAACAGCAGAATGTGGATTGGCACTGTATAGAGTGGGTGCTGTAAGCACTGTAGGGTTTTTGTGGCCATGTGGGTCCAGAAGAACATTAGCTTTTTGGACCGGTCCAGTGGCTCGAGTGGCTGTAATGCATACTGCTAGGTGAGAGACCTTGGTTTGACTCCCAGGCCTGGCTTATGCTCCTGTCCTCTGGAGAGTTCGCAAACCCATCCTGGAGTGGGGGGACTGGGAAGGATCAACCCAGGTAGCTCAAACTCCGGAACTAGAATTTCCTGTTGGCACCAGCAGCGCGCTCTCCTGACATTTAATATCACTTCTCTATCGCGGAGACAGGAGCTGTAGGACATTGTTAGATAGCCCAGACAGGATCCTCCTCTTCTTTAACCCTCTCATTCTTCAGTCCTGGGAAGGTGCAGAGCCTGATTTACCTCAGGCTCTGCACCTCCCCAGGGCAAGCCCTGATGAGCAGTCATAGGAAATTCCAGTCCTCAAGCGTAGCAAATAGGGCTGGTAGTTTTCAGGATGGCAAAATTATGCAAATGAGTGAAAATTTATCTCATGAATATTCGTTGTGAAAATCCTGATAGCCAGACTGGTTTGAGGCATTCAAGGACTGGAATTTTCCATTCCTGCTCTAGGGGTAGGGAGTCAGCCATCGGAAGTGGGCAAACTGGAAAATTTGATCAGCAAAGTGAGTCAAAATCTATTTTGGCTCATGCAGCAGACTCCACTCAACATTGTAGACAGGGCCAGTGCAAAGGTGTTAGGTGCCCTAGGTGAACCTTCAGCCCACCTCCAACTCCACCCCCAGCTCCAACTTCGACTTCCTTCCCTGGCCACCCCACCCGCAAGTAAAAATTATGCATTTATAATAAGAACATAAGAAAATGCCATACTGGGTCAGACCAAGGGTCCATCAAGCCCATCATCCTGTTTCCAGATTATACATGAAAAAGGACATTCAGTTTTCCAAGGTAAAAATATTACTTACAGCAGTGCATGTAAAAATAATACTCAGCTAAAAGGCAAAAAATACACTTGGGATCCATATGGTCTTAGGCCCATTGTAATGCATGTTATGCATGGGCTTGGCACTAAAAGCCATTAGTAAACTGGATTATAATTATAATATAATAAACCTCCCATACCAAAACAGCACTAACTGCCAGCAGTCAAACAGTAACCAACCCTACCTATGAAATGGCAATGCTGTAAATAATACACCAGGTTCTAAAACACCAATACACCCTCCTATTAAGAAACAGACAATCCTATCTGCTATAGAACCCTACATGGAAACTACATGCTAGCAAATATTTAAAGTTCAATCATACATGCAGAACACAGACAGACTCATCAAATACAAATAAAGAGACCATAAAATAAAAATTAAAAATATGCAGACAAAAACTGAACTGGAAACCACAACACTAGACTCTGTATGCAGAGCAACAATGGACAGAAACATTGCCATTCTTCATAAAATATCAAACAATAAAACCAAGAAATATAAAACCAATAAGAGTAAAAACCATAATATTAAAAGAATATTTCAAAATAGCTGACAAATAGAATGATATCCAAGAATTAAAACATAAACATTTTTTAAAATGTCCCAAACTCAAAAAAGAAAAAAAATTTGAAAAACAGCAGGCATATCAAATAAAAAATGTCTAAAACTAACCAGGATAAAAAAAAACAACCCGCTGAACATGCGCCTACATTCAGTGGCTGCTGATTAGCCGCATAAGTCACTTATGAAGAAAGTCTAAAAAGTAAGATGGGAGAGTTAGTGTGTATAGCACTGGATGAAGAGGTAGATATAATTGGCATCTCAGAGTCCTGGTGGAAAGAGGATAATCAATGGAACACTGTGATACCAGGGTACAAATTATATTGAAATGATAGGTTGGACCAAATTGGTAGAAGGGTGGCACTATATGTTAGAGAGCATTGAGTCAAACAGGATAAATGTTCTGCAGGAAACAAAATGCAATGTTGAATCTTTATGGCTTGAAATTCCAGGTGAAAAGAGGAATAAAATAGTAGTGGCAGTTTATTATCGTCCATCTGTCCAGAATGAACTAAGACAATGAAATGCTAAAAGAAATTAGGAAAGCTAACAAAATCAGCAGCACAGTAGTAATGGGTGATTTCAATTACCCCAGTATTGACTGGGTGAATGTCACATCAGGACATTCTAGAGAGGTAAAGTTCCTAGATGAAATAAATGACTCCTTCATGGAGCTGTTGGTACAAGAACCAACAAGAGGGGAAACTATTTTAGACCTAGTCCTTAAAGGAACACAGGATTTGATGCGAGAGGTAAGCATTGGAGCCACTTGGCAATAGTGATCACATTATCAAATTTGACTTAATAACTGGAGGAAGCGCACTAAAGAAATATACTATGATAGGGGGCACTCCATGAAGTTAGCAAGTAGCACATTTAAGACTAATCGGAGAAAATTCGTTTTCACTCAACACACAATAAAGCTCTGGATTTTGTTGCCAGAGGATGTGGTTAGTGCAGTTAGTGTAGCTGGGTTCAAAAAAGGTTTGGATAAGTTCTTGGAGGAGAAGTCCATTAACAGCTATTAATCAAGTTTACTTAGGGAATAGCCACTGCTATTAATTGCATCAGTAACATGGGATCTTCTTGGTGTTTGGGTAATTGCCAGGTTCTTGTGGCCTGGTTTGGCCTCTGTTGGAAACAGGATGCTGGGCTTGATGGACCCTTGGTCTGACCCAGCAGGGCAATTTCTTATGTTCTTATTTAACTTTCAAAAAGGTGAATAACATAATATGAAAAAATGGTTAGGAAAAACTGAAAGGAGCAACTGCAAACGTTAAGAATTTAGCTCAGGCAATGGACATTGTTTAAAAATACCACCTTGGAAACCCAGAATAGATGTATTCTACACATTAGATAAGGTGGAAGGAAGGTTAAACGACTACCGACATGGTTAAAAGATGAAGTGAGAGAGGCTGTAATATCCAAAAGAACATCTTTCAAGAAATGGAAAAGGGATCCGAATGAAGAAAACAGGAAACAGCATAAGCACTGGCAAGTCAGATGCAAAGCATCAATAAAGAAGGCAAAGAGAGCATTTGAAAAGAAGTTTGCCATGGAAGCAAAAACTCATAATAAAACTTTTTTAGGTAGATTCAAGGCAAAAAGCCTACGAGGGCGTCAATTGGGCCATTAGATGATCAAAGGGTAAAAGGGGCACTTAGTGATGACAAAGCCATAGCAGAGAGGCTAAATTAATTCTTTGCTTCAGTAATCACTGAGGAAGATGTACGAGATATACACACGCCAGAAATGGTATTCAAAGGTGACGATTCACAGGAACTGAAACAAATCTCAAAGAACAAGTGAGGTGATCAAATTTGCCATTGATACAAAATTATTCAAAACTGCTAAATCACAAGAGGATTATAAGAAATTGCAAGAGGACATTGGGAAACTGGGCATGCAAATGGCAAATGAAATTTAATATGGACAAATGCAAAAATGATGCATTTAAGTATGAGTAACCCAAATTATGGCTACACAATGCAAGGTTCCACATTAGGAGTCACCAGTCAGGGAAAGGATCTAGGGGTCATTATTGAAAATAAGTTGAAATCTTCTGTTCAGAATGCAGCAGCAGCCAAGAAAGCAAATCGAATGCTAGGGATTATTAGGAAAGGAATGGAGAATAAAACTGAGAATATCATAATGCCTCTGTATCGCTCCATGGCGTGACCTCATCTTGAATATTATGTTCAGTTCTGGTCACCACATCTCAAGAAGGATATAGCAGAATTAGAAAAGGTACAGAGAAGGGCGACCAAGATGATAAAGGGGATGGAATGATTCCCCTATGAGGAAAGGCTTAAGAGGTTAGGACTCTTTAGTATGGAGAAGAGACTGCTGAGGGAAGATGTGATAGAGGTTTATAAAATAATGAGTGGAATAGAATAAGTAAACATTAAGCAGTTGTTTACTTGTTCTAAAAGTACAAAAGCCAGGGGACACAAAATGAAGTTACTAGGTAATACATTTAAAACCAATGAGAGAAAATATTTTTTTACTCACTGTATAATTAAGCTCTGGAATTTGTTGCCAGAGGATGTGGTGAAAACTATTAGTGAGGCTGCATTTAAAAAAGGGTTGGACAGTTCCTGGAGGAAAAGTCAATTAACTATTATTAAGGTTAAGTTGCAAAAATCCACTGTTTATTTTTAGGATAAGCAGCTTGGAATCTATCTACCCCTTGGGATCCTGCCAGGTACTTGTGACCTGGCTTGGCCACTGTTGGAAACAGGATACTGGACTGGATGGACCTTTGGTCTGACCCAGTATGGCAAGTCTTATATGGCAAAAAGTTATCCACATAACTTGTGTGCGTGCAGTGGCCGCATCAGGGCAGATCGAGTCAGCTAACTACTGATATTTGGTCTTAGCCTCATAAGCTGTGTAGCTAAGTTAGATGAGCCATAAAGCAGGTTATAACTTATATGGCTAAGTGCAGATATATAAGCGTATATTCAGCAACTTAGCCATGCTGCTGACTATACCTTGTAAATTATCCAAATAAGTTATATCCGGCTAAGGGCTGGATTTTCTAATATCACAGGGCTTTCTGAATTCTGCGGTAACAGGGGGGGCGGGCCTGAGAAAGCCGGCAGAGATCACACCACCGTGGTGTTATCGCTGCCGGCTTTCGCACCCAATAGCGCCATCGTGAAAGGTGGCACTATTGGGCGCACTACTGGCGGCGATTACGGGTCTTACCTTATCGCCGCCAGCTTTGAATATTGACCCCAATATTTTTTTGCAACCTTGTGTCTATTTTTATTTTTTCTGTTTCTTTTTATTCCTTCTTTATCTTCTTGTCTTCTTATACTTCCTTCCATCTTTCTGTATTTACCTGGTTTTTTTTTCCTCATTTATTTGGCTTTGCTTTTTCTGATTTCTTCCCTCTCTCTGCGGTTAAGAGTTTGCGTCAGGTATAGAAATTGTTTCAAAATACCATCTTGGAAGGACACGTCAGATGTATTCCATGCAATAAAAAAGGTGGAAGATCAAACTACTGCCTGCATGGTTAAAAGATGAAGAGAGAGAGAGAGACTATTCTAGCCAAAAGAACATCTTTAAAAAAATGGGAAAGAGATACATTAGCTACATTTTTTTTGATGGGGTAAATAAACATGTGGATAAAGGTGAGCCAGTTAATATAGTATATCTGGATTTCCAGAAAGCATTTGGTAAAGTCCCTCATGAGAGATTTCTTGTTGCTCACCTGGACCCTTGGGCCAAGGTGGTGTTGACACTACCTGTGAGGGAGACCCCGCAGGTCCCCACCATCGGGAGGCGAGGCCAGACAGGAAGCAGAGGCCAGCAGAAGCTTTGCCACTACCAGCCCTTGTTCCCTGCAGATTAAGCCCTTGGGTACCGGGACCGGCTGGTCTTAGGTGGGCCTCTGCGTGGATGATCCCATAAGGCACAGCCAGGCGAGGAGGGCGGCCACTAGGGACCGAAGGTCCGAGGCAGGCAGTAGAAAACATGATCAGCTCCGGTCCAGAGGTCAGTGGCAGGCGGCGGAAGACGTGGTCAGGTCCGGTCCAGAGGTCAGTGGCAGGCGGCGGAAGACGTGGTCAGGTCCAGTCCAGAGGTCAGTGGCAGAAGACGTGGTTAAGTAGCAAGCCAGAGCAAGATCCAAGGACCATCCGAGGGGAGAGGAACAGGAACTGAAACGCAGGCGCTGGAATGCAAATAAGCTGGACGAAGACAGCGAGGAGACCTGTTGCCAAGCCACCTGCTGGAAGCCTGATACAGCCTTAAATAGGCTGGAGCTAGTGAAGTCATCGCGAAGGGCCGGCGGCAATTTCCCGCCACTGGCCCTTTAAGGCCTGGGAGGAGGTGCGCACATGCAGGTAGGAGGGAGCTGCAGAGAGGCAGCAATCGGTGCATCCTGGCTGCTGGAGAGGGAGGAGAGACTCCGGCGGCCCCAGGAAGGATGGCTTGTTTTAGCAGTGGCTCCCCAAGGCTGCCAAAGAGCCCGGGCCCGCTGCCGCGGCTGCAGGGCAGCAAGAGGTGAGCAAGGCCAACTGCGAGGCTCTGCAGTCGGCAGGCATAGCAGTATCTCCCCTCCTTCTAGACCCCTCTCCAGGGGGTTTTGGCCTCCCAGGGTGGGAGGCGTGAAATTGCTAGATCAGGTCTTTATCTGTTATGTTGGAGGCTGGTTCCCAAGAGTTTTCTTCTGGGCCAGATTCTTCCCAGGCAAGAAGATAGTCCCACCTTTGACCTCGTCTTCTTACGTCCATTACATCGCGCACCTGATAGGTGGTTTCGGTCTCAGAAGTGAGGTGTTGCAGTTCAGATAATCTTCTAGAAGGCCAGGATAGAACCAGGGGCTTTAGGAGCGAATTGTGGAAGGAGCTGTGAATCCTTAAGGATGAAGGCAGGTGGAGCTGGTAGGTTACGGGACCCAGTTGACGGAGCACTGGGAAGGGGCTGATGTATCATGCCACCAATCGCATGGACAGCAGTTTGAGTCAGATGTAACACATACTGGGGCGGATTTTCAGAGCCCTGCTCGCGTAAATCCGCCCAAAACCGGGCGGATTTACGCAAGCAGGGCCCTGCGCGCCGGGAAGCCTATTTTACATAGGCCTCCCGGCGCGCGCAGAGCCCCGGGACTCGCGTAAGTCCCGGGGTTCTCGGAGGGGGGCGTGTCGGGGGCGTGTCGGGGGCGGGCCCGGTCGTCGCAGCGTTTCGGGGGCGTGTCGGCAGCGTTTTGGGGGCGGGTACGGGGGCGTGGCCACGGCCCGGGGGCGTGGCCGCGCCCTCCGTACCCGCCCCCAGGTCGCGGCCCGGCGCGCAGGAGGCCCGCTGGCACGCGGGGATTTACGCCTCCCTCCGGGAGGCGTAAATCCCCCGACAAAGGTAAGGGGGGGGTTTAGACAGGGCCGGGCGGGTGGGTTAGGTAGGGGAAGGGAGGGAAAGGTGAGGGGAGGGCAAAGGAAAGTTCCCTCCGAGGCCGCTCCGATTTCGGAGCGGCCTTGGAGGGAACGGGGTAGGCTGCGCGGCTCGGCGCGCGCCGGCTATACAAAATTCATAGCCTTGCGCGCGCCGATCCAGGATTTTAGTGGATACGCGCGGCTCCGCGCGTATCTACTAAAATCCAGCGTACTTTTGTTTGCGCCTGGAGCGCAAACAAAAGTAGGCTGTTCGCGCTCGTTTTAAAATCCGCCCCACTGAGTCAGACCCTCTCGCCAGGTTTGAAGCGCAGGGCCGGTCTACGGTGAGCATCCGCGAACCTCTTGGCTTTAAGTCCTGCATCGCGCAGCAGGTGCTGCATATGGTTTCACAGGGTGTGTAACTCTTGAGCCATCAACTGAGCTGCAGGCGAAGGGACTGTCAGTGGTAGGGGCAGAGGAGGAAGCGGCTTCCTTCCATAGACAATCTGGAAGGGCAAGGATCCAGTGGTGGAACAAAGATGTGAATTGAGAGCAAAACTCCGCCCAGGGTAGTAGTGCTGCCCAGTCGTTCTGAATTGTGTTGACGTAGTGCGGAGGAATTGCTTCATCAAGCGATTCGTCCTCTCCGCTTGCCTGTTCGCTTGCACTTGGTAGGCAGTCGTGACGTCCAATGTAATATTAAATTTTTTAGAAAGAGCTCTCCAGTACTTGGCTGTAAATTGTGTTCCGCGATCAGATAGAATATGCTAGAGGAGTCCGTGGAGACGGAATACATGTTGGACGAAGAGTTGAGCCAGTTGAGGAGCCGAGGGGAGACTGGGCAGGGTGATGAAAAGTGACATCTTGGAGAAGCAGTCAACCATCACCCAGATTTATTTATTTTTATTTATTTATTTAAGCAACGGTTCACACAGTTCAATATAATAAAACAAGGGATAGTTAGAAGGATGAAAATACATATTGTAATATTATAAAATATCTAAAATCTAAAAACAAAAAGATGTAAAAATTAACCAAAATTAGAAATAAAATACTAGCATTTAAAAAGATTAAAACAGTAAAAAGTTAAGAGTTCAGATTATCAAAGTCGATCAAGACCTATCGTTGCCTATGGATTCTTAAAATGTCCTCTATTCATCTGTATACACTTGCCGGAATAACCAGGTTTTTAAATCCTTCCGAAATTGTTTTTCATCAGGTTGCATTCTCAAGTTCAATGGTAATTTATTCCAATGCTTCGGACCCGCAATTGATATAGCACGTTCTCTCACATCGCACAAGTGGGCTGATTTAATATTTGGAATTGTAAGAAGTATTGCCATCCGAGAGCGGGAGGTCCACGACGAAGTCTGTGAAAATGGGCATCCAGGGTTCCTTGGGGGCTGGCAATGGCAGGTGTAAGTATTCCAGGTTCTTATGATCCGTGTAAACGGTGATCGGTGTTGGGCCCCCTCCAGCCAGTGACGCCATTCCTCAAAGGCGAGTTTGATAGCCAAAAGCTCTTTGTCGCCAATCCCATAATTTCGCTCCGATGGGGAAAATTTCTTAGAAAAGGAGCATGGGTGGAAAGTGACTGTGGAAGAGTGCTGGTTTAGTATGGCCCCTACCCCTTCGGAGGAGGCATTCCAACCTCCACGATGAAAGGGCGTTGTGGGTTGGGGTGCCGCAGTCATGGCTCCCGAAGGAAGGCTGCCTTTAGGTTCTGAATGGTTGTTACTGCCTCGGGAGGCCACTGCTTCGGATTCGCACCTTTTTGTGTCAAGGCCGTGAGAGGGGCCACCAGCTTCGCATAGTTGTGAATAAAGGTATGATAATAATTGGCAAAGCCAAGGAATCTTTGCAAGGCCCACAAGCCGGTTGGTTGCAGCCAATCCTGAATACTCTTGAGCTTTTCTGGATCCATTTGGAAACCTTGTCTGGAAACTACATATCCCAGGAATGGCAGGCTCTCCCTCTCGAAGGAACACTTCTCTAGTTTGGCAAACAACTGGTTATCCCAGAGGCATTGAAGGACATGGGAGACATCTCAGCGATGGGTGTTTAGATTTTTGGAAAATACCAGAATGTCATCTCAGCGATGGGTGTTTAGATTTTTGGAAAATACCAGAATGTCATCTCGTACTCGTACAGCATATCTCGGAATACTTCGTTCATTATATTTTGGAAGACAGCTGGCACATTACAGAGTCCGAACGGCATTACCAAGTACTCATAATGGCCATCCTTGGTGTTGAAGGCTGTCTTCTTCTTCTTGTCTCCTCTCCGGATACGGATCAAATTATAGGCTCCTCGAAGGTCTAGCTTAGAGAACACTCTAGCCCCTTGCAAGCAGTCAAAGAGTTCCGCAATGAGTGGCAAAGGATAGTGGTCCTTTTTTGTGATGGCATTCAATCCCCGGTAATCAATGCATGGGCGAAGCGTCCCATCCTTCTTAGCCACAAAGAAGAAGCCTGCCTCCGCAGAGGAGGTGGATCGCCATTTGAAGCCTTTGGCCAGGTTTTCTTGTATGTACTCTGACATTGCATGGGTCTCAGTAAGAGACAGAGGATAGACCCTGCCCCATGGAGGCTCAGTTTTGGGCAGAAGGTAGATAGCACAATCATACTGGCAGTGAGGCGGCAGCATGTCTGCTCCCTTTTTTGAGAAGACGTCCGCAAAGGAAATGTACTGGGGTGAAAGACCAGAAGGGAGGAGCGAGGTTGTGAGGCAGTGCTGGGCGGTGACCTTCTCCAGACAGGAGGTGCGGCAGGATGGGCCCCACTGGGACAGCTGCAGGGAAGCCTAATCAAACTGGGGAAAGTGCTGCTGGAGCCATGGCAGGCCAAGGACCATGGAGTGAATGGCTTTGTTGTTGACGTGGAATGCCAAAGGCTCCACGTGGAGGGAGCCCATGCAGAGTTTCACAGGAATGGTGGTGTGAGTAATCCTGCCAGGTAGGGGTTCACCATGGATGGACAAGAGTACGAGTAGGAATATGAAAGTGTTCCACCAGCAGTTTCAAGATGAAATTGCCTCCTTCCTCGGAGTCCACTAGGGCAAGGGTGTGGAAGTTGTGCTTGTCCACTGAGAGTGTCACAGGAAGGGTTAGCGGGGGAGCTGGTGAGGTAGTCCAAGAATATTTTTAGTCCAATTGCAATCTGAACAGCTCAAAGTAGTAATTTCAGTTCTATGTGTATTATATTATTTGTTCTCTCCTTCTTTGCAGAGTAGAAACCTAGGCCCGGGAGTTTACTGGACATTCCAGACAGTGGGCTATTTCGTGCCCAGCTTCTCCGCAATGAGGACAGAGGCTGGCCCGCTGACATCGGAGGCGTTCCTCAGGAGTTAGCCTGCCGCGGCCCAATTGCATGGGTTCCTCTCCTGTGACTCCACTCAGAGTGGGGCTCTGCTTCGGAGAGGGGGAATGCCGGGAGAGCTGAGAAGCGGGCGGATGCTTCATCGATGGTTGCAAATCACGGTTCCACTCGGAGTTGGCGGTCTATGCAGCTGGCTAGGTCTATGAGGGCGTCTAGGGAGGCCGGTAGATCATAAGCCACCAACTCATCCTTTATCCTGGCTGCCAAACCATCCAAGATGATGGAACACAGACAGTCCTTGCCCCAGTGGAGTTCCGAGGCCAGGGTCCGGAACTCAGTGACATAGTCCATGAAGGCACGGGACCCCTGGTGTAGGTGGAGGAAAGTCAACCAGGATTTTCAAAGACCATGCAGAAGAGGACCAGGAAACTTTGCAGGACCCTCAGGACGGGATACGAGCGCTCCCACAAAGGAGAGGCCCAAGCCAAGGCTTTGCCTTCCAAGAGCGAGAGGATGTAGGTGGTCTTCATTGCATCGTCAGGGAAGAGCATGGACTGGAGGCAGAAATGCATATGACATTGATACAGAAAGCCCCGACAGAGTTGGGGGTCCCCGGAAAAACGTGGGGGAGCAGGAAGCTGTATGACAGGGCATGTTGTCAGTGCGGGCATTGCGTAGCCTGGAACCGGAGGGACCGATGGACTTGCTGAGACAGTGGAATCCAGACGGGCACCAAGATGTTCCACTGAGGCTGCGAGAGCTTCCAAGACCTTCTGCTGTTCAAGAATCGTCTAGGCCAGGCCCGGAATGGCCTGCAAGGCGGATGCCTCCACCAGGTCTATGGGCTTGGCAATCTGTTGCACATGTGGACCCTTGGCCCATGGGTTTGGCACTACCTGTGAGGGAGACCCTCGCAGGTGCCCACCATTGGGAGGTGAGGCCAGACAGGAAGCAGAGGCCAGCAGGAGCTTCGCCACTACCAGCCCTCATTCCCCGCAAGTTGAGCCCTTGGGTACCGGGGCCAGCTGGTCTTAGGTGGGCCTCTGCACAGATGATCCCATAAGGCACAGCCAGGAGAGGAGGGCGGCCATTAGGGACCGATGGTCTGAGGCAGGCGGCAGAAGACATGGTCAGGTCTGTTCCAAAGGTCAGTGGCAGGTGGCAGAAGATGTGGTCAAAAAGCAAGCCAGGTCAAGAGCTAAGGTCTATCAGAGGGGAGAGGAACAGGAACAGGAACTGGAACGCAGGATCGGGAACTGGAACGCAGGAACTGGAATGCGAATACACTGGATGAAGACAGCAAGGAGACCTGTTGCCAAGCCGCCTGCTGGGAGCCCGATGCAGCCTTAAATATGCTGGAGCTGGTGACATCATAGGGAAGGGCTGGCAGCAATTTCTCACCACCAGCTCTTTAAGGCAGGGAGCTGCAGTAGAGTGGCAGTCGGCGGCATCCCAGCCGCTGGAAAGGGAGGAGAGACTCCGGTGGACCCAGGAAGGGACGGCTTGTGTAGGCAGCAGCTCCCTGAGGCTGCCAAGGAGCCCAGGCCCGCTGCCACAGCTGCAGGGCAGCGAGAGATGAGCAAGGCCAACCACGGGGCTCTGCAGTCGGAAGGCATAACACTTCTTAGGAAATTTAAAAGTCATCAGATAGAGGGCAATGTCCTATTGTGGATTGTCAACTGGTTAAAAGTTAGGAAACAGAGAGTAGGGCTAGATGGTAAATTTTCCCATTGGGAAAAGGTGAATAGTGGAGTGCCTCAGGGACCTGTTTTGGGACTACTGCTTTTTTAATATATTTATAAACGACCTGGAAATGGTAACAACAAGTAAGGCATTCAAATTTTCAGGTGACACAAAATTATTCAAAACTGTTTAAATCAGAAGAAGATTGTGAGAAATTGCAAGAGGACATTGCAAAACTGGGAAACTGGGCATGCAAATGAAATTTAATGTGGACAAGTGCAACGTGATGTACTTTGGGAAGAGTAACCCAAATTATAGTTACATAATGCAAGGTTCCACATTAGGTGTCACCACTCAGGAAAATGATCTAGGTGTCATCGTTGAAAATACATTGAAATCTGCTCAGTGTTAAGCAGCATCCAAGAAAGCAAATAATTAGGAAAGGAATGGAGAATTAAACAGAGAATATCATAATACATCTGTATTACTCTATGGTACGCAGCAGATGTACTCTATGGTACGCAGCCACTCATGAGACCAACACAATGTTGGTCTCATGAGTGGTCCTCCGACTACTCCAAGCCCTTTCAGACCTGCCACATGGAGCAGCAACTGCGACAGGGGGGACAGTGGTCAGAGGATGAGAACATCAAAGACGAAGACTTGAAGTGAGACAAGACTCAGGATACATGAAATGGAACATCACTCTTGATGCGTGAAGTAAGACGAGACTTCAGAACATGAAGAGATGCAATCTGGATACGTGAAGTGAAGAACTCTGGTCACGTATATGAAGAAACTCTGGAAGGCCATGAGTTGCTTGAAGATAACTGAGTCGGTACTGGACATCACACGCCCTACACAACCTAGCCGGACTGGTCTCGGACCACGCAGGCAGCGCGCCCTACACAGCTGGGGTAGATTGGTCGCGGACCACGCTAGTGGTTCCCCACACAAGTTGGCAGAGCTAAGTCGGTAATGCATATCACGTGCCCATATACTCAGCCAATGAAGACAGGTCACGGACCACACTGGTGGTTCCCCACACAGAGAGGAAAGGAGATGAAGTGAAGACTCCAACAAAGCCTGTTCCAAAATGCACCTTGCACAGCTTATAAAGGCCAGGCAGGGCCACGCCGGAACGGATCGGATAATAGAGTTCATTCGTGAAGTGGAGGCAGGGTGCAGACTCCAAGGATCCAGGCAAAGATCAGGATTTGAGGGGATGCCTCTATGACGAAGGTTAAAATAGGAAGCTGGATCCTTCAGGAGACTTGCACTGCCAGGACGAAGATCAACCGGATAAAGAAGACATTAAGACGAGACATCTGGAGACCTTGAAAGAGGAAGACGTAGCGTGAGGACATTACGAAGACACAGGATCCTACATAAAACGAAGTGCCTTGAGAAGCAGATGATGAGAAGTCCTAAAAAGGACTGGCTCCTTGTGAAGGCAAGGAAGGAATGAAGACAAGACCTTTTTATAGGCAGAAGAGGCGACTCCCTCGATGATATCACTGGTGGACCTCCTCCCTCGCTGTCCCTTTAAGAAGGGAGAAGAGACGTGGCTTCACCCCCTAGGAGAGGGGGGCAGAACCACGGACAGCGGCCCTGCAACGCTGAGGAGGAGAAGCAGGAGCTGGAAGTAGGCCTCAGGACAGGCCCCGATGTCAGCGGCGGCATCTGACCGCTGAAGAGGAGCTGCTGGCGGCTTCAATGCCGGGAAAGACCGGGGATGATAGGCCCCTTCCCCTTCGGAGGTCCCAGGTAAGGTTGGTGGCCACCGGGCCACATAGGAACATTGTTGGCGGCCTCCTGGCTGCATGAGGAGTGGAAACGCGGCTCCAGCCACATGGAAGGCAAGTCGGCGGCCTCCGGGCCGCTTGAGGAGTGGAAGCGCGGCTCCTGCTGTGAATGCAGCGCATCGGCAGCCTCCAGACCACATAGAGAGTTGAGCACAACTCCAGCCGCGACAGAAAAGCAGCGCTGCTCCGGCCACGATGGAAAATGTCGGCGGCCTCGGGGCCACAGGGGTGAAGCAGCGCGGCTCCGGCCGCGTGGGAAGACGCCGGCAGTCTCCAGATCATGTGAAGACACAGCGCGGCTCCGGCCACGGCGAAGAGAGAAGGGAAAGAGGTGGAGAGGCAGTCTGTGGCGCCTGCCACAGGCCGAATCATAACAATAAGTAGCTAGGCATTTATCGAACTTCTGAAATCCTGCCAAGTACTTGTGACTTGAATTGGACGCTGTTGGAAATTAGGATACTGGGATTGATGAATCTTTGGTCTGGCCCAGTATGGCAAATCTTATGGTCTTATGTTCTCGATTTATCAATCCACCCATCCAAAAAGATTCAGGGTAATTACATTAAAATGTAATATAAAAGTATATAACAACATTGTCTCTCCAATTTCACTCTCTTCCAAAGTTTCAACTTGTCCAAAGTTCACAAGCACTGTATCACTAACAAGAAAGATATATGAACCCTTTCGTTCCATGCCTAAATTGTGTCTCATAAATCTGACTTCTCTTCTCCATCTTTCATCCTTCTCTTGCTTTCTAAACTCTCACCTTTATCTGTAATTCTTAGCACTCTCTCTCTGAAACCTTCTATCTCCACTGCCAATCTCCTATAATCTCTTGCAAGACCCATCTCCATTGTCTGTCTCCCAAACCTACTGTACATTTCCTCATGTCTTTTTCCTCTACAGTTCCTTCCCATTTCCCCCCTTTCCAAGCTCCACCTCCCTCTCCAACTTTATCCTTCCTCATCAACTCCTTTATTTCCCTCTCTCTTCCAGCTCATGTCTTTCACCTTTTTTTCGCATCTGCCCATTAGTTCCTCTCTCTCCTCTTCCCTTCGCTCTCTCTCATCTCCCTGCCCCCTCTTCTCTTCCCTTTTCTACCTTCTCCTTTTCCCATTTCACTTTCCTCCAATTCCAGAGCAGCTCATGCCATGGGGATGCTCGGTGAGAGCTGCTCTCCTTGTCCCCATAGCCACTCCCCTCCCCGCTTCCTCTATCCACTTGCTTTCATTTCTGAGCTGCTCTAGGGCCCAGGGCAAAAAGAGAAAAAAGTAGATCTAAAGCATCAGTAGATTGAGAAGTCAATGTCAGGAAAGAGGAAATCAACTTGGTTTGTCTCTGATTCATTATCTGATTGGAATAATAAGCTGAGCTAGAGTCAGATCCTGGGCTCAAATGGGCTGCACAGACAGATGTGCTATGGCTAGCCCGGTTGTATTAGTCTACACACAATAGTGACTCCTAGTGGTCAGGATGCCCACATTCTGGGTTCCAGAAAGAAGCAGAATCTGAGGCCTGCAGTCAAGGACCATCTCTACCTGATGGCTGTGACAGAATGGAGATGGGAATTATAAAGATTGTTGGGAATAAAAGGTTCATGGTGCCATGCAGTAGCCCAGTACAGATCAGATCCGATAGCCCTGGAGGCCCAAAAGGTGGAGGAGGAGGAAACGTTCAGGCCAAAAGAGAAAAAAAAAGAAAACTGGATTCTTTTATTATTTGAACAGCAATCAAATTATTCAAAGGTATTGTTGTTGTACATGAACCATTGAAATGGCAATGGTCTCTTGTTCAGATGAAAGAGCACAACTCAAGGAAGGAAGGTGTTTTTAAGCAATAATCCACAGAGCTAAAAATGATTCCATGATGTAAAATGTTTTTATTTTGTGTGTATAGCCCTGTTGCTATAGGTAACACTGAACACTCTCTTTAAGGCAACAAAAGCTCTAAACGGGAACCTTTAAAAATGCACTGCACCATGGCGTGCTCTCCAGTCTAATGCAACAGCAACGATAATTGGAGAGTAACAATCCAAGGAGTTCTAAAAATTAAGGAAGCCCCCCCCCCACCCCTAAAATTCAGCTGTGTTGACAGAAATGTTTAAGGGGGCAAAAGAGATGCATACAAATTAGGAATGGAGGATGGTAAGTCAAATCAACATTTTTGTGCCTCTGCCATACTGCATCATTGCCACGCATGCTGCTAGGGTCGTAGTAAAGAGTTTTGAAGCCCGGGACAATTTATCAGTTTGTGGACCCCCGTCCCCTATCCCTTCTTTGTATTCTCCTCCCAACAGCTGTTGGCGTCCCTCCACACTGCCCTGCGTCTCCCATTCCTGCTCAGGCCCCAATGTGCTTATTCTCCCCTTCCGCCACATAGTTTGGGCTGGACGATCTGCTTCCTCTTCTTCCATATTGGCCAACTTCTTGTTAGCCCCTCCGATGGCCATGGACTTTCTTTGCTGTCATCCTTTCCTTCTCCTTCTTTGATCTCACCCCGTCCTTTGCTCTACCCTTCATTTTCCCTTCCTCTCCCTCTTCTTTTGCTCTTCGCCCCTCATTTTCCTGCTTTGTTCTCACCCCACTCCTTCCTTTGCTCTCAGCCTGCCTTCTCTTCCCTTGCCCTTCCTCATCCCTTCCTTTGCTTTCTCTCCTGCTTTCCCCGTCTTAGCTTTCTCTTTTCCCTTTTCCTTCTTGGTTCTCTCGCTTCCTTTTCCCCTTCAGACTGCCAAAGTCAGAATTTCCTGGTTTCAGGGAGCCACTGGGGGGAAAGGAGAAGATAGCAAAAGTTACAGTAGGCACCAACTTAAAAACAAAAAAGAAAAACCTTCACAAGTGTAGTGAAGTGGCCACATGTGAGTTACCAGACATACATTTCTAAACACGCTCCAACCTCCAGTAACGTTTGCTTTGGTAAGGCAGGCGAGGTGGAACGTGCACCACACCACAAATACTTGGCACAGCTTGCCCGAAGACTGAAACAGAAATCCTCCAGTGCAGGCCAAACACCGAGAGAGAGACTTGGTATTGTGCCTGCCCTCAAGCAGGATTACCATCTGACCCAGGTTAATTCCTGGGTAGTTGATTTCACCCTCACTTGTAGTCTCTCCCTTTCCAAGAAAACTTGGAAGAACAAGTCCACAGGTGCAATAAGTCAAAAACTAAAACTGGACCAGCCTCTCGATGTTGATGTGGGTCAGAAGGCAACTCTAGGGTCAGAAAGAAGCAAACGCATATTTGGGCCTATGGACTCTGGAAGGTGAATAAAAGGCACATAGGTATTAGGGATATGCATTTGTTTTAAACAAATGTGTTTCCCAATCAGGCCGGGTTTGGTTTGTTCCATTAAGTCTGAAAGAAATTGATAACGGACCCCACAAAAATCTTTTGTTTTTACTAGTTTCAGAAAATTGCAAACAATCTATCAGATTCATTAAGCGTTTTCCCCATAGACACAAAATGTGAGAAAAGCCTTAATGATTCTGGCCCAGTTGTGTGCTGTTTTCCAAAATAAATAAAAATGAAACAAAACCAGTAATTAAATTTGGCCAAAAAATGGACCGAAGGTGACTGTAATGAACCGAACTGAAAACTTTGACCATGCACATGTCTAATACGTATTAAGGGAGTGCGTGGACAAAAGTATCACTTAGCATTACGCTGTTTCATTTTGGTGTAACTTCACCCTGCTGTGCCTATCCTGCAGGGGTGAGGCCATAAAAGAACTTGTTTTTCTTCAGGGCTAGCTCTTTCACATTCCCTCTTACTCCCGGGGCTGGATCCTTTTAGATGGGGGGAAGGAACACTTCCAGGGCCCGATGTGACAGGGATGGCCTTTTTACACATTCCCTTGTCCTCTGTGTTCCCTCGGGAAGGATACTTGTCTTTAAGGTGGGTGCAGTTCATATTAAAGAAATACTTTGGAGTCACTGTGTTAGTGTTGAAAATTAGAGTCTTTACTGTTCAAACAACGGTGATGAATGGCAGAATAACTGCATCATCCACATAATTCTCTTGTTTTCTTTTCTTACAGTCTCTTTCCCTCCGTCTGTGAGGGACTCACATATCAGGGTCAGGAAAACATCTACACTCCAGGGCTCGGTTAAGTGGAGCTCCCAGGTGGGCAGGGTCTCAAAAAATCTCTTCTAATCTGATAAAAATGTTAAAGAGACTATGGCACAGAGAGTAAATCTTCTCTCTCTCCCCAGGGTGATGAAAACACCAAATGGGTGTCCCCAGTGATTTATTGTTTCCCTTACTCATGGTTAGCAAATCTTCTGGGTCTCCTTGGTTATGACACAGTCTCTTTATTTCCTCTTTCTGGATCCCTGATGGGAGGAGTCCCCTTGAAGCAAGCGGCTCTCTTTGCTTCAAACAGGAAGGAAGGGCGGCCAAAACTTCCTCCTGGATCTTGAAAGTAAACTCTTTTACCCCCAACTGAATTTAACACTGGAGTCCCCCTCACAGCAGGGTCACCAAACACGTCAGGGGCAGGTCTTCCCTATCCATGGGCATCCCAAACCCAGGATTCCCCGTGCCCAAGAAAGGTCCCGGTGTCCAGTGAGGCTCCTACCACTTAAAATCTTAAAACCCAAAAAATAGACCCAGAGGGAAAATCCTAACCAGCCAATGAGTGGACTGGAAGAGGACACCCCTCCCAAACCTAGTCAGGACCACCAAACAGGGCTTGCCTGGCTCCTCTGATTGGGCCTGTAAAAAACAACATATGAAAAGCTCCTAACTACCTCTTAACTCTGAGCAACCCAAAAGGGACTACCTGCCTCCTGAGCTCTCTGTAGGGAGCTGCTATATAGACTCTCAGGGGGTCTATATAGCAGCCGATACAGTATATAACAGGCCAATACAGTATATAACAGGCCGATACAGTACAGTGCACTCCGACGGAGCGCACCGTTAGCCTGCTCTTGGACGCACGTTTCCCCTTACCCCTTATTCAGTAAGGGGCGGAAAACGCATGTCCAACCCGCGGCACCTAATAGCTCCCTCAACATGCAAATGCATGTCGATGGCCCTATTAGGTATTCCCGCGCGATACAGTAAGTAAAATTTGCAGCCAAGCCACACATTTTACTTTAAGAAATTAGCGCCTACCCAAAGGTAGTTGCTAGTTTCTGCCAGCACCGGGAAAGTGCACAGAAAAGCAGTAAAAACTGCTTTTCTGTGCACCCTCTGACTTAATACTATAGCAATATTAAGTCGGAGGTCCCGAAGGGTAAAAAAAAGTAAAAAAAAATTTAAAATGGGCCGGCGGCTGTCGGGCCGAAAACCGGATGCTCAATTTTGTCAGCGCCCGGTTTCCGAGCCCATGGCCATCAGCGGGCTCAAGAACCGACGCCAACAAAATTGAGCATCGGCTGTCAAACCTACTGACAGCCGCCGCTCGGGCTAAAAGGAGGCGCTATGGATGCGCTAGTGTCCATAGTGCCTCCTTTTACCTGTTTCTACCGCACCACCTCATTTGCACCACCTCATTTGCCACTTGCCGGTGTGCGCACCGGGAGAGCGGGCGTTCGTCCGCTCTCCCGCATTTTTACTGAATTGGCCTGAAAGAGAGGGACTGCATATGAATGGCAACCTTCCCCTTACACTAACCTGCACTCTCAAGTTGAACTAAAGGCTCTCCCAGGTCTCAATGGTGACGTGACTGTAGGGTCTGTCACACCGGTTTTAAACGGTTTACATCGTTTTGTTTCCTCATATACAGTATATATTGTTTGTTTAATTTATTTTATTTAGCCTGCATTATATTTTACAGCATGTGTTATTCTTTACAATGTGTGTATCTTTGTTATGTGTGTATGTTGCCTAATTTTGCAAGTAGCATGCATTGAAATGCATTATCCCATGCATGCCAAAGTGACAGAAAATGATATCTTGTTAAGTGTTTTTTGTGTTTTTATGGAAGAGAAATGAGACAAAATGAAACAAGAAATATTCTTAATCTTTTCATATCAGTTAAAAATGATAGCACATCCATAGCCTGTATTTGAATGAAGAGATGTTTACAAGCATGTCTGTGGGCAAAGTGGAAGGCACTAATGGAGCTTGTATGACGGCCTCCACCCCCACATCTTCCAAACATAGATTAGGCCATGATGAATATATATTTTATAAACAGAAAACGGTGGCACTATTTCTTTTTTGAAGCGGTTGTTATTCGCAATGCACAAATGTTTTGCTGTTTACTCTCCAGCGGTCAAAAATGATTACCGGTAAGCGTTAATCAAGCCCTAAATGATTATAAAACACATTTTTAAAACATGCACAGACCTAATCATAGTAACATGTTGCTCGGAGCAGGTGCAACTTTCTGCATTAGGGACGTGTATTTGTTTAAAGTAAGGGGCTAATCCAAACCAAAACAGCCCAATTTTGTTTCTGATCTTCAGAGAGAGAGCCGTGATAGTCTGGTTAAGTAAAAATGACCAGAGGCAGGTGGCACCTTATTGAGGAAGGAGCTTTTGAGGACAGAGTCCACATCGTCAGATGCATGAAGTGTGGTTCGGGCAGTGGGTAATATGGGGCAGATTTTAAACGCCCTACGCATGTAAATCCAGCTGGATTTACGCGCGCAGGGGGGGTTACACGCGCCGAGCCTATTTTGCATAGGCCCGGCGATGTGCGCAAGCCCCGGGACGCGTGTATGTCCCGGGGCTTGAAAAAAGGGGCCGGGCATGGGCGGTCCGGGGCGGGGCGGGGGCGTGGCCAGAGACCTTCGTAGGGCCTCTAGGCCGGGGGATCACACAATCTACACCTGCCCGGAGGCAGGCGCAACTTGAAAAATAAAGGTCAGAGGGGGTTTTAGGTAGGGCGCGCACAAGGGGGTGCACAAGTGTGCACCCTCTTGTGCGCGCCGACCCCAGATTTTATAACATGCGCACGGCTGCGCGTCCATGTTATAAAATCGGGCATAGATTTGTGCACGCAGGGTTGCACGCACAAATCTACGCCCGTGCGTAGGTATTAAAATCCGGCCCTATATATGGGAATGGCGTCAGGGGGGAAGGAGTGGAGGATACAGAACAAAAAGAAGGCACTGAATTAGGCAGGCAGGGTGTGGAAACAGAGTGATAATAGCATTATAGTCCAGTTTACTGACAACTGAGGTAAGTGCAAAAAGAGAGAATGATCTGAGAACAGATACGTTCATAGATAGTTGTAGATTGCCATAATTTATGTGCATATTTTAAAAAATTCAAAGTATAGAAGGCCACATGTAGCTGAGCCTTCTTTCTAATTTGTCTTATGGTATTTCCTAATAATTTGCTCATGGGGGAAGCATAAGGGGAAGACTTGGATTTACCCTGTAGCACTTCTCATGCAACTCCTGGCAGACGACACTGATGCATTTGTCGGCAGGTCCACCATAGCAGAGGTGCTGATAAGCCCCAGCGACACGTCACGGAGTTCCTTGGCAGGGGAAGATGTGCTGCCAGATTCCCCCGATGAATATACATCTCTTATATTCGTGTACCTCCTCCACAGCTGTGACCACATAGGACAGTTCAAGCAGGAATGGCGTCTTCCTTGGCGCATTCTAATGACATCATAAACTGAGTTGAATTAGTCCCTGACCTCCATCCAGTAGAACTCTCAGCAATGGCTATAAGTCTGTGAAGTTTCATAGGTGAAAAGGGGACAATTAATAAAAGAACAAAGTCAAACCTCAGTAGGCTATAAGTGGATGGATGTCCAGTGGCAGCTGCCTCAATGATGGGATGCAAGATTGTACAAACACAAATTCCTCTTGTGGGTCTTCCGGAAGTGCAACATCAACAAAAAAAAGTCCAAGTTTGTTTTGATTAAGCCTAAAGTTATCACGTTAGAAGGGATTTGGAAGTCTATTGCTGCATTGTCCCTAGAAGCAGGGTCAAATCTTGGCTCAAAAACAAGACTTTTGTACAGTCCCTCAGAGTTGTGAGAAAGACAGTTTTCAGTGCAAGTAGAGGCTGGATAGTGTGGCGCCTGCTGGCTCCCTTGCGAAGGGACAGCTGTTTCTTCAAAATAAAGTCAAAATGTTGGAATATGTTGCCCGCCAGAGGAATATTAGGCTTATAAATGTTGCCAAATTGAAACTGGTGCCACCTTTAGACATGTCGAAGAAGGACTTAGTGGAGTTCTTAAAATACTGAAAATGCTTTACCTCCTATTTCAAGAGCATATTATCTGCCACCATTTCTTAAGAAAAGTGGAGCTTTTACCTCAAAATCCCTTTCATGTATTGTGGAGAAATCCTAGGTTGTTCTCTCTCCCCTCACAGTCCAACTGGTTTTGGAGTCTGATAGAGACTGCCTTTTGAGACTTCTTTTTCATAATAAGGACATGACCTGTTTTTAATTTACAGCTGCAGATGTTTCCTTACGTGGCCAAGGCGACCTATACCCAGAGGGAAAGGTTTTTAGTTGCTGAGGCCTCGAGCCGTACAGTTAGGAGCACTGTTTTTGTAGAAACCTCCCGAACCAATTCGTGTTTGGGAGGACAAGGGCTAAATGTGTGGGTGATTATCTCCCCCAGGGGGGAGTTCCTCTGACATATAAACTCTGGCGACCATTTTGCCTCGTGGAGTTTTTTGTTACTTTTCTAGGGGCAGCTTTCTATTGCTGCCCTCAGTTTGTTAATTTATTTGTAAAGATCTAGACCTCCATGGAGACTTTAGTTTTTTTATGGATATGGGGAGTTTCCTTCCATCCTCCCTATCCTTTCTGTTGTGGGATCCTGCAGACTAAGATTATTTTATTCTTTTTTTTTCCTCTTGAGTAGGTTCCCATCACTTGAAGCTCAGCTCTTACTTTTTCCTTTTCATTGCACTGCCTTTTAAAGGAAAGGTTTCCTTTCTTTGGAAGAAACCTGGGATCATCTGTTTCCTGAAGGACGGATGGCTTATGGTTGTCTGAAAGGAAGAAAGGAGAAGAGAGGAGTGAGCTTTGAGCCCTCCAGGGTTCAGGTGCATCTACAGAAGACATTGGGAGAAGAGGTGTTGAATATGTGTCCATCAGGTACTGTGAGGAGACAGAGGAGCTATCAGAAAACTACTGGAGAGGTGTGAGAGATCTGTAGCTGTGCCTTTTGGAAACATCTGCATTGGACTTCCTATCCAGTTGTATGAGAGGGAACTTTAACTTGCCCTAAACCATGGGGGAAGGGAAGAATTCAAAGTATAAAGACTGAGACATTGGCTTTCACATCTGAAAGATTTACAAAACCTTAAGGAGTCACAAGTGTATTAAGAAATATCCATGTAACGTCTTCTTAAGGATAGATCTGGCTGTAAAGAACATTTCATCATCTACTTGTTTCAATAAAGAGTGAGTTGGAAAGTATTTTAGCCTCCAGAGTTTTATTGCTATCGTTGGACATTAAGGGCATATCAGTGCTGTTGACAAACGAGTGATCATCAATGCTGACTACCAGAGTGAAAGAGGAGACTGGGGACATAAACAACTTACAGAGCCTAGAAGACACCCCCCCCCCCCCCCCGAGAATCCTGGAAAGTAACATGCAAATAACTGTATGGGAAGGTCTGAGATGTGGGCCTTTGGGACTTCTATCTGGGACTTATATATCCAGGGGTTACATATTGGTTACATTTCCCATTTGGATGCATAGTCACATTTAGAGGTGTTATGTTATATTTATGAGTCTTCTCACCTTACTAAAATGTTAAGTTTAGGGTTCTCCTTCCATCTCGTCTTCCCATCCAGGAGACTGATCAATCACGACTGGGAAAACAGGTTTTTTTCCTACTGATGCGCGATGATTTCCCTTTTCCCTTTACTACTGTGGTTTGATTTCCTTCCCTTGTTGTGAATTGATCAGATGCTGAAAAGGAATTTTTTGTGTCTGTTTGGTTTTTTTTTTCTTTATTCTTAGGCATTGATTTTTTTCCTGGTTTTCTGGTTTAATCATCAGCAAAGGTTTTTCTTGGATGGACATGTTAAAATGGAAAGCATGCGTGTAAAATCCTTTCCCGCCTTAACTCTACCCTCGGAACATCTACCGTAAGTGCGAATAAAAATATGCGCAAAATTGTGTTTCATGCGCACTTTTACATGCACAACCCCGTTACTCTGAGTAGAAGCAGAACACGTGTCCACTGTTCCCTCTAAGCTGTGCGCAAGCGGAGCCGCATGCAACGTTTTACGTGGCTGCTCACAGCTTTTACCCCCTCCCCCCCCCCCCCCGCGCAGGGATCGGATCAGTCAGGGAGAAACCAAACCCCTGCCCAGTCCGATTTAGTGGCATCGCACCTCCCTACACCCCCCATCCCCAGGCAGCAGGCGTCGCACTTATCCAAACGTTGTCTCCTGCTGCGTGGCCAGTCTCGCAGCTCTTACAATGAGATCAGCCCCGTGGCAGCAGGAGATGATGTTCGGATAAACGCGACTCCTGCTGACACCCACTACACAACTTGGCAGGCCACCGTGGAGTGGAGCCTGTCCCATGGCGGCTGAAAAGAGAGGATGCAATGTCTGCTGGGGGACTCCAAGCCGCTGATGCGTGAAGATGAGGCCCAGGCTCTGCGTGTGTGTGGGTGACTGCTTCTGTGTGTGTGTGTGTGTGTATGAGTACCTGGGTGTGGGGGGTGAGAACCAGGCTGTGTGTGTGTGTGTGTGTATGTGTATATGAGTACCTGGGTGTGGGGGGTGAGAGCCAGGCTGTGTGTGTGAGTGGGAGGGGGGCAATTGCCTGGGTGAGATCGTGTGTGTGTGGGGGGGGGAGGGGGGGATTGAGAACCTGGGTGTGTGTAAGCGGGTGGCTGGGTGAGAGCCTGTGTGTGTGTGTGTGTGTGTGTGTGTATGAGTACCTGAGTGTGGAGGGTGAGAGCCAGGCTGTGTGTGTGTGTGTGTGTGTGTGTGTGTGTGTGTGTGTGTGTGTGACTGCCAGTGTATGGGTGTGGAGGAAGGGAGGAAGGCAGGTGGAGAAAGAAAAAACAGAAAAAAAAAACTGTAAAAGGAATTGGGGAAAGGGAAGGCAGAAAAAAGAAGCCTCAGGCCAACTGATAAGAAAAATAGAATCAGACAAAAAGGTAAAAAAAAAAATATTTTGAATTTTTAGTGATTGGCATATGTCATCTTTGGGAATGTGCATTACATATTTGTATTTCGTTCTTTCTTCAATATTCCACTGTTCAGATCCTGGTTTCTCAGGCTTTCCATTTTATTTTTGTTTGCATGTTTCTGTTTCTAATTTGTAGTCCCATATTCTGTATTAGGTAAGGGCTGTCTGTGTTCTGCATGTGTAACTGAGATGCAGTTTTTCTGCTGCCATGTAGTTTTTCTGTAGGACTTTGTTCTGTTAACCCCAGTAGGTGGTGTATTTGTGTTCTAGGGCATGGAATAAATATTTGCATTGCTGCCATGTCATTGATAAGGCTGCTGCTTATCTCAAGGTGTTTGGCAGTGAAGGGTTTGCAGTTACTGAGATGAGTGTGTGTGTGGAAGAGGAGGAGAACTGAATGAGTGTGCATGTGTGTGAGAGTCTGTGGAGTGAATGAGAGGAATGAGAGTGAGTGTGTGACAATGTGCATGTATGCATGTGAAAGAATATGAGAGTGAATAGGCAAGTGTGTTAGTGTGTGTGTGTGTATGTGAGAAAGTGTGTGCATGCTCCAACGTGGCTTCTAAGGATTGAGTTGCTGTGAACATAAAATTGATAGGCTTTTTGCAAAGAAAGTAGTGCTTATAGGGTAATGAAACCAAACATTTTTGCTCACGATCAAAAATGTTAGCACACAGCAACCCAATCCTTAGAAGGAACATTGCATGTGACAACTTTTTCTCACATATCAGCCTTTCCAAACCAGCAAGGCTTTGTGGGAACTTGAAAACTGCTGAAATAGCTTAACCATGAGCTAGCGTACAAATGCTCTCTGCCTTGTTTTAGCAATTCTTCTACACTTATACCCGTTATTCCCAAAGCAGAGCATTCTTTTTAAGGATCTCTCACATTTTGTGAATGGGGGCATTCATTACATCGTGCGCTACACAATACAGCAACATTTTAGTGGCTCAGAAGGCTACTATACAAGTGCTAGAGATCCTGGGCTGCAAATATCAGTCTGTGCAGACATGACTACACCTGCATCTTTCACTCAGTGTCTCTGTACCAGCATCAAACGCAAAGGGTCAAGAAAAGAGCCTGCTAAACCAACTCCCACACACACACGCAAGCACACACACACGCACACACGCATGCACACGCACACACGTACACACGCGCACACATGCACGCACTCATGCACGCACACACACGTACACACATACACAGACACGCACGCACTCATGCACGCGCACACACATGCACGCACACAAACGTGCACACTCAGACGCACACGCATACACACACATGCACACACACACACATTCACACACACACACACACTCACGCACACACATGCACGCACACGCACGCACACACTCACGCAGGCACACATGCACACACGCAAACATGTGCACATGCATGCACACGCAAATTTCCTTTTGACACCATGAAACATCATTTTGGAGAAACCTGTTAACTGACTCAGATAGGGCTTGATGCACCCCAAAACATTTTGGCTTCCAGAGAAAGAATAATGAGAAAGAAAAATAGAATAGTAACTCTCATAAAAGAACATTCTGCAAAAATGCATTTATATATATAAATATCCAACAGAGCCTGAAAACAGAAATGTTCAGGGTGCTCAGGAGGAGGATCCAGCATAAATGTCTTCCACTCTATTTACAAACATGCCCACAAGTAGCCTTTCATCCAAATCCATCCATACCTTTCCTTTTGTACCTCTGGCAGCCTCCAGATAAGAATACATTATTCCTGCTCTCTGCTGGGATTAATATAGCTCCAATTACTTCCTATGGCACCAACCTTTGGTTTTTGTTTTTGACTCGGCAGTTTTCTCCTGATCCTGTGAACTGAAACTGGTCTCCTTTGGGCTACCTCACCGCCAGTCTTCATCACCCAGGGATTGTTTCACCTGTTTGCTTGTCCTCAGCAAGGGGGCCATGCAGCAGGGTTCTTCCCGTTGCAGTCAGGGGGGGGGCCCTGAATCTGTCCACTAGATGTCACCCTCGAGTAATGACCGTGATAACTTTTTTCCCCATCACATCCAGGAGCCGGCTCCACAGCATCCCCAGGCCCCTGTCAGCCCATGCGATGGAAGACCCGACTCGAGGATTGAAGCTGGCACCTCCTGTATGTCAGGGCACAGCATTACCACTGAGCCACCAGACTGGCTTCTAGGGCAGCCATTTCAACATATTTAGAACTTTTTATGCTTGCATCTAGCTGCAATGAGCATCGTCATTAACTGCATCACAGGGCACTAAAAGGTTTAACAGCTTTCTCTTATTTTTCAACACATTTCCCGTACAAAGGACACTTTTAAAGAGGATTTTGGGCTTCACATTTGCTTTGCACAACACTAATGCCTACGATAATGATTGCAATACGCACAACATCCCCCCATACTGAGCTAACCTGAGTTTCTTTTCGTTCATATTTATAATTTCTCTCTCTCCTACTCATTGACTCGTACATTCACACTTGCATGCATAACGTGAGAAGGTAGGGAGGTGTAGACATTGAAAATGAAACAGGAAATTTTAACGAAATTTCCCTTTCTATTTCTTTTTTAAATTAGATCATTTTCATTAGTTTAAAAAAAAAAATAAGGCCATCATCACCACCGAATGCCACCCCCCCGGTCTTCCCCAGCTCATCCCCTGGATCCTCTTACCCTCTTGCTGAACATTTCTTCATGGGGCAGAAGCAATCCTCAGTTGCTCTTGCTCTCCAGCCGACGCCATTGCAAACGGTGCCAGAAAGCAAAGGCTTGAGCCATTGTAAATCGTCGCCGTATGAAACAGCACTGGGGCCTGGGCCCGGCCAATCGTTTTCTACAGCAAAACGTTACGATGGCGCCGGCCTCAGCCCGCCGGAACCATTTACAAAAGCGTCAGCTGGAGAGCAAGAGCAACTGGGGATTGCAGGCCTCCTGGCGCGATGCCCACCACTACATCAATCTACCCCTCTCTGCAGTCCCAAGAAGCTACCAGAAACTTTACCATTTCAAAAAGACATCGCCACGGGCTCACACCTCCCCTTTCCCTCCCTCCCTCCCTGCTTAAAATAATTAAAACGTCCCGCCTCTGCCTCCCTCCGGTCATGCCCCCTCCCCTCCCACCCGTTACATCCAAGAATGGCCCCGCTTCCCTGAGCCGGGATCACTACTGGCAGCTTGCAGCGTAACTTAGTCTGGAAGCGTAGTGCTTAGTGTAAAAAGCACGATGCCGGCATTAGTACCTGCGTAGCCCTGGAAGTCTTACTGAAGTAACAGGCTAAGTAACTCTGCACGCGGCCGGAACGGCGATCCTGGCGCACAGGAGAGAGGCCATTCTTGGAGGTAATGGGGGGGGGGCATCAGCCAGGGTGGGGGAGAATGGATGCCTGGGAGGAGGGAATATTTTAAGTATTTTTTTAGCAGGATTGACGCACCACCACTAAATAGCCCCGGCACTAGGTAGCACTACTACATAGACTCGTATTGATAGAAGACCAGGCCCTGCCTATAAATGTCACTCACCCCCCAGCATTCCCGCCAAGGTGGCAGGAGACCACCGACATCTTTTTCCCTCACCAGGAGTGCTCCAACCTGCCTTCATTTTTAACACGTGCACAGCCCTGTACTCCACATGAGCTGCTGGCCCTACATGGTTTAAGCTGTGGGGTGGCTGAAGGGTGCGTGACGGAAGAAATTATGTTGGCAGTCTTCCACCTACTGTACCTCAAAGGGAATATTGCTGACGACCCTCCCTCCATCACAGGTTTTTAACTCATATCCATTCTAATTTATAAACCACTGCATGCATCAGCTGCCACTGTGGGAAGGCCCACTAAAGGCAGGTTTAATGAGCCTGTTTTCAGCTCAGCAAATGACCATCTCGCCTTATCATTATAGCAGGGAATATTTAGTCACAAACTAAAAGCTCTTTGGTCCTAAAGTAATTCCATAAAATTGAACTTTGAAAGGGTGCCATGACGTTCTAGGTGACTGGTTACGAGAAGGTGTCATTACAAAACAAACAGTATTTCTTATTTTTCTGTATCCAAATGCATCCATTCATTTGCAAATGCCACGGTTGCCCACATTCCTTCAGCTTTTTTACCTGCCAGCCAAAAGGGGCCAATGGGTTTCTGTGAGTCAAGTTACTTCCCAAATGCAATGTCAGCTGGTTGATGGTTTCTCTGCTAAAAGACTTCCCTCTGTTTCTGATATTGTCTGGATTACAAAATTAATTTAAATCTTTTTTAAAATAAGCTGCACCTTAATCTTACATTGCGTTGCACTAGAATTGTTTTGAAGTGAAAATGAATGTTGCTATATATATAGGCAGAGAGTATACCTATGTTGTACTTTGACATTTTTACAAACAGTGACTGAAAAATGCGATTAACAAAAGCTTTATGGTGACCACTAGACCTGAGTGATAACAATGGTTGACTTGTGGGAGTCTGAGTCAGAGAGTTTCAGGAGACTTATTAAGAGTGTGGTAGTTTTACAACCACAGGTATCCAACTCATTGATGCTTTAACAACAGAAACATGATCAGACTTGAAAGCGCTGAACTGACCTTAGCCTCATTATCACCCATACACTCCTGGTTTCAGGCACCCCACCTTAAATCCTCCTCTCTTAGGTCTCATGAGTCACTGTGTCTGAGAGAACATGGGCAAACCTTAAGACTGCTGCAGTACATCTTTTGAATGTGAGGTCCAGTGTCCCTCCGCCTGGCCTCGGTTCCCACCATGCATTGGCTTCATTCATGTGAACTGGATGTGCAGAAGACGGTGCACTGCACATAATCTCTCCTTCAGAACAGTTACCCGGTGTGATTGGCCAGAAGCTGAGCACCCATCTGTGCAGTGTATCACATAATCTGATGCTCAGCGACCCAAATACTTTCCAGCTTGGTTTTGAATTCACTTTGTGTTTACACTTTGTGTTAAGTTGATTTTTTTTTTTTATTTATCGCTTTAAAAAGCCTTCTTTTAATTTTAATATTAATCCTTGTTATAAGTGCAGTAAGAACCCCCAGTGTGTCAGGTTATATAACCTTTGCAGCCCTCACATTGGGAAAAGACTTGAAGCATCAATACTATGATATATATATATATATATACACACACTGCCCTTTCTGTATTATTTATGTACTTTTGACCCAGGAATATTTGAGATTATTGCTTTTCAATTCACTAGACTTTGGACAACTAATTTCCTCATCTTTCAATCATAGTGTTATCATAGTCCCAGATATAGACAATCTATTGACATTTAGCATCAGTTCTTTAGCCCTGTGGGAATTCTGCGCTACTGTGGTGCACAGAATTCCTGCAGAATTCCCCTCCTGTGCAGCATCTGCACAGAATTTGGCAGGCCCCGGCATGCCGTGAGCAGATGCTATCCTGCTTGCAGCGAAGTAGCAGGCCCTGACTTGCCGAAAGTGGAGGCCGTCCCGCTCGCGGTGAAGATGAAGCAGTGAGCGCGACAGTGAGCGTGTGTGTGTGTGTGTGCAAGACTGCGAGCCTAGGGAGTGAGAGAAAGCATGTCTGAGGGTGTGGGTGCCAGAGAGAGGGAGCCAATGTGAGGAGATTATGAAGGAGTGTGTATGAGTGTGAGAGATTGGAAGCTGGTGTGTGTGAAAGAGATTGAGTGTATGTAAGGGTGCTTGTTTGTGAGAGAGGGAGCCAATGTGAGGAGATTATGAAGGAGTGTGCATGAGTGTGAGAGATTGGAAGCTGGTGTGTGTGAAAGAGATTGAGTGTATGTAAGGGTGCTTGTTTGTGAGAGAGGGAGCCAATGTGAGGAGATTATGAAGGAGTGTGTATGAGTGTGAGAGATTGGAAGCTGGTGTGTGTGAAAGAGATTGAGTGTATGTAAGGGTGCTTGTTTGTGAAAGAGGGAGCCTGTGTGAGGGTGTGTGTATGTGTAAGAAAGAGATCCTGTGTAAAGGGGTGTATTTGTGTGTGTGTGTGAGAGAGCAAGAGGGAGCCTATGTGTAGCGGGGTGAGTAAGAGGGATCCAGTGTGTAGGGGTGTGTGAGAGAGAGCATGTCTGAGGGTGTGGGTGCCAGAGAGAGGGAGCCAATGTGAGGAGATTATGAAGGAGTGTGTATGAGTGTGAGAGATTGGAAGCTGGTGTGTGTGAAAGAGATTGAGTGTATGTAAGAGTGCTTGTTTGTGAGAGAGGGAGCCAATGTGAGGAGATTATGAAGGAGTGTGTATGAGTGTGAGAGATTGGAAGCTGGTGTGTGTGAAAGAGATTGAGTGTATGTAAGGGTGCTTGTTTGTGAAAGAGGGAGCCTGTGTGAGGGTGTGTGTATGTGTAAGAAAGAGATCCTGTGTAAAGGGGTGCATTTGTGTGTGTGTGAGAGAGCAAGAGGGAGCCTATGTGTAGCGGGGTGAGTAAGAGGGATCCAGTGTGTAGGGGTGTGTGAGAGAGAGTCATAGGTAGCCTGTGTGAGGGCATATGCGTGAGTGAGAGAGAGAGAGAGAGGGAGCCTGTATGGCGGGGGGGGGGTGTGCAAGAGAGAGGGAGCCTATATGAGGGTGAGTGTGTGCAAGAGAGACAGAGGGAGCCTATATGAGGGAGTGTGTATGTGCACTAGAGAGAAGGAACCAGTGTTTATGTGTGTGTGAGAGAGAGGGACAGAGGAGCCTGTGTGAGGGGCAATACTGAGAGAGAGGTCAAACTCTGGGAGTGGAGATAGAGTGGAAGGGATTGAGCCTAGAGGTGGAGGGGAGAGATAGTGGCAGGTGGAGGAGTTGGGGCCTGAGAGGGCAAAATGAAAGGAGACTGGCCAGGGGAGTAGGGAGAGAAGGTGGAAGAGACACATACAGTGAACTTCTAGGGAAATTCTGTTCAAAATAAAACTGCATCTTTAAGTAATAACTTTTTTCTGTATTACATTTTAAATTCATTACTTAAAGATTGTCATGTGTATATTGTGTTATTTTGACCAATATAAAATATGCAGAATTTTAAGTTTTTATGTGCAAAATTTTAATTATTTGTACAGAATTCCCCTAGGAGTAGTTATTGCACCTTCATACACCAAATTGCTTCCCTCTTATTATCTGGTCAGTTTCATTTAATATTATACTACACCAATAATATACTTCTTATGCAAACACAATCTTTGGGCACTTCCCGTTGCCCTAAACCTGATTTAGATGTCATTTAATGCTGTAGTTTGCTGAAATATAGTTCAATGCTGTAGTTTGCTGAAATATAGTTTAATGATTCAGATGTCATTTAATGCTGTAGTTTGCTGAAATATAGTTTTCAGCAAGCTATGACACATTAAACAAAAATAGATTTTGTAGAAGCTATACAAACCACTGCTGTTAAAATAGCCACTGAGCTTAGTGTCCAGTGACTTCAATCCACAAGGGTTGAGAGATCACCCTGAGGGCCTGGAAGAGAGGAAATAGTTGCCAATGGTCAGAGATTCCTCCCGTGGACCTGGAGAAGGGAGGAGAAAGTTGTAACGGCTGGCTGGGAAGGCCCTCCCCAGGGACCAGGAGAACAGGAGAGGCATATGCCGCAAGCCTAGGGATTCCCTTTGTGAGACTTTGCAGGTTGCTGGTACTTGTTACCTTATGTTTTATCTAAAGTTCTATAAATACATTTGTAGCTCCATGTCTATTCTCCAGTCAGAGGTAGGGCACTTCTGGAAGCTGAGAAGCCAGGGTTTCCCGGGTTCTTTCCTGACAAGGGGGAAAGTTTTCAGGCTGTTAGGCTTTGGATATGTTATCCCTCTTCCGGCGGTGGACCTGGAAGGCAGGGCTCACAGGGGATCCTGGGGCAATTCCTCTCTCTCATGGTACCACAGCCCCAGGGTGGCAGATTCTTTCCAATGGGGGAGAGGAATACTCCTCCAAGACCCAGGGGTGACCCTTTATGTATCTCCTGGGAGCCCTCTCTTCACTAGAAGTGGGAGGGATATGAGTGCCAGCAAAATATTCTGGATGCTCAGGTTGGGTGTCCATACAAAAAAGTTTACTGTGGTAATTCTTCAGAAGCAATTGTATACACACCAGCTCTTGGCACAAATAGTTTATTACTAGCGTTCTCCAACTTTTTATTATCTGTGCAAGTATCTCTTAGTGGATGGGCCAGGGAAAAAAAATCTCACCCGCCATGGCATGGAAAAGCAAACATTCCGAGAAGGGCAGGAATCCCCTTCCAAAACTGGCAGACAAAACAGGATCTCAAACACTGCACGATTTTGACATGAGCCTCTTCTCCCCAGGATGGTCCCTCAAATTGTTCAAAAAGGTCTTACAGTTCTCTTTCTCCAGATGATACAGGGGATCTTTCTGATGAAAGGTGCAGGCAGTAGGGAATAATCATCTCTTCTAGTAAAAAAATAGTAATCATCTCTTCTAGTAAAACCTGCCCCAACAACATCAGACAAATCTTCACAGAAAGGCAAAAAGTGAAACCATCCTGCAGCAAGTCACCCAGTGCCGGTACAAGGGTCTCCAGCCACCCTGGGCGGTAACGTTATCGTGACATCATCATCACATCATTCTCTCTCTCTCACCTGACCTTCTATATCAGTGATGACCAACCTTTTGAGCTCAGTGTGTCAAAATTCATAAAAAAACCGAGCATAACTCGGGTGGTGTGTCAGTTCTAGAAAAATCCATAATTGTGATATTTGTAGCTCTAATTAATAACAAAAAGTTATAATTTTAATATATGTACTGTATTTATTAATAAAGCAAAAACAAATAATTCTTTACCTTACCTGCTTAGTGACTTTTTTGTTGCTGAATTTCATCGGCTAAATCTTCAATTAAAACACTCTCTCCCCCTCCACCCCCCCCCCAACACACACAAACTCTTACTCCCCTGGATTTTCTCATACACACTCATGCTCTCACACTCACTGGCTCCCTCACATACACACAAACACACACATCCAGACAGGCTCCCAGTCATTCTCACTCACACACACACACACACACACTGAACCTCAGGCAGGCTCCCATTCATTTTCACACCACTCCCGCTCCATCCTCCAGGCAGGCACCAATTCATTCTCACACACACAGACCCCCAGGCAGGCACCCATGCATTCACACATATACACCCCCAGGCAGAGTCCCATTCATACACATGCACACACTAAAGGCAGACCCCCCTCTCTTTTGCCAGCAACCTCGGAACCTCTCTCATTCCTCTGCTGCCACTGTCACTGCTGCCACATGACTATTGGGGATGTTGCTATTCTTGCACATTCCCAAAGATTACATGTGCCAATCACTAAAAAGATTTTTTTTTTTTTACCCTTTGCTATCTGATCTTAGTTTTCTAATTGGTTGGTCACAGGCTTTTTTTTTCCACCTTCCCTTTCTTATTTTTGTTTGCCAATTCCTTTTATATTGTCTTTTTTTCTGTTTCTTTTCTCTCCATCTTCTTCCCTCAAACACACAGTTAGGTTCTCATTCTCACATGCATTTCTCTCTCTCACACACAGGCTCTCACTGTCACATGCTCTCTCTCATACAATCATTCATACACACAGTCTCTCACTGGCACATGCTGTCTGACTCTCACACACACAGGCTCTCTCTCACTCCCACATGCTGTCTTGCTCAAGCACAGGCTCTCACTCCCACATGCTGTCTTGCTCAAGCACATGCAGTCTCTGCAAACATTCAGGTCCTCACACACAATCTCTCAACTCATCTCATGCACGCGCGCACACACACACACACCCTCTACAGACCCTCAGCCTCTCTCTCACCTCTGGGCCTCCTCTTCGCGGGTCGCCGCAGGATGGGCTCTGCAGCGGCCCTGCTACCGGGCTTCTTCCTCTTCTCGGGCCGCTGCGACTTGGGATTCGCAGCAGCCCGTAAGCGCAAGCGATGCTCCTCTTCTGCACGCACTGATGCTTCTCCTCCTTCCTGCCCACTCAGCTCCGGCAACGTTTACTTCCGGGGCCGCACAGGCAGGAAGGAGGAGGAGCATCAGCGCGTTCAAACACGATCTTTTTCTTTGGGCTGTGGTGACGTGAGCCTCACCACGGCCCTGCCTATCTGCCTGTCACTGCGCCGCATGCGCTTCCCTGCGCCCGGAGGCATGGGGGTGGTGGTGGAGGGATACTAAAAAAATAATTTTAAAGGGTTGGCGCAGCTGATAAAAAAAAGGCTCGGCGCAGCCGATAAAAAAAATGTGATAGTCCCGAAATGCTACGCGTGTCAGCAAAAACGGCTCGGCGTGTCACCTCTGACACGCGTGTCATAGGTTAGCCATCACTGTTCTATATCATACAAAACCCACCTCCGTTCAGACACGCAATCTCTCCCGTTGCTGCATGCATCTCTCCAGTCTCCTTACAACTTGGAAATACTGCCTTTGCATCGGACTGTGACGCCCGGCCTACATGTGGCACACTAGGTGACTGCCTAATATGCTTAATGGTCCCGACAGCTCTGATTCATCCAAGGGTTGCAAGATGGAGAACAACAGATGTGCATTTATTTGAAACAAATGATAAAATGCAATGAATAAGTCCATTTCTGTTTCATTTGTGGACCCCCAAAATGAATGGAGAGTGCCCATGAGTTAAATCAATATTTTACTTTCATTCTTTTATGTTTCCCGTTCAGGTCTATGACTCACTGAAAAGTGCTGCAGTGAGACTGGTAACTATAGCAATCAAGAAATTCCTGTGTGAGGTGGTAGCCAGGACAGAGCTGAGGTAGAAGAAGAGGGCAAATAAAGAGAGGACGAAGGACCAATTGAGTTGAAGTATCCTGCTCTTGACAATACACCTTGAGGCTCTTGCTGTCACTCTGCCTTGTAACCATACCCTTATGTACAACCTGGGAGTCTAGCTACCACTCATCTTACTCCAGACTCTACACATTAGGAATCTTGATGCCACTCTGCCTTGTTGCTACACTTGGGAGTCTTGCCACTATACTTCCTATGCTACGCCTTGGGTGTCTTGCTGCCACTCTGTCTTGTTGCTACACTTGGGAGTCTTGCCGCTATACTTCCTATGCTACGCCTTGGGTGTCTTGCTGCCACTCTCTGTCTTGCTGACATCTATACCCCTTATGTTATACGTTAGGAGTCTTGCTACCATTCTTTCTTGCTGCTATACTCCTTATACTACACCTGGGGGGTTCTTGCTGCCACTCTGCCTTGCTGCAAACCACAGAGTTGATTCTATAACAAGATAGGGTGAGGTGGCCGCTTCAGGTGTCAGAATTTTCAGGCAGCAAAAATGGACCCCCCCCCAAAAACTCTCCTGCAGCATCTGCCTCAGTGCCTCACATGCAGTGGATAGTAGCTGAAGGAGAGGCTGTGTGTGTGTGTGTGTGTATGAGAGTGAGAGAAAGTATGTGAGAGTGAGAGTTTGTATGTGGGGGGAGAGCATGTGAGAGTGAGAGATTTGTGCGTGTGTGTGTGTGTGTGTGTGTTGGGGTGAACATGTGTGACAAGGTCTTAGGGTTCCTGGGAGTGTGGCAGGGTTCCACTTTTCTGGGACTTCTGACCCTGATTTCCCCTTTCCACAGCATTTGAAATCACCAAAAAGGCCAGACTACAAAGAGTTCCCCCCCCCCATGACCTGTGTCATGCCTTGGGGAGGTGGGGGGGGGGGGGGGAGGAGCACCATTGCATCCCTTGCCTCAGGCAGTAGCTTGCCTTGAGCCGCCCCTGGCCATCCAAGCTGCTTGTCCTACCCTTTGGGAGTCTTATGCCTTGCTGCTATACCCCAGATACTGCACCTTGAGGTGTTCTTGCTACAATCGGTGGCTGCTTTGCACCGCTCAGGGTGCTCGGGGGTCTTCATGACCACTCTTTTATGCTGTTTTGTCAATCCCTGGGGGGAGGGGGTTTCTCACCTTTGCTGCTTTGTTCCCCCTCCATGGTGGCTTAGCATGTTCATGCCATTCTTGGGGCCACTTTTCCCCTCTCATGATGTCTTTGGGGGTTCCTGCCATGGTTATCGGTGCACTCTTTTGAAGCCTTGGGGCATTCTGTCCACTCTTGCTGCTGTTTTGCTCCTCTGTTGCTGCCATGGAGACCTCCTGCCATTGCTGGCACCCTTTTACCCTGTACAGTGCATTAGGCTATTCATAAGAATATAAAAACATGCCATACTGGGTCAGACCAAGGGCCCATCAAGCCCAGCATCCTGTTTCCAACAGTGGCCAATCCAGGCCATAAGAACCTGACAAGTACCCAAAAACTAAGTCTATTCCATGTTACCATTGCTAGTAATAGCAGTGGCTATTTTCTAAGTCAACTTAATTAATAGCAGGTAATGGACTTCTCCAAGAACTTATCCAATCCTTTTTTAAACACAGCTACACTAACTGCACTAACCACATCCTCTGGCAACAAATTCCAGAGTTTAATTGTGCGTTGAGTGAAAAAGAACTTTCTCCGATTAGTTTTAAATGTGCCCCATGCTAACTTCATGGAATGCCCCCGAGTCTTTCTATTATCGGAAAGAGTAAAAAACCGATTCACATCTACCCGTTCTAGACCTCTCATGATTTTAAACATCTCTATCATATCCCCCCTCAGCCGTCTCTTCTCCAAGCTGAAAAGTCCTAACCTCTTTAGTCTTTCCTCAGAGGGGAGCTGTTCCATTCCCCTTATCATGCTACGTTTGATGCCACTTTTCCATAATGCCTTGGAGCTCTCGTCCCCCTTCTGTTGATGTCATTAGAACTGATTAGAAAACCCCAGTTTTGAAGCTCAAAATAGGCTGCATTGCTTCCCCCATTGCTTTTAATGGGGGAACAAAAAAAATGAATGGAACGATTAAACAAACACTTTTTTTTTCATTTGAAGCAAACCAAAGAGACGTGACCTACAAAACAAAAATTTTGCTTCTGCCCATCTCCAATTTCCTCTGCTCCCAGCCTTCCCAAGAGAGAGAACTCCCTGAAAATCCCCTAACCCAGTCCAAGTACCAGGGATCTCACGGTAAAACTCTCCTAAGGAAGTCGCATCAGATGAATGTCAATTGAGTCCATGAAATGCTGAAAGATATTACAGAGTAGCTTTCTGCTATACAACATCATGCCTCCGATATATTCATTTATTTTTGAACAGCTGTACAAGATCTGACATTCTTTTTTTTTTTTTTTTTTGGCACATTTTCCCCATTTTTATAACACCCGTGAGCAGACGGCAAGTGCTGACTACTCTAGTTGAAGGCTGGAGAAGGGGGAATCTCCACGTGCATCTCTTCTGGCAGTAACCCCTGCTTCCTCCTGGAGTTCGAGCACATCATCCCAAGCCAGGCAGTTCTGTCCAACCGAAAGCCCAGACAAACCCCTGCGCTCATACCAGCCCTGGTATTCTTTTCTAAAGCGGGCGCTGCACATTCCTTTTAACAATTTAACATTTTCACTTTCTTGCCTCATATTCCTTATATTTTACAGTTGTGTATTTCCTACCTTTTTTAAAGTGCAGACATGTTCAGATTCACATAAATATGATAAGGTGCTCCTGAGAAACCCTGCCACACTGGGTCCACTCATTAGAAAAATGGTTGTTTACTAAACATGAACATGCCTTAAAACTCCTGCCTCTGGGCATGAGAGAGCATTAATGGTTCTGAAATATGCTGACAAAAAAAAACAGAAGGCACTCTTATTTTTCTAGGATTAAGGTGAAGACTAGCACAAAATTGTAGACGATCACAGATTGGGAATGGTTTGTGTTCTAGTGTATGGGTTATTCACAATGTGATCTTTCAACCACAAAATTGCAAGTTGAGTTGAATACCAAGTTGACAGTCCTTTTGCCATCAACCTCTTTTTTTTTTTAACAATTTATGTTCAATTATCGCACTACTATTGCAGTCTAAAATGGGAATGTTATCAACCCAAAGATTATTGCAGTCTACAAATGTTATGGTATGCTTGAGAGACTGTTGTATCACTGAGCCCATTTTCCCCATGAGTCATACACTGGAGTAATCCTCAATTCTGTTAATTGATGTAAATTATAGTATTTTGTTTTTAAATCTGTTGGCAAGGATAGCATGCACACTATTACGAGCTGGGCTTACTGTGTATCCCATGCAACTATGAGCACCTTCACAGGAGGGAGATAAAACAATTTAGTAGAATATATGTGTATGCATCGCAGTGGCTTTGGATCATTTCTTCTGGTAAAACAAGGCTGCCCAACATGCAGACAGCCATGCTGAACGTGCCACAACAGTGTTGCCGACTCTGACTGGACACAGGGAGCCTAATTTTCAAACCTCTTCACCGAACTGGATTTGTGCCCATAAAAGTATGTGCGGAATTCGATTTCTTGTGCACGTTTACACACCTGTTAAATAGGCATTCCGAGGGTGCGGTTGGAACAGGATCGGGATTTTGATTTTTGAAAGTCTGCGTGTAAATCTAGACACACACACACAAAGGTTCTGCCTGCTCTTGATCAGGTGTAATTCTGAACACGTATGCCAGGGCGTGCCAGGGGGGCGAGGGATGTTCCACACGCACCCATGAATTTTAAAAAGTGGATTTGTGTCCATTATTCTACTTTGAAAATTCTGGGTAAAGCCTGCATGCAAAAAGTGCCCACAGATTTTAGTGGGTGCTGGCTGTTTGAAAATTACCCACCCCATACATTAGATGGCATGTCAAATTTCTCTCTCTCTCTCTCTTATTTAAAATGTCCCTGGTATTTTCTGCCTGCTGTGGCTTCATCTTGATCATCTCCTTCGCTCGTGCTCGACTCCCTTTCAGGCCGAGGCAGTACACACTGTGCTCCAGGCCATCGATGCTACCTCTGTCCTTCAGATGAAGTGGAGGGCTCGTGTTTCACCACAGCCAGAAGCGTTCAATCCTATTAACGACTGAAATAAAATATCACAGGATTGTGTCAGCTTTTGCAGATTATTTCCTTTCTTGACAGCCACCAGTGTTCTACCGTTTCCAAGACAGTAACTAGAGAGTAAAAATCTTATGGCAAAACAGAGATGGGAAGACCTGCTTAATCACGAACGCCACATTCTCAACATTAGCTTGCTGGTTTCTTGAGTATTTTCTTATCTAACCCACGACCTGCCTGAAGAAAATCTGACATCCTGTGGTGATAAAAACCTTTTTTTTTTTTTTTTTTTTTTTTAAATAAACCAAGACTTTATTCTAATGCGATAGGGTTGGGTTGTGGGAGGCTAAATTGATCAATGTCTAAGTACTTTCCAGCAATATAAGAAATTGCCATGCTGGGTCAGACCAAGGGTCCATCAAGCCCAGCATCCTCTTTCCAACAGAGGCCAAACCAGGCCACAAGAACCTGGCAATTACCCAAACACTAAGTTGATCCCATGCTACTGATGCAATTAATAGCAGTGGCTGTTCCCTAAATAAACATGATTAATAGCAGTTCATGGACTTCTCCTCCAAGAACTTATCCAAACCTTTTTTTTAACCCAGCTACACTAACTGCACTAACCACATCCTCTGGCAACAAATTTCAGAGCTTTATTGTGCGTTGAGTGAAAAAGAATTTTCTCCGATTAGTCTTAAATGTGCTACCAGCTAACTTCATGGAATGCCCCCCAGTCCTTCTATTATCCGAAAGTGTAAATAACCGATTCACATCTACTCATTCAAGACCTCTCATGATCTTAAAGACCTCTATCATATCCCCCCTCAGCCGTCTCTTCTCCAAGCTGAACAGCCCTAACCTCTTCAGCCTTTCTTCATAGGGGAGCTGTTCCATCCCCTTTATCATTTTGGTTGCCCTTCTCTGTACCTTCTCCATTGCAACTATGTCTTTTTTGAGATGCAGCGACCAGGATTGTACACAATATTCAAGTTGTGGTCTCACCATGGAGCGATATAGAGGCATTATGACATTTTCTGTTTTATTAACCATTCCCTTCCTAATAATTCCTAACATTCTGTTTGCTTTTTTGACTGCTGCAGCACAGGAGCTGACAATTTTAAAGTATTATCCACTATGATGTCTAGATCTTTTTCCTGGGTGGTAGTTCCTAATATGGAACCTAACATTGTGTAACTACAGCAAGGGTTATTTTTCCCTATATGCAACACCTTGCACTTGTCCACATTAAATTTCATCTGCCATTTGGATGCCCAATCTTCCAGTCTTGCAAGGTCCTCCTGTAATGTTTAATGGAACACAACATTAACAAGATCCAACTCCGGGTGACTTAGAGTATTATCAATCAAGTTCTGTCCTCATGGAGGAGTGGTGATCATGAGGCGATGTTAAATTAATGTGAACAATATTGGATTTTTACTTTACAGGTGATCCCAGGTGGACACTTTCGAGGTAGCCAGATGGGAAAGGAGGGCTAGGATTGGGGTGCCAGAAGCAGAGCTGGCTAGAGGTATCTATGGCTGAACTAAGGGGGGGGGGGGGGGAGGACCTGCAGTGATCTGGCTCTCTCGATATTCTTTTCGTGCTCTGGGGAGTTTTAGGGGAAAGGGAGGATTGGGCTGGCAGGTCCTATCTTTGCAACGCTTGGGTGGAAAGAGCAGGGGATTGAGTTGCTAGACCTGCTTGGTTCTTAATTATTTTTAACTTGCCTGGGCACTTAACCAGCTGTATTCTTTTGAATCTAGCCAGTTAACGTTAAAGTTATATGGCTAAAGTTAGCTGAATGACTTTAGTCGGGGATATCAGCGGGACGTTTATCTAGCTAACTTTAGCTGGCTAAATTATCCTTTAGGCCGTTTTGTAAAATATTGGCCTCTTAATGTGCTGGAGTGTGGGCTCAGTGCAATGTTACGGCCTTACCGAAGAAGCAACTCTGTTGGGGGCAATTGTCAACCAGTCTGCCTAAGTACCCAGGGACCTTGTACCTCATTTTCAGAAGGAAAAGTATGTGTATAATTCTTCTATGAAAAACGCCACAGATACAAAGACCCCATGGACTTTGACCTGCTTTTGAGTGGGTGAAATGTTTATGGAAAATAAAGGTGTATAGGTTTGAAAATAACATCAAGGGGGCCAATGTACTACCATATGTCAGATTTGGGCACTACATGCGATTCTCTGCATGTCATTTTTCTAGTGGGATTTGCATGCAAATTAGCCCATGAAAACAATACCACTTAAAGTTTTGCCAGAAAGCTTTTCGCAAAAGATTTACCACCTTCTTGAGGTGTAATTTTTTTTTTTGTTGCAAAATATAGGCTTTGCAAGGCCAATTTTGTGCACCATTTAACTTTGTGCTAATTGTAACTGAGCTGCTTTGCACAAATTTAGCATTGCAGTAACTCATTAAAAATGTATTTTCATAAAATTTTGCAAGCATAAAAAAATTACATGCAAATTTTTACTATTTGAGAAAGGAAGATTTTTGGAAATGCCTCTCTGCACACTAAAACAGCAAATAGTGTGTGTATGTGCTAGGATACACAGTTTTCTGTTTTTGCACGTGAAGTAGACTTGGCAAAATATTTCTCCTCTTAGAACATCAGCCTCACTGGGGCTACTGTAATAAGCTTCTCTGACTCTAGCATAGGTCTTTAGTACAAAATGTTGACGCTAACATAACCCTGGGGTGGTATAGAGCTTTTACCGCTGAAAAAAAAGACCATGCTAATACCTGCATCAGGATTACATAGAAACATAGAAACATAGAAATGACGGCAGAAGAAGACCAAACGGCCCATCCAGTCTGCCCAGCAAGTTCCGCAGTTTATCCATTTTTTTTTATCTTCCCCCCCCCCCCCCCCTTTTTTCTCCCCCTCCCCCGTCACTATTGGCTTCCAGCACCCTCCGGCCCCAATTCCCTTCCACCCCACCACCAATGCAGAGAGCAGCGCCGTATCCGCATCCCAATGAACATCCAGCTCAATCAGGGGTAGCAACAGCTGCAACAAACGGCCACACCCCTGCCCCATACTCTTACCCACCTCTGTTTTGTTTGTTTGTTTTTTGTTTTTTTGTTTTGGTTTTTTTTGGAGATGGCAGCCCTCCAACCTTCCGCTCCGTGAAGGTGGAACACAAACCACTGGCATCCCGCTCCATGAATGCCTCTGTGGCTACTGCCGCTCCGTGCAGTATTTTGCTGCCTGAAGGTGGAACACCAACTACTGGCCACTGGCATCCCACTCCGTGAATGCCTCTGTGGCTACTGCCGCTCCGTGCAGTGTTTTACCACCTCCTCTATATTTACGCCCACTAGACTTGATGGATCCACAGTGTTTATCCCACGCCCCTTTGAAGTCTTTCACAGTTTTAGACTTCACCACTTCCTCCGGAAGGGCATTCCAGGTATCCACCACAGCCAGTCCAGAAGTCAATACAAGGAGAACTCAGTAGCCGGTCCAGGAGTCAAGCACAGGAACAGGAACAAACTCAGGAACTGCACCAACAGGAGCCCATGCAAATTGCAGGGTAATCTACTTATTAGCTATTACCCTGCAATGCAGAGAGATGTATTAGCAGGGAGATGATACCACGGGAAGTTTAACTGAGTCAGAGCGGGCGTGAAATGTGCCACAGTGGAGAAACTGCGTGGAAACAGCTATTGGTGAGAGTGGGTCACAATCTCCCCCAGCATTACAAATAAATAACTGAGCTAAATCCATGCCTCCCACTCACTCAAATTTAAAAAAAAAATAAATATTGGCCTGGGTCACTTAAAATTTCCATCTCTTCCCTCTCCCCCTCCCCCACCCATTGTAGGGAACCCCAGCCAGAGGAGGAGAAGACCTGATCTGTTCCCACTGGTCGCCGCCCGCTGTCAATGCTGGTTCAGCTCTTAGCTGCAAAACAGCACATAAATATGCAATTTATTTACTTTTCACTGATTGGTCCCTTTGCTGACTGCTGCTCAGAACTCCAGATCTGAATCCTACCCAAAGCGTACCCCCTGCCCCCAGGAACGCCTCCTCTAAATCTGTTGTGAAGTGACACACTGTACATAGGTTCAGCCGCTTGCAGGAAACATTTTTCAAACTGGCATTCTACCCAGGTATATAGCTTTTTTTACCTGCGTAAATGGCTTTGGAAGGTAAGTTCCCTCTGTAGCTTTTTTGCCTGCTGTTTGCAATTTCACACGTGTCAGCATGAACAGACCAGAGGGTCCTCGCTGGTGCAGAAGTGGAGCCGCAAAGGATGATGCTAGTGACCAGTGTTTGAAATGCCCTGGTTGAAAACATTATTTTTTGCCACCGGCATGAGTTGCACCGTGATTTGCACAAGCTGCGTGCTGTATTCGTCTACTGTTCAACGCTTTCATCCATTTAAGGAAAGTACAACCATCACTGTGTGAGAGTGCAGGTTATTAAAAACAGTGCAGTGTTTTCCCTGCCGCTGGAAAGCCTAAACGGTGGAGACATTCGAATCCCATCTCCGAAACCAAGGCTCAGAAGGAATTGAGAAGCGCCTGCAGTTTGAGCATTTCTTACAGCATTTATAGCTTAGGGAGGGTAATTTTTAAGCACTTGGTAAGGTACATGCAGACTTTCCCCTAAGTGTTTTCCATACAAACGGTACTCTGGCAATTGGCAGAGTACACATATGCATCGCATCACACAAAGCTGCACACATGCTTTGGAAAGCGTAACATGCGAGATGTAATTTAGGTGCATTCGTTTTTTTAAATTCGAAAGTGTGTGCATAAATCCCAACTCTACCCTAACTTCGCCTCCCCCCCAGAACGCCTCAGTGCCGTTCATAGAAAATTACACACAAAGCCAGGTTATGCATAAGAACATAAGAAAATGCCATACTGGGTCAGACCAAGGGTCCATCAAGCCCAGCATCCTGTTTCCAACAGTGGCCAATCCAGGCCATAAGAACCTGGCAAGTACCCAAAAACTAAGTCTATTCCTTGTTACCATTGCTAGTAATAGCAGTGGCTATTTTCTAAGTCAACTTAATTAATAGCAGGTAATGGACTTCTCCTCCAAGAACTTATCCAATCCTTTTTTAAACACAGCTATACTAACTGCATGAACTACATTCTCTGGCAACAAATTCCAGAGTTTAATTGTGCGTTGAGTAAAAAAGAACTTTCTCCGATTAGTTTTAAATGTGCCCCATGCTAACTTCATGGAGTGCCCCCTAGTCTTTCTACTATCCGAAAGAGTAAATAACCGATTCATATCTACCCGTTCTAGACCTCTCATGATTTTAAACACCTCTATCATATCCCCCCTCAGTCGTCTCTTCTCCAAGCTGAAAAGTCCTAACCTCTTTAGTCTTTCCTCATAGGGAAGTTGTTCCATTCCCCTTATCATTTTGGTAGCCCTTCTCTGTACCTTCTCCATCGCAATTATATCTTTTTTGAGATGCGGCGACCAGAATTGTACACAGTATTCAAGGTGCGGTCTCACCATGGAGCGATACAGAGGCATTATGACATTTTCTGTTTTATTCACCATTCCCTTTCTAATAATTCCCAACATTCTGTTTGCTTTTTTTGACTGCCGCAGCACACTGCACCGACGATTTCAATGTGTTATCCACTATGACACCTAGATCTCTTTCTTGGGTTGTAGCACCTAATATGGAACCCAACATTGTGTAATTATAGCATGGGTTATTTTTCCCTATATGCATCACCTTGCACTTATCCACATTAAATTTCATCTGCCATTTGGATGCCCAATTTTCCAGTCTCACAAGGTCTTCCTGCAATTTATCACAATCTGCTTGTGATTTAACTACTCTGAACAATTTTGTGTCATCTGCAAATTTGATTATCTCACTCGTCGTATTTCTTTCCAGATCATTTATGCAAACCAAGCCCTTAATGCGGCCAGTAATGCAAGGGTAGGCATGTCCGCTCCTGGAGTGCCACAGACAGGTCTGGTTTTCAGATCATCCTCAATGAATATACATAAGATAGATTTGCATATAGTGACAGCAGTGCATGCAGATATACATTATGCATATTCATTGGGGATATCCTGAAAACTAAATCTATTTGTGGTACTCCAGGAGCGGAGCTGCCTACCCCTGCCCTGACGCATCTGAAAACTGATCATAGTCACTGTTTTCATTTATTCTGCACGAAACGAAAACTAACTAAAAATGATCATTAAAACAAATTTCCTTAGTAACGCACTATATTGTGCTATATCACGTGCTGTGTGTGTGTGTAAACAGAAGAAGCAGTTAAGAAAGCTTAAAGTTGCTATGTAAAACAATTCTAGTCCAGATCACGGCAAAATGAGCCCTGTCTCATGCCCCATAAGCAGTACCAAGGGAAGTTTCAGATGACTCAAGGCATGGAAAATATTGGGGCCTATGTGCAAAGTACAGAACTAACCCGACGGGCCAACAGCAAAGAACAAAAACCCACAGCGGCAGCTCCTGTGTTCTTTGGTGTAAGCCTAGATAAATATGTTTTCAGTCATGAGGTCTGAATCACACAGCTGGATTATGGAAATGTTCCCAAATGTTTATACCCAGACCTGTAGGTGTAAGAGCTTCACTAAAGCTAAGGGTGGGAAACGGAAAGCCACAGTAAATCAAATACAAAGAGGCTAATTATGTGTAATTAATTTTCTGACTAATAATTGCAGCAGAAGTGCCTGCTACAGTCTGTGGTTGACGACATCATTTATTGACGGAGGCTCGAGAGAGAGAGAGAGAGCTTCAAATGATGCAGAAGCTTCTAATGCTGGGCTTCCATGGTATGCACGCACATTTCACGCCAAATGAATATCTGTGTGCTTATTGCTGCAGGATTTAAAAATAGTATGAGAATGGCAACCTAGCCGCCTGGCAAGGTAAACCGCTGGTGCCACTTTCCTGCGTCTCCGGGTCACGTGACATGGGCCACGGTCTGAGAGAGAACGTCCTGCTGCTGCTGCAGGGAGGTAGATCCCGCCTGACCTCTGGCATTATCCACGTCTTCATTGCACTTATCCCATGCTCTCTTGCACCCTGATACCAGTGTTATCCCCCACCACCCACGCCATGCTTTCTGTGAAGAAATACTTCCTTAAATTGCTCCCCAGCCTGCCCTCTCGGGGCCTCATATCATGATCCCTGGCTCTCCAGCTTCCTTGTCTGCTGAAAAATGCTTGCTTCTTACTTTTTTTTTTTTTTAATACCTTTGGAGGTATTTGAATGTCTGACTCATATCCCACCCCCTCCCCCGCCTCTCTTTTAGGGCATCTATAATTTATAACCCTAAAGTCTCATTTCGTGGGGCTTACGGAATAGGCACTGTACCATTTTGGCAAACTTTTCCTCAATAGATTTAGGATTTTGTCGCCTCCGGGCATTGTTGATGCTGTCGCTTCCCCACCCCGGGACTAACAGGGATTAGAAGGCGTAAGGCCCTGTTCCCCAGTTTCCTGCCACATAGATTCTGGGGCAGAAATGTGAAGATTCTGAAAACATTGGCAAGATTTTACATTTTTAAATTTGCATTCTAAAAATAATTTTCTAAGCTGGCTTGTGTCTGTATAATGGATTTTCTTTCAATGGCTAAATGGATATTGAGAACAAGTACAGGGAAGAGATCTCAGGGATGAGGAGAAGAGGAGGAGGAGGAGATGGGAGAGGAGCAGGGATGGGATGATGAAGAGGAATGAAGAGTGTGAGAAAGAATGAGGAGGAGGGGAGGAGAGGAGAGGGAGAAATGACAGGGATGGGGAGGATGGGAGATGGAGAAGACTGAGGAATTATTTGAGGGAGGGAGGGAGGGAGGTGCAAGATCAGGAATCTGGGCTGGGGGAAATGGAGGGAGAAGAAGGGATGTTCTGGGATTGAGGAAGGGGAAGAGGGATTAGGGGTTGGATTTCAAGAAAAGGGGGGGGGAGGGGTAGAAAGGGAGGGGGGTTTCCAGAATCTGGGGGATAGAATCAGAGATCGTGGGAGAGAGGATCTAAAAATGCAACGGGAGAAGGATTGGAGAGTGGGGGTGGAGAGAGCTGTACCTAACCTACCTTTGGGGCACGTCCCTCCTTGCATCTCCTCTAATCTCACACACTCAGTCTGGCACACACACACAATCATGCGCACAGAGCACCACTCCCTTCTCTCTCCCACAAATCTTCACCTCCATCTCCCTGTTGTCTTCTCTCTTACACTCACATCCTCAGCTGATTCCCCCCTCCCCCCCAGCCTCTGTCCTCAGCCCCTCCTAACCTCTCCCGGATGATGCCCCTTTGCTTTGCCGGCTCGGCGTTCATCCCTCATCTGTTCCCGGCTGCTGACAGGTTCGGCACAGCTGGAAGGCAGCAAAGCTTCAGCCAACCCACTGCTCCAGACTTCTGCTGCCCTAGGCGCTTATTGACAAATCCGGGCCCGGGCTGAACTACCTGCTCATTTCTTCCAGATGATTCACAAGTCATAATTGACCACCCGAGGGGCAAACAGCTATTACATTTTACAATAGCGATCCTTCCTTTGAATCAAAATCATGAACAACAAAATGTGAGAACTGAGAATTTCTTCCAGAGCTGATCGTGTCCTTTCCACAGGGAGTCAAAATAAAAATTAGGTTCATGGTGTGAAAAGGAACCAATGGAATACTATGTTATAGCTTGCATTTATCAAGCTTACTGCACAGCCATGCATCTATCATTTAGAGAGCAATATTCAGCACCACTTAACCAGTTAGGTTCTGATTTAGCCAGCTAAGTGGTGACGTGTGAACATTTGGCCACGCTGAGCAGCAGCCACTCAGCCAGGTAAGCAAGAGGGGGCAGGTCAGGGGCGTTCCAGGGCGGAGCTTCTTATTCTGCTGATTTAGCGGGATAAGTGCCAATTTTCAGCCTTATCCAGCTTACTGGCCGATTAAATTAAAGTGTGCTCCGACGCTCTAGCTTTACCCCGCGTCCAACCCCCCGAAACTAATAGCGCCCACAACATGCAAATGCATGTTGATGGCCCTGTTAGTTATTCCCTCGCGATACAGAAAGTAAAATGTGCAGCCAAGCCACACATTTTACTTTCAGAAATTAACGCCTGCCCAAAGGCTGGCATTAATTTCGGCTGGCACCGGGGAAGTGTACAGAAAAGCAGAAAAAACTGCTTTTCTGTACACCCTCCGACTTAATATCATGGCGATATTAAGTCGGAGGCCCAAAAGTTAAAAAAAAGTAAAAATTAAAAAAAAAAAAATTAAAAATCGGCCCGCTGCCCGCGGGTCAGAAGACGGATACTCAATTTTGCCGGCGTCCGTTTTCTGAACCCTTGGTTGTCAGCGGATTTGAGAACTGACGCCAGAAAAATTGAGCGTCGGCTGTCAAACACACTGACAGCCGCCGCTCTTGTCAAAAAGGAGGTGCTAGGGACGCGCTAGTGTCCCTAGCGCCTCCTTTTACCACGGGCCCTAATTTGCATCGGGCGCACGCCAGCTCTCCCACGCATTTTTCTGTATCGGCCTGTTAGTCGGCTGAGTCTAGGATAGCTATTTCTATAAGCTTATCCAGCTACCTTGCTCAGCCGGATAGTGGCTGAATACTGGCCTCTTGATGTTTCCTTGCCTTTTGCTGTTGGCATCAGGATTCACGCTTTCTCCAAGAACAGGAATTCCATAGGCCTTAGAGTGTTGCATTCTGCTGAAATCCTGGCTCACTCAAGTCACGTGACATGGAGGGTGCAGGAGTAGGGGGGATGGGGATATTATCTGGGACCCACCGATGGAGGAACACACTAATTCCAGCTGATATCCCTCCGAGTACACGTCCCTAACAGAAACCTAAGGTCAGCAAACAAAGCCCTCCTGACTATACCATCAGTCAAAACAGCAAGACTAACACAAGTAAGAGAGAGGGTACTATCATTGGCAGGACCCATACTATGGAACTCCATGCCCTTGGATTTAAGACTACAAAGAGACAGCAAAACCTTTAGAAAAGGTTTGAAAACCTGGCTATTTAAGCAAGCCTTCCAGAAAGAAAAGGGAGAATAGAAGCCAGGGATGGGCAAAGCACGAACAGTTAAACAACCATACACACTGCAGAAATTCACTAAGTGTGTTGTTTTTAAGATATAGCACACCATTATTAATGGATAAAGTTACATTTGTAAAATTAGCTCTGTAATTAAAACTGAGAAGGAAAGACATGGACATGATTAACCACATTTAACAACTAACATTGATAACAAACTATGTTACTGAACCTTATGGCACCTATGTAAATGGACAAATTGTAGTATCATTACTTTTATGTGCCTTAATGTAAACCGTTGTGACGATTCCCACCAAACGACAGTATAGAAAAGACTTAAAATAAATAAATAAATAAATAAATAAATAAATAAAATGCTACATTCTGGGACTGATATTCTCAGACTTTTATTTTTATTTAGGAGTAGACAACAGAAAAAGTGTTTACAACAAAGCATGCTGGTTTCTGTAAGTGAGCAGCCTGTGCAATGAACAAAGAAAGTCCTTCCCTTTCTCCAGCTTAATCTCTACAAACTTCCTACGCAGTCTTCGATTTCCAGAAGAACCCACTATTGGATTGCTCTCAAAGCTCCACCCCCCTTCAGGAGCAAGCATGGACACTGGGTTCCAGGGCATTTGGTATTGCGCAAGAAGTTTACATACAGGATCTGAAATGGATAAGTCAAGATGTTTGTTGAGTTGAGTTTAAGAGCATGCATGATAACATCTGAAAATGCAGCGCTGAATTAATCGCCTCTTTTAATGCCAGCCAGGGGCAAGAACTAATTTCTCCTCTCAAACGAAAGCTCAAAAATTGCAACTATCTCTTCAGGGGTCACTGCATGCCCCCTCGTGGCAGAAACCACTTACTGCCCATGCAGTGGGGTGTACAGGAATGCACTAATCTTGGGGTTAAAGGAATGTGCTCACCTTTTATTGTTGCGTCTGTCAGTCTCAGATGGTTTCGCCCGACATGCCTCACCTCTATTTCAGCCTTCTCCACCAGCCTCGGGAGAATGGCGTCCGTGGCGTCTCCTTGCCGCATCCTCCTGCTTCCCCGGAGCGGCTCTGGCATGGCGTCCCACCATGTTGACCTGAGGCCTCCTAGGGCACGTGCACGTCTCACATCTTGTAGCAGTGTTGGCGCGAACCTCGGGGGATCTTGTAGCAGTGTTGGTGCGAACTTCGGGGGAATCCCCCTCGAGTGACGTCACTGTTTCCGTATTCAAAAGGTTGCCCATTTGCTGACTCTCGCTGAGTTAGCATCAGATTGGATTCGCTCCAGTCTGAAGCTGCTCTGCTGCTTCTACTCTGCTGGAAGCCACCTTCACCCTCCGGGGTTCTACTAACTTGGGTACCCATTCCTCGGGGGCCCTTTGCTTATTTCCAGGTGCCTATCCTATATACAGGTACTCACTCCTTGAGGGCCTGTGTGTCTATCCTGGAACTTGCTACCATCTATATCGGGCCCTACACCACCATTGTGGAATGGGTCTCCTCTGCCGAGGATCACAGACTGTTAATACCTATCCTCTCTCTACTGCTCATTGGGAACTCTGTCTACTCAGCTACCAGGGAGTGTGCCAGTCTCTCTTCTACAGTGCCTTACTGGACATCTGCATCGGGGCCTTACACCACCATTGTGGTACGGGTCTCCTAAGCCAAGGATCACAGACTGTTGCTATCTAATCTACTCTCTACTGCCACTTCTGGTGGACTACACTAGCTGTATAATAAAAGATATATTCTCTGGGTTTGTGCATCTGAGTCTAGCCCAGTGCTTCAGTTCCCTTCGGGGCTCCTCCCCCCATAGGAGATTCCATCACTGTTGCCCCTGAGAATCCACCAAACACCTCGATATCATAACATTAAGGGAAAGGGACCTTTACACTGCCTTATGCAATCCTTTAATTATTGTACTTTCTATCCAAAATGGCTATTGCTTACTGCTGTATCACCTGTTGTGTGATAAATTACGTCTGGCTTTTCAAAAAGGGCACAGCGTCAACTCAAACCTAATCCAAGATGTAGAAGGAGCAGCAGTCCAAAACAGGAACACAAGACCTGAAATCTGAAGCATTCCTCTTGGAGTGGTCTCCGTTTCATTCTTACTAATGCACAGCCAGTTCAGGCAAGGATCCCACACGATAGCTTATATGCCAGAGATTTATTACAGCTTTAATTTATACATGCATCACATGCACCTTAAATAACCTTTTTTAAAACACCACCCTAAAGCAATATCACGCAGCTCGAGCCAAAGGAGAAAAAGTTGTGAAGGGTGCAGTGCGATACACTGTAGGTGTAGAGAGAGAGAGAGAAAGAGAGAGAGTTTGTATGGAGTGAGGGAGGAGAGGGGAGGGGCACCTATGCCTATACAATCTATTGGGCTGATACAGTAAGATTGGACGCAATTGGACGCGTGTTTTGGACGCGCTAGCTTTACCCCTTATTCAGTAAGAGGTAATAGCGTGTCGAAAATGCGCGTCCAACCCCCCCCCCCCCCCCCCCCCGAACCTAATAGTGCCCGCAACATGCAAATGCATGTTGATGGCCCTATTAGGTATTCCCGCGCGATAGAGAAAGTAAAATGTGCAGCCAAGCCGCACATTTTACTTTCAGAAATTAGCGCCTACCCAAAGGTAGGCGCTAATTTCTCTGGGCACCGGGAAAGTGCACAAAAAAGCAGTAAAAACTGTTTTTCTGTGCACCCTCCGACTTAATATCATGGCGATATTAAGTCAGAGGTCCCGAAAGTTAAAAAAATTTTAAAAAATAGAAAAAAAAGATTTGAAATAGGCCCACGGCTCGCGGGTTGAAAACCGGATGCTCAATTTTGCCAGCGTCCGGTTTCCGAACCCGTGGCTGTCAGTGGGCTCGAGAACCGATGCCAGCAAAATTGAGCGTCGGCTGTCAAACCCGCTGAAAGCCACCGCTCCTGTCTGAAAAGAGGCGCTAGGGATGCGCTAGTGTCCCTAGCGCCTCTTTTTACTGCTGGCCCTAATTAAAATAAATTAAAATACTGAATCGTGCGCACAGGAGAGCGGGCGTTCGCCTGCTCTCCCACATTTTTACTGTATCGGCCCGTATATATTTTTTCCATGATTTAATTTATGAATAAATGTAAGTCGTCCAAAACAAAGTGATGCACAAAGAAGAGGCCAAAGTCACCTCTGAAGAGAGAAGTTTTTATAAATAGGCTTCTTTTTGCCCTGGGCACTTTGGCTTGGAATGTCTATTAAAAAAGTGAAGAATTTGATAATCGATAAAGAATTACATCATCATCAACAAAGAATTATTGCTATCATCTGTGACTTAGGTTTCTTGCCTGCTTCGATTCTGGAGATATGGCCTCCATGAGATGCTCACAGAGTGGATCCTGTGGCAGTCAGAGGACTGATGAGAGAGAGAACGCTATAGGGGTGTGCAGGGCAAACATTGCTTCGTTTCATTTCCCTTATGTTTTGTTGGTTTTTAGTGCACTGTTTGAAAGCAGTGCATGCACATCCAGCTCAGAAATGTTCATCATCAATATTCTGAAAGCCAGATTGGCTGGACGGGCTTGAGAAACATCCTCTTAAAAAGTAAAAAAAAAAAAAAAGGTCTTTTTACCAGTCACTTTTGGTGTCACTTTGATATAGTCTTGCTGTCTTGGAGTGCTCTTCCCCCTTATGATAAGGCCTACCTACAACTTTTATTAAAATTTATTAGAAAGCCTCGAGGTCTAGATTTAACAGCCATTTAGACGCATACCTAACAGTTGTCCATCTAAAGGGCATAGCCGGCTATATTCAACCCTTTGAGGGCATTCCGGGGAGGGGTCGAGATATCCGGCTAACCCAGCTGAATATTGGGTAGATCCAGCTAAGTTAGCTGGATAACTTTAGACCTACTTCAGAGCAGGCCTAAAGTTGGCTGGCCTCATGTAGCCGGATAACTGGCTACTTACCCAGATAGCTTCAAAAGATATATTTACTAAAATAAATACATTAAAACCATGGGCCTCCCGGCACAGACCGCCACCCCCCCCCCCCCCCCCTCCTGAGTATCAGTCAACCCATGCCCCAGCCCCTCTCCCAACCCCTTCAACAGGTCCAAGTAAAATGTAAGCTGCGACACCAGGCCTGGCCCCTCCCCCTTCCATCCCTACCAAATATAAAGCTTAAATCCCATCTACTGCCCCCCCTACCACCCTCTCTGGCATCTGACGCCCTCCCTTCCACCACCACCACCTGGTACCGTAACTGGGTCAGACCTTCCGCCAGGATCGCAAAGCAATGCATTCCCGGCCGCTTCCAGCGTTGCCACCAGCAGACAAAGACCATACGGCCGATCCAGTCTGTGGTGCATCGAAAGGGTGGCCCTGGTCTTCCCTTTGCGTACACTCTGCAGAACTGTCACAGCTGTTTTCTTGATCATAGTTCATTTCCTGATCAGACGAAAAATGTGGCTAAAGGCTGTGTCTGAATCACTTTTGAGTGTGCAGCATAGTTGGAGCCCGAAAAAAAAATAAAAAGTAAAGAACAATCTATAATGGCCAAAATTATACATTTTAGTATTTTCCAGGGAAACACAGCATGGGAAACTAACAGCGATTGTAACAACTGTTAGTAATTAAAAGTACAATAAAAATATCAAAGTGGTTAGACCAGCAAAGTTGCAGGATAGGGATAACTTAGTAATATGTAAGACGTCAGAAGATAAAGGATATTAGGCCCAGCCACTCTGCCCGGTTGCCCCTGCCCTATACCATCCAAGCTAAGGCCACCTCCCAGCTGTCAGGAATATGAACTTCACCATCTACATTGTTTTTGCTGCGGGTATCGCCCTTCCTTACAAATGCATCTACCGCACTAGGAATCCCTCCCAGCTCAGGCGTGCAAACTTGATCACATGCAGGACGTTGCTTTTTTCTCTCCTTCGGTACTTAGCTGTGAATTGTAGTCAAGTCGGCCTACGGCCCATGCTAGGAAACTTGCCAGCTCTCTGGCTAGATCCAGGAGCACACCGAAGTCCTGCTAAGGCTTCATGTTGGCCGACCTTGTCTCCTTTTCTTGGTAGCTTGACTTTCTACCGCGCCGTGCAAGTCAGCTTTGCCCTCTAACCTGTTGGGCCCTCTTCTGGTCCAAGTGATTTAGCTTATAAGTGTGGATTTTAAAAACTCGGCGCGTAAATGTCTGGGTCTATGTGCATGGCTGGGCCTTGCGCGCGTTTTCTAAAGGGCCCGGCCACGCGCGTAAGCACCGATACTCGCACAAGTGCCGGGCCCTGAAAAAGGGACGGGCGGGGCGGCCGGGACAGCAGCCATTAGCCGCTGTCCCGGGGAAGTGTGTGCCGGCAGTTGGCTGGCGCGTGTAACTCACTTCTGCTCCGAAGGAGCAGGTAAGTTAGGAAACAAAAAAAAAAAGCTACTTCTAGTTAGTGGTCAGGGAGGAGAGGGGAAGGGGAAGGCAGGTTAGGCAGGGGGGTTAGGGAAGATCCCTCCCAGTTCGCCTCTTAATTGGAGCAGACTGGGAGGGAACTAGAGAAGGCCTGATTGCGACGCCACGCATCATTTGCAAAAAATTTACCACCTCCTGCACGCTCCGCCCGCACATACATGTGCGGATTGTAAAACCCGGTTCACATGCGCACACCGGCGGGTGCATGTTATAAAATCAGCGCGTCCATCTTTTAAAATCTACCCCAAAACCTGACCTCAAAGTCCTGTACTTTTCCCCTATCGCCATACCCGGTAATTCTCCAGATTTCAACTGGGGACTCAGGGAAATTGTATCAATCGCCACGTCTCCAGGGAAACACTAGAAAGCTCCAGGCATCTATATTTACTGCTCCAAAATCCATTCCCTTCCCCTTAGGAAGCCTATAGGAAACAGAAGAGGAGGAAAGAGCCTGAAACATGCATTGCAGACAGCATATTCTGTGATTCTTTTCCTCTCTGTTCTTTCCCTTTTATTTTAATCATTATATATAATATTTTGCAACCTGTGTAAAGTTATTGTGCCGATATAGTTATTGGAATCTGCATGTGGGGAGAAACTGAAGAGGGGTTGCAACAGGCCCAACTCAGTCTGCAGCTGGGATTTCAGGACGGGACTCAGCTGAGGACAGAGTGAGGGTGCCCAAGTCAGAGAACTGAGATTTTACAGAGAGAGGAAGAGGAAGAATGCTGGGGGTCATCCCCGGAAAGAAGGAAAGTGGTGATGGGGGGTGGTGGAAGAGAGAAAGCCAATACACATTATTCCTATTAATCAACAGCAAACTCAGGGTGACCACAATTCCAAAGTTCCCAGGTATGCCCACCCCCTTATAGATATATATATATATATATATATATATATATTTATTTTTTATTTTTTTTACGTTCTCCACTATTCCACTGCCTTCTATCTTTATTTTCAGAATAATGGGTCAGATTTACCTCTGGTGTGCCCCTAGGCGTTGGAATGTGTGTGGTGGGGTCCTCTCTGACGTTGTGAAAAAAAAACAAGAGTGGGGGAGGGAGACCCCTTGGAAGCGGTGGTATCAGGGCCAGAGGACGTCCCTTACAAAGAAGCACCAAGATCGACAAGTTCCTCATCCTCCTTATTCCTCCGAGCGATCCTCTCTCACCTCAGACCCACATGGCGCACTCTGGACACAAAGCACCCTTAGGCAGCTGCCTACTCTGCCCACTGGGAAATCCAGAGAACGTATGCTTTGTCCTGGTTTTGGTTCTGATTAGTACTGTCTCTTGGTAGCTTAATTCAGGCATCTATTGCTCTCTCAGTGCAGAATGATTTCTTCAGATTCCCCCTGAGACTTCCTCCCTTCAACCTTCATTAGGTTAATAAATGTTTTAAGAGGCTTAAAACAGAGTAGCATAAAGCATGGGTTAATCTTATAAAGCTGTCATCTCTACCCAACTATTTTGTCATTTTCTTTTAATAAATTTGATTCTTATACGCTGTTGTACTAAAGCTGTGGCCGGCTCTGCAGGCCGGCTCTGCAGGAATAGTTTAGTTTGTTTGGATGTGATTGATCGCCTTTCTCGCATATAGTCAAAGCAATTTACAATAAAGTAAGATTTCAAACACACATCACATCGACCCTTGTGCCTCACCTTTCTCTCCGCTCTCCCCGCTAGCCTTGGGAAGATGGCTACCGCCGCTTCTGCAAGCCGCATTCTCCGGCATCCCCGGAATGGCTATGGCAAAGCCTCATGCCATGTTTCTCCTAAAGGTCTCCTAGGGTGCGTGCGCGCAAGCCACCCACGTCTTTATTCACGTCATGGCGGGAACCTCGGGGGCGTCCCCCTCGAGTACATGTCCATCATTCGGGTATTTAGCCTACGCTTGTTTGCTAGCTCATTGAGGGCCTCATTTTCTAAAGTATCGCAGGCCTGCGATACTTTAGGGAATGAGGGGCGGGGGCCGAAACGGGGGGCGGGCCTGCGCTAGCCAGCAGTGATCGCACCGTCGCGGTGCGATCGCTGCCGGTTTCGCACCACCATAGGAGGTGTAGCTAGTGGGTGCGAACACGGACGCGAAAAGGGCCTTACCTTTTCATCGTCCGCGACGTCTTCGCAGAGTCGACCCCGGTGACGCCCCGACTCCTCCTCTTCCGGGGCCAACTCCGCCCCCATTTTGGTATCACACACGAAAAGGGACATTTTGTGTGCGAAACGTCCCTTATCGCGTGCAATACATTTAGAAAATAAGGCCCTGAGTTAGCAAGGATTGGACTCGTCCGGTCTAAGCTACTCTGCCGCTTCTGTGCTGCCGCTGGAAGCTCTCTCTGCCCTTCGGGGTATTCTCTAACCTGGGTACCCACTCCTCGGGGGCCCTTTACTTTCTTTCAGGTGCCTTACTAGAATCAGGTACTCACTCCTTGAGGGCCTGCTCTCCCTGCCTTGGTGCCTGTAACCATCTACTTCTGCCTGGTGGAATCGTCAACCTTACAGCTACCATCTAGTGAGTAATCTAATTCTCAGTCTCATCTACAGCTCTGCCGTGCTGGGAAACCTACACCTGGATCTCCCTATACCATCTGATCCATCTGATCCCTATACCTATACCATACCTATACCATCTGATCCATCTGATCCAGAGGTCCAGGGACCCTCGGCAGAGGTTCCCTGGACCTCTGGATCACCTCACTACTGCCACCTCTGGTGGTATACATCAGCTGTACAATAAAAGACAAAACTCTTGTGTTTGTGCGTCTTGAGTCTAGCCCAGTACTGTGGCTCCCCAAGGGGCTCCTCCCCGTGGGCGTGGTCATCTCCCACAGTACCCAAGAATCCACTCAAACACCTCAAAACCATAACAGGTCTCCCTGCACAGATTCTCTGAACAATAATATTTCTCTTTCTCTTAAAAAGATTCAAACACACAAGTGGGCTGTGAAAAATTGCAGGAGGACCTTGCAAGACTGGAAGACTGAGCATTTAATTGACAGATGAAATTTAAGGTGGTCAAGGGCCAAACGATGCATATAAGGAAAAGTAACCCACACTGTAGTTACACAACGTTAGGTTCCTTATTGGAAGTTATTGCCCAGAAAAAGGGCCTGGGCGTCATGGTGGACAATACTTTGAAATCCTCGGTCCAGTGTGTGGCGGCGGTCAGAAAAGCAAACAGAACGATAGGCACTCTTAGGAAAGGAATGGAAAATAAAATGGCAAATATGATAATGCATGGATGGACTAGGAGTTCTAATTTTTCCCCAAGGACAGCAAAGCAAAACTATAAGTCCATGCATAAATCCAGGCCTGGATCATCATTTTCTGAGCACATGGAGCCAGTTGGCAGCTCTAGTCTTGGTTTCCCTTGACCACTTTTTAAAGAAAAAGAAACAAAAAAAAAAAAAAACCCACCACCTTATCGTCACCTGTAGAATTCAGAAATAAATACATAACTTTGATGAGCTCTAAGTGAATGGCATCTGCCCAGCACAATACCCAAGGTGCATTCTGAGTTGCAAATCAATCTTGGTTTCTATGCTGCATCACAGATCAAGGTTACTTTCCTGGGACTTCTGCCAGTTAATCAGTTTTTAATCCTTTCCTTTCTGCAGAGCGAAATTAAAATTTGATGCCATAATAAAAATTGAAATAGCAGGTTAAACAAAGAATCCTTGTTACTGACACTTGGAATCCAGCTCTGGAATCACAGCTAGCAATGCTCCTTTTTTTATTTCAGCTATGTGTAGAAGTGACCTGCATAATAAATGCAAATCTTCTACATTAGCATATTGACCAGCTTTTTGGAATATTTCTGAGCCCTGGAACGGACATAGCTTAACCAATTAAGATTTGCATCGGAAGACGACACAGTTCACGCAATGGCGCATGCATTTTTTTGCACACTTGTTCCAGAACAAGTGCCCACACCAGACCACTAGAAATGAGAATTGCAGGGTAGCGTGCAAAATTCTGGAGAACCACGCGCTTCCGTGCCAAACAATTCTTGAGCTATTTCAACAGGCTGAAATCTAGCTAAGTCAGGTAACGTTTGAAATTCTATCCAAAGCTTTATATACCCAGGCAACTAGCCATGACAAAGCAAACAATTCCAGTTGAAACCAAAGCACATTTGGAGTCCAAGGTATAGACTCAGTGTTTGCTCCTGTTTTTTTTATCTCCTTACAGTGCAAATACATAATTCATTTCCCCAGATTGCCACCTGCTCTAGCCATTCAGTGTATGATGTGCAACAAGAGCAAAAGAGGAAGAGAACCCAGGGGCCTGTTCTCACATTATTTTACAGTCCTAGGAAATGTAAGAGAAACAATAGCAGAGTGGGATATAGTTTTCATTGCATTAAAATACCCGATTGATTTTCTCTTCCGGTTTATTTTATTTTATCACGGCATTGTAGTTTTTCAGATACAGGACACTGGGTTACGTGCAAGGTTGCAGTATCTGTACCCTGTGCGTTTGCACCAGGACTGTACAGGCATCGGCTGAGGGCAAAAAGCCGCAAATGGAAAGAGGAAATAGCTTTCTCCGACTTACTAGAGGTGGGTAAGCCACCGAAGGCTTAAGCCGGGCTCAAGCCAGAGAAGCCAGAAAGCAGAGGGGGGTGGGGGATGGGGGGGAGGGTTAGGCAGGAAACAGAGGGTGGGGACTTAGATATGTCAGTGGAGCTGGGAGGGAGGCAGCATAGGGTGGGGGGGGGGGGGAGGGAAGCAATTTGACAGTTTCAGAAGGGGGGGGGGGGGGGGGGGGAGGGCTTGGCAGCATGGGAGAGGGCTCAGAGGGAAGGGTGGCCATAAGGTCAGTGGGGGAAGGAAAGGAGCAAAGCTGGGATATTTTCAGCAGGATTCATAAGGATAGGGAGTAGGGTGTGAAGGGCAAGGGGCATGAGGGAGGTATCAGCTCTGGGAGGGAGGGAGAGGCTGGGCAGCTTCAGTACTAAAGGGGGCTCAGGGAGGAGCAGAGGTACTGTGGGAGGAGGGAGTAAAAAGAAAAGAAAAGTTTAGAATATTTTCTAGGTTCATTAAATTGTTCAAACTCTTTTGTTTTTAGATCTTTTGTAATTGGTATTACAACCAGTCAGAGGACCTCTGAAAGACCGCTGCAACCAAAGACTCCTATCTCGCACCACAAGGTTTTTTTTATATGAGAAAAAAATAATAGACATGGGGGGAAGAATTACTTTGTCATTCCCTCAGGAAAAACAGTGCTTTTCACATGGAAATGGGCTTTTACAAGATTGCCCACCCCGATAAGCAGGTAAAAATGCACACGGAAGGCCTGCATGTGCGGAGAGCTTAGACATCCCAGGGGACAGGGCTGGGGAGGGGCTGGCACTTCTGCACCTACTTCAGCATTTTTAAAGTTACGGGCGTATTCTTCTGCAAAATAAAAAATAAAAAATAAAAAAACTCTGCACACATATTAGCAGGTACAATGTTATGGGTAGTTTTCACGGTATAATTTTCAAAGGGAAAGAAAACTCGTTCCTGGGCAAAAAAGTAGCTGCAAGTTACAAAGTTTTCCCCTAAAACAATAACTCTTAGGGGGCCTTTGCACTAAGGGGCGGATTTTAAAAGGAGCGCGAATAGGCCTACTTTTGTTTGCGCTCAAGCGCAAACAAAAGTACGCTGGATTTTAGTAGATACGCGCGGAGCCGCGCGTATCTACTAAAAAACCTGGATCGGCGCGCGCAAGGCTATGGATTTTGTATAGCCGGCGCGCGCAGAGCCGCGCAGCCTACCCCCGTTCCCTCCGAGGCCGCTCCGAAATCGGAGCGGCCTCGGAGGGAATCCTCTAACACCCTCCTCTCACCTTCCCCTCCCTTCCTCTACCTAACCCACCTGCCCGGCCCTGTTTATACCCCCCCCTTACCTTTGTTGGGGGATTTACGCCTCCCAGAGGGAGGCGTAAATCCCCGCGCGCCAGCGGGCCTCCTGCGTGCCGGGCCGCAACCTGGGGGCGGGTACGGAGGGCGCGGCCACGCCCCCGGACCGCCCCGGGCCGTAGCCACGCCCCCGTACCCGCCCCCAAAACGCTGCCGACACGCCCGGAAAACGCCGCGACGACCGGGACCGCCCCCGACACGCCCCCTCCGAAAACCCCGGGACTTATGCGAGTCCCGGGGCTCTGCGCGCGCCGGTAGGCCTATGTAAAATAGGCTTACCGGCGTGCAGGGCCCTGCTCGCGTAAATCCGCCCGGTTTTGGGTGGATTTACGCGAGCAGGGCTCTGAAAATCCGCCCCTAAGAGAGCAATTTTCAAAGTTTTTCACTTGGGTAAGCATGCACTTACTTTCACTCATGGTGAAGAGAGGGCAGGATTAGGTCCGAGAGAGAAGATGTACATGTGGCGATTTCATTTCGAAGTTACTTGCTTCCTAAGCCTCAGCAGCAGCGGCAGCATTCCTACTGCCACCTTGCTTTCTTCTCTCTGCCAGCACTATGATTTATCCCAAGATGCGCCTCTCTCTGTGAGATTAGATTGTCGTTTCCTCTGTAGCCTGAGACTTTCAGGGTTCATGACACACACCCCTATCTTCAGCTGCTGCTCCTCTGCTGACTTTAGCCTCCAAACGCTGTTTCTTAGTTCCCTGACTTCCAGTTGCCACCATCCTTTGACCCTCCTAGCTTTGGGCCGCTGCTGCTCTTCGACGTTCCTCGTGCTACCTAGCTGCCACTTGCCCCAGTGATCCCTGTTCCTCTGCACACTGACCCCCAGTTACTTCTGCCACTTCTTCTCAATACCCCCAGCCTCCAGCCACTCTTTCTTCCCTCGGATTCCTTCAGATTGTGCCTGCTGTCTCCTTATGGCTCCCCATATCTTCAGTAGCTACTCCTTAGGCCTTCTCACCTCTCCGTTGCCTCTCCTCGGGACCCACATATCTCCAGGCACCACTACTGCTGCTTGGGTCCTCCGCAGCTTCCAGCCACTGCCACTCCAGAAAAAAAAAAGGGCACACCATTCACCGTCTTCCTTAGCTGCTGCTGAATCTTTCTCCTGAGCCAGCCCCCTACTACCTGCCTCCTGCCAGCTCTTCTCCCTAAAACTGGCCTCTGCTGCCTGCCTTTTCCTGTAGGACGTTTCCCTGATGGAGTCACAACACCCACATATTCAAAAAACTCCCCACAGTATTACAAAAGCATGTTTATCCAACAGCCTTGCAACAGCTGTTGGGGTCCCTTTCATTTCCCCTCTCTCACTGCACAGTTGCAGTGCCATTTCTCTCACGAGGAAGCTTGAGGCATGGCGGTATCTCTTGGTGCACTTGTGCTATAGGGGCCTTGGAAGGCCTTCCAGTCCCTCCTCCTACTCAGCTCCGCCCCTGAAAACAGCAGCTTTTCAGTGCTCAGTTCCACAGCAGTCGGGAACGTAGCGGAAGCATGCGCTCCCAGTTCCCGCAGCTGCTGCTGCTCCTCCTCCTCCTTCCCCTCAGTCCAGAACAGGAGCATAAGCCTTCACCGTCACCACGCTGCCAGCCACAGGTCAGAGCCTGGGCTACTGCCCTGGAGGCCCACCAGAACAGTACGTGGAGTTCTGGTGCAGTAATCCAACCCGGGAGTTCATATCTACAAACTCTATAAATAAACAAACATTTTACAATACAGCACGGGTTAAATGTCTACCGCGTGGCCATATAGCGAAGGGATAATTGAATGAATTGCCCAATATATTGACATGCTTTGTGAATTACATCATTTTATTTATGTGTTTGTTTTAATCTTTTTAGACAAGTCATATTTATATCAATAAAGATCCATTTTCATTTGTGGCCTTATAAATACAGCAATTTCTGAACTGTAAGACAAATGTATGCAAATTATCCTGTTGATCTAAACAACGGTAGACAATTATGCCTTTGTTAAAGCATGGTCTCTAGCAAACTATTGCATTTCTGAGGCAAACCACACCATCCATTTTTTACTGCATTTGTAAAAACAATAAACCTCTGCTTATTCCTCATAGGGGAAGCCTTAGGGCCTAGTTGAAGGTGCTGACCCTGTGCCCCACACTTGGTGGAAGGGAGGGAGGCACAGTGGAGAGAGAGACACCAATGCATTTCCCAGTCTCCAAAACATTGATTGGCTTCTGAACACTAGATCTTGGGTCTGTGAGATGTTAACATTTTAACGTGGGGAGGACCCTGCAATCTCCATCTGCCCTGGATACTAAATAAGCATAAGACTGCTTTGAAATATTCCAGAATTGCCTCTGCTGTGGGATAAAACATGCTTCTTTTACAGCCAAAGTTGATTGTATGTTCTTCCTCGTTGCGTGCCAATCACTCCCCCCCATCTCCCAATTCAGCAGCTACAGGGGATCTTATATTGACTTAAGATCTTCCTTTTTAAGATGCATTTTTGGTCTTTACTGTGAAGGATGTCGAGGGGATACCCAAGCCTGAACCATTCTTTGTAAATGATTCAGAGGAACTGAAATATATCAGTATGAATCTTGAAGAGGTGCTGAAGGAAACAATAGCAAATCACCGAACCTGCTGATATTCACCACAGGTTCTAAAGGATCTTAAATGTGAAATTACAGATCTGCTACTGTGAATCTGTAACTTATACCAATCTACCTCTACAGCTGACTGGAAAGTAACCAATGTAATGCCACAGTTCTAAAAGAGCTACAGAGGTGACCCAAGTAACTACAGAAAGGTGAGCCAGACATTGTGAACCTGGAAAATGTAGTAGGCTAGATCAGTGGTTCTCATCTGGTGTGTCGCGACACCCCAGTGTGTCGCCAAGCACCGGCAGGTGTGTCGCGGCTCCTGGTGTTCCACTGCCCCGCTTGTGCTTCCCTTCTCCCCAGGCGCGGGGCTGAAGAATGGAGAGACGCTGCGCGCCACCGCTGGAGGCCAGGCCGGCGGGGCTGAAGAAAGAAGAGACACTGTGCGCCGCTGCTGGCGGCTGAAGAGCGGAGAGACGTGTGCCCCGACGCCACCGGCAGCAGCTGAAGAGCAGAGAGACCTGCACGTCGACACCAGTGGGGCCGAAGAATGAAGAGACCTGCGTGCCGCCGGCAGCAGCTGAAGAGCGGAGAGACATGCGCACTGACGCCAGCGGGGCCGAAAAATGAAGAGACCTGCGCGCCACCAGCGGCGGCTGAAGAGCGGAGAGACCTGCGCGCCGATGCCAGCGGGGCCGAAGAATGAAGAGACCTGTGCGCCAACGCCAGCGGGGCTGAAGAATGAAGAGGCCTGCGCGCCGCCGGCAGTGGCTGAAGAGCGGAAAGACCTGCGCGCCGATGCCAGCGGGGCCGAAGAATGAAGAGACCTGCGCGCCGCCGGCGGCGGCTGAAGAGCGGAGAGACCTGCGCGCCGACGCCAGCAGGACCGAAGAATGAAAAGACCTGCGCGCCGCCGGCGGCGGCTGAAGAGCAGAGAGACCTGCGTGCCGACGCCAGCGGGGCCGAAGAATGAAGAGACCTGCGCACTGACGCCAGCGGGGCCGAAGAATGTAGAGACGCTGTGCGCCGCTGCCGACAGCTGAAGAGCTGAGAGACCCTGCGCACCACAGGAGGCGGCTGGAGAGACGTTGTGCACGCGGGAGGTCAAGCCAGAGGCAGCTGAGAAGTGGAGGCCAGGCTTATTGGGCCAAACAATGAGAAGAGGCTCCATGTGAGCTTGTGTGCCTGTGGTAGAATGGGTGCAGGAGTGAGAGCTTGTGTGTCTGTGGTAGAATGGGTGCTTGGGTGCATGAGTGAGAGCTTTGTGTGTGTGTGTGTGTGTGTGTGTGTGGTGGAATGGGTGCGTGAGTGAGAGCTTGTGTGCCTGTAGTAGAATGGGTGCCTGGGTGCATGAGTGAGAGCTTGTGTGCCTGTGCTAGAATGGGTGCCTGGGTGCATGAGTGAGAGCTTGTGTGTGTGTGGTGGAATGGGTGCGTGAGTGAGAGCTTGTGTGCCTGTGGTAGAATGGGTGCCTGAGTGCGTGAGTGAGAGCTTGTGTGCCTGTGGTAGAATGGGTGCCTGAGTGCGTGAGTGAGAGCTGGTGTGTGTGTGTGGTAGAATGGGTGTCTGGGTGCGTGAGTGGGAGCTTTGTGTGTGTGTGTGTGGTAGAATGGGTGCCTGGGTGCATGAGAGGGAGCTTTGTGTGTGTGTGGTAAAATGGGTGCCTGGATGCGTGAGTGGCAACTTTGTGTGTGTGTGCGTGTGTTAGAATGGGTGCCTGGGTGCGTGAGTGGCAGCTTTGTGTGTGTGTTAGAATGGGTGCCTGGGTGCATGAGTGGCAGCTTTGTGTGTGTGTGTGTGTGTGTGTGTGTGTGTGTGTGTGTTGGAATGCATGCCTGGTTGCATGAGTGAGAGCTTGTGTGCCTGTGATAGAATGGGTGCCTGGGTGGTGAGTGGCAGCTTTGTGTGTGTGTTAGAATGGGTGCCTGGGTGCATGAGTGAGAGCTTGTGTGTGTGTGGTACAATGGGTGCATGAGTGGCAGTGTGTGTGGTTGTAAGTGACAGAGTATGTGTGAGATTGTATGTAAGTGAGAGAGCATGTGTGTGATTGAGAGAGACTGGTCAGGGAGGTGACGTGTGTGTGTGTGTGAGAGAGAGAAACAAAGACTGGTCAGGGAGGTGACTGGTGTGTGTGTGAGAGACAGAGACTGGTCAGGGAGGTGACTGGTGTGTGTGTGTATGAGGAAGAGATACTAGTTAGGGAAGTTACTAGTCTGTATGAGACAGAGGCTGGTTGTGACTGGTTGTGGGCCTTAAGGAAGAGGACTGTGAGGACATAGCTTTAGCAGCCACTGCTGCTTCTGGTGAGTGCTATTGGTCTGCAAGGGAAAGGAGTAGGAGAGTTGCTGGAGAGGGTAAGTAAAGGCAGCTTTTTAAAGTTTATTTTTCTTGATTGACTGCCATTTTAATTATTGCGTATTATGTGATGTGTCTGCTGTTTTGAAATATTTTGATATTTAGACAATTTTTATTAATTTTTATAAGTTTTTAATTGTTGGATGTTATTCTGTTCATCAGCTGTTTTGTAACATTTATTAGTATAGTTTTACAATTATTTCTAAGTGGATATCTATAAAATCTTGGCTTGCTCTGTTTTCCCAATAGGAGGTGTATTAGTGTTTAGGGCCTGGTTAAATATTTGTAGTGGTAAATTACTGTCTTTTCATAAGGAGGGGTATTGTGCCTGCCAGTATAAAGAGTTTGTTTTGCTTTTACTGAGATGTCATCAGATCCAGAATATCTTTTTTTGTATGGTGAGCTGTACGGATAATGCCCTAGTTCTGCTCTGCACCCATTTTTGGGGGTCGACGTGGTTCCTGAGGATGCAGAATGTATATTTACATTTTGTCCCGTGATGGTCACATGTTCAGTGTGTCACGCACTTGAGAACCATCTGTCAGGTGTGTCCCGGCCGAAAAAAGGTTGAGAACCACTGGGCTAGATTGACAAACTAAAGAATAGCAAATCACCTGGACTGAATGGTATGCACCCCAGGGTTCTGAAAGAACTCAAAAATGAAATTTCAGATCTATTTGCTACAATTTGTAAGCTATCATTGAAATCATCCATGGTACCTGAAGGCTGGAGGGTGGCTAATTCAATGTAACCCCAATATTTAAAAAGGGCTCCAGGGGCGATCCAGGAAACTATAGATTGGTAAGCCTGACTTCAGTGCCAGGAAAAATAGTGGAAACTATTCTAAAGATCAAAATCACAGAGCATATAGAAAGACATGGTTTAATGGATCTCAGTCAGCATGGCTTTACCCAAGTGAAGTCTTGCCTCACAAATCTGCTTCATTTTTTCGAAGTCATTAATAAACATGTGGATAAAGGTGAACCAGTAGATGTAGTGTATTTGGATTTTCAAAAGATGTTTGATAAAGTCCGTTATGAAATACTCCTCAGGAAATTAAAAAAAAATCATAGGATAAGAGGTAATGTTTTATTGTGGATTGGTAATTGGTTAACAGATAGGAAACAAAGAGTAGGAGAGGAGTAAATCGTCTGTTCTCTCAACTGAAAGAAGTAAATGGTGGAATGCCTCAGGGACTTTACTTATTCATTAACAATCTAGAAAACGGAACAAGTGAAGGGATGAAATTCGCAGATGACACAAAAATATTCAAAGCAGTTAAAGCACAAGCATATTGTGAGGACGTGCGGAAGGACCTTGACACGCTAGGGAGCTGGGCGTCTAAATGACAGATTAAATCTAAAGTGGACCCGTGCAAAGCGATGCACATGGGGTAACACAATTCAGAACTATAGGTATACGATGCTGGCTTCCATCTTAGTAGTCACCACCCAAGAAAAGGATCTTGGAAGTCTGTGGCACAACACATGAGCAGTCAAGGCTTTTCTCAATGCTTTTTATTTACAGTGCTTCAAATCTTCAGAATTTCACATGGCCTTTCCCAACCACAAAGATTTCCAGGGGGCCACCTCCCCTCTCTACTCACAGTTACTGTCTTCCTTTCTGGTTCCTGAACCTCTCTCCCCCCTCTGAGCCTACATTATATCCTGCTCTAGGAGACACCTGTCTTAAGTTGGACCGGGTCCAGACAGCTGGGACCAGACCTTTACAGGGTTCTGAGGGTTTTTTCACGTGTGCTCTTCAGAGTCATCACGGACAACCTGTTAAAATCTCCAGCCCCCATGTGCGGCAGCTGCCAGAAAAGCAAATGGAATTTTGGGAATGAGCTGGAAAGGATTGGAGAATAAAACTGAGAATATCATAATACCTCTCTCCAGATCCATGTTGTGGCTACACCTTGAGTGTTTTAATTCTGGTTGCCCCATCTTTAAAAAAAAAAAAAAAAAGATATAGTGGAACTAGAAAGGTAACCAAAATGATAAAAGGGTTTTCTTATGAAGAAAGTCTAAACAGGTTAGGAGAAAAGGCGACTGGAATGGGATACAATAGAGGTTTATAAAATCATGAATTAGGTGGAAGATACAACTGTGTATCCTTTTAAACAGTACAAGATCTAGGGGGACATTCCTTGAAACTAACTTGCAGCAGATCAAAAACAGATTGGAGAAATGTTTTCCCTCTGTGTACTATCGGGCTGTGTGGAATGTGCTGCCAGAGGTTGTTGTCAAGGCATCTAGCATTGCCGGGTTTACAAGGGGTTCCAACAAATCCCCGGAAGAAAAGACCAAACACAATTATTAGCCAGGCAGATTTAGGGAAAAGCCCACCGCTTATCCCTGGGAGTGAGCAAGAAGGAGCGACTCTGCCGGGTAATCCCTGGTGATCTGGAATGGCCACTGCGTGTCTGAGCCGGGAAGCTGGGCTGAGTGATATTCCTTGGTATGAGCCAGCAAGGCACGTCTCATGTTCTTATGGTTACAGGACTTCCTCATGCTTCTTGCTAATGTCTGTGCATAAAGCATTGCCCAAAACGTAGCTAGACTCTCTTGATCAGTTGTAAAGCAACTACAACCGTTTCCTGGATGCAGCACATTCTGATATTATTCTTCAATGTAGATGTTTAAATATTTGTGTGGTTAAAGAGGGTTTGAGTATAAACAGATGACATGGCTGGCTAGCAGGTCCTTAGGAAGAGCAGGGAGTCGGAGTCTCAGCCAGGATTGCAGGCATCCACATTAAAAACGAGAAGGCAGTAATGTTTTATTAGATAACCGTACAATAGACGAAACATTGCTCAGGGTCTCATGCTATAAATGAGGGCGATCATCTCCGCAAATATTCTATTACCTTCGTGGCTATACCAATTGAAGATTTTAAGCTAGCGGTAAACAGCACATCCCGAAATGTTACCTCTTAATGCAATCCCTGTTACACGGAAGACAGAAAGAACAGCTCCAGCTGGAAAGAGGAGAAGGGGCAGGGCAGCGGTGGCATTGGCATGTGACCGCCGTCGTTTCTTCTAAGAGCTTTCAATAGAAACCACAAATAATAAGTACAAAAAATACTCCCCCTCCCAGCGTTCAGCGAACATGTACAAGGTCCCTTGACGTTTTAGCCAAGGAGCCTTTAACTTCTAATCTGCGGTATCACTAGCTTCCCGCTTCGTAGAAAGGAAGTTTTCTGTTCATGCCGTGCAAGGGGAACATTTGTATTAAAAACAAAAATGAAGAGGGGCCAGGCTTCCACACAATACACACTCCCCTCCCCACACACATTTTCTGCTTGAAAAATGCAATAAATATTGTAACGTTCAGGATAAAAAAAAAACTTGGATTACTAGACAGAGAAAGGCGATTAATCATGTTCTAATAAACTAAAGAAGCTTGACCAGAGGGCGCCCGGTGACCCCCAAATTGTCACACGAGAGGGAAGTCCTAGCCTTTAATTCAATATTCATTTCCAGCTCCTCTTTTGACATTGAGCTCCATGGCATGCGTGCTACAAAGGCAGATAAATGTTGCCGTCAAAATGCGCGGGAGAGAAGGGCGCACTGGGCGGCAGGGCAGCCGCACCCTGCAGTGCACGCACGATCCATTTCCCATCGCAGCACTGTAACCGAGAGTGCCGCCGGCTCCGCTTTTATCCTGTGCGCACCGTGCGGAGACACGGTCAGCTCTCTTGCACAAATCCCGGGCCAACATGGTCAGTGGGCGGCTCATTGTGCTTTAGACCTCACAGAGCCTGCACTACCTCACCCTGAAGAAGGGCTCCTGGCGTTGCTGACTGCATCGGTTCCATCCTGCAGCAGGATCAGATGCATATTTTCGTCTACAATGGGCAGGCGAGGTCAGAAGGGACAGGCTGAGCCGGTCCGGTTTTTAACCCTTACTACATGCCTGGAGATGCCATTCTGATTTCCCTAAGAGCAAAACGGCATCTCCAGGCATGCAACGGGTAAAGCCCGGATAGGATCAATCTTTTTGACACGGTGCTAAACAATCACCCTAAGTTTGGGACACACACTGACCATCTCCCATCCTGCTGCTGGCACAAAATGAATGATCCCAGCAGCAGCAGCAGCAGCAACAGGAAAACTAGCTTACATACCATGTGGGCTTAAAACCTATTGTTCATCCAGCAGATGGATGCTTTCACCAAACTGGGCAATACGTTTCTAGAAACATGAGCATGAGCGCTCCCCCTTTAATTATATTATTTTTCCTTTAGACCATCTAAGGGTACATTCACAAAGCAGGACTAACTCCCTCTCCCATCCAAAATGGTCACAACTTCCTAATTTAGGGGCCGATGTAACCAAACCTAGGCCTGGATTTTCTATCTTCGCAAAGTTTTCTGAATCGCGTGGTAACGGGGGGCGGGGGGGGGGGGCAAAGCGGGGGGGCGGGCCTGCGAAAGCCGGCAGCACCACCGCGGTGCTATCGCTGCCGGCCTTCGCACCCAATAGCGCCATCGTGAAAGGTGACGCTATTGGGCGCGCTAATGGCGGCGATAACGGGTCTTACCTTATCGCCGCCAGCGAAGTTTCCACGGCATCCGCCCCAACGCCACCCCCAACTCCTCCTCTTCCGGTCCCGACTCCGCCCCTATCTAGCTATCGCATGCTATTTGCGAAATCGATAGAAAATGACCCCCTTAGTGTAATAAGGGATTTAACAGAGAGAAATGTGCACTAAGTGAGAAATTTTTAAATGCACTATTTTAGTGCTCTTTCTGTACAAATGCATGGAAATTACCTGCATATGGAATAACTTCCAATGGATCACCGTGTGCTAAAAGTTAGCTCACTTATGTACTTTCCTTTTAAGGCTGACTTAAATGCACCCCTGAAGGTGAAGTACTTTGAATTTCCATTTGTTTCTATGGAACGTAAACAGAAGTTTAAAAAAAAATCAGTGCCTGGCAGGGATGAAAGATGTAGGCATTCTGCGGGACAGGGGGTTCCTGTAGGTTGCCTGGATTGAGGAGGGGGCACATAGAAAGGGACTGGATTAGTGGGTGGGGGGGGGTTGGATAGTTGGTAGCAGGTGAATGGGGGGTGGCTGGGGTGATAGGTGGGTGGGGACAAGTAGGTGGGTGAGGGGTATCTAGAGTAGGGGAGGCTAGAAGGGGGGTGAGGTGTTTAGTAGGAAGGGGGGTGTGGACGGCTCTCTGGTCCTAAGACTGAGGTCTCTGATCTGGGGTTTCTGACTCCAGGTTCTCTATAGCTCAGGGGTGTAGATTGGAGGTCCTGGGGCAGAGGATCTCTGCTTCGTCAGGACTGGACCAGAGAAGTCTGAGCTAAACTTTGCATCCACCTCTAGCCATTGAAGTTAAAGTTACCTTTAAAGTTGTTTTATTTCTTCTTTTGCACGCTTTCTTACTGTATTTGTAGTTTAAGGTTTATTGTTGTTTATGCACCCACTGTCTCAGCATAGCCTTCACAGCAGTTTACATTTCAATAAATATACAATAAAGAAATTACAGTCGATTATAAAGATAAAACAACAAAAATTAAAAGAAAGAAGTAACTAAAACCTATTAGCTGTTAAAAATGTAAAATATATCTATAAATATTAAACCAATAAAAATACTAAAAACATAACTTTACGTTTCCAGCATTAATTTAACACACACTAACTATATTACTTATTACACCAGCAGGGGGGAAAAAAAGCCACCACAAAATTAGCGCTGGTTTTTATTGAAAACTTTCATATGGTGTGTGCTCTTGGCAATCGCAGCAGTTTACAAGTTTAAAACATACATAATATTGAAAATTTAAAAAAACAGACAAAACAAGTTACATTTTACACCGAGCTGACTAAACAATAGTTTATTGCTTATAGAGTTTAATCCCGAGGATATTTCTTATGTTCTGTTCCCTCTTAAAGTTGCTGTAGCTTTTTCCTAACAGCCGTGATACAGGCGTGGTGAAAAAGCCATCCGTTTTGAAAGATTTTCTCCTCCCGATGTTATCCTCAAATATATTCAGACGTCGCGTTCGGCCAGGCTGGACTAGAGAGACGGAGAAGCTCCTTCTCTAACTTCTAACTGCCGAGAGGCCCTTCATAACTGAGCAAAGTGCAGCGCGTTTCTATCACATCGGTCTCCCTCAGAGACCAAGGTCACCATATGACAGGGCAAAGGTAGCGCCGGCGCCATTTTGGTTCCTGTCACCCGACGTCACGAGTGCAGGAGATCGCTCCCGGTCCCCCGCTGGACCCCCAGGGACTTTTGGCCAGCTTGGGGGGGCCTCCTGACCCCCACAAGACTTGCCAAAAGTCCAGCGGGGGTCCGGGAGCGACCTCCTGCACGCGGGCCGTATTGCCAATATTCAAAATGGCGCCGGCGCTACTTTTGCCCTCACTATGTCAGTGAGGGCAAAAGTCATATGGTAAGGGCAAAGGGCCACCGGCGCCATTTCTATTAACGCAGCCGTGGCCCGAGAACGGGAGATCGCGCCGGGACCCCCCCACTGGACCCCAGGTAATTTAAAACATTTTGGGGGGGTTCGGGAGGGTGGGGGATTTGTTTGAAAGGGTCGGGGTGGGTTTTAGGGTTGTTTTGGTGTGCCGGTTTTCCCGCCCTCCCCCGATTTACGATTTTTTTAAAAAAAAAACCATGACGATCAGATTTCCCTCCCCCCCCAGCCAAAATTGATTGTTAAGATGATTGATCACACGATTCACATCCCTAATGTGAAGCATAATTTGCAATAAGTTTTTTGCCTTAAGTGCCAGAATTGTTGTATTATACAACCACTGGGGAGACCATGTTTAGGAGAGAGGGAGGGGGAGAGGGAGAGGGAGAGAGAGAGACAAAGACTAGCCATAATGCCTTCATCCTAGGTAGGTTTATATCTCTATAGGAGGCCCACCTAGTAACTCGAGGTGAGGTTTAGGTATTAGTGTAGGGGGTTAGGAGCCACTTTAACATTCAAAATGAGACGTATGAACAGAACAGTGCTCTCGTGAAGATTTGATGACCTTCGGAGTGAGGAAACTCTCCCAAAGATGAGATTTGGGCAATGTTCTCTCAACCTAGCTTGATGGACTCTTTACCTGGGTAACATCTACCTACAGGACCTGAATGTAATTCACTTTGAAGTGCTGAATAAAGCATGAAAAACGGAAAGGGCAAAGGGCCACCGGCGCCATTTCTATTAACGCAGCCGTGGCCCGAGAGCGGGAGATCGCTCTCAGGCCACTATGTCAGTGAGGGCAAAAGTAGCGCCTGCGCCATCTTGAATATTGGCAATACGGCCCGCGTGCAGGAGGTCGCTCCCGGACCCCCGCTGGACTTTTGGCAAGTCTTGTGGGGGTCAGGAGGCCCCCCCAAGCTGGCCAAAAGTCCCTGGGGGTCCAGCGGGGGTCCGGGAGTGATCTCCTGCACTCATGACATCGGGTGACAGGAACCAAAATGGCGCCGGCGCTACCTTTGCCCTGTCATATGGTAAGGGCAAAGGGCCACCGGCACCATTTCTATTAACGCAGCCGTGGCCCGAGAGCGGGAGATCGCGCCGGGACCCCCCTACTGGACCCCAGGTAATTTAAAACATTTTGGGGGGTTCGGGAGGATGGGGGATTTGTTTGAAAGGGTTGGGGTGGGTTTTAGGGTTGTTTTGGTGTGCCGGTTTTCCCGCCCTCCCCCCTCCCCTGATTTACGATTTTTTGACGATAAATTGGGGAAATTGCTATTGTATCGCGGCTCTAACGATTTTTGACGATTTAAAATATATCTGACGATTGTTTTAAATCGTCAAAAAACGATTCACATCCCTACTTCACATAGGTATTAGCATAAACTGTCTATTACCATAAAACATACCCCTTTTCCTATCACATGCAATATTTAGTGCATTTTGATAAATCCAGGCCTAACTTTGTACCTGAGGCAATGGAGGGTAAAGTGACTTGCCCATGGTCACAAAGAGCAACAGTGGTATGTGTTATAAGCGATGCATGTCTTCCTACCTAGAAGCCATTCCTCAGTGATTTGTCCTTGCTGTAAGTTGTCATGAATTCTTGAATGTGAGAGAATGTAGGCATCGTGAGTGGATCCTGGAAACCTGGGCACCACATTCATGATGATCCCCTTGGCGTTTAGGGAGTGGAATCCCTTGCAGTTGTGGTATGTGGCCTCCTGGTGCCCTTATGGGGATGTGAGTGCAATCGATTGCTCCCGAGGGGAAGTGTGCAATTTGATAGAAATCTGTCATTATTTTAGTGATGTTCCTGCCTTCGGGAGGGGAAGGAGATAAACTGTCGTGTTTTCCTGAGCAAGCCATGGCAGAAGAAACATCCCTCAGCCCCGGCGCACCAACAACTCCTACCCCACCATTCGGACCTCCAGGAGGTGAGGAGGGAGAATCATCAAGCCCGCCAAAGGGACAAACGACCCCAAGGACCTCAGCAACCCCGAGAAGCAACAGCGGAATGCCGTGTACTTCAGAGAGCCCGTTTTTTCAGGGTTCCACGGGTCTGAGCAAAGAGGAACAGTGTGAGGAACAATGGGGAAGGCGTTCCTTGGAGTTAAGAGATAAAGAATCAGAAATACAAGTAATTTACAACACGGTGTTGGAAATGCCTGTAAAAATAACCCTTGAAGAAATTTGGAAGGTATTAATTTCAATGAACAAGGCTATAAATGATTTAACCACGATGATGAAGGAAAATGTGAATAAAGTTCAGAGACTGGACAATAAAATTTTGGTGGTGGAAACAACAGTAAAAGAAATTGAATTAAAGATAAAAAAAATGTTAAAGAAGTGCAATGTAATTTGATAAAATCAGAAAATTTAACATCTAAAAGAATGGAGTACATTGAGAATGAATTAAGAAGACCAAACTTGAGGTTTTTGAACTTTCCAAAGACTAGGTGGATGGCTCCTAAAGATCTCTTGAAAAGTTATTTAATTAACATTCTAGGGTTTTCTGAAAAGTCTATCCCAACAATTTCTAAAATATTTTATTTACCGTCTAAAGAGAAAGGAAAAGAAAAACAGGATCAGGCTTCTGTAGTCTCTGAAAATGTAACGGACATCCTGGAAAAATCTTTTGAGATGAAGATAGAGACAAGGGCAACCTTGTTAGTGACCTTTACATTGGTAACTGAAAGAGATTGTCCTTTCGCAACCAGAATCAGCTATTTTATGGGCAACAAATTAGAGTATTTCCGGATATTACAAAAAGAATGCAAGAAAAGAGAAAGCATTTCCTGATGATGAAGAGTGGAGTAGTCTCAAGAGGAGTCCGATTCTACCTAAGATTTCCATGTAAATGTATCATAGTCTTTCAAAATGCTAGATATATTTTTGTTGAACCTGAGCAATTACAGGTATATTTAGATTCTTAATCCTACTATAACTCCAAGTGGGGATTGGTAAATTAAAAGAAGGTACATGATTTCACTGTGTAGTACATAATATCTGTCATAAAGATTTTTTCTTAATCTGCTAATAATGTTCTTGTTTTCCCACCATTCTTATAATATTTAGATAATAAGTTAATTCTTCATATGATGTATAATTAGAATGATTTCTTTTCTGTATTTTTCTGAATAACATTTTGATGTAATGTTATTTATTTAAAGCTTAATAAAAACAAAATTTTAAAAACTCTGTGTAAGGGATACTTTCTCCTCTGCATTCTTCTCCTCCTCTCTCTTTCTCTTCTGAGCCCTATAGATCTGAGTACCCATGCAGCTATAGTAATCATGATGCTGAAAAGACTCACCACTTATGAATATCCTTGTCAACAGGTGTTGGAACAACCCAGATTTCTCACCTCCCGTTCCTGTCTCGTGCCTATGTCATATGTAAAGCGACAATGTATACATGAACATCTTGTCCCTGCCCTAGCCCTTTCAAGCCTACATTTATAAACCTACCAGACATGGGTTATTAGTAGGGGTGTGCATTCGTTTCCTACGTATTGGTAATCTGCAACCTATAGGGCCATATTTGTTGTATTCGTGGGGAAGCGAAACATATCGCGATTCCCCACGAATACAATGAATCTTCACTGAATTATTCGGCTGTCTAAAGGAGCGAGTTTAAACAAACCCCCCACCCTCCTGCGCCCCCCCCCCCAAGACTTACCAAAACTCCCTGGTGGTCCAGCGGGGTCTGGGAGCGACCTCCTGCACTCGGGCCGTCGGCTGCCAGTATTCAAAATGGCGCCGATAGCCTTTGACCTTACTATGTCACAGGGGCTACTGGTGCCATTGGTCAACCTCTGTCATATGGTAGGAGCACAAGATGGCGCCGGCCATCCATTGCTCCTACCATATGACACTTATTTATTTATTTGTTGAGTTTTATATACCGTCATTCAGTAGAGCCATCATAACTTAGATGCAGCTGCAACACTGCTCTCTGCATTAATGGTGAGGGTGAAAGGAAATAGAACCAAAAGGTTATTAAGAGCCAAGAGTAACAGATAAGTATGAGAAAAAAAAGTGCGGAACTTGCTGGGCAGACTGGATGGGCCATTTGGTCTTCTTCAGCCGTCATTTCTATGTTTCTATGTTTCTATGTTGGGTCATCGCTGCAACAGGCAGTGGTGGTTGCAAGAAGTGAGCACCATAAGCATGCAAGATATAGGATTCTTCTGGAGGTAGTGATGGCTGTGCCACTCATGCATTTCAAAACTGATTCCCTGCTACAGTAAGGACATCCATAGTAATTTGTTTTCTTTATTTATTACTTGGATTTACATTTTTACCTGACTGAATACAAAGTTGAACCAAAGCTAGAAACAAAACCTGAGGCCTGTCACATCATAAGAACATAAGAAATTGACATGCTGGGTCAGACCAAGGGTCCATCAAGCCCAGCATCCTGTTTCCAACAGAGGCCAAACCAGGCCAGAAGAACCTGGCAAGTACCAAAACGCTAAGAAGATCCCATACTACTGATGCCAGTAATAGCAGAGGCCATTCCCTAAGTCAAGTTGATTAATAGCAGGTAATAGACTTCTCCAAGAACTTATCCAAACCTTTTTTGAACCCAGCTACACTAACTGCACTAACCACATCCTCTGGCAACAAATTCCAGAGTTTAATTGTGCGTTGAGTGAAAAAGAATTTTCTCCGATGTCTTAAATGTGCTACTTGCTAACTTCATGGAGGGCCCCCTTGTCCTTCTATTATCTGAAAGAGTAAATAACTGATTCACATTTACCCATTCTAGACTCTCATGATTTTAAACACTTCCATCATATTTCCTCTCAGCCGTCTCTTCTCCAAGCTGAAAAGCCCTAACCTCTTTAGTCTTTCCTCTGTACCTTCTCCAGTGCAACTATATCTTTTTTGAGATGCGGTGACCAGAATTGTACCCATTATTCAAGGTGCGGTCTCACCATGGAGCGATACTGAGGCATTATGATATTTTCTGTTTTATTCACCATTTTCTTCCTCATAATTCCTAACACTGTTTGCTTTTTTGACTGCCACAGCACACTGAACCAATGTATTATCCACTATGATGCCTAGATCTCTTTCCTAATATGGAACCTAACATGGTGCAACTATAGCATGGGTTATTTTTCCCTATATGCATCACCTTGCACTTATCCACATTAAATTTCATCTGCCATTTGGATGCCCAATCTTCCAGTCTCGCAAGGTCCTCCTGTAATGTATCACAATCCTCCAGAGGACCCAGCATTGGCTCTTATGGCTTACACTTATGGTCCTATTTTTCTTTTTTAATTTCTTTCAGAAATGAAGATTAATTAATGTTATCTACCTTGAAGTAAGAGTGATGCGCCCTCAATTTCTCACCAAGGGCACTAGCCACCAGGCAATAGCTCTTTCCAGCTCTCCTCCAGTTAGTGAGCTACAATTGGCTCTCATAACAATTTAAAAAGGGGTTCCCAGGAGCCTCTTCAATATTCCTGTCATATGCTAAAGATGCTCAATCGATCAACTAGAAAACTGAGTTGAGAGTACGTAAGCATGTAAGATGAGATTTTTGTGTTTGCTATTCTAAGTACATTTATAATGAAAATAATCTTGTATCGTTTCATTTTATTCTGTTCAGTATAGAACATCTTGAAAGGTTGTTTATAGGTAGAGTTTCCTTATCTTCTATTGCTCATACACTCCCTTTCATAAATCAAAGCAAGTTTATCAGGCTTTAGAAAACCCAATAAACAGAATATTTTTTTCCCCATCCAACAGTACTTTAGACAATTGTACCAATCAGTATGAGGAAAGGCTAAAGAGGTTAGGGCTCGTCAGCTTGGAGAAAAAGATGGCTGAGGGGGGATATAATAGAGGTCTATAATGGGTAAATGTGAATCAGTTATTTACTCTTTCAGATAACACAAGGACTAGGGGGCACGCCATGAAGTTGGCAAGTAGCACATTTAAAACAAATCAGAGAAAATTCTCACTCGATGCACAATTAAGCTCTGGAATTCATTCCCAGAGGATGTGGTTAAGGCAGTTAGCTGGGTTTAAAAAGGTTTGGTCAAGTTCCTGGAGAAGTCCATTAACTGCTATTAATCAAGGCCTGATTTAAAAAAAAACCCCTGTGTGTAAAAAATGGGGGTTGTGCCCGCGGCTGGGCATCTTCTAAAATGTGTGCAGCGCGCGCAAGGCCCAGCAGCCTGCCAGCGCGCGCAACGTATGCCAGCTCAGGAGCTGGCGTAATTTCCGAAAAACTTTACAAAAGGTAGGGCCTTCAAAGTGGTTGGGGAGGAGAGTTCACTCCCAGTCCGCTCCTTAAACTAGGAAAATCTACCCCCTCCCCTGTGTGTGCATCCATGTGCACGTGCCGGGTAGCATGCGCCCATGGATGTGTGCGCGTATTCTTTTAAAGTCTACCCATTACGGAATAACCACTGCTTATTACTGGCATTAGTAGCATGGGATCTATTTACTGTTTGGGATCCTGCCAGGTATTTGTATCCTGGATTGGCCACTGTTAGGAATAGGATGCTGGGTTTTGATGAACCCTCATTCTGATCCAGTATGGCATCTTCTTGTCCTTATGCTCTTCTTTCAGAGGAAATTCTTCTTATTTCAGAGGAAATATCATTTCACAGCAAACTTGTTACATGTGATCCCTACAATCAATTTAGCTTTGCTTTGCCTTGTAATTGGCTAACTGATTTGTAGTTTTATGATTTTTATATTTTGATACTGTTCTATTATGTTTCTATGATTTATTGGTTATATGCGTTATTGTATATTTTTGTTTATGTTGTATACCACTCAGCTTATTAAATGGGCAGTGTAAAATATAAATGAGATCTGAGATATAAAATCAGTCCAGGGGAACCAGCTTTGCTCGTCAGTTTGAAGTAACTGTGTACACGGTAGGGAGAGAAAGGACTATGGTTTCTTTTCCTGTGGCCTTTTCCCCCGTTCTTCGCAGACTTGCAAGAAGCTGCACTTCTCTATCTCTTTTCCAAAAGATATCACAATGGGCAAAAATCACAACTTGAGGCCAATGTTGTTAATATGCCTTGATTTAAAGTGGACTGAAAGTTCCGTATAAATGTTAGGTACCTTTTCAAATCGAGCTACATACACCCGGATTCTATGTAGCCATTTCACTATTTGTACTCTAGCTTGGGTGAATTTCATATTCAGAATGGCAGGTAATACATTTAACTAATAAGCAAAATAAGTAAAAAAAAAAATAAGACTTAGCTCAGAAGCTGACAAAAATTTGCAAGCTCGACTTCACATGCACTTTCCTCTTTTAGCGCCTGACGCTGCGCTTGCAAAATTTTGCACCTTTGCAAGTAATAAAGTTTTATGCATAGTTTTCTACGTGTGGAGTTGTATTCAAATTAATATTTAACAGGCAAACATTACTTAAAACAGCTCATCATCTGCTATTTTTCTTCCAGCCTCATTTGCATTAGTAAAAAATAGTGCATGCCAGCCTCTTTGGCAGGAAAGCAACAATTCTCTTGTTAAAGGAGAGACACGCTTCCACGTGGCGCGTGCTTGACACACAACAAAAAATGGCCAGCTCCACGTTTGTATTTGAATTTTTTTTTATAATCTTTTTCTTTATTGAGTTTTTAAATGTATACACATTTCTAACAGAGGAAACAAGTAATACAATTTGGAAATCACAATTCCATAAAAATAAAATATAGAAACGAATAACTCTGCATACTTGCCAATATAATCTAGGGGGAGAAAGGAAAAGAAAATGATGCTAGTATACATATAAACATATGCATAAAAAACATAATTACTCCTGTAATATAGTGTAAGAGAGAGGAGTTAATACATTTATTCAATAGACTTTAATCTCAGTATATCTAAGCTAGGTTCTCATTTATATTTGAATTTCATGTAGGGACTGCCATCAAAGCCTGTTGGCACCCAGACAGTAAATATCTGAATGCAATTTCCAGTATTGAATTAACTCAAATTTTAAATAGCTACATCTAATTTTTTTTTTTAATGACCTCGTACTTCCGCTCATTTCAATGGACTAACATGGCAACCACACTCCACTTTCAAAGAAAGAACGAAAGACGTCAGAGGGCGACGATTACTCTTCACTACCTAGGGGCAGATTTTTCAAAGTTTTGAACCCGTGCAAAAATGGCTGCAGTTTGTGGTTTGTGTGTTTTCTGGAGCGGGTTTTGACCCAGAGCAAAACTGAAATCTGATTCATCAATCTGCTCCAATCTACTTTGTCCATACTGTAGGCTGGCAAAACTGTGCATTTCTCTCAAGACTGCTTCACTGTAAAACCCCGGCTTCAAATCATAAAAGCAGAATTTTCAGCAGAGAAAACTAGGGAACTAGTAACTGTGGCTGCTTTTTTTTTTTTTTTAGGGCTCTGACTTTTGCTTCTGTTTCCAAGATACCGTATCAAACTACTCAACAGATCCTTCTGCAAGCTCTTGATTTTTCTGGCTTACTGGTTGATCAGCTGAGCGCTGTGAAAGCCAATTTTTAGCACTTCTTTAGTCTTCAGCTTGTGTTTAAATTACTGAAGATGAAGGAGAGTGACCACTTTGTCCTGTTACTGTAAAGCTCTGTCTCTCTCTGATTAATTATTAACAAACGGTAAATGGACCACTGCCTAGTGCCTTGACCTTCAGTTTTTTCCTCTCTCTCTCTCTTTGAGCAAATAGACTCTTTCTGCAGCTTGCAAACAGTGTTTTCTGGTAACTCAAAAGTCATGTAAGCTCGTATTTTCGGTGCCTGACCCTGCTGGGCTGGGGACAGGACTTTTCTGCATCTCAGTGCAGCCTCAGCTTTGCTTTTACTGAGTCCATAAGCTGTTTGAGAATGGGAACTCCCTTGCCCACTGCAGCTGTTTGATTTGTGCCCATTATTCATGGTATCCCAGAAGTGACTTATCTCTGTTTACCGTGCATGCTACGCACACTGTCGGCACTGTATGAAAAATGTAGCAGACACACCTCAAGGATATCAGTAGCCTGGTGGTTAGAGCAATTGGCTAGGAACCGGGGAAGGTAGGGTTCAACTCACACTTGTCCCACTGACCTTCCTTGTGACCTTGGGCAAGTCATTTTATCTCCCATTGCCTCGGGTGCCCAATCAGATTGTAAGCTCTTTGCGACAAGGACTTATAGTACCTGAATACTTATAGCACATCCAGCAGTGTGATAAATATATATTTTTACTAAAATCTTTTTATGGTGATTATTGTTATTTTTCTTTTTATAAAAGGCATATAATAGGGGGTCCGCTTTTTATCTGAAATGAAATTGGAAATCTCAAAGAAAGTTAAATTTAATTGGACTTTTGCTTTCAAAAGCAAATGAAAGAAAAAGATGAACTAGATTTCATTCTCAGCTGAAACATCCTCCTTCCTCCTGTGGGATGAGATGTGAAGTGGGGAGGGACCAAGGGGCTACAGCGCAGCTGGGAGGTGGGGGAGGGGAGTGGCAAGCCTAAGGGAGGCTGTTTTTTCTCCTTTTAGTGGCATAGGGTTTTTTTCAGCACGTGCTCTTGTAAAATAGTGCGCAGTAAATAAAGATAAAAAGAAATTAAAAAAAAAAGTTATAGAAATTAAATGAAATGCCCTCCCCAAACCAAACAAACATTTCCCACGAGCATATACCCCAGCATATAAAACAATTTGTCCTAGATATTAGTTTGAGGGAAATTCTCCAGAGGTGCACTCACATTCCAGTGGGGCATTCAGCTGGTTGGGGAAATTTGGAATTAAAACTATAATAGTTCCCATGCTCCTAAAGCTATAAGAAGGAAAAATTGGAAACAAATTTTAAAAAAGTGGACTCTTCTCATCTACCTAGTGATAAATTAACATCTGGGATATCAGAATCCATCTCCATGTTTGTCAGAAACAGCAGCTTATAGAACTATTGAAAATAAGAGGGTTTCCTTTATTTGTGACAGTTCAAAAAGATAAAAAACAAGGAAAGTTCCTAGATCTTGAATTGTAGTGAAACAAGTCTCTGACAGAGCAGGAACTCCAGTCCAGGAGTGCCACAAAGAGGTCTCGTGTTCAGGATAACCCCAAGGAATGGTGCATTCACACGCACTGCCACCACTGTAAATACAACCTCATGCATATTCCTTGAGGATGTCCTGAAAACCAGACCTATTTGCTAGATATGCATTTGTTTGGAAAAAAAATGGAAAAATGAGACTAATGAGCCTATTTTCATTTCATAACATTACGAATGTGGCCCCACAGAAAAACAAAAATTGTAGTTTTAATTCATTTTCAAATAGTGCATGCTCTTTGCAATAATTTGCCAAAAACAAAAGTAAAGACCTGAAAATGAAATACAAAAATAAAAAACCACAAAAAAACAAACAATTTTTAGCCATGCGCATGCCTATCCTTTGTGGCACTCCAGGACAGGAGTTGCCAACTCTTGCAATAGATCAAACCTACACAGACATGTTAGCCACTCCTGAATTAGGAGCCTGATCTGGGGACAAGAGCATTTCTCACCACCCAGGTCATTGTCCCAGCTGGGAATATTCATGGTCTTAGAGAAGTTATTGCAAGCACAAAAATAAGTCCCCATTCCAGAATCATGCCTCAACTTGGAAAGGACCAAATATTACCAAGGACCTAATTGGCGAGCATTGGCCTAGTTAAGCAAAGCCATAGAACAGCCCTAGGTAACCAGAAAAAAAAAGCAAGCAAGGAGTACACAAATGTGATTTTTGTGTGAAAACTTCATTAATGCACAGATGTTCTGTTATTTATCGGAATCAAAATATTTTAAATAAATAGCGTATGGAGAATGTGCTTCATGTACCGCTCACTACGGAAAGTTTTGACAGAATGCAATATGCTCCTAGCATTGCTCCCCTCTTCATAGTTATTCCTAGTTCAGTTATAAACACTGCTGTTCAGCTCAGCCATAGCTGTAAAAGTCTTTCTCCTACAGCTTCAGTTAATTACTGCTCTGAGTCGTGCAGTATCCAAGGAGGAAAGGTTAACTGGGCCTTTGTGCGAGGCCCACCACCTTCCTCCAGCTCCTCTGGGTTTCCAGCTCTATTGGAACTGGCCTCCTTTGGGCTACAGTGTGCCATGAGCCTTCAAGTCATAACTACCTGGGGGGGTTTCTCCTTTATTTTATAGGAAGGAATAAATGTAATATTAATGACAGATTTCGATAAGAAACATTATGTCATTGTATACCCTACTGCACTGAGTTGGGTGTTCTGCGTTAGTGAACAAGCTTGTTTTTCTTGTCTTTTTTCTTATTTCTTTGTAAATGTATTTATTTTACCACTACACCCTCTTATAAATACATAGAAATATCAGCATGGTCCTCTCTCGGTCTCTTTAATGAGTGACTTTCACACAAGGAAAATATTCTCTGTCCGTTGTTTCTTCAGCCATTTCAGGTATTCATTGCATGCAATTCATTCATTCAAGCTGAAATGCACTTTAAGAAGAAATGGGCGTCTAGATAGAATGAAAGGTCCTCGGGCTTTCCGCTCTGGAAGTTCAAACAGTGATGTGCCACTTTTGTCACATCCCCTTGTGAAACATGAACGAGCAAAGTTGGCACAAAATGGATACTCCCAGGGGTACGAAACTCACACTGAAAGTAATTCCCAGTCTGATTATTTGCAGGGCAACTGATGGGACTAGGAATCTCATAGAAGATTTGACTAAAAGCTACTGTGATAACATTGATCAGCTTTAGGGAATATCCAAAGAAGTGTATTGAAAACATGTCAATAAGCCATGGGCAGCTCTATAATGAGGCAGGATGAGGCAGCTGCCTCAGGCAGCAAAATTATAGGGGCAGCAGCATGTGTTCCCCAAAACACCCCAGCCACGGCTGCCTCAATCTCAATGGCAGGATACAGTGAAGCCCATCCCACCATGGCCCGAGAAGACCCTGGGGCCACATTGGAGCCTATTCCACTGTGGCCTGAGAAGACCCTTCCGAGCTGTGACAGAGCCTATCCTGCCGTGGCCTGAAAGACTCTGGGGCTTGGCAGGACCTCAAAAAAAGGCCAGGAAGAGAGTATGGGATTGAGTAAGAGATAGAGGGGAATGTGTGTATATGTGTGGGAGAGAGCCTGCGTGTGTGCACGCGCACGCATGCGTGAGAGAGAAAGAGGGCGGTGTGTGTGTGTATGCTCGCACGCGCGCATGTATGCATGAGAGAGACAGTGTATGTGAAAGCATGGGTGAGAGAGAGGGTGTGCTTAAGAGACTAGATGCGTGTGAGGGATACAGAGGGAGTGTGTGTGCGCGCCTGAGAGAACGTGTTCCTGTGACTGAGCATGTGCGCGTGTGAGAGAGCATGTTCCTGTGATTGAGCGTGTATATGCAAGAGAGAAGAAGAGGAAACTCTGCAAATCCACAACAATTTTGAGCCATCTGGAAACCAAAGGTTCCCAGGTATGGAGAGTGGATAATTTTTTTTTTTTATCCTTGATTACTTTTAGTTATTGGGTGTTATTTGTTGAATCTTCTGTTTTGAAATATTTTATTGGTTTCATAAAATTTAGTAAATGTTATGAAAACAGTTTATTGGATATACTATTCATCAACTGATTTGAAATATGTATTCTTTTTATTAGTATAGTTTTACTATTATGATTAATGTTTTATATTTCTTGATTTTGTTTTATAAGGAATGCTGCTTTTGCATTGCTGCACTGCACACAGAATCTGGCTTGTTGTGACTTCCAGTTTAGTGTTTGTCTGCACATTTCTATTTATACTTTATGGTCTCTCTGTTCTGTATTTGGCTTTCCACATGTGCGACTGAGGTGAAGTATTCTGCTAGCTTTAGCTTATAGTTTCTGTGTAGGGATCTATAGCAGCCTGACTTGGTCCATTTCCTAACAGGTCCGCTTTCCTAACAGGTGTTTTAGGGTCTGGTGTAATATTTGCAGTGTTGCCCTTTCAAAGGAAAGGCTGTTACTGTTTGAATGCTGGCAGTTAGTTCTGTTTCGGTATGGGAGGTTTACTCTGAGGCAATGGTAATTCTGTTTCCTCATGACTTTGAGGGCCAAGTTCATATCCAATGCACGTTACAGTAGACCCTAATACCATAAGGGTTCCAAGGGTCTTTTTTGCAGGGTTTTCTGGTTGGCATCACAGCAGTGCATGAAAATATAATATACACACTGTAAGTGACTGAAGACTGAACTTTGAATGTCCTTTTTCGGTCATGCATCATTTCTAATTGTGTATGAAAAAGGCCAACCAGTAGGGGGGGGGGGTGGGAATGGTGCAAGGCTGTAAGATTTGCCTAGGGCAAGTAACACCTTTCGCGCCGGCCCTGAGAAAGTACCCCCCCTCCCCACACACACAACCCTCGCCACCATTCCCACATCCCCAGGGGGCAGATGCTGGAGGAGGGCTGGGAAGCAGGTAGGGTAAGGACTCCCAGGAGTGTGGTAGAGTTGCCAGCTTCCTAGAAATATTAGCACTGACACTCTCTGCCACGCGTTTGGGACCCTGACCCCTGTCTCCCTCCTGTCTTTCAAATAACCACAAGGGCCAGACTTCATGGGTTCCCCCTCCCCCAGCCCCACTTGGTTCTCTCGGTGGTTTGACCTACACTGTGCCTTGAGGGGGAAGGAGGGAGCACCATCTCTTCCCTTACCTTGAGCCGCCCCTGAGCTATGCAGCCTGTCTCCGTTGCATTAACCCGTCGACAAGGAATTGTCTCCACGTGATAAAAGTTTGCATAGTCTGTAAAAAGTGTTATTGCAAGTGAAAAATGGGTTTATCACATAATATTATTTTTGCACAAGACAAAAAAAAAAGCTGCCATATGCCTACAGCCATGCAAATGAGAGCTTACTGCAAATTTCTGTATAAGCCAGAAGATCATAGAAAATATAAATTGCAAGCTAGGGGGAAAGAATTGTGGAATTTGGTATTCAGGGGTTTGGGGTGTGCATGGGGAAAAAAAATTCGCTTTGTTTTTTGCTTTATTTTTTTTCATTTATTTGTTATTGTTTTATAAAGTATATCATTTTGTTCATGGCAGGCACTGTTTTTTTTTATTACTACTTTCACAAATAGCGTGCGTAAAAACATTGCGGCGTGCAAGACTCAGTGGAAACTAAAGTGACATGAGTGACATGCACAATATGTCATTAGTAGTTTTGCGTTGTTTTGGATGGGAACCGACACCGAGAGACCCAACAAGCCTCACTGATGTTTCCCCATCATTTTTAAAGCACAGTGCTTCCCTATTTGAGGCTGTCCAATAAGTGGTGCAAAGCAACAAATGCCACGCTGTAAAGAACCCAATGTCGTGTTGGTCAGCCCCTATCCTGGCTGACGTTAAAGCCTGAATAAGGCACCGCCTAATGCACGTGGGCAAGAGGGATTTTGGAGCAACATTCCTGCCAATTCAGGAGACAGGAATGGGTGAAAACAGTATTTTAGGCAGAACTGAAGACAAAAAAAGGAGAGCGAGGGAGCAAATGGATAACCAGAAGGTCATGAGCTGCAGAGGAGGAGATGCAATGAGAATGTCAAAACCCGAGCTTTTGCCTTACTATAGTCAGCTGTGGAAGTTGCAGAGCTAGTACTGGCTATAAGCCTGATTTTTAAAGGCAGTTCCATGCTTAAAATTAGGTTTTACACGTGTAAATGCACTTACACAGAAACATAGAAATGATGGCGGAAGAAGACCAAAAGGCCCATCCAGTCTGCCCAGCAAGCTTTGCACTTTTTTTTTCTCATACTTATCTGTTTCTCTTGGCCCTTAGTAACCTTTTGGTTCTATTTCCCTTCCACCCTCACCATTAATGTAGAGAGCAGTGTTGGAACTGCATCAAGTGAAATATCTAGCTTAATTAGTTAGGGGTAGTAACCGCTGCAATAAGCAAGCTACACCCATGCTTATTTGTTTACCCAGACTATGTAATTCAGTCCTTGTTGGTTGTTGTCTGTATATAGATCCACTTTTCTTCATTCCCCACTTTACTTGTTAGTGGGCTTTTGAAAATTATTGCACTAAGTACCATTGAATTGTCTATAGGATATTGCAGGTGTAAGTGCACCTTACATAGGTAAACGGCTTTTTAAAATTGCCAGGATAGTGTGTTACCTTTATGCATAACTCCTTTGAAAATTACCTCCATAGTGTGCACATTTATCCAATCCCCGCTATCCATATCATTGAACAGGTTTCCAAGGCACTTCAAAACAACTTGTGTTGCAATGCGCAGAAATTGTAGCAGGGCAAACAGGTCTTGCTTCAGAAAAGTTTGAGAGTCGTTTTTCTACCAAACAGCTTATAGCTTTTCATTTCCATTCCTGCAGGGAAATTTTCCACTCTCTACTGTGGCTATTGAGCTCCAGATCAGGCACAGGAAATACCAAGATACTTATTGAGTGATCCCTAGGAGTTACCACTGGAAAAGTGCATGCAAATGAAATCATTTAGGTACCCTGAGTAGATAATTCTTATGAGATTTTTGTGAGGTTTTTTTTTTTTGGGGGGGGTATTTATTTTTTGGTTCCTTTTTTAGCCAAGCAATGTCCTCCTCCTCCTCCTTTGGGCTTCTAGCTCAATTAAAACCAACTTTTCAGTTTTCAATGCTATAAGTCTTTATTCACAATTACCTATATCATATCCACCTCCCCCCCCCCCCCCCCCCTCCACACACACACACAAATTTGCCCAGCCACTGCAGTGAGAGCTTTTGACTGGGAGCTGCAGAACACAACTCCTTCTAGATTGCCCTAACTGTGCACCTAAGTCTGGCCAGTAGGTGTCACAGTTGAGCAATGGCTGAGGCTCCTCCCCTTCTTGGCGATACCCCCAGCCCTGGCTGACCCAGAGAAAGGAAAACCGTACCCTAGGATTGACCTTCAACACTGAAACTAATTGCCAAAAGGTGGATATCTATTAGGATTTTGCCTGCTACGCAGCCATATCTTACCTTTATGACACCTCCCCAGCAGAAGCCCTCAGTCTGCCTCATCACTAGTCTTGCCAAGTTCCTCTTCACTGCCCTTGCCACTCTCGTCCCAACCCTGTTAACTCAACTTGCCCTAGTAGCCTTGACTTCTCATGGTGTCACTTCTGGCTCTGTGACTTGACCCTTGTTCTTGTTTTGCAGCCTACGGGCCTTCTAGTCTCTTGCCTTGTTCCCTGTTGAGGCCTTTGGCCTATTCTCTACTGTATCCTGCCTTAGGGCCTATTCAGTCTGTCCTAAGCCTTGCTGCCTTCAGGTTTCTATGTTCTTTGTTCTGTGTTTCCCTTGTATAAGTTTTGCCCTAGTGTTCCTCGTTGGTCTTGTTCTCTCTAATCCAGCATCCACTCTTGCTTATACCATCCTTGTCTAGTTCCAGGTCCTGCTTAGTATCCAACCTGGCACTGTCCTGCCAGTCAAGCCTTGTCCAAGCCTTGCCTCTGTGGACTCATCACTATGATGTACTGACGCAGCAGAGACCTAGTGCCCCCAGAACACAAGGGCTCAACCTGCTGGGGAGAAGGTTGCCTAGGCGGAAGACCAGCCCTTGTCTTGCTCAGAGGCCTGCCTTGTAGTCCCATGCTGCTTCCCAGGTGAGTTCTCCGGAGCCCGTAACACCTGTCTGACCAATTTTAATTCTGCTCCTATGTACCAAGCTAATTTAAATCACGTAGCTAATACAACCATAGCATTCTCAAATGGTTTAAAATCCTTACCTAAATTCAGCACAGAAAATCAGGGGCAAACAGCAGCACTAAAAACCCCAGTTTGTATGACTAATTTGGGTGCTGTTCCTACTGATGATCAAGATAATTTAAAATGCATAGTTAATTCCATTACAGCATGTTCAAAGATATTAATATCCCTACCTGGAAAAGTAAAATCTCCTTCTGATTCCAGTTTAACAATCCTGGGGCAGGCAAAAGTACTGCTTAATTCAGTTCTATCCCCAGTAGAAGCGGTGAGGCAAACACAGCTAATTAAGCCTGCCTCAGTCTAGAACACAGAAAATCATATCTGAGGCAGGGCAGCCACTTGCTAACGAGCTCAACGCTGACAGCTAAGAAGAAATTATCTTTCACTTTTTTCTGCCTGTCGTTTCAGAATCCAGCTCAGAGACTAAAACTCTTCCTGATCCATAGAGACCATGCCAGCCTGCTGTTCTGTCTCCAGGCACCTTCAGCGTTTCTTGTCTGCCAGAGAGTGAAGTGAGAACAGTGTTGAAGCCTCTGCTTCAGGGGAAACATGATTCATCAGCCATAGCTCTACCTCAGCCTCTGGAGGAGTCCAGTCCAGAGGATCCACTCTAGGAAGAACCTGCAGCCTTAGCCTTGTCCCAGTGGGAACCTGTCTTGTCTGGCCCTCTACCAACCTTGTTGGGGCTTCAAGTTAGCTGTGCCACGCTGGGAAGAGCCCAAGGCAGCCGAGCCGCCCCGGGAGTAGCCTCAGTCTACCATGCCAGTAGTTCACTCACACTGTGCCAGTGGTCCAGTCACTGGATCCTAAGCCAGAGGTCTCTGGCTCCACTCAGCCCATGCTAGTGGTTCCACTCTTTATGCACTCTGTGCCAGTGATTCCGTTTCTCAAGGATCCTAAGCCAGAGGTCTTACACTCCAGTCACTTTGTGCTAATGCCCAGAAGGGGGCGCTGTTCCACAGCCTGACCACCCAGCAGAGGATGCCCTTCCACAGTCTGCCTTTCCAGAAGGAGGTACTCTTCCACAGCCTGTATGCCCAGAAGGTGGTGATATTCTAGTTATGATGGGCCCAGAAGAGGGTGACTTTCCTGATATTATTCCAGAGATCCAGCTTTCCAGCTGTGTTCAAGTTTTAACTTGTTTACCCAGCCAAGTTTTGCCTTGTTTACTGACAATAGTCTCCATGAAAATTGAGACCCAGGAGAAGGAGGTTTTAAAAAGGGGGGGGGGGGGGTACTGTTAGGATTTTAACCTGCTATGCAGCCTTATCCTACCTTCATGACACTTCCCCACCAGTAGAGGCCCTCGGTCTGCCTCATCACTTGTCTCGTCAAGTTCCGCCTCACTGCCCTTGCCACACCCAAGTCCCAGCCCTATGTGAACTTGTCTTGCCATAGTAGCCTTGTCTTCCCATGGTGTCATTTCTGGCTCCATGACCTGACCCTTGCTCTTGTCTTGTCTTGAGCCTTTGGGCCTTCTAGTCATTTGTCTTGCCTTACCTTGAAGCCCTCGGGCATATCTTGCTTTGCCTCTTATATTCTGCCTTGGGCTTATACTATCTGTTCCAAGCCTTGCTGCCTTCAGGCTTCTGTGTTTCCCTTGTCTAAGTCCTGTCCTAGTCTGCCTTGTTGATCTTGTCCTGCCTTTTCCAGCCTCCAGTCCTGCTTGTACCAGAGTCCTGTCCTTGCCTTGTCTAGTTCCAGCTCCTGCATAGTATCCAGCCCTTCTTTGTCCTGCCAGCCAAACTGTGCCTGCCTTGTCTCCAGCCTACCTTGTCCAAGCCTTGCCTGTGTGGACTCGCCACTATGATGTATTGTCGCCGCAGAGATCTACTGGCCCCAGAACCCAAGGGCTTAACCTTTGGGGGAGGGGACTTGCTAGGTGGATGTCCTGCCCTTGTCATGCCACACACCAGGTGGGCTTTCCGGACTCTGGAGCCTGTAACAATATCATGCTACTAGTGGAGTAGAATGGAGAACCAGGATAAGCAGTTTAACTAAGGAGATGTGATAATTATGAACCCTGCCCATGGAGCTAATCCCCGCAAGCAGGCACCTTACCACTCCCCATGCTGCTGTCTTGCTGCCTTCTTCACCCGACGTGGCACGGTTGCCGCCGGTCGGGCCTTCCCGCGTGGCCGTAGCCGCGGACTTGATTTCCTCCTGCGGCCCGGAGGCTGCCCACCTTCTGCTGCTTCACCGCGGCCAGAGCCGCGGACTTCTCTGCTCCTCTTCGCTGCTGGAAGCCGCCGCCGATGCCTTCATGATCTTCGATGTGGGAGGCTGCATCCCCGGGCTCGATTGGCAGCTGGAGCTGCCCCCGGGGCTTCCTGTAGCGGCTGGAGCCGCTGCCGTCATCCGGGCCTGTGTTCAGGCCCAGCCCTGCTGCCTCTGACGCTACGTCGTGTAGGACCGCTGTCCACGGTCCTGCACTGCCAGCTTCCTGCCTCTAGGCGCGCGGCCGCGCCTCTCTGCTGAATTTAAAGGGCCCATGGCCGGATATGCCATGGGCTCCACCTTTGTGACTGTTTCCTGTTGCAGCCCTATAAAAGGGCTGGTCTTGCCATTGTTCCTCGCCTTCCATCAGAGTTACTTCACTCTGGAGGCTCTTGCCAGCCAGAGCTCCGTCAGGTCTTCTGTCTTCTTCGTGGAGCTCCTCGTCTCATCTTCTTGTCATGCCATGTCGTGATTGCCTGAGGTCCCCGTCCAGGTGTCCTGGTGTCTCGCCTTTGATCTTCTGCTTCCTGATGTCCCAGGTTCCTTGGTGTCTTGCTCCTGTGTCTTCAGCGCTCCTGAGCCTTCTGTTCCTGTCAGGCCTTTGGTCCCTCGGATGACGTCTTTCCCGAGTTTGGAGTGGCCTGCAGGTGGAATCCGTTCCTGTGCTCCTGAGCCGTCTTGTCCTGCCAGCCTTTGTGGAGCTCCGGATGACATATGGCTCCATTGTCGAAGTTCTGCCTCGGCTGGATTCTTCCCTGCACTCGTCCCGCTCTCTGCGTGGTCCATGACCAGCCTCCTTGGGCTGTGTAGGGCGCGCAGTGGGACAGGGTGGTCCGGGACCAGCCCATTGGGTCTGCCCATGAAGGTGGGCTGAGTAGGACGCCCTGAGAAACAGTGCCAATGCCCACCTTCCCAGCTTCTTGTCTCGTCTGGACTTCAAGTTCTTCGTCTTGTCCGTGATGCCATTGCATCAACCTTCGTGTCATGTCTAGTTCCAGCCTTCGTCTCTGATGCCATCTGCATCAGCCTTGGTGTCATGTCCTCAACAGCCATGGTGTCATGTCCTCAACAGCCATGGTGTCATGTCTTCGCTTTAACCTTCATTGTGATGCCATCGCATCAACCTTGGTGTCATGTCTTCATGTCAAGGCCTCCGTCTGCCCTCATTCTCAGGCCAGCCTACTGCTCCAAGCCGATCCAAGCGGCAGGTCTGAAAGGGCTCGGAACGGTCGGAGGACCATTCTCCTACCAACATCATCTTGTTGTTGGCGCTGGGAGCTTGCAGGCTTGGCAGAGGGTAAGACCGTAGTCCGCCATGCTGGGCAACCCTCAGTTCGGTCCTGGATCCATCCAGGGTCGGCCCGAGGCACAAGGGCACACTAAAACACCCCCGCTACATAACAGAATGCAAGGCCTTCAAGGCCCGTCTACACAACAATAATTGGTTGTCTGTTGTGCTACATTATTTAACATTGTCTTTTGTCCAGTTGCCCAAGCAGTCAAAATCTGACCATCTTGGACAGTCTTGGTGGCTCAGTGAAGAGCAAGGCATACTGCCATGCAAAGGATCTGGGTTTGACCTCCAGACCAGACTTCTTCTCCTTGGGCCAGTGAGGGCCTAGGAATGCCATGGAGGCAGTGTTCACAGCCCCAATGGAAGAAGTAATCCCAGCAATTGCACAACAGCGATGCCTAGTGGATCTGAATTTTAATGAGTCACCTTTCCAAACCCATGCTCACGGCAACTTATCATTCAGGTGCAGTAGGTAGGTCCCTGTCCCATGGGGCTTACTATTCGTTAAAAATTGTTTTGTAATCTGCCTGGAGACCACTGCCTGGAAAAAGGTGGAATATCAAATGTCTATAAATAAATTTGCACCTGAGGCAATGGAGGCAAAGTGATAGACCTAAGGTTGCAAGGAGTGTCAGTGGGAGAAGAAGGATTTGAGCCCTGGTTTCCCTGCTTTTTGTCCCACTCCTCCAACCACTAGGTCACTCCTCCACTAGGCTCCCTCTAGAACCCCGAAAGTGTGGACTTAAAGGCCACGTGCCCAGTATTCTGGCGGGAGTCTGGTTCATGGCCTTAGCTGAGGGCTGAATTGCCAGGCCAAAAATAGTAAAATAACTACATAAATTGGCAATCTTTTGAAAAACAATGTGAATATAGCAAGCAACTCATTTAAAGAAATACCGTTATGAGCTTGGAATGAGAAAATAAAGCTTAAGAACACGAGAAGGTTTCTACTGGATCAGTCTACTGGTCCATTCAGCCCAGCATCCTGTGTCTGACAGTGGCCAACCCGGGTCGCTTGAAAGCACCCAGCAGATCCTAAAGGGGAGATTCCTTCCCTGTTGCTCATTGCCAGAAATAAGAGGTGGTGATCCCCATGTCCGCTGGGCTAATAATTGTGAATGGACCTTTCCTCCAGCAACTTGTCCAAACCCTAACCTGTTTAGTTTTTCTTCCTAAGGGAGCCATGCCAATTCCTTTATCAAAAGCAAAAGCTGGCAACTTTCACAAATAATTAGTAAGGGCTAAACATCTTGTATTTCTGCTTTTCACTTTTGGTATGAACATTGTTCACCCTCTCCCCAAGTTTTGATAAAATTAAAGGTAGACAACGCGATGCAGCTGACCCCTGAGCAGATCCTATACAATTCCTTAGTTTACTTGTCACCTTAGGGAGAGCTTCCACAAACAATATTTGTTGCTTTATTTGGCAGATATTCAACTATATTTTAGTTTTTAATTTTTATACGTTTTTATCTTAGGTTTTTTTTAAATTATATTCCGTTAATTTTAAGTCTGTGTTTCATTAATTATATTTTTTTATTGTGGTAAACCGCTCAGATGATTTCAAAAAAGGAAGTGCACTATATTAAATAAATACATAACAATATGTTGTGGGTCACCTCGGACATCACTCCCAGGGGTAGTCCAGTGCCGTGCAGTCCTCTATTCTCGCCTTTTTCCGTGATTCTCAGCTGCTGGTCTCAGCAGCTCCTTGGCTCTACCAGGCCTCGCCGAGAGCCTCCTGGCCTCTGTAGGGCCTGCCCTCAAACTAGGGAACAGCTTGGCATCCAGTCCCGCCAGATTCCCAATGTACAAACACAAGAAAACAGTTCGTAGTCAAAACATATCGGTCTCTTCCTCTTGTAAAGTCACCCACTAATAACCACAGGTGGGCCACAAAACTCCCTCTTGCACAGAGGTAACCGTCTGGCTTCTTCAGCCAAAAAAACCGCCCTGCCTGGGAGTTGCACAACCCACCCCAACTCCCCTTGGTTGTGCAGCAGGATGCGGCCTTCCCAATCCAATAAACAGAAAAGCCTCGTGTAGCTTAACTAAAGTAAAAACATGCCCCAAAACACCTTAAATTCGCCCATTCCCCCCAACAAGGTCACTCACTCCGTTTCCATGCTGGATTCTGAGGACTCCTCTGTTAGGGAATCGATGTCCATCTCTTCTTCTTTCTCTGAAGAGTTCAGCTTTTTAGGCCACCTGAACCATTCAGGCATGCCTTCCTCCTCTATCACCATTGGTTCAGGTGTGTCACATTCGCTGGTGCTCTGCTCAGCTGCCTGCTCAACCTCCTCTCTTGCCCATTGGTCGAGCTGTGCCTCCGTAAACCTGGGAGTTGTAGTTCTTTTCCTACCCTCAAATGCCCTCTGCTGCCTACAAACGGGAGCAACCCCGAAGCCCCCCTGCCTGGGTTACGGCATCCCACCCCCTCCCCATCCCCTCTTCCCTGGAAAGCCGTCATGCAGGTGGTCTCTGAACCAAGCAGTGGGCGATTTTCACCCCTTTCCCACTTCTCCTGCTCAAAGCTCATGAGCTCCGGCATCCTCCAGCTAATCACGATATCACCAAACGTGACTTTGTTTCAATCCTCCTTTGCGCACCCTGCAGGATGCAGGGTCGCATCAGTTGATGTTTATTGTCTTGTAGGGGGAGCGGCCAATGTGCCTTCCTCCCCGATTTGTTTGTTTGTTCCGGGTTGAAATATGCCCTCTGCTGCCTACAAACGGGAGCAACCCCGAAGCCCCCCTGCCAGGGTTACGGTTTCCCTTTCCCTCCTTCCTATCAATGTCCTTCTGAGGCTTCACAGTGCATGCCTGGCAGTGCCCCCCCCCCCCCCCCTTCCCCCTCACCTTTCTCCCAAGCCTCTGAGGATGAATGTACATCTTTGGACAGCTGCGTCACAACTATGTGACTCTTGTTCAGGCCTTCTGTTTTTTCTGTGTCCCCTGCGGGATGCAGGGCACAGCTGAATTTGTTACATAGTGTGTCCTGCGAGATGCAGGGCACAGTTGTTTGTCTCTACATTTCATTGGGAGAGTGGGCTGGTGCCCCTCTCCCTGGCAACTTTCGTACGGTCTGAAATAGGCCCTCTGCTGCCTAACACGGGTCTTGGCTCTCCCTTCCTTACTCCAACCTAAGCTTTTCTGCCTCAGACCTGGTTATGCTTCATCACAAATAATAATAATAATTGATTATTCTGAGTATTCAGAGATAGTGTTTTTCAAATAAGCTGACTGATGTACTCAGCAGTGGTGAATGCTGTGAAAAAAAGAGCATGCAACACATTTAGTGCACATGATTTCATATGCTGGAATTATATGCAAATGAGCCCAGTAGCTAAAGTATGCACATACGGGCTGATACAGTAAAAACCGCGGGAGATCCGGCACTCCAAGGCGAGCACCCACTCTCCCGATGTGCGCCCAGGCCACTCTCCCGGGCGCGCGCGATAGAGTATTTATGAGGGCCCTCGGTAAAAGGAGGCACTAGGGACACTAGCGCATCCCTAGCGCCTCCTTTTTGACAGAAGCGGCAGCTGTCAGCAGGTTTGACAGCCGACGCTCAATTTTACCAGCGTCGGTTCTCGAACCCACTGACAGCCTTGGGTTTGTTAAACGGACGCCGGCTAAATTTAGCATCCATCTTCCAACCCGCAGGCCACGGGCAGATTTAAAAAAAATTTTTTTAATTTTACTTTTTTTTAAATTTTGGGGCCTTCAACTTAATATCGCTATGATATTAAGTCGGAGGGTGTACAGAAAAGCATTTTTTTCTGCTTTTCTGTACACTTTCCCTGTGCCGACCGAAATTAACTTCTGCCTTTGGGCAGGTGTTAATTTCTGAAAATAAAATGTGCAGCTTTGCTGCACATTTTACTTTCTGTATCGCGTGGGAATAACTAATCGGGCCATCAACATGCATTTGCATGTTGTGGGCGCTATTAGTTTCGGGGGGGGGGGGTTGGCCGCACATTTTTGACTCGCTATTACCCCTTACTGTATAAGGAGTAAAAATAGCATGGCAAAACCGGGGCTAAAGGTGCGCTCAGCCGAGCGCACCATACTGAATCGGCCCGATAGTTAGCTATGGCCTTTGTTGCAAAAACATTAAGCACATCTTTAATTACAGTTTTTTGCACTGGTGCATTTGCCAAGTTCATATCGCAGGTACTTCAGCACTGCTTTCATAGTTAATGAGCTGCTTTGAATAATTTTACTTTAAACTGTAGTTTATCTTGTTGAATCGTCTTTTTATAAATACAACCATAGTGATATACAGTAAAATACAATATACTTTCATAATAACTGTTATGCAGAAATTCACAATTATCATTGTTTGCATGAGAGAAAAACCATGCACATTAAGAGCACAAATAGCATTTATTAGTCTGTTTATCATGTGCTAACTGATTTTAACATGTGAAAATATTTTTGTGAGTTACAGCACTGCTTTGTACATTGGCATCCTAGTCCTTGAGAATCCCCAATAATTTAGGTTTTCAGCCCGGTCAACAATAAATATTCATGCGATAATTCTGGGTATGGTTTGTCTATGAATCACATGTTATGGTTGTATTGGAAACTAGATCACTTTAGGGAGGTTCTCCAGAAGAAGAAACAAAACACTTCTCCTGTCTACAGAGTTTGAAATTATTTGTGGTTTCACTACCAACAGGGAACAATAAGATACCAGTGTTTGTGATTAGTTATCATATATGTGATGCCCTTGCAATATTGGTGCTTCTAAAGATGTAAGGGTTTAGGGATGTGAATCGTTTTTTGATGATTTAAAATATCGTCCGATATATTTTAAATCGTCAAAAATCGTTAGGTCCACGATACAATACCAATTCCCCCGATTTATCGTCAAAAAATCGTAAACCGGGGGAAGGGGGAGGGCAGGAAAACCGGCACACTAAAACACCCTAAAACCCACCCCCGACCCTTTAAATTAAATCCCCCACCCTCCCGAACCCCCCCCCCCAAATGCCTTAAATTCCCTGGGGGTCCAGCGGCGGTCCGGAACGGCCTCCTGCAATTGAATCGTGTTGTCTTCAGCCGGCGCCATTCTGCGCCGCCATTTTGCAAAATGGCGGTGGCCATAGACCAACATGATTCGACTGCAGGAGGTCGTTCCGGACCCCCGCTGGACTTTTGGCAAGTCTTGTGGGGGTCAGGAGGCCCCCCCAAGCTGGCCAAAAGTCCCTGGGGGTCCAGCGGGGGTCCGGGAGCGATCTCCTGCCGCGAATCGTTTTCCGTAAGGAAAATGGCGCCGGCAGGAGATCGACTGCAGGAGGTCGTTCAGCGGGGGTCCGAACCCCCGCTGAACGACCTCCTGCAGTCGATCTCCTGCCGGCGCCATTTTCCGTACGGAAAACGATTTGCGGCAGGAGATCGCTCCCGTCCAGCGGGGGTCCGGAACCCCCACTGGACGACCTCCTGCAGCCGATCTCCTGCCGGCGCCATTTTCCGTACGGAAAACGATTCGCGGCAGGAGATCGCTCCCGGACCCCCGCTGGACCCCCAGGGACTTTTGGCCAGCTTGGGGGGGCCTCCTGACCCCCACAAGACTTGCCAAAAGTCCAGCGGGGGTCCGGAACGACCTCCTGCAGTCGAATCGTGTTGGTCTATGGCCGCCGCCATTTTGCGCCGCCATTTTGCAAAATGGCGGCGCAGAATGGCGCCGGCTGAAGACAACACGATTCAATTGCAGGAGGCCGTTCCGGACCACCGCTGGACCCCAGGTAATTTAAGGCATTTGGGGGGGGGGGGTTCGGGAGGGTGGGGGATTTAATTTAAAGGGTCGGCGGTGGGTTTTAGGGTGTTTTAGTGTGCCGGTTTTCCTGCCCTCCCCCTTCCCCCGATTTAGCTATGGACCGCCGCTGGACCCCCAGGTAATTTAAGGCATTTGGGGGGGGTTTGGGAGGGTGGGGGATTTAATTTAAAGGGTCGGGGGTGCTATTAATATTTTTCATTGCTATGTGAATTGTGGGTTATATATGTAGGTAAACCGATTGTTTGTTAAAAATGAAAATGATGATAAATAAAGAATTATAAAGGGTCGGGGGTGGGTTTTAGGGGGTTTTAGTGTGCCGGTTCACGATTTTAACGATTTTCACGATACTCTAAACACCCAAACGGCGACGATACGATTCCCTCCCCCTCCCAGCCGAAATCGATCGTTAAGACGATCGAGGACACGATTCACATCTCTATAAGGGTTAGGAATGTCTCCCTCCCTTCTTATCTGTCTATGGGAAGCAACTTCGGCCACCCTTGCCCTCGCCTGAACCCAGCGCACTGCCAGCAGTGCAACTCTGCCCGCCAGCTACTTGCCCTCTGGACGTCTATCCAAAAGAAGATGCAAAGAGCAGCCCTTGCTGCCAAAGATGGGCAGACAGCCACCATCAGCCAGCACCAGTCTACCTCCCTGGGGACCGTGTTTGGCTGAGTACAAAGAATCTACAACTTCGGATTCCTTCCCGCAGACTCGCCCCCAGATTCTGTGGACCATTCCGCATTGCCGAGCGCGTAGGAGCCGTTTCCTATCGCTTGTGCTTACCCTCCTCGATGCATGTGCACAATGTCTTCCATGTGTCGCTTTTAAAGCCTCTCATCCTCTCCAGGTACCATCCCCGAGCTCCCGAATCTGCAGATCCTTCCGTGCCAGGAGACACCACCTACCAAGTCCGGGAGGTTCTAGATGTCAGATTCCATCAACGTCGCTGGGAGTACCTCATCGCCTGGGAAGGTTGTAGATCCGAGGACAACACATGGGAGCCAGCCCGCAACATCCTTGATAAGGACTTATTGAAAGCCTTCCATCAAGACCACCCAGGTAAACCTGGGCCTGCTAAGAGGGGGCGTAAGAGGGGGGAGTACTGTTGTGGTCCCAGTCGCGGCAGCCGCAACTAGGCCCTTACCTCCTTGGACCCGGCCCATCTCCGAGGGTCTGTGGCCAGTTTCGTGGCATCCCCGCGGGGGGGCGGGGACGCCGCCGAGAAGCCCTGCCTGGATGCCTTCTCCCTAGGTGCACGCGCGCGCGCAACCCACGCTTATGAAGGCCGTTTCCCGCCATTGGAAGCTCCGCCCTATCGATGATGTCAGACGCCGCAGCCTATGTTTATTTTTATTTTATTTTTATTTAAAATCTTTTCTATACCGTCGTTAAGCTAGTTGCCGTCACAACGGTTCACAATAAGGCACATAATTTCAAACTTAAATGTGTTGAATTATATTAACTAAACAGGTGCCATCAAATACTGTAACATAGTTTCATATTAAATATTACTTAGTGGTTGTGATAAGTCATGTCTACTTTAAGTATATCGGCTATAAGATAAATTAACACTTAAGTCTGGTCCTCTGTTGTTGCAATCTAATAGAGGTAAAGTAAAATAAAATATATACACACACACCATTCGAGTAAGCTGATGTGTGTGTGTGGGAGTTCTTCGGACTGCATCATACAATTCCCTGGATTCTACTCTTCATTCCCTTTGTGGTATGCTTGCTTAAATATAAATAACCATGTTTTTAAACTTTTTTTGAATGCTTTGATGTCTCTTTGTGTTCTGATTTCTAAAGGCATTGTGTTCCATATTATAGGTCCTGCTAGGGATAGGGCCCTATCCCTTACTTGCGTTAGTCTGGCTGTTTTTACTGAGGGAATAGTTAGTAGGGCTTTGTTTGTTGATCTCAAGTTTCTATCAGGGATGTGTACGTGAAGGGCTGTGTTCAGCCATTCTGCCTTTTCGTCGTGTATTAATTTATGTATGGTGCAAAGAGTCTTGTATTGAATTCTTTGTTCAATGGGTAGCCAGTGTAGTTCAATTAGGGTTTTGGTGATATGGTCTCTTTTACTTTTACCGGTTAAAATTCTTGCAGCTGTGTTTTGTAATACCTGTAGAGGTCTTATCGTGGTGTGGGATAATCCTAGTAGAAGGGCATTACAGTAATCAGTGCTTGAAAAAATTAATGCTTGTAGTACTGACCGGAAGTCATTTGGTGTTAGTAGTGGTTTAAGTCTTCTGAGTCATAAGTTTGGCGTAACCTTCTCTTACTTTTAGAGATATATGTTGTTTCATACTTAGTTCCGTATCGATAATCACTCCAAGGTTTCGTACTTTCTCTGCTAGTTGTATTTTTTGGTTGTTATTGATTGTGATTGGGTTTTGAATGATTGTGATTTTTTTTCGTTCAAGATGTAGGAATTCTGTTTTCTCTATGTTAATAACTAATTCCATCTGGTTTAAGAACTGTTTTATTATATCTAGATACATGTTGGCTAAGGTTAATGTTTTCTCAATTGAGTCATTAATTGGAAGTATTAATTGAATATCGTCAGCATATATGTAGTGTGGGATGCCCAGACCAGCTAGCAGGTGGCATAATGGCAGCATGTATATGTTGAATAGTGTGGCAGATAGGGCTGATCCCTGCGGAACTCCTGTTTGAAGGTTTATTCTTTCTGACATTGCTTTTTTGATTTGCACTTGGAAATATCTGTTATCTAGGTATGATTTAAACCATTTGATTGTTGTGTTGCATAGTCCTATTTCTTCTAATCTATTTAATAGAATCTCATGATTTACTGTGTCGAATGCCGCTGATAGGTCCAGCATTACTAAAATGTAATGTTTACCGCTGTCGAAACCTCTCATGATGTTATCAGTTAGTGTAAGTAGTAGTGTTTCAGTGCTATAGTTTTTGCGAAATCCATGTTGTGATGGGTACAGAATATTATTGTCCGCTAAGTGTTCTGCTAATTGATTTTGTATGGTTTTTTCTATTAATTTTGCAATTAGTGGTAAATTTGATACTGGTCTATAATTGCTCAGGGTGAGTGGATCACTGTTCTTTTTTTTCAAAATTGGTTTTACTAATGCTCCTTTTAGTGAATCTGGCATGTTTCCTTCATTTAATGATAGATTAATGATTTTTGTTAAAGTCGGAGAGGTTGTGGTGGCTAGATTTTTTATATCTGTGGTGGGTATTGTGTCATAAGCATGTGAGGCAGGGTTTCGTTTTTTTTAGCATCGATTCAACTTCTATTTCGGATATTTCACTGAATGTTTCCCATTGTTTAACATCTCTTTTTTGCATTTTGATGTTTTGTTTAGTTATTTTTGGAATCTTTGTTTTTAGGTTCGTAATTTTGTCATTAAAAAATGTAGCTATCTCATTACATCTATTTACTGGAAGGTTTTGTGAAGAGTCAGATGTATCATTTGTGAGATTTTTTACTATGGTAAACAAGGCTCTTGGATTGTTTACGAATTTCTCAATTTTCATGCTATAATATATAATATGTAAGGCCGCCGCGGAGCCCAGGACTTTGCCTTGCAACGGGGTTCCTTGTGGTTCTCTGTTGCTCCGTGCCCCAGAGTGTGCTATTTTGTTAGCAACTCCATTCCTGCCTGAGACTTGTTTCGCTCCGTGCCCAAGTCTTGCTTTTGTCTGGCTTGCTTGTAGTAACCTGTTCTGCTTCAGTTCCAGCTTGGTTCCAGGTTCCAGTAGCCAGTCCTGCTTCAGCTCCTGTCTGGTTCCAGTAACCAGTCCTGCTTCAGCTCCTGTCTGGTTCCAGTAGCCAGTCCTGCTTCAGTTCCTGTCTGGTTCCAGTAGCCAGTCCTGCTTCAGCTCCTGTCTGGTTCCAGTAACCAGTCCTGCTTCAGTTCCTGTCTGGTTCCAGTGGCCAGTCCTGCTTCAGCTCCTGTCTGGTTCCAGTGCCCAGTCCTGCTTCAGCTCCTGTCTGGTTCCAGTGCCCAGTCCTGCTTCAGTTCCTGTCTGGTTCCAGTAGCCAGTCCTGCTTCAGCTCCTGTCTGGTTCCAGTGGCCAGTCCTGCTTCAGTTCCTGTCTGGTTCCAGTAGCCAGTCCTGCTTCAGCTCCTGTCTGGTTCCAGTGGCCAGTCCTGCTTCAGTTCCTGTCTGGTTCCAGTGGCCAGTCCTGCTTCAGCTCCTGTCTGGTTCCAGTGCCCAGTCCTGCTTCAGCTCCTGTCTGGTTCCAGTGCCCAGTCCTGCTTCAGTTCCTGTCTGGTTCCAGTAGCCAGTCCTGCTTCAGCTCCTGTCTGGTTCCAGTGGCCAGTCCTGCTTCAGTTCCTGTCTGGTTCCAGTAGCCAGTCCTGCTTCAGCTCCTGTCTGGTTCCAGTGGCCAGTCCTGCTTCAGTTCCTGTCTGGTTCCAGTAGCCAGTCCTGCTTCTGCTCCTGTCTGGTTCCAGTGGCCAGTCCTGCTTCAGTTCCTGTCTGGTTCCAGTAGCCAGTCCTGCTTCAGCTCCTGTCTGGTTCCAGTGGCCAGTCCTGCTTCAGCTCCTGTCTGGTTCCAGTAGCCAGTTCTGCTTCAGTTCCTGCTTGCTTCAGTCCTAGCCTGCTTCAGTTCCTACCTGTCTCCTGTTCCCTGCCTGCCTGCTCCAGCTCCAGCCTTCATGATCTCCTAAGTCCCAGCGGCCGGGCTCCTACTGGCTCCTCCCGGGGAAGTACCGGCTTCCAGGGTGAAGCTCACGTCCAGCTCCTGCCTGGTATCTGCCTCCTGACCTGTCACTCACCAGAGACTATAGTACACCTCTCCTCAGTCCCTCACAGGTCGGCCCAAGGGTCCACTAAACAGTTTACTCACAACAGCTGGTAATGAGACCTCCATACTGGTATGTGACAAGGTGTGCTACTACTAGGTGATTTGTGATGGGGCTCTTGGCAATCTATGAATGACCATAGAAGTGGTGTGCTGGCACCTGCACCTAAACTATACCGGAACATGTAACCTCCTTGAAGAGCCATGATACCACAGGTCACTAGTCATGTAGCAGTGCAGTGTAGCTGGTGCGAATATCCTTGTGGAGTACCAGGAAGCCTAATCTATGCCTTCTAAATGCATTCCAAATGGTTTGCTATCCAATAGTTCAGTGCTTTTCAAGGCAGTCATTGGAGCACACCTAGGCAGGCAGGTTTTCATGCATGTTATAGATTTGAAGAGAATGGCAGCAGTGCATGTCAGACTGTCTCAGGCAGAGTATTTGTGAGTATCCTGAAACCTGACAGCCTAGGGGTCCCCTAAGGACTGGCTTGCAAGGTATTGCTTGAGATATCAGCGTGAAACCATTTTATATTCCCTGAGAAAGTTAGTACCATCTCTTCCTTACAGCCTTAGGATACCTGTGCCTCAAAGGCTTCAATATCAGGTTAAACCATTACAGTCTCCATTCATACCCATTTCATATAACGCTATATGGTGGCCACTTGTGCCCCCACCCCAGGCATAAGCATACCTTCCCCTCCCACGGGCCCCCCCTTATGCACTAGCTTAGATAATCACAGGTACCACATTCAACTTACCTCCCATCAAGAAGAGGCACACTGGTTAAATGCATGCTACAGCTCCCTCTATGCACTCCTCATCCACTGCAGATTTCTTCTCTGGGCCGGCACAGGAAAAAGGTTCTCCTCGTAAGCCACCATCAGGGACGCCAGAGGGGTGACATCCCTGGTGATGAAATTGGGCTGCCTGGCTCCTGCTGGCATTTTTTTGCAAGTGTACCCAGGTGCAGGAAGTCCAACCTTTGCATTTGCGAGGGTGCGTGCACACGGTGCGCACCTGTGTACAACATGCATGGATCTAAGCACATATACTCATGTGCTTGGTGGCAAAACATACGTGTATTTTATATCGTTCGTGCAAACATGCACGAACGATACAAAATACTTTTACTTTGCCGCACACACCCACATTCATGCATATGTTATACTTGCTTCACCCATTTTATGTTTTCCAGGTTATTTCTTCCCTGTTCTTTGTTTTATCCAGGTTATTATTCCCTGTTCATTGTAAAACAAGACTTTGTCTGTTATTTTGCTGGTTGTAATGTAAACCGAAGTGATAATTAATCTTGTTAATTGAACCTCGGTATATAAAAGTTATAAATAAATAATAAATAAATATGTTAGTGCACCGGTGCTCCTTTTAAAATTGACCTTTCTGTGAATTATTTTCCTCTGTCTTTACTGAGGAGGATATTATGGACATACCCACACCGGAAATGTTCTTTGATTTTGATGATTCTGAGCAAATAAAGCAAATCACTGTGAAATGAGAAGATGTAATAGACAAATTGGCAAACTAAAGAGTAACAAATCACCAGAACCAGATGGTATTCATCTCATAGTTCTGAAAGAATGCAAACTTGAAATTGCAAAGCCAGTTTCTAGTAATCCGTATCCCATCATTTAAAATAGCCAAATACCTGAAGATTGAAAGGTGGCAAACGTAACACTGATTTTTAAAAAATGGTTCCAGAGGAGATGCAGGCAACCATAGACCACTGAGCCTGATGCTGCTGCTGAGCAAAATGGTAGAAGCTATTCTTAGAAATAAAATTGCTGGCCAATTAGATAGACATGGCTTAAATGGGAAGAGTCAAAGTGGTTTTAGCAACGGGAAGTCTTACCTTACTGATCTAATAGATTTTTGTTTATGCTGCTAATAAACATGGGTAAAGGTGAGCCCTTTGATATAATGTATTTGAATTTTCAGAAGGTGTTTGACAAAGTCCCTGAGAGACTCCTTGTTAAAATGTAATGGGATAGAAGGCTGGTAACTGGTTAAAAGAAAAGAGCTAAATGGTCAGTTTTTCAAATGGAAGGCGGTCAATAGAGTATCATAAGGGTACTGGGATCTGTGTTGTTAACATATTCATAAATTACCTGGAAAAAGGAGCAATGAGTGACGTGATCAGATTTGCAGATGACATAAAATTGTTCAAAGTTGTTAAAACAGCAGATTGTGAGGAACTGCAGATGGGCTTTGCAAGTCAAGGAGACTGGGTATATAAACGGCAGATGGAATTTGATGTGGACCAAGTGCAAAGTGATGCACATGGGCAAACATTAACCCCGCTGTGATTTTATTGAATATGTGGTATCTCTAATCAGAATAAACTTATACTAAACGCACGCAATGCTGAGCTGCACATTAGAAATCATCAGCCAGTAAAAGGACCTCGGTGTCCTTGTCGACAATACTTAGAAATCCTCAGCTCCGTGTGTGATGGATGCCAAAAAAAAAAAAAAGCAAAGAGAATGCTAGGATTTGTGTGGAGAGGAATGGAGAATAAAACCAAAGCATCATAATGCTTCTTATATCGATTTACCACACCTTGAGTATCGTTCAGAGTTCTGGATGCCCTATATCCAGATAAGATAAAGCAGAAGTAGCAAAAGAACAAAAAAGGACAAAGAAAACAATGAGGAAGGTGAAACGGCTCCCTTATGAGGACGGGCTAAACAGTTTAGGGTTCTTCAGCTTGGAAAAGAGAGATGAGAGAGGTTTAAGGAAAGCCGAGTGGGGTGGGACAGGAGCATAGAAAGATGGTTATTGACTTTTTCAAATGCTACTAAATCAAGGGGGACCCTCCATGAAACTAACAACCAGCAGGTTTTAAAAGAAAGTGTAGGGGGTGTATTTTGTTCCAGCAACCCACAATCAAGCCGTGGGATCTTTTGCTGGAGGACGTGGTCAAGGAAACCAGCATGGCGGGGTTTAAAAGAGGTTCAGGCAAGTTCCTGGAGGAAAAGCCCACCAACGGTTATCAGCCAGGTGCAGAGCCAGTTACTATCCCTGGGAGCGAGGAACAAGGAGTAGGATGCACTTTATGGGATGTGCCTGTGACCCAGACTGGCCAGGATGCTGGACCGCACGTACTTGAGCGCTGGTCTGACCTAGAATGGCATTCCTTATGCTCATTTACCTTTTTTTTTTTTTTCCGGGTGTATGTTTGGCATTTGAACAGCAAGGGAAAAACAAAATAACCTTTCTGTACTCCCAGTGACTTCTCGGTGAAAATGGATTATGAGTTTGTGAGGAGGGAGTTTTGAAAGAATTCTACTGTGTTTTGGGCGATGATGATGAGGCCAGGGAAGTTGAGAAGAACTGGGAAGCAAATCTGATGCTAAATGAGCTAACGTTCGCTGCACCACTAGAATACTGTAATTGTTTAAAGGGGAAAAAAAAACCCGACACAAATATTTGTTGCAGTTTGAGCAGCCTGTGTAAAATCAGATTTCTGCAATATGTCTGGCACACAGTCTATGTTTAGAGTTCTTTTCTTGCATGTTTATGAAGGATTATATACATATTTTTTTACTGCCTTTCTTGTTTGTTGTACATAAAATTATAGGAATCAATTTCTGGAATTGCTGGAAGACAAGGGCTCCTCAGCATGAAGGCATAAGAAGAAAGCTCTCAGTGTGGATGGCGTTCACAGTGAAAAATGCTGCTTCCCACATGAATACAGTGATATGAAATGATCTCCCAGGCAGATGACAATTTTCCTTCTCAGTACGAACCTTCGCCAGCTCTTTGCCTTATTTAGCTGCGCTCTGTAACACGTACTATTATGGCGCAGGAGATTTTTGCTCTTGGGAATTAGATGGGGGCAGGTTACAGCTGTTATGGCACTGGAAAATGCGTGTTTTGTGTTCATTGCAAACTGCTGTTTATTGTCTGTGTTTGACTTCAGTTTCGTTTATTATCGTATTGTACTGCGTTTCCATAAAAATCAAAGCAATTTACATCAAAACAAGTTATATAGCACATAAGATATTAATAACATACACTAATACAAATAATCCTATATAATATCAAAATTATGCAATAAAATAAGAATGAAATAAACAGTTCAAAACATAACATCCGAGAAACAGGACAGGAGAGGCAGGAACATTTTGGATATGCACTGTTTTTGCAGTTTATTACTGCATATTTGTTATGATGTTCTTCAAAATGCTGTACAATTATTTAATGGTGCTTGTTGTACACTACTCTGACAGGTCTTTGACTCTAAGTATAGGTTATGGATTTTTAGATTAAATTAAAGTTTATAGGCCAAAGAGGACACTGTAGACTAAAAGTAAGATATTGTAAAATATATACAGAAGCATGAATTACCCCAATGCAGTTATTAAATTATGAGGAAAGAATGCTTTAGAACAAGAAGTCACAATATGAGGTTCTAGAGGGGGAGACTAAGGGGCACAAACAGAAAATATTTCTTGGAGCTGACCCAGTGGCTTGGTGCCATTGTTATCGCAAATGGCAACACCTAGTGCTAGGCCCATGATTTTCAGTGTTCCAGAACATAAGAACATAAGGCTTGTCATACTGGGTCAGACCAAGAGTCCATCAAGCCCAGGATCCTGTTCCCAACAGTGGCCAATCCAAGTCAAAAGTATCTGGCAAGATCCCAAGGGGTAGATAGATTCTAAGCTGCTTATCCCAAGAATAAGCAGTGGATTTCTGCAACTCCACCTTAATAATGGTTAATGGACTTTTCCTCCAGGAACTTGTCCAAACCTTCTTTAAATGCAACTACACTACTATAATGTCAACCCCTTTATTGAAATCATTCCAATTAAAAACTGAAAGCTGGAGTTCTTTGCCTCTATCACTTTCAGGGAGAATAGCCTTAGTAAACATGATTTTGCTCCCCAAACTACTGTACATATTGCAAATGACGCCATTTTATTTGAAATCCAAGGATGTGCGAGCGTTCTACCGAATATTTGGGAAATTCTTTTGGAGCCCCAAGAAGGCTAGGTTAGCCTATACTAAGTTAATGGTACCCAGGACAGAGAGTGGCCTTGGTGTCGCCAATCTGAGATTCTATAACATTGCCTGTTTGCTACCTACCTTAAGCGAATGGCTGGGGTATGGTCCTCCTTCTAATGTCCTGCAATTGGAAAGGGAGGCTTATTATCCCAGGCACTTAGTGTTTTTACTGCATTCCCCTTGTGGGACCCTTCCCTCTTACGTATCTCAATGCCTAGTGGCAGGGGGCCTGCGAAATTGCTGGAAATTTCTCAGACAATATTTGCATTTAGAGTGGAAAGTTTCCTTTTGTTTACCACTTCTGGGAAACCCGGAGCTACCAGCGGGTATACCTACTAAACGTTTGGTAAGACTTCAGGAAAAAGGAATTGTGGACCTGTTACCATTCATGGAGTTACGAACTAATAGCATACAATCATTTGCATATTGTTGTGATAATCTTAACTTTTCTCCTTCTGACTTTCTTACTTATTTGCAAATTCGTAGTTATATTCAATCTACTGTGTCAACTTGTAAGCGGGAGGTTACCAATGGTCCCTTTCAGAGATTCCTGCATATTAGTGCACTTAAAGTGGTTAAACTTTCCATGTATTATAAATTTTTGCATGACTCTTCCTAATATAATATCTACGCTGTTTGCTCTTCATCGTGGTCTAAAGACCTGGGACACGAGGTGACTGGTAAAGCCCTACAAAGAAGTACTTTATTAACCCAGAAAACAGCACTCAGTATGTATATGCGAGAATTACACTTCAGGATAATTCATAGACTATTAATTTGGCCACGAAGAGCTTTTTTAGCCGGCATCACGTCGTCTGGAGCGTGCCCTAAATGCTCGCATCCGAACACCTCCTTAGTACATTGTTTGTGGGACTGTTTGGTAATCCAACATTTCTGGACGATGATAGCATGGCATTACTCAGCGCCATCTGCTTGTGGCCAGCCCTGGACCATTTGCTTCTGTCTGCTGGGGATTCCGGACAAGACTAGCCTCATACGAGACACACGATCCTTGCTATTCCACAAGAGTCGGTTAATGGCACTTAAAATTATTTTACGTCATTGGATATCTTCATCAACCCCGTCATTACAGGAATGGAAGGATGCTATGCTGGAACTTTTCTTTTTGGAACGTAAATCGCTACCTACGACATCAAAGACACAACAAACAAAATTCAACGCCATTTGGACTCCATTTATTACATCAGTACCTTTGCCTGCTTCAGACCTTAATCGGTAACCAAGCTGTTCCGTTTTTGTTCTTGTGACCGGATTCCAACCTGTTATTCATTACTGTATGGTACTCTGGCACTACTACACTGTCACACTGATATGGTATTGCATAGTATTGTTTCACTGCTATTCATGTCACTTCACAGCACTGTCACATTTGTGCATTATGTCAATAAGCTCTAAACTGTTGGTGTCGGGAAGGGGATGGGGTAGGGTGGGGGAATAGGGTGGGAGGGTAGATAGTTTACTATAGTTTACTAGTTTACTACAGTACACAAAAAATGAAGAGAACCGTAGCAATGCTATTATCCATGAGTGTTGGTACTATCTTGGGTCGACTTCATTATTATATATCTTAAATTGATAGTAACGCCATAATTTCAAAGTACCACATGCTGTCTGAGTTCTTTTCCTGTTGACTTTAATTGCATGTACTTCAGTTTTAAAGAAAGTTATGCTGTTATGCATTTACTTATAAAAACCAATAAAAACGATTACAAATAAAAAAAAAATGCAGCTACACTAATATCTTTCACCACATGCTCTGGCAATGAATTCCAGAGCTCAATTATACATTGAGTAAAAAAATATTTTCTCTTATTAGTTTTAAATGTATTACCCAGTAACTTCATTGTGGGCCAGATTTTAAAAGGGTTACGAGCATAAGTTATGCGCGTAACCCTCTTAAAAGGCCCCTGTGTGCGCTGAGCCTATTTTGCATAGGTTCGGTGGTGCGCGCAAGCCCCGGGAAGCGCGTAAGTCCCGGGGCTTTGCAAAGGGGGCGTGTCGGGGTGTGTCAGGTGGGCGGCGCAAATTTTGGGGCAGGGCGGGAGGCGTATCGGGGGCGTGACGCTGGCTCAGGGGCGTAGTCGAGGCCTCCGGACCAGCCCCCGGGTCGGGTGATGGCGCACCAGCAGCCTGCTGGCGCTCGCAGATTTACACCTGCCTCCGGCAGGCATAAGTCTGCCGACAATGGTAGGGGGGGGGTTTAGATAGGGCCGGGGGGTGGGTTAGGGAGGGGAAGGGAGGGGAAGGTGAGGGGAGGCGGAAGGAAAGTTCCCTCTGAGGCCGCTCCGATTTCAGAGCGGGCTCGGAGGGAACAGGCAGCGCGCATCGGGCTCGGCGCGCGCAGGTTGCACAAATGTGCACCCCCTTGCGCGCGCCGACCCCGGATTTTATAAGATACGCGCGGCTACGCGCGTATCTTATAAAATCCAGCGTACTTTTGTTCGCGCATAGTGCGCGAACAAAAGTACGCGTGCACGCTGTTTTTCAAAATGTACCCGTGTGTCCCCTCGTCTTTGTACTTTTCAAAAGAGGAAGCAACTGATTAATCTTTATTCATTTCATTGCACTCATTATTTTATAGACCTTTATCATATCTCTCCTCCTCAGTCTCTTCTCCAAGCTGAAAAGTCCAAACCTCTTTAGCCTGTCTTCATAGGGGAATTGTTCCATCCCCTTTATCATCTTGTCTGTCCTTCTCTGTACCTTTTCTAATTCTGCTATATCTTTCTTGAGATGTGGTGACCAGAACTGAACGCAATACCCAAGATTAGGTCGCACCATGGAGTGATACAGAGGCATTATGATATTCTCTGTTTTATTCTCCATTCCTTTCCTAATAATCCCTAGCAGAAGATTTCAACATATCAATGGTGATGCCTAGATCAGTTTCCTGAGTGGTGAGTCCTAATGTGGAACCTTGCATTTTGTAGCTATAATTTACCTCATCACTTTGCACTAATGTGGAACCTTGCATTTTGTAGCTATAAATTATCTCATCACTTTGCACTTGTCTATATTACATTTCATTTACCATTTGCATGCCCAGTCTCCCAGTTTTGCAATGCCCTCTTGCAATTTTTCACAATCCTCTTGTGATTTGACAACTTTGAATAGTTTTGTGTCATTAGCAAATGTGATCACCTCACTTGTTATTCCATTTCCAGGTCATTTATAAATATATTAAAAAGCATTGGTCCCAGAACAGATCCATGGGGCACTCCACTATTCACCTTTTTCCATTGGAAAAGTTTACCATTTAGCCCTACTCTCTGTTTTCTATCTTTTAACCAGTTGGCAATCCACAATAGGACACTGCCACCTATCCCATGACTTTCTAATTTCCTAAGAAGTCTCTCATGAGGGACTTTGTCAAATGCTTTCTGGAAATCCAGATACACTATATCAACTGGCTCACCTTTACCCACAATTGTATTTTCGCCCTCAAAAAAATGTAACAAATTTGTGAGGCAAGCCTTCCTTTTCCTAAATCTATGTTGGCTTTGTCCCATTAAACTATATTTATCTATATGTTCAGCAATTTTGTTCTTTTTGATAGTTTCTACCATTTTGCCTGGCACAGACATCAAACTCACTGGACTGTAATTTCCTGGATCACCCCTTGATCCCTTTTTAAAAACTGGGGTTACATTGGCAACCCTCCAATCTTCAGGTACCATAGATGATGACATTGATAGTTTAGAAATTTCCAATAGCAGGTACACAATTTCATTTCTCAGTTCTTTCAGCATTCTGGGATTTATACCATCTGGTCCAGGTGATTTGCTACTCTGTAATTTATCAGTTTGCCCTAGTACATCTTCCAGGTTCACTGAGATTTGTTTCAGTTCCTCTGAATCATTTCTGGCATGGGTATATCTTACATATTCCTCAGTGAGCACTGAATCAAAGAATTCATTTAGTCTCTCCATTATGGTTCCATCATCCCCAAGTACTCCTTTTTATCCCTCGGTCATCTCATGGTCCAGCTGACTCCTTCACAGGGTTTTTTTGTTTGTTTTTTTTAAATGTTTTATTTATTGCAATTTCAAACATAATTCAAGAAGATACACTTGAAATAGAAATCAATGGCAAACATGCATTCTTCATATTAGGAAAAAATAACACCGTGATAGAAAATAAAAATAATACAAACATACAAAGAAATTCGTCACTACTATAGTCCTCAAATATGGGGATATCAATACCACTATTTTGAGGCAATACTAGTAAATATCTAACTAAAGTAAATAACTGGTTAATGAGGACTATATCTGAACGGACTACATTCTGTCCTTTGATGATTAATTGGTCAACAGCGTCAAAACAGATACAGAAGTTATCTTATTAGACAAGAAGGCAGACAATTGAAATGGTTGAAAAAATACATAGGAAGCATTTAGATATTTTATGATACATTTACAAGGAAATTTTAGAATAAAATATGCTCCTGTCTCCAAAACCTTGTGCTGTGCCCCTGCCCGTGGCTGCTCCACGGACAGGCCCTTACCTTTCTTTTGTGGCCCGGTCTGCCACTAAGCTGCACTGCCTCCAACCTTCATGGCCTGCTGCCGCTCCCGCAGTCCCTCCTGCACGGCTGGAACCGCGCCTCCGATGTTCTCTTCAGGGGAACTCCCCCCGCCAGGAAACTCTCCTCTTCGCGGCCTGTGCCCGGGGAATCCTCCTTCTTCACGGTCAGGATGCCACCGGAGCCTCCTCTCCATCAGAGGAATCCCCTTGCGGGGATTTCCCTTCACCACCACCCGAGCACTGCTGCCGAGCTTTCCGTTCAATGGCAGGAGCCACTCCTCAATGTCCTCAGGCCTTCCTCATTCCTCTGACTCTGCTGCAGGCCTTGGCTCCACCCCCTGTGCTCCAGGGCTCCCTCTAGGGGCTGGCTGCGCGGCTCTTCTCTCCATTTAAAGGGACAAAGCAGGAAGTTCCTCTTCAGCCCTCCCAGATGACGTCTTCAGGGCTCTTCCTGCTCCTGCCCTATAAAAAGGCGCTACTTCAGTCCTTCAGTGCCTTTGGATAGAGTAACACCCTCCAGGAACAACATCCTCCAGAGAGTGCCATCCTAGGAGTTCCACTGTTCCAACATGGTTATCTTCAAGCTCCTGTCCAGAAGACTTCGTCTTCAAGTCTTCATGATGTATCTTTCTCCTTGTCTTGCAGCCTATCTAGGCCTTACCTTGCCTTGTGACCTCCGGTCTTTCTCTTACCTTAGACCTTGCTCTGTGGCCTACTCAGGCCTCTCCTCAACTAGTGGACTCCGGCCTTATGCTTAGTGGCCTACGGGCCTTCTGTATTGCTACCTTTGGGCCTCAGTATTCTTTTTTTCTGTGTTGTCTTGTCCTGCCCTGCCCAGTACAGTTCCTAGTATTCATTGCCTACCTTGCTATTGCCTTGCCTTGTCTTGTCTCAGTCTATATGCAGTCATCTCTGCTCAGTATCCTGTCCAAGCCTGTGTATATATCCAGTCCCAGTCCTTGCTCAGGCAAAAGTAAATATTGGGGAACTTTTCTCATGTGACTTATTTAACTGTAAGTCCTCAAAAGTGTCTGCCATCTCAGTACAAGAGCTGCCACCTCCTGAAACATGTCCTGCTTGCCTACAAGGCTGAATGTCTCTACTGAGCAAATCAGGACAAAATGATAAAGGGAATGGAACAGCTCCCTTATGAGGAAAGACTAAAGAGGTTAGGACTTTTCAGCTTGGAGAAGAGACGGCTGAGGGGGGATATGATAGAGGTGTTTAAAATCATGAGAGGTCTAGAACGGGTTAATGTGAATCAGTTATTTACTCTTTCGGATAATAGAAAGACTAGGGGGCACTCCATTAAGTTAGCATGTGGCACATTTCAAATTAATCAGAGAAAGTTCTTTTTCACTCAACGCACAATTAAACTCTAAAATTTGTTGCCAGAGGATGTGGTTAGTGCAGTTAGTGTAGCTGTGTTTAAAAAAGGATTGGATACGTTCTTGGAGGAGAAGTCCATTACCTGCTATTAATTAAGTTGACTTAGAAAATAGCCACTGCTATTACTAGTAACAGTAGCATGGAATAGACTTAGTTTTTGGGTACTTGCCAGGTTCTTATGGCATGGATTGGCCACTGTTGGAAACAGGATTCTGGGCTTGATGGACCCTTGGTCTGACCCAGTATGGCATGTTCTTATGTCTTCTTCGTGATGTCTTTGTCCAACGTCCAGGTCTTCCCTGTCGTCAACCTTCTTCGTGGTATGTTCCAGTCTCAAGCTTTCCTTCCACAAGCCTTGGGATCCCTTGTCTATTCTTAGATGTCCCTGACGCTCCGATGTCTCAATATCCTGACGTCCAGAAGTCTGCCTGTTCTGAGTCCCAGATGTCCTGGCGTCCCGACATCCTTTATCCAGATGTTTGTCCGTTTTCTTCTTCTACAAAGACTTCCAGATCCTACCCTAAGCAGAGGCCCATTCCTGCTGTTGTCCATCTCTTCAGATGTCCAGGTTCCCTGATGTCAAGATGGCTTATCTGAGGTATTGCCCTCTGCATACCTCTCTCTTCACTATACCTCATTATCCTGGAGAACACATCAGCAGATCTTGGTGTTCCCTGGACTCTCCAATCAGTCTATCCTTGTTAGATTGGGATCTCTCCATTGAACTTCATCGAGTGCTGCCAGACTCCTCTCCGTCTGGTGCTCCTCCCGCTCCTAGCGTGGTCCGCGACCAGCCTCCGGGTTGTGTAGGGCACGCAGTGGACAAGGTGGTCCGTGACCAGTTCTTGGACTGTGTAGGGCACCTTGAGGGATAGCACTCCCTAACTCCAAGAGCATCGTCTCTTCTTCGTACCCAAGAGTGTTCCTCTTCATCGTCTCCAAGAGTCTCTTCTCATCTTCGTCTTCAAGAGTACACTTCTTCTTCATCCATGTCCAGGAGTCCTCATCGTCCAAGTTCCAGGAATCCTCCTTCTTCTATGAACTCTGACTCTTCGCTCTTCAGACCAGGAGTTCCCTGTTCCATTCTTCAAGAGTTCGAACTGTAACCAAGCTCGCACTTGCTTCCCTATCCTTGGGGTATCTTGGGGCTCCTCTCTCTCATGGATCAGGGGCTCACACTCACACAGGAGCAAGCGATCACGCTTCTATGCCCCTTCCTAGGGCTTTCCTGCATGCATTCACCACGGAATATATAGCCACAAGGCGTGTTCACAACACCTTGGGCTTAAGGAGCAAAAATTGCTTCCTCCTTTTTTGGGATTGCTTAGAAATATCAGGAAAAACTTGCACTTTCATATTCAAAAAAAGATCCATCCTGTGATGAAAGGCCATTTAAAAAATCCTGTCTTCATCGGATTCCATCAGAAAAGAAACAACTAGCGTTGCTGGGGTAACCAAATCCTTTTGGGACGTTTCCAAAAGAGCGGTAACATTTAATGGTGATTTTGCAATAGGAGAAATTGTTAGTACATTGCTCAAATCCTTAGAAACCTTCTTAAAAGATGGAACATAGTAGATTCTGGAAATGAGTGGAAAAGCATTTTCAGGTATCTTCAGAATCTCTAGCAAGTACTTCTTCCACATTTCCTTAGGTGCCATAATAGGATCTCTAGGAAAATTAATAAATCAAAGATTTGTATTCCTAAGCTGATTTTCAAGATTTTCCAAACGAGTATTAAGCAAGTAATTTTCCTTGATATTAATTTGCTGTAGATCCGTCACCTTTCCCAAATCATTCTTTAATATTATTTATATCCTCTTCTACTGTTTTCATACGTACTTCCAACTTCCCCAAAGAAGTAACCAGAGGGTTAATCTGGCTAGTAATATTCTTATTAAGCACCTGTACAGCGTCCCATAATGCATCAATAGTCAGAACCGGGTATCTTACCAGCTCCACAGGTTGGTATGGTAGGGGAATTAAATTCCTTATGTCGTCTTGACCACCAGTATCATCGGCAGAAGAGTTCCCCACCCTGGCTTGAACCTCCACAGATTCCAGGGTCTGCACTGCTTCAGCCTCAGCAGGAGGCATTACAGCATCTTGAAGATCTCGAGCCAACGCTCCCTCATACTGCTGGGCTTGTGCGCAGGCCTCGGCAGGGTTAGAGGGAGCAAGCCATTCCTCCAGCAAAAATTAGATGCTCAGGGAGGTGACCCAGTTCAACTGCTTCCGGGTAAGTCTCCAGCGAGCCAAGAGACAGAGTAAGTCCTCCCCGGCAAAGGTGAGCATCCATCAGACCCAGAACCATCGAAGTTGATGCTTGCTGAAATAAAGCCCATTCTCTGGCTCTTCTTTTTCTGCCAGAGTGGGGCATTTTGAGGGAAAAAATAACTGGGCTTGATCACCACTGCTCACAGACAACGAGCCAGTGCGGCCATCTTGAAATCCCCCCCCCCCCCCCCCACACACAAGTTTTTTACTTTGTAGCTGAAAAAGATTTTTTTATGATGAGTTTTGCTTCCATGGCAAGCTTCTTTTCAAATTCTCTCTTTGTCTTATCAATGCTTTGCATCTGACTTGCCAGTGCTTATGCTGTTTCCTGTTTTCTTCATTCAGATCCCTTTTCCATTTCTTGAAAGATGTTTCTTTAGATATTACAGCTTCTCTCACCTCACCTTTCAACCATACATCTGATCTGGACTTCCAAGATGGTATTGTTAAACGACACCCATGCCTGAGCTAAACTCTTAACATTTGCAGTTGCTCCTTTCAGTTTTTTCCTAACCATTTTCCTCATTTTATCATAGTCACCTATTTGAAAGTTAAATGCTGTCATAGTAGATTTCTTTTTTGCACTCCCTCCAGTTATTAAGTCAAATTTGATAATGTTGTGCTCACTGTTGCCAAGTGGCTCCAGCACTGTTCCCTCTCGCACCAAATCCTGTGTTCCACTAAGGACCAAGTCTAAAATAGTTTCCCTTCTTGTTGGTTCTTGTACCAACTGCTCCATTAAGTAGTCATTTATTTCAGCTAGGAACTTTACCTCTCTATCATGTCCTGATGTGACATTCACCCAGTCAATACTGGGGTAATTTAGTGCTTCTGATTTTGTTAGCTTCCCTAATTTCTTTTAGCGTTTCATTGTCTGTTGTTCATTCATGCCAAGTGGATGGTAATACACCCCCATTACTGTTTTATTCTCTTTTCACTTGGAATTTCTATTCATAAAGATTCAACATTGCATTTTGTTTCCTGAAAAACTTTTATCCTGTTTGACTCAATGCTCTCTTTAACATACAGTACCACCCCTCTACCAATTTGATCCAACCTATCATTTCAAAAAGATGGGGCAAGAGAAGGACCAGGACCATAGATGGTGCTTTCCAGGGCTGCTCAGAGTCCCTCAAATCATTTCTTTTGAATTCACTTGCAACTGAAACTGTACTGGCACAGTTCAATTCCTGAAGGGATCAGTATCAGTATTCTTACATTTATCATTAATTGTGGAATAATAAAAGTTCCCTGCTTCTCCTAAGGAAGTTATTAAAGTCTTATCTTTTTAAGCAAGCTTTTGATATTTAACTGACCTTTTAAACTTGGTTTCTCTTTTATACTTTTAATTGTGATATTTTTAATATACTGGTTTTATTCTTGTTTGTGAACTATGAGCATTGTGATTTATGATGCAGTTTATACCTTCTAGCCTAAAGCAACATTCATGCTCTTGTGTGCAAGCTTTTATATTGACCAGAGATGAGGGAGGTTTTTTTGCTTGTTTTTATGCTTTTGTTTATATGTTTACGCTGTTTTTAGTGTTCGGTTTTATACATTTATTATATGTATGTGATGTCGTTGATTATTTTATTATGTTTGTTATATTGTAACCCGCCTAGTATTTTAGATATTTAGGTGGGATGTAAATAAGTTTCAGTTCTGTTGGGTAAAATGCAAACATCTGTATCCGCCTATTCAGTATGACCTGGGGCAAAGCACAGAACATAAAATATGAATATAATACAATAAAAGATATTTTTTTAAAAATACAAAAATAAACAATGCATTTACTAATTGACAAATAAAATAAAAAGCAGCCCTTCTCTAAATACAGAACTTCACCATCAAAATCTATATCACCATTATAAGTCAGGCTTTCCATTGTATCTAGAAACCATATCCATTCAACATCAAATGCTGTATTGACAAACTAGGTTTTACATTGTTATCAAAAACTGAGGTAATCTCTCATTGGATTCAGCTCCTTAGAAACTGTATTCCAGAGGGCTGGATCCATACAGGAGAAGGCTCGCTCTCTCCTTCCTGTAGATAAAGACATTCATTCTGGGCTTCCTGCAGCAGTTTTAAGATCACAGCAGAACCTCTTCAAGAGTACAGAATCTTCAAAGTCTCAGTCACCTCTCTTGATTTCTTTTTGCAGGGGTTTATCGGGAAACCCTAGCTACACAGCAGAGCTGCAGGACCGAGCCCACCTGGGGGGGGGGGGTGTCGGTTCTGGACCGGGAGCCCTTCTCCTGGCCTCGCCGCGTGCAAGGACTCTTTGGCTCTGCCTCCCGATGACATCAGGGCTGGGTGGGTGGAGCGGGGTCAAGAGGGAGCCTTGAGGGCTGTGCGATTGGGGAGGTTTCGTTTTGTTTTAGTTACGTGATGCAGCCTGGTACTCTCGCCCCGTGAGAGCAGGGAGGAAATGGGTCAGCGTTAGAGTTTTGTCTATTGTATATGATGTATTTTATTGCTTTTTATGATATAAACCATTTTGGTATTTGTATTTTTTTTTAATGTAAACCGCTTTTTTGGGGGGAAAAGGCTGGTATATAACTGTAAATGTAATGCAAAAAAAAATAAAATTCATTCGTTTTCAGTTTCTTGCCTGATAGCCATATGTTTAAGATGAAATGTGTTGCAATCATGTAGGCATGGGATTGTCGGTAACTGGTTTCTTACGAGAGCATGAAATGGAAAAGTCAGAAGAACCAAGATGGTAGAGAACATTAACCAAGATTTTCATGCCAGAGAGATCAGGGATCCCTACAGATCTATATAGAGAAGGCAATATGGGAAAGAAAAGTTGAAATTCTGTTCCTTTGCACAACGGATTTGTAGACATTTTTCACTGTATGTAGACCCGAGAAAGCTCTTAGTCTTAAGGGACGAACAGAACCTCAACCACACTCCCATGTTTGGCAACATTAACCATTAAAAAAAAAAAATACAGATAAGCCCTATACTTTAATATCTTTCTCCTACTGTATTTTCACATGCTATAGTAAAATACCTGCCTGAATGGAGAATTTTACTGACAGATGTATGCATTCTTGACTGTGATGAGCAGCTGTGAATGCGTTAATATTTGCGTTGTCAACATCATGAAATGTGGGACAAAACATTCAACTAAACGCAAGAGAACATTATTGCTCTGCTCTTCATCAACAGTAATTTAATTGCGGATACTTAAGCAAGATCAACTTTCTCTCTCCAGTTTATTAACATTTTTACTTTTACATTTTATCCAGTAAATCAATTAACGCATATTGCTGGGATAGCAGGATACATTGTAAGTTCTCATCCTTAAAATAAAATAAAATGCATGTATTGTTTTCCATATAACAAGCTTGAATTTAAGAATTAAGTATTTTTTTAAAAAAACCCTTAAAATCCTCTTTAACAGTAAGCAGAACAAATAAGTACCAGTCTATATATTTATACTGGTCAATGTAATATTTAATATCAATTTATCACCAGCATATTTACCAAAAGAGAATAAACGTAAGAAATGTCATGTAATAAGCACGACGTCCCATCTTTTACAATGGGTATCAAGACTCCTATAATACAGGCTTGTAAATGTTTCAGTTGCAAATCCATGAGCATTTTATGTGGAAAAGATCAAGAGCTAAATTCTATTCAATAAAAATATAAAAGAACAACATCAAAAATAAAGATTCCACTTTCCCCCTACCAAAAAAAAAATGTGTAACCTCCAGGAAATGTTCTAAATTCTGCTGTTTTCTAATATAAAATCTGGTACTGCTATAACCTGTTTCCATCCAGGCATAAAAAAAAAAATAAACAATTATTTATAGTTTTGAAATACCATAGTGGCAATGTCCTGACATGCAGAGTAATTTTCATCAAATCCCTGCAAGTATTGTATATGAAAAGCACTCCACCTAATGATGCAGCGACGCCAACTTTATGCTTCACCATAACCCTGTTAAAGTATTTGCATGGATATTAATTGCAGAATAAGGTACTCTGATGGTAATTCCCGAGTGCTATTATTTAAATGGATGTGAATAATTATTTTAACTGCTATTTAATTCCCCTCAAATAAATCCTCATAATATACTTTTATATAATGCCTTATTGAAACAAACCTTACTTTTAATAATATCATGCACAGAGGCGATCGTTTCAATACTATTACCTGTTGGACATGTTCTGGGCAGGAATCCAGGTAATCCGACCTCAGAGGTCGGAAATGATGCCTCTTACAATATTTTTAGGTCTCCAAAAAAAAAAAAAGTATAGTCACATTTAACTTTACAATGCGTGAATCCTTCAACTCTGGCCGTCATGCCCCCCACCCTACCTCTTTTTTTTGGGGGGGGGGAGGGGAATAGCATTGATGGTTAGAGGTTCACAGACACAAGAGTCTGCAGTTTAGTTTTGCTTTAACGAATCTGCAAAATCTCTCTCTCTTTTTCATATGGGGGCTTTCTCCCACTTTGTCTAAAAAAAAAAAAAAAAAAGTATTTATGGAATATAAAACCCCCTGACAGCGATTAACAGATGGCATAGGTCACAGTACGTTGCTTGGCACATATTGTTATGTTTATAGTTCAGTCGATTTGAGAGGAATAAAAGACCCATGGTCATTAATCCCATCAGTGTATTATCACACTGAAAGTTCCTTAAATAAGAAAGCCATAATTAGTACCAATATAAAGTCACCCCCTCTCTTCCTGGCTTTCATTTAAAATGCCACCAGTATTTACTGCAAATAATACTTTAGTGGGTGCCAGTCACAAAGGGCAAGATTTGCCCTCCAACTCTGAATCAACTGTGCAGGACCACAAAGGAGCACGGCGGTGGGCTGGGTGCTCAGATAGTGCTCTGGACGAAAGAGACGTCCTCTTATCTTAAATCGAGCTGCCCTTACAAACCGATTGCTCAGCAGGGCTCTAAGGAAGAAACATTTTTCTGAAGAAAAAAAATATAGATTCTAGTTATATTGTGGATCCAGCGGGGTTTTTTTTTTTCTGGCTAAACTGTAGCAGGATACATTAGGCACTAACAGAGCAACCAATCTAAATGAGACCTTGTCTTAAAAAAAAACAAAAACTTTAATCGTCCTGGTTCAGCCAGGGTCCAAACGATTTCGTATCCTGATTGGGGGAGGGGGGGTGTCTGTTGGCCGGGTGGTAACCCCCTCCCCCATGTTTAAAGATTTGCAATCTCAGCCAACAGGCCAAAAAAAAACAAAAAGGATGGTGGCACTAAGGCTTAGATCTTACCTTTATCTTTCTGTATTTTACATTCTACCTGGTATCTTTAGGAAAAGTAGCGATTCCTGCTGGTGGGGGTTGTTTCCTCTTGTTAGGTCGTTTTTGCGTTATGTCAAAGATACTTTTGATAATAGATTTATTTTGTGCATTACATAATATTTATTATATTGTGTCATTCGTTCCTGTGAGTGACTGTTGTTGAATTGTGCTGGATTCTGAAATGCTTTATTGCTGTTTGTGATTCGCCTTGGCGTTCCTTGAATGATAAGGGAAGAAATCAAGCTTACCCAATAAATAAAATGTTTCTATATTTATTTATCTTAGTCAAAGGCACAATTGTCACTTTTTTTTTTTTTTTGCAGTAGGTAGAATTCTCCTCTTTTGGCAATAGTTGTTAGTTCTTGGTGTCCCTAATTGCGGGGGGGGGGGGGGGGGGGTGTCAGGTGCCAAGGCATTCACGCCTCCCCACCGCACTCCTCTATCCATACCGCACACATTTCTCAACCTCAGCAAAAAAAAAAAAAAAAGCCCAATAAGGGATCATTATAGCTCAGACCCTCGATTTGGATCCTGGCCAAAAAGGAGGCGTGAGCGATACGCCAGTTTATTCCGTCTGTCGAGAAACCAGAGTATCCCTCCTAGAAGCAGAAGATGGTCTGCGTCCCCAAACAGCTGGAGGACTGGGGTCACAGCTGTCTCCTTGCATGTGAACTCTACTGATGACTGCATCAGTGTCAAGGGCCAGGACCAAGCATATCGGCCCCTTCTATAGAAAAGGGAACAATAATAGAAATGGCCTGACTACTTTTTTTTCCGGAGTTTATGGCTTTTGAAAATAACTACGACAGTATGTTATATTTAGGCAGGTAACCCCTTTGAAGATCACCACCATATTGTGTTATGTTTATAATAGTGTGGAGTGTGGGGGGGGGGGGGGGAGGGGGTTACCCTTCCATATAATTTAGCATTTGTGCATTAATTTTATTTCAGTTGAATCACAGATGCATTCTTGCTTTTAATGCAGACCGAACTGGATTGGATTACAGATTCATAGCAATCCTATAGCTAAAGGTAGAGCATGGTACAAAGAGCAGCTTTGCAGATCTTATATATATATATATATATATTTTTTTTTTTTAAATGACACCTAACCAAATCAAACTACAGCACTTCAGCCACAAATATGTCGACTCAACAACGTTCAGCACAGTGTAAAGCCATAAAAGTTTCGTTTCCCTTATGCCTGGGTTTTCCATCACGAATGCAAATGTGATACGATATCGTTTCAAGTGGCAGTGCCTGGATCTGCGTCCCTCGTAGATGTAGCTTCCTAAAGTCGGGCAAATATTATCAAATGAAAAAAATATTGACAGTGGAATTGCTTTCTAATTAGAACTAAATGTATCCCAAACAGTTGCCAGTGCCCAAATATCTTGATGGGTAGGTACTTAATTTTCTGGGAGTATTCTCCCAGGACTCGCTTTAATTATAGCATCAGACACTATGGCTTAAAGAAAAGTCCTAGCATTATCGCACCAAATAAAATATGAATCGGTCTATCCGCTTGTTAGATCACTTGCGCGCATATAAAAAAAATAAATGTTTAGCTGATCAGTTACACAATGCTGAGCAGCATATTAAAGCTGCGTATTGGGTCAGTACTTTAAAATGTGTGTGTGTGTGTGTGGGGGGAGGGGGTTGTGGATTTAATAACCACTATCCAATCGCTTCAGCCACTGATTTCTAGGAGTGTGCCTGGGGAAAAATAATGAGTTCGTTTGTTTTTCCTCGGAAGGCTTTCTGGCGACTATCTTAAGTGTCATGTTGCTAAAATGTATTTTCACGTGCATGCACATGTGCATGTGCGCACGCACTCGATTTATGTGCAGAAACGCAAATTTTGCGCACAGCAAAAAAACAAAACAAAACCGTATACTTACAAAGTAATGAAACAAAATGAATGCACCTCCCAAAATGATTTCATGCCATAGCGCAGCAACTACCCAGAGAAAGGTACATTTTGCAATTTCCGAAGCAAGAAACAAATGTCTTTGCAAAATAAAAGTCTTCCCTAATCTAAGTTTCTGCACTTAATCATGAAGAGGAATCAAAGTGTGCAAACACGTTTTCACATTCACAATATGCACCCATGCAAAGAGGAACAATAAAGCAGTGTTGAAAGACATAGGAAAGTAGAACAAGTATTTGTTTATTTGTGAAAGTGATCCTCCCCCAAAAAAACAAAAAACACAAGAGATCTTCATTTGCTGTATCTGCAATAAACATGTCCTTCCACACATTGACCCTATCAATCGTTTTCTCTCAAATGGCTCTCAAATAGTGCGAGAAAAGCACCGGCTGGTTTCAAAGTGCTTGCTTGAGTGGGGAAAGAGAGTCTCGGATCCTTCTTATTGGAAGGTTTTTTTCAGTGACCCAGGCTCCGAGGTTGGGAAGAGCTACAAAGATACCCCCCACCCCCAAAAAAAAAAACCCCACAAGGCTAAAAAAAACCAAAAAAAACAATCTGCTGTAGAACAGCAATTAAAGTTGTAAAATACATTATTGGCATGGCAAGGACTCGAGCAACAAGAACAAACAGAAAATAAAAAAAAAAACCAAACTCAAGACGTGGGTTACCATCCACTGAAACAGGTGTGGTCCGCTTCACATTACCAGCTCTAGGCCTGGACAGATAAGAGCTTAGAAGTAGGCTAACACGACTGCAATGTCCTTTACACAGTAAGCAAATACATGGCAAGCTTGTAGTAAATAATACCCGCATTTAAAAAAAAAAAAGGGTATACATTTGTGCTTCTGATTGTCATGACTCCCACGAAATATACTGCAATGACTGATCGCTGCTATTTTATTACATTATGACTATTGGCTGTTTTATTGCAAAAAAAATAAAATAAAAAGGCGTTTCTCTTTTATAATCTCTCTCTCTGCTACACGGTTGTGGAAAAACCCTTTGATAAAAGACAAGTCCAGGGGGGGTCTGCTTCCTGGGTGTTCAAATAACAGGCAGGCGGATTTGCACTCACTCTCTTTCACATCTAAAGATCAATACAATAAAATAATAATTAAAAAAAACCAAAAAGGCATAGCTCATTTGACATTTCACGCCTTTCATCCGCTGCCCTTCTCACACTCAGTCTCTGTGTAAACTTCCATGAAGATGAAGGTCCCTTTCAGAGGATCAAGCACATTAAAAAAAAAACCAAACAAACCGTTTTTAATAGCTCAATACCGGGTAACAAGTGGTACTGCCCACGTCTGCATTACTTGTTCTGTATTTGCCCCAGATGCTAGCCTGTAAGGCGAAAATGCAATTTTTGCCCTGCACAAACTTTTAAGGCACAGCAACGCGCTTTTTTTTTTTTTTTACCCTGTTGACATTTTTTTTTTGTCTGAACAAATATTTCAACTTAATAATAGGTGTCTTTCGTAAGGCACAGGATATTTAATACAGCTGCCTGGCATTCTCTTTAAAAAAATATATATAAAATATTGGATTGAAAAAGAGATTCTGTGGGGGTATGGGGTGGGCTAAGAGTCCACTGCGGCACCAGTTCTGAAGTCCACGAGGCCGGTCCTGCGCCCCCATCACGCGCAGCCGCCCACCACTTTGACCAGGGAGCTGTCGGGCAGCTGGCGGAAGAGGGTCCGCAGGGTGTCCAGCTCCCGGCCCAGCTGCTCCACCCGCCGCCGCAGCCGCTCGTTCTCCGACGACAGCTCCAGCACCTTCTGCTGCGTCTCGGCGTTGCGCAGCTTCGCCTTGTCCCGGCTCTTGCGCACCGCGATGTTGTTGCGCTCGCGGCGCACGCGGTACTCGGCGCTGCTCTTGTCCACCGATTTCTTGCCCTTGCCCCGGTGGTGGTGGTGGTCGGCGGGCAGCAATTTGCCCGGGGCAGCGTTCGCGGGGTGGTGGTGGTGAGGCGGGCTGGGCACCGGGGTGGGGGGCGGCGTGGGGTGGCCGGGCTGCAGGTGCATGGTGGTCTGCGCGCAGTGGGCGATCTGGTACTGGAGGTGGGGCGAGTGCTGCGGCGGCGGCTGCTGCTGCTGCTGCGGAGGGTAGGAAGCCGGCAGCGCGGCCCTCTCGGCGTCCGCCTCCTCCCGGGGCTCCTGCTTGATGACCAGCGGCCGCGAGCGATCGCCCGGCGCCTCGGGCTTACCCTCCAGGTAGGCGCCGGGCAGGCAGCCGTACATCAGATGGGGGTGGTGCGGGTGCGGGTGGTGCAGGCCGTGGCCCGGGTGGCCGCCGCTCATTCCGACGCCCCCCAGGTACTCGAAGTCGGCGCCGGGCTTGGCTTTCTCCTGCTGCTGCTGCTGCTGCTGCTGCTGCTGCCTGCTGCTGTGGAAGAGGTCGGCCAGGAAGTCGTCGTTGAAGGCGGCCGGGTCGATGTAGGCGCTGATGTCGATGGAGTTCTCGTTCTCGCAGATGTCGCTCAGCTCCGCCGGGGCGCCCCGGTAGCCGTAGCCGTGCTGGTGGGGCTGGACGTGGCTGCTCATGGAGGGCCGGCAGTCGACCTCGTAGAAGTTGGCTTGCTCCATGGAGTTGCTAAAACTCGCCGGGCATGGCGAGCAGCTCCGGGAATCCAGATTGAGAGGATGGAGAGAGAGAGGGGGAAAGGGGGGGGGGGGTGTCAGGCAGACTGCGGTAGTAACGATTCCAAAGCCGCTCCTTGCACCCCCCTCACCCCCGGTCCTCGGGCTGCAGCGGTCAGAAAGGGGGGCGGCTCTCGGGTCGGGCCAGATGGGCTTCGGAGCGGCTGTGCCCACCAGGCTGGCGCTAGGGATTCTCTGGTCCTGCAAAGCCCAGCGGCCTCTCTCGCGCTCTCTCTCGCACTCTCTGTCTCCCCCGCCCCTGAATGGGTGAATGACTTTGCCAGTTTCCCCCCTCCCCGGCCTTATTTATAGTGAAGGGATTGGGGCTCGCCCTCTAGTGTCCAATCTCCTGCTGTGAACCTTTGACCACAGGCGAACCACCCTCGGTGGGTCCTAGCGCACACACTGTAAATAAAAAAAAAAAAAAATATATATATATATATATATAATATATCTGTATAAGGGGACCCGTGGCTGCACTGTTGCACTGCACTGGCTTTCAAGGAGTTTTAGAACAGTTTAATAATACATCTGCACCGTTCTGGAGTGGAAAGGGACTGGAATGGGGCGACTTTGAGATCATGTGTACGTTTGCAGCTCTGAAAAACAGAAGAAAGAAATGAAGGAGAATTATAATTTAGAAATAAGAGCGAGAGCTATCGCTAGGCTGACGCTGAACCCCAAGATTTCACTATATTTTATGAAAGGCTGATTTCATTATAACCTGTTAAGAGCCTCTGGCGTTGACACTTTATGCGGTCCAACAATTCTTTCCTGTGATGTATATATCGTGGTATGCATTTCTGGGCAAGAAACATTCATAGCAAATAACACATATTGCCACTTATCATGCGTTAATTCCATTGCTTCTTACAGTTTTGCTTCGTAGCAATTCGGATTTAAAAACGAACATGCAAAAATTCGGAAAGGGGAATTGTGTTATCCATATTCTAGCAACGAGATAGCAGTTAAGGAAACAGCCTCTGTCTTGGTGACTTTTCTGAGGTGTTTAATGCACAGGTCACAGCAATTTCTAATATTTTCTGACGAATAACAGCGTTATAAATTTCTCCCACCAGAGGCTGCCCCTTCTTAATACACTGACATTAGGACACAAACGGAATCAGTGAAATTTCAAGTTACTGAGATTAGCATTTTCAGCAGAAGCTTTTCCTAAAAACATTAACCCAGCCACCCCCTTGTAGTTTTTAAAGACATATTTAGTGCTTTGGATGTGGTACTTCGTGTCTCTGTAGAGCCGCGTCCCTAATTTTTGAATAATTTCCCAGTTAAGTCCTGAGCCACCGGCGCTAGGACCCCCGGAAACGAAGGCTACCAGAAGGCCAGGAGAGGTGGGGGGCGGAACGGGGAAAAACTCCACCCCACTGCCAGCAGAGCCAGCGGGGGAGTCAGGTGGCCAATCCCAAACTCATTTACTGTATCATTTTACCTTCAAACAGCAGTATTAGCATCTCCGGGATTTTATAGGACAGCAATCCAGCTGTGGGGGCAGGATGCCTGCCTGGCTCCTAGTCTTGCTGTTGAACTGAAATGACGGCAAAAGAGTGGGTGATTCAGTGGCCAGACGATCTTTTGCTTCAGTCTGAACTTTTTATTTTATTTTATTTTTTTAACGCTATGTGCGGTTTATTTATGGCCCCAGCTTTTACAAGATCCATACTGCCAGTGTCCCTAATGAAAGTTAAATAAAAAAATTCCTCTCCTCTGCACCTACAAAAATCATTGAGTTATTTATCAGAAGTATGGGTACTGTATCCAGGGCGATTATAATATCATTTTGAATATAGATTTGCTTTTTTTTTTTTTGTATCTAAATGCTTTCAGAAAATTAAAGGGGTGGAATAAAAGATTTTTAAAATATGAGTATTATTCATATTTTGAGTTCCATAAATGGAGAATACTTGCACTATTCTTTCATAGAATTTAACATTTTCAAACTTTAAAATCTGAACAGCTGTCCACTTAACTACTGACATATAGTGGGAACTATTTTTGTAAACTACCATGCGTGTGATGTTTTCAGGGTATATCTGTCCTTAATCACACAAAATGCATTTACTGAAGATCCTCTATGGTGTTCCTCAAAATACAGAAGGGGCAAAAACATATTCAAGGTCTCACTTTGTAACAAAAAGCATTGAAAATGTTTGTCTACCATCAGTCTGAAGTTCTGCAGTGTAACAAGTTTAGCTCAGTTCCTCCTGGCTTTGTGACTATATTACATACTAATTACAAAATACTAGTAAGGGTCACTGACTGTCCTATAGCCATGCCCTTTAGGTTTACAATCCATCAAATCCAGACCATACACTACTACCACTGATTCTATTAGACAATTATATACCGGGACTAGATGTGCGCAGTGCTGGACAGACTCAGGGAAGAGTCAGCTCCTGCTCCATGGAACATGCAAGACAAATAAAAGCCTGTGGGTTAAACATCAATAAAGCCGTAATTGGAGAGAAGCAGATTTCAAGACCCAGACAGCAGATTTAAAGTGGAGATTTTAGGTGGTCTTTAAATGCAGAGATTACTTTAATGTATTACAGCTGAAACTTGAACAGCTCCTACAAACTGCCTTCCTTCAAAAAAATGTAATTGACAAAAATTGACATGGGGAATTCATGATTGAATGTCAGATCCGTGACTTGGGCTCTTGTGTTAGATTTGTTAACCTTCCCAGTTGATTAGGGAGGAAGAGATATGGCCCCTACAAAGGGGAGGTGGAGAGAACCAGGAAGGGTGATGGCAGGAGACTTGGCACGGGTTGCAGAGGTTGAGATAAGAGGTTGAGGAAAGGAGGAGAAAGATTAAGGCCATATAAAGGGAGGAAAAGACACAGTTTCATCACCGTGAAAATGCAAGACACCTAATGATAGGAGTCAGGAGCACCTGAAGTTAAAACGTGTCTGACGTCTGATGGATGCAGAGACTGCCTGCTCTCTGGTTTCTAACCAGCCCCTTGATTCACCACTCATGGACAGGGTGATAGGTGCCTTGTTCTCTCATCTATTTCCAGATTCCTTAACAAACCTTGATCCTATGCCGCCCAAGTCAGTTGGAGTTCTGATAAGAAAAGACCCAAGTGGTCCATCCCGTCGGCCCAGGAAGCTTTATTTTTATGGCCACTGCAGATTACCCCCGTTTCATTTCCATCCCTTAGCCACTAGGGTTTCTCTGTGTTTATCCCGCAGCCTTTTGAATTCCATAACTGTTCCCCTTCCGGGAGGGCGTTCCATGCATTCGCCAGCCTTTCTGGTGAAGAAATATTTCCTGACATGGTTCCTGAGTTTAGCCCCTTGGAGCTTCGTATTATGACCCCCCTCATTCTACAACCTTCCTGCCTCAGGGAAAGGCTTCCTTCCCGGGCCTCCTTCATTTAGTTTTGTTTTGTCAAGCTTCTGATGGGGGTTGAGCCTTTGAACATTTCTCAGTTTTTTATTACCCAGCTAAATTGTTTTGAAAGATTAACAACATTAATCGTTTATACAATTCAGCTCAGGATTGCAAAAATGGTATTATTGTGTTTTTAATTGTTTTCATGAGTTGTATTATGAGTTTTAATGTGCTATAGATGTTAACTATTTTTTTATGTGTGTTTTTTATTGTAATCCGCCTGGAACGTTTGCACAGGAGTGGATTATAAATCTTGCAAAATAAATAAATACATACTCTTCAGCTATTTGAGTCTGGGTCATATCTCCCTGTCCTCCTTTCCTCCAGGGTATTCATATTTAGGTCCTTCAGTCTCATCTCATAAGTTTTCCGGTGCAGACCCCACACCATTTTGGCTGCCTTCTCAATTGCTTCCATCCTGCCTCCGTCCTTTTTGAGATATGGTCTCCAGAACTGAACACAGTACTCCAGGTGAGGCCTCACCAAGGACCTGTATGAGGGACATCATCACCTCCTTTATCTTACAGGTTATTCCTCTCTCTGTGCAGCCCAGCATCCCTCTGGCCTAAGCCACCGCCTTGTCACATTGCTTCACCATTTTCAGATCATCAGACACTGTCACCCAAGGTGTCTTCTTTGAATTTTAACATCAGTCTCTCACCCCCTTCACACAGCTGGCTTTGGATTTCTGCACTGAATCCCAGCTGCCAGACCTTTGATCACTCCTCAAGCTTTCTTAGATCATTTTTCATTCTCTCTTTTTCTTTCAGGTATGTCTGCTCTGTTGCAGATCTTAGTGTCGTCCTCAAAAAGACAAACTCTTCCTTCTAACCAAGTATGTCATTCACAAAGGTATTGAACAAAAATGGCCCCCGAACTAATCCTTGAGGTTATTTTCACTTATTCTTCTGTCCTCACCAAAGGCTCCATTTTGGCACCACTTGCTATCGTTTGTCAGTCAACCAATTTGTAATGCATTCCATCACCTTGGGGTTCATTCCCAAGCTTTTTGTTTTGTTCATGAGCCTCTTGTGCAGGACAGTATCAAATGGTGTGCTGAAATCCCAATAAATCATAGTGAGTGCTCTTCTTTGATCTAATTCACTAGTTGCCCAGTCAAAAAATCAAGATTCATTTGACACGACCTTTCTCTGATAAAAACCCATGCTGCCTCATATCCTGCAACCCATTGGATTGTAGATGGCTGACTATCCTTTCCTTCAGCAGTTTTTCCATTCATTTCCCATCACCGAGGAAAGACTAACCAGCCTGTAGTTTTCAGCCTCCTGTCTAGTGAATTGAGACCAGTACATCCCTTCTTCAGTCGGGTGGCACCACGCCCATGTCCAAAGATCTATTGAACAGGTCTTTCAGTGGACCCACCAGCACCTCTCTGAGCTCCCTCAGTATCCTGGTATAGACCTCATCCGGCCCCATGGCCTTACCCACTTTCTGTAAATGGAGGTTGCATCTACCCCTCTCCCATCCATTCTCTTGTCTACCAGCAGCAATCCTCCTCTGAGGTCTTCCTTAGTGAACACCAAACTGAAGTATTTGTTTAATATTTCTGGGTTTTCCTCATTTTTCGCCACACAATGACCCTGGTCTTCCTCCTTTCTTTGATATATCTGAAAACTGTTTTGTCACCTTGCTTTATTTATTTATTTATTTGATTAATTTATATTCCGCTTTGCGGGCACTTCAGAGCGAATCACATCCAGGTATTTCCCTATCCCCAGAGGACTCACAATCTAAGGCCTAGCGGCACTAAGCCGCAATGCTCTATCGCAGGAGGGGGGTACCACTATCACGGGCCCCTTCCCCGAGAAAGCATCGCAGCTGTATGGCATGTTCTTTCATGGGACAAAAGAACGCGGCACGTGGCCCTTTAACGTGATGGCAGCTCCAACATCACAGGACAACCGTTGCCTTAAAGGGCCAGTGGCCCCCCCCAAAAAATCATAGCAAACGGGAAAGTTGAGTAGGGGGTCAGTGCTGATCCCCATCTCAACCCAGGGTTGCCTCGGACTCCCCTCAAATGTAAAGCAAATAAATGCACCCCCTCCTTCCCATTCCCCACTAGTCAAAGATAGGTTCCCAGCCCCACCTGCCCATACACCCTCTCCCTCCTTGGAAGCCAGAAAATTTAAAAATAAGGGCGCAGGCCCCCCACTCTTGACCCACTCCTGAACCTTCCAATGGATCCCACACCCTCATACCCAGTCCAGTCTGCACCATTTTCCAAAATGGCACCAACCTGACCTTGCCCCAGCCATGTGACTAGGGGTGGGGTTCAGGGATTGGACCTTGCCTTCTTGATTTCTTTCCTAATTTATTGCAGCTCCAGTAGATATTCTTTCCTGTATTCCTCTTTTCCTTTGTATTTCTTGATTGCTGGTCTTTTTTTGCCTTTAATGTTTTCAACCGCCTTTTTGGAAAACCAAATCGGTTTTCTTTTATCTTCCACAGAGATCTAAATTTCCTCTTGAGCCATGCATGCCACATACAGCGTTTCTGTTGTTCGCTTGTCACCATTCACTTCGGAAATGTACTAAGTTTGAATTTAAAGCGGTGCTTCAACGTAAGTCATGGTGTTTGGTGCTCTATGGGTGGGAACCACATCAAAATTTAACGCTGTATTCTATTAGAAGAAATTAATTTATTATTTAAAACATATTTTTCCGTCATTTGGGACTTCACACATACACACCAGGAATGCTAGTCCTTACCCAGCACTCGAAACTCCTGCTGAGTTTGTCAGGGGGTTGTGCACTCGTACAGCGGCATTCCCATGGGGCTGGGGCCAGCATTAAAAGGACAGCCAGCTGCATGACACATAAAGCCCAAACTTCAGATTGCGAAGGAGCTATTTTCTTCTTTTGATGATCTGTAGAACGGTTGTAGTGCTGGCCCTCTCGGGGAGCATTTCAACGTCTCTTTGAGTCAATTAACTTGGAATTGCTCTAGTAAAAGAGCCACACGGAGGCCCCAGAAAACTCACACACAGCTCTCAGTAAGTACCAAATAGGCAGGGCTGAATTTTGATCAATTGATCTGCTGTTCCAAAGCTACCTAGGAGCTGACCGGTGAAAAGAAAGGCTGTCAAAGACTAGTAAATCAATCAGTTGCTTCCTGAAGCCTCAGCTTCTCATCAGAGGAAGCGGAAAGATGGTGAGGGAAACATGATAAAAGAAAGTTTGTGTGTGTGTGTGTGTGTTTTACAAAGATTACAGAATAAAACCTCAAAAGTATTTTCATCTTACAGTAGCAATATGACCTAAAGCCATCCAATCCTGGGCCTTTTTAGCCCTGATATCTTGTCACTAAGTACCTGGACGATGCCTGCCTGTCAGAGTAACATTGCCTAACTAGTGCCCTTGGCAGATTGACTGCCATTATCGACTCTTACACTTTAGGTGCGAGGCTCCTTGTGACCAATCTTCCAGTCTGTCACATATTTTCATATTCCCCTTCCCAATCCTTACTACTATGTGTTTTAGTAATTAACTAAGATATCTTAAGCATTGTCTTCCTCCTTTTTAAGAGTTTTCAAAAGATTAAAATCAATGTGTGGCTGGCACGATTCTAGTTTGCAGTGGATATAAAAATCTGAAAGTGATTTAGAGTTTTCAATAACGATTTCTTTGCAAAGCTATCAGTTGATTATTTCTGATGGCACAGCACTCATCACAAGGGCACGTCAGGGCCTGATTAGCTAATAGTTTCGCAATATAGTCCTGAATAAATGGCTGCCCTGCATTTTCATATGGATTGGGGAAGATAAATTTAATTACAGATTGTTGAAATATAAACATAATAATCTAGATCTCTATCGAGCTTAAATCAACTCTCGGAGTTTATTTTTGATAAACGATTAATAGTGCGTCGAGTTTCCAGGCCTCCTCCCACCTGCTGTGCTGGTCGGTTTCCAGGCAACCCCAGGGAGCACCTAGGGCCTGCAGATAGCAACCGAGCCTGCAGCCCGCTGATAGGGAGCCGGCTGATTGCGCAGCTCTGCCTTTGGCTTCCCCCTTCATTGCATTGCCGCTGGCCTTCCTCCATTCCATCCAGCTAGCACGTGTCCCGTCGGGGCCATGCACTGTACTTGTCACACGGGGGGGACGTCATCTGATAGGATGGTGGCACTTTCAAGTCAACCTCGGTCTCTCCTCTGTACAGCATGTTCCCGGCCCCTCCCCCCCTCCTAAAGCCAAAGCCACACACACACAACTGATAAGATAACAGGAGGAATTTCAGACTTCAATTCTACCTTATCTTAACAAAATAAAATAAAATAAAGATCCAAAAATATTCATTCCAGGCAGAAAGGCGGGAGAGCACTGCTCTATCACTCTGAGTGATTTCTCTCTTCTTCTTTCTTCTTTATTTGTGAGGGAGAGGGGGGCGTTTGCTAGATTGAGTGTTGTAGTGCGGCACTGGATGCAGACAGATAGAAGCTCGAATATTATGGGCTAGGCTGGGCTAAAGAGGCTACAGACTTTGACTGGAAACAAAAAAAAAATGTAACGGCAGATAAAGACCACAGGACCTATCTAGTCTGCCCAATTTTCTCCAAACCCTGCTAAATCTCTGCTCTTGCTTCCTTATGGCTGAGGATCCTCTGTATTTGCCCCGTGCTTTTTGAAATTCCATTGCCATTTTGCCTTCATTGCTTCCATGGGGAGGCTATTCCACAAGCCGCTGCATGTTTTTCTTCCATAAGGGAGAGGGAGTAAGTGTAGGATTGGGACAGGACTCCACTCCCCTCACCCTGGGTTGTTACAAGAGTGCTCTCCCTCCCCTACTTCCCCTGAACAGCTGAAGTATGTCCACCAGTAGAAAGTTCCTGTTCTGCCAAAATTAAAGGGTCAAGAATGCCACTAAATGAGAGCGAGTGAATCACGTTGGATGAGGAGGGAGGAGAACTCTTGCAATGTTGCTGCCCTGCAGAGAAAACATTTTATTTTAACATCCTGATTCTCAAGCCCAGCACAGCTGGGTGTGCAAACTGTGCAGTTGCATGGAGCGGCACATACGGAGGGGCGGTGGCAGAAGCAGACGGATTCGAGGTTTCCTTGTCCCCCCCAAGGCCTGGTGGGCCAGTGCAATACCAACCAGAGCAGACGACACAGATTCGGGGAGCATGCGCACATTTATTTATGTATTTATTTATTTATTTATTTATTTATTTACAGATTTTTATATACCGGGGTACGTAAGTAACATCACCTCGGTTTACATTCAAACAATAATTCAGCATTTCGCTTTACAATGTCTAGAAACATGCGTGTAGTCACGTTCCGTAGGATGCAAAGTTCTCCAAATGTCTAACAAATTCAGTTAATGACATAAGTATCTAATCCCTTTAAGTTTCCCTCCCTCCAATTGATTACTAACTTGAGATCTATCCATCAAAATATCATGAACACAATGAAATCCCCCAACAGTACCAGTAGCCCATTAGTTGTTTGTAAAATCTGCCCAACCAATGAAAGGAAAAATTTGTGACTGTAATTGTTTGGCGCATATATATTACAGATTGTGACTACTTGACTCATTAATTCCCCCACTAGAATCAAATATCTTCCCTCAGAGTCAGTAATTTGTTGGGTCACTTGAAAGCTTATGGATTTGTAGAATGGTATTGCCACTCCCGCTTTTCTCTTCTGCACAGAAGCATAGAAACATTGTCCTACCCAGCTCTTTTTTAATTTCTTACTTTCTTCAGCAGAAAGATGTGTTTCTTGGATCCCAGCTATTAATGCTTTTATGTCACAGCAAAGTTGAAAGAATTTTTTTTCTTTTAATGGGTGATCCTAGCCCCCCCACACACACACACACACATTCCAAGAGACAAATCTTGTGCTCCCCATCATATAAGTATATGTAAAGCCTTAGTGAATTGTACCATCGAGACTGATCGCCCCCCAGCCTGGGCAACCAGCATGCTGAGCTGAACTCTCTTCCTAGAGACTCTAATGTTAACTATCTCCTGTGAAAGACTATATAACCTTACTCCCTCAGTAGGAATATCTCCTGCCCAACCCTTATTAACTATAATCCCTGCCCTCCCCCTCCCCAAGTTCTCATATCCTAATGTATTCCACTCTTGTATAGGGATGAGATCCGTAAATAATGCGGTCGGGTGACACCCCTCTACCTTCTGCAGCTAATACAGAGGGACCCCCATCAGGAACACATTTTAACATATTCAACCTCATTTTCTTTGTCATCTATCATAATTTTCAAACCTGCTTTCAACTTACAACCGTGAAACTACTTGAAAGGCTTTTGCCATCTCCTCAGGGTTCAATAAGTTGGCAGTTTAATATTCCTCGAAGGCAAGTTCTTATGTGCCATCATTCAGTAATACCACACAGGCCGAAAATATTCGGCGAAGTCGCCTAGGTTCAGGTCGCTGGAGCGATGGATTTGCCATCCAAAATCATCCGTGCTTCAGTTGATGACTGACAGGTATAAACTTTGTCATCCAGACATATTTTTAATTTTGCCAGATAAACCATTGCAAAGCGGGTTCCTTTGTTTATCATGTCACTGCATATGGCTGAATAAGCTCGCCTTTGGGCTTCCACCCCCAGCAGAGAAATCTTGGAAGATCAGAACCTTGTGTGCATGGTACTTTATGTTTCTGCTTCGCTTGAACGCTGTGAGGATCAGGGTTTTTTTGCTCATAATTCAGGAATTTTGCTATGACAAGACGAGGCCTATCTTCTGTTTTCCATTTGGGCCCAATCCTGTGCGCACGCTCAATAATTAGCTTGTCCTCCAGCATCGGTAGTTCCAATTCTTTTGGGAGCCACTGCTCCAGTACGGATATCAAATTTCCATCCGGTATGTCTACCAGGAGACCCAGGAATCTGAGATTGTTGCGCCAAGATCTGTTTTCCAGATCCTCGGCTTTCTCCTCTGCGGCCTTGAGTTTGTTCTCTAGCTGGGCCACACGTGACATGAGCACTATCGTGTTGTCCTCCACAACTGATATTTGGCCCTCAGCCACCTCCATGCGTTGGCCAATATTTTGAATTGTTTCTTTGAGCTCTATAAAATGATTCGAGATGCCATCGAATTTATGTTCCAGCATGGCTACTATGGCTGTGGTCAGCCGTCTAATTGTATTCTCATCTGGCTCAGTTGATTCGCGCTTGTCAGCCATCCACAGGTTTTCCTCTTCCTCTTTCTTTGCACTCCAGTCTTGCAGTCATATCGTGTTGCCCAGCAAATTACGACTTATTTTGTCAGGCGAATGATGCTGCCTTCATCTCAGATTTGTTCAGTTCCTAGTTAAGTTTTAGGTTGCTATGGGAGTAGGAATGTCTAATTAGCATCCTTTAAATGTATTAGTGTATTCACTATGGGGCAGATTTTCAAAGGGGTACGTGCATAAGATACGTGCGTACCCCCCGAAAACCTATCCCAAGTTACCCATGCACGCGCCGAACCTATGTTGAATAGGCTCAGCGGCGCGCACAAGCCCCGGGACGCGCGTAAGTCCCGGGGCTTTCCTGGGGGGGCATGTCAGTGGCGTGTCGGGGGGCGTGTTGGAGCAGCGCGTCATTCAGGGGCGTGGCCGCAGGTGTGGTTCAGGCCCGGGGGCGTTTCCGGGGCATGGCCAAGGCCTCTGAAACAGCTCCCGGGCCGGGGAATTGTGCACTGGCCAGCTGGCCGGCAGGTGTAACTTTTAAAACAAAGGTGGGGGGGGTTTAGATAGAGCTGGGGGGGTTGATTAATTAGGGGAAGGGAGGGGAAGGTGTGGGGGGGTGGAAGGAAAGTTCCCTCCAAGGCCGCTCTGATTTCGGAACGGCTTCAGAGGGAATGGAGGCATGCTGCGCGGCTCGGCGCACGCAGGCTGCCGATTTTGGGCAGCCTTGCGCATGCTGACCCCGGATTTTAAAGGATACGCGCGGCTACGCACGTATCTATTAAAATCCGGCGTACTTTTGTTCGTGCCTGGTGCACGAACAAAAGTACGCGCGGGCGTACTTTTATAAAATCTACCCCTATATGTCTGGTAGTGGCCTACTGGGGAATGATCAAATTCTCAATAAGGTGTGGGGAATTCGTGAAGTGTAGTTAAAAGGTTGATATTTTTTTTTTTTAGTGTGAAAGTGGCACCTGCCTTTAAATTAAAGGATGAGCTAGGGGTGGGTGGGAGAGGGTTGGGAAATACAATACTAACTTCTGCTTATTAGCTGCCTTACTGACTGACTATGTAAGAATCAACAGGCTGATACAGTACAGCCATGGAGCGCACTGTTAACCCGCGTTTGGAAGTGCGTTTTTGGCGTGCTAGCTTTACCCCTTATTCAGTAAGGGGTAATAGCGCATCGAAAACACGCGTCCAACCCCCCTGAAACTAATAGTGCCCGCAACATGCAAATGCATGGTGATGGCCCTATTAGTTATTCCTGCGCGATTCACTAAATAAAATGTGCAGCCAAGCCGCTCATTTTACTTTCAGAAATTAGCGCCTACCTAATTTTTGCCAGCACTGGGAAAGTGCACAGAAAAGCAGTAAAAACTGCTTTTCTGTGCACCCTCCGACTTAATATCATGGCGATATTAAGTCGGAGGTCCCAAAAGTTAAAAATAATTAAAAAAAAAAAAAGTAAAATCGGCCCGTGGCTAGCGAGTTGAAAACCAGACGCTCAATTTTGCCGGCGTCCAGTTCTGAACCCATGGCTGTCAGCGGGTTTGAGAACCAACGCCGGCAAAATTGAGCGTCGGCTGTCAAACTCGCTGACAGCCGCTGCTCCTGTCAAAAAAGAGGTGCTAGGGACGCACTAGTGTCCCTAGCGCCTCTTTTTACCGCGGGCCCTAATTTGAATAATTTCTTTTTCTGAATCACCCGCTCTCCCACGATTTTTACTGTATCGGCCTGAAACTAACTTCTGTGTATTAGTTGCCTTATTGACTATTAAAAGCACAAACACACTAACACACTAAATAATATACCCCAATAGTTTACTTCTCCCAAATACTTTAAAATAAACCCATTTCCCAAGCAAAACTTACTGGTTCCTTTCAGCCACCAGCAAGGTGATCCTCACCTCTCAGTGCTCGGCAGAATTAGAAGTGTGACCTCTTTCCCAAGAAGGGGGTGTTACAATTACATGAATAGTTTTCATGTGATAGGGAAGAGAAGGGATAAGGTGAGTCGTCCATTATTTGTGCCTCTCGACGTCTGTGGAAACCTTGGCTTCTTTTGTTGTGAGATCTTCCCCAGCTACAGCTGCTTGCCTCAAATTGTTCTTGTGCGGAGTTGATGGCATTTTAGGATGTACAGCTTCTGTTCAAATTTGGATGTATCCTTGTGTCCAGAGCTGCGAGCTCCTCCATCCAATGTCTTCTGTTGGCTTCGCACAGGACATAGGGGCATGAATGGTTGACAGGGGGTCATTTTAAAAGTCAGTGGCAGTGAGGCAGTTCTGCTCTATCCTGCCCCCCAATCATCTTAAAGTCCTCAGAAGAAGGGGGAGAGCCTGCTGGGGTGAGGGAAGGGAGCTGGTCTGTGTGTGTGTGGGGGGGGGGGGGGGGGGGTGGGGAGTACAGTGAATCAGACCCACGAGGCCTCTTGAATTTGAGTCTAGGTGAAGAGGTGAGGGCTGTTGACTAAATCAAGACATGGAGGCCCCCTTTAATACTGGTATTGAGTTGGTGTATAATTGAGTACTTTATCCATCAAGGGCTCTCGATGTTATTGCTGGGAGGGGATGCTGGGACACTTCAGTCTGTTGGGAGGCCATGGGGCATGTCAAGGGAAGTGTAGGAGGTATTTCTGGCCACCCAAGACTCTTGATGCTAATATCAGGGGTGTGGTGGAGAAAGGGGATACTCTGGGCTGACAAGAGTCCTTGATGCTACTGTCAGCAGTGGGAGGGGGAATAAAGAAATCCTAGCCACATTCTACCCAGCCTTTTCACTTGGGGGATTTTAATACGCCGCATGCACACTCCATAGTTTTTGGGTGAGTGTACCTGCTATTTTTGTGCACCTGCTATAGTGGCTGCATAAAACAATTCAGTGTATTGCATGTGGTCGTTTAGCATGAGATTAAATGCGCATTTGTTTAGATCAAGCTATGATGACAGAATCAAACTCGCAGCTGTCTGTCTGGCAGGCTGCAGTTACTTGCAAAAATGCAGGCTCTTACATAGGACGGTCCTCGTCTGGCAGGCTATCCAGAGGATCTAGGAGGCTGGATAGTTGGGCAATGGCCATGCTAGTATTTCTGGCCATTTAGATTATTACAGAGCCTTGTGGTTAGTCATGGGAAAGTGGGTGCTAAAGGGAACTAAATGGGGATTTTGAGTGTTTTCACACTCATACACGTGAAAAGGACATATGTGTGTAAGTTTACCAGCAGGAGTCCCTTTGAGAATTACCCTCCCTATGTTCTGAACAGTGAGAATTTTGTGATGTTCACATTTTTAAAGAGGCATTACCATTAAAGCGTACAGAAGGGGAAAATGTGGTTAGGCGGGTGATTGTTTTCTTGTAAGCGTCTCAACTTTGCAATGAGAATGAATTGAGACGTAAGGAGAATAATGTTTAACTTATAGTATAACATACCATAGGGGCTCAAACCAACAGTTTGTTTGCTATCCCTTCTTGTAAATGCAATAATATGCAGGCCTACATATATACAGTTCAATACTTACCGATTTTGATTTCAGTTTTATTCTTTACTGCTCATGAAATAAGGGAGATGCACCATAGCTCATTAGGGATATGCAAGGGGTAATTTTTCATTTTTCTTGGCTTTTTGTTTTTGTTTTAATTTGGATTTCAGTTTGTTTAATTTTTAATTTTGGTTTGTTTGCTGAACTGAAGTAAACATCAAATAACACCCCCTCCTGCTAAAAAAGAATCATAATGGGGCCTCCCCAGGCACACCCCCTCCTCCTACAAAAGAATCATAATGGGGCCTCCCCAGGCATGCCCCCTCCTCCTGTTTGCTGCCTGAGCTCTGGATTCTCTACATGTCCCTTTGCCTTCTGCAAATAAGCTGCCTCTATCAGAATACAGAAACTCTACTTCTCTCCAGCACCGATCCCCTTCTAAGAGGATATGACCCTGGTACATGATGCATGTTAATTCTGTTAGACCTAAGCTCAGAATCACAGCAGCCTCCTAACGTGTTTGACGGATGCCAGAATATACGGATCTGTGCTCTCTTGGTTTTTCTCCTACCTTTCCAAACAGTCTCCTCCTCCTCTTGGCACCCACAAGGCTCTGCTCTCTCTGCTGCACTTTTTAGTATTTACATAGTGCTCCTCTGCACTCTCCTGTCAACCCTTGGTCCTACTTACAGAATTTACGCAGAAGATATCCGAATCTTTTTTCCTTTGAAAATTTCATGGACTGCTACTGTTGACTTTGCCACACCTTGCCTCTCAAGTATTAAAAGTTGGAAATCCCAAAACCAGCTAGCATTAACCCTAAATAAAGCAGAAGTTCTCTTTCTAGGTCATTGCATTACATATGATACTCCATATTCCTTCTCTTACAATAACCAAATATTCCACATATCCAAGAAAGTACGCAACTTAAGGGTCATATTTGATTAATTATCCATGAACCCATACATCATACACATTAGAAGAACCTCATTCTTGAAACTAAATATGCTACGACACATTAAACCGTACTTAAATCAGACTGACTTCAGAACTGTTCTTCAATCTTTCATTTTTCATCAATTGACTACTATAATTCCCTATTCATTGGTCTACCACAAAACACTCTCTGTGCTTTACAGATTACTCAAAATGCAGCAGCACGACTATTAACCAGCACCAGTAAATGCAACCACATTACACCGGTTCTATTTTCAATCCACTGGCTCCCAGTGGCATGGAAAATTCAATATAAACAGGCCACCATTATCCATAATCTAATGTATAACATCACCTGTCCCTGGACCCAAGCTACCCGCAAGTTAATCATCCCCAGCAGAACACTACGTTCATCCCAACAGTTACTTGAAATCCACCATGCTTTGCTCATCTCGACTGTACTAGAGAACGGGCCTTCTCAATTGCCAGCCCAACACTTCGGAACTCTCTACCCATCCAGCTCCTTAACACCAGCCACCTGCAGAAACTCAGGGAAACTCTAAAAACCTATTTCTTCAACCAAGCTTTCAAAGATTTAATATCAATTGATTCCCACAGTTAATCAGCAAATACTTCCTTTCTCAAGCAGAGTTGTTTACCTCCCCAACAAGTCCTATCCATTTAACCATGCGTGTTTTAATTTTGTTATGAATGTTTTGGATGTTTTTATGTTACCCGCTCTGAACTTCGGAGGGCATGGGATATAAGTGATTTCAAACAAACAAACAAACAAACAAATAAATAAATAAATACATAGATAGATAGATAGTAGATGAAGCCGGGGTCCAACTCTACCTTGCCCCCACTTACCCCTTTCATGGAGCTCTACAGCATGGAAAAGGGCAGGAGTGATCCCCAGTTGGTCCTGCTCCACTGGCTTCAGTTCCACAGTAGTGTCAGCTGCCCTGAGACCAGCATCAAAGGGGGTCATTTACCAGAATGATCGCACGCGATAAGGGACGTTTCTCACGCGAAAAGTCCCTTATCGCGTGCGATACCAAGATGGGGGTGGAGTCGGCCCCGGAAGAGTTGGGGCGTCACCGGGGCCGACTCCGCGAAGATGCCGCAGACGATGGTAAGGTAAGGGCCTTTTCGCGTCCTATTTTGTGTCCAATAGCTACACCTTCTATGATGGCGCTATTGGGTGCGAAACCGGCAGCGATCGCACCGCGGCGGTGCGATTGCTGCCGGCTATCGCAGGACTGCCCCCCGTTTCGGCCCCCCACCCCTCATTACCTAAAGTATCGCAAGCCTGCGATACTTTAGAAAATGAGGCCCAGTGTCTTAGGTAAAACAAAATGCCATCGGTCTCAGACCCATCCAGCACCATTTTGTTGTATGCCTTAGGGACAGCTGGTGCCATAGTGCAGCCTGAGATGGCAGGGCAGGAGAAACTGGGGATTGCTCCTGCCCTTTCTACACTGATGATCCCCACGGAAGGGGTAAGAGGGGACCAGAGAGGCCCTGGTTTATTTTCCGGGTGAAGGATGGGGGGGGGGGGGGGGGCTTTGGATGCAAGCTGTCATACACAGTGCCAATTTCGCATGCAACACCATTTTGACAAGGCATAACAAGTAAAATGAAAGCATGAGCTCTCTGGAATAAACATCTATAGCTAACCGAACAGAGCATTAACCCTAGAGAGCTTACACTAGAAATGTAACTCCTGGATCTGAGGTGGAGTAAACTCACATATTTAGGGAAGTGTTTCTCAACCCTCTCCAGAGGGCACACCTAACCAGTTGGGCTTTCAGGATTTCCACAATTGTAATGCGTGCCGTCCACGGCAGACCCGCGGCACAGCCCTCTCACCTTTCCACAAGGATTCCAGCCTCTGGTTCCTCCTCGCTAGCGGCAGTGGGCCGCCAGCTCTGACCTCGGGTCTCCTCCGGTGCCTCCGGCTCAGCCACAGTCCCCAGCGTTCCAGGTCATGAAGTTACTGCTCGTCGGGCCTCTCCCCATGGCCCGCGGAGAGATGCCACTACCCGCGCCGCGCTCCTCATGTAGGGACCGTGGCGGGAACCTGGCCACGTTGTGGGGGTTGTGAGCAGAGTTAGCCTCCAGATAAAAAAAGATAAGTAAAAAACAGCTCTCATTAGAGATTTTTGCAATTGAGATGATGTTTGAGATGTGACCCATTTGAAGGATCTTCACAGGTTGGGAATGTGTTTTAAGTAAAATATGAAAAGTTCATAGATGATGGACATTAAAAAAGAAAAAAATATATTTAAATAAAAGTGGACCAAAAGGTTATACAACTTATCAGTTGGTTTAAAGTTGTTCCCATGAAGGTCCTACAGTTGATATAGAACACAGCTGATTGCATGTGATAGAAATATACTGAGGAACAGTGTGGTGTGTTTATTGACTTTATTAGAGTTACCTCAGACTTCTGAGTTTTGGGGGGGCTTGTTTTGTGGATTTTTGGTTTTTTGAACCAGAGCAGGACTGCACCATCCCTCGCCTGCGGTCTCTGGGCTGAACCAACCTTTCTTGCTATTATATCTCGAGGCCCACCTAAGTCCTGCCAGCCCCGGCACCCAAAGGCTCAACCTGCGGGGAACGAGGGCTGGTATAGGTGAAGCTCCAGCGGCCTCTGCCTATCAGCCCACTCCACCTACCAACGGTGGGGACACCTAGGTCCTTACCTATGGGTTGCGTCAACCCCACCTCGGCCCAAGGGTCCACCTCTGACACAACAACATGAATATGCATGAGATAGATTTGCATAGCTTGGGACTGCAGTGTATGCAAATCTATCTCATTCATATTCATTATGGATATCCTGAAAACCCAAGTGGTTGTGTGTGCCTCCAGCAGAGGGTTGGGAAACACTGCTCTAAAATTATTCAGTTGCTGTGCCCAGTGTGGCAGATGCAGCTAGACACTGGTGCCAATGTTATTCTATTGAATAACAGTGGAATAACATTGGCACCAGAGTTAACTTTTACTCCACTTCAGACCCAGGAGGTAAATATCCTGTGCCTTAATCTGTTAGCCCTCTAACACACCTTCCTGCATTGCTGGATAACACTGAAATGTGATGTTTATCTAGCTAAGTTAGCCAGATAGCCAACTCCGTGCCAGAACGCCCCTGAGTTAGCTGGATAACCGGTCAGCTTGATGGGATTCACTGGGAGCTGGCTGATGCACACGCAAAGCAGTGCTAGGCTTTTGTGTAATCATCTACGCTACCTTCTGTATCTTTAAGTCCCAATAAAGAAAACCTCATAAAAATAACTCAAAAGCATTTATTGAAAAATTTAACCTCCATAGAAAAAGAAACAGTGATTTTGTGTGTGTGTGTATAAATAAATAAGTATGTAGATATAGATATCCAGTATATACTGCATTGCAGGGAATAATACCTTCATTTTGGATTTGCATGCACCTGTGCTAATTTTAGCACTGGTTTTACTCCTCTTTTTCGCATGCATTTTTCCATGCAAAAAACCCTGATAAAATTCATTTGCTCATGCTGCATGCTCTGGGGGTCCATCTGTTTGTGCTCCTCAAGGCCACTGAAACAGAATTAATCAAAATCTGAAGTTCCTGGCCCCTGGGGTCGAAAGAAAGCATCCAATGGGATTACGAGGCAGGGTGAGTCTGAACTGCTATCTGTCATTCATCACAAGGTTGATCCTCCCCCTTCCCAGGGAGGGGGTGGAATAAGGCTTTACCAAATCTTTAAAGAAAATGGTTTGCTTGGAGAGAAAGAATAAAGAAAGTTGCAGGCAGCAGCAAGGATATGCAAAGCAGCAAAGACCCAGGTGCAGCTTATTCAGAACTGCTTTAGCAGGGTAGATCTTTCTGCTTCAACGTGTATATCTTTGCTGCTGATACACCACGGGAGTCAATAACAGCGATATAGGACATCACTTTGACATATTGTATGACAGGCAATATAATCACATTTAATAAACTAAACAGGATTCCCCAACCTGGGAGGACCTCTAGCCAGTCAAGATATGCACAGTGAATATGGATGAAATACATTTGCACTCAGTGTATGCAGATCTATCTCATGCATATTCATTGCAGATATCCTGAAAACCTGACTGGCTACATGTGTCCCGAGGACTACGTTGGGAATCTAGGAGATTCATGCAGAGGCATAAATTGGTCAACTCCTTTGTACCGAGGACATGAATATCCATAAACATTTAGTTTTAAATCAAAGCTTTTACAATGAATGGATCGCTTTTGCAAGTCTTTTTTCATTCATTTTTTTTACATGATGCAGCAACAAAGATCTGCAGATTAAAATGAGAGGAGTAGCCCATCTTGCTGAATTCTAGCAACACTCTAAAGCTTAAGCAAAATCAAGTTATTGCATTGTATTAAGGGCCAGACATACTATGCATTTTCCCATGAACACAAAGTAGGAGAAACATCTAAACCTAAATCATTCAAATTAATCTCAACAGAAAGAAAAATAAACAGCAAATGAGCTTTAAAATGCAAAGCATTGTTAAAACGATAAAGCAAAACCATAACTGGATATTACAATTATTAAAAAAAAAAAGTTCTCTCCTATTATTAAGATTTTGACTATCTTTTTAAACCAATAAATTTCCCACTTCTGTTCTGCTCCAGTAAAACAATGCCTCTCGAATACAACAAAAAATCTGAACCAATCTCTCTCTTCTGTCCAAGTTTTGATAATTCTCTATCCACAAAATAAATAAATAAAATGCATAGCTCTGCTGGAGGCTGTCTAGCAACTTAGGATAATGCACTCCCTGGTTTCCATTCTCCATGGAGCCAAGGTGGAGTTTTCATCACACAAGAGCCACAGGCAGAAAAACATTATTTCCACATGCTGTTGCTAGAGGGATGGATCTTTCTGCCTTACGATGACCAGTTTTCAAGCAACTACGGGAGCAACTTGAAAAACAAGGTTTGCATAAAGAGAGACTGCCAGTTAGCAAAAGCAGGCCCCACCTCTCCTGTCCATTTTATATAAAGCAGTTTCTTTTCCAGATCTCCCAAAGCCTGTCAGGATTTCAGGCTATCTACTCCAATTATGCATAATGTTAATGTTGTGTACACTGGAGACCCTGCATGCACCAGTCTATTTCATGCATATTTATGTGGCTTATATGTCTAAATAGAGCCAGCAGGAAGTGCAGCTGAATGGGTTCCCCATAAGGGGTTAACTTCAGTATTCCAAACAGATTAATGCTTCTGGTTCTAAAGATGACCCAGCCTGCTTTTTGTGGATGATCCATGGGTCATGGTATCTTCAAAGTCCACAGTAGCCTCAGTCTTGATACGCTGTGCCTCTAACCGGCAGCTACTACGCATCCGAAACCTGTGTGACAGGTCACCTCTGCTCTCAGAAAGTTTCAGTATCACCTCTCCTTGCGTGTTTGAACAGTTCAACCATAGTCTCACAATGACTTTCCTGATCCCAGGAAACCAAGTTATCGCTTCTTCCACCTCTCAAAAAAAAAAAAAGAGCAAATGCATTCCTTCCTCTTCCATATGAATTTGGGCTTCTTTGTCACATTGCAAGAAAGGAGGAATTAATTGTGAAAGAGGACAGATCTTAGACACAATGGTCACTCCACAATAAGTAATTCCATTTCCTTCTCTGCCATGGGCTGAAGGGGATAAGTTGTATTCTGTTTCTGCCTTCGCTTTCCAGGGGTGGGGGGGGGGGCCCTACTTCTGGATTAACAAAGCTGTGCGTACCCGGAGTCTTTCATTGGGAGGGGGAAAGGGTCTGTGGTGTCTATAAGGGATGAAGGGATAGGGGAAGAGACTAGTCCACCTTAAACAGGTGACTCACCAACAGGTGACTCACCAGGGGAGCCCTGCAGTTTAAAACAGTGGGAGGAAGCAGAAAGAGAAGCCGAGGAATCCCACAGACCAAGGAGCAGAGGGAGCCAATGTCAATCTGACTACAGACCCCAAGTCACAGAGAAACAAGCCTGGTTAAGGAAGCCAGGAATCCTACCAGGAGACACTGACTGAAGGGGTCCCCAGATGAAACTGCTTGTTCTGTAAACCTTTATGTGACGGAGAGATGGGCTGTCATCCTCTGAGTGTGCACAAGTACAAGAAGTCTGAGTTAAGGTGGACTCTGCTGCCTGGCGAGTTATTTAAAAGAAGCAACCCTAACACTAGAGAATAAGAGAGAAGACCCAGAGAATTCCACAGTGCCATTTCGTTTATTTCATTGTGCCATTATATTATTTTCTTATGTAGTTCAGAGAATCAAGAAAGTGGAGGTGAATGTCTGAAGAAATGATCAAACTTTTTTTTTTAATGATGATGATGATGCAAACTTTCTTCCAGGGGGCGATGACCACTCTGACTCCGAAGATCACATTCCCCACGAACGCTGGAAAAGTTAGCGGTGCCAGTAGCCAAGATCTCCACTGTTACGGGAAGAGGAGCATTACATGACCAGCATGATAGAAGCAGACCTAGGACCGCGTAGTCCAGCGAACCACCACTACCACCCTCTGAAAACTTCCCAGATGCTGCCTCTATGACAGTCAGAAATGGCAGGTCACAGCAGGTATGAAGCAAACTCGCTGCCAAAGATATCATGCTTGAAGGAGATGGGATGCCACAAGCAAGCGGGAGGGACAATATTTCACAAACGTTTGCCCTGTTATAGCTGACAATATTTTATCAATAATTGTAAAAACAAGTTTAGGGAGTGTAACAAAAGTCATTCTGATAACATGAAAACATGGAAGCAGCTGGATGATACTGAGCTGAAGGCATACATAGGTCTCCTCATTTTCAATGGCTTATTCCACAGAGCAGTGTTTCCCAATTCTTTCCCCAGGGGCACACCTAGCCAGTCAGGTTTTCAAGATTACTTCAATGAATATAGAGTTGCATGCCCTGGGTCTCCAGTATTTGCAAATTATCTCGTGCTTATTGACTGTGGCAATCCTGAAAACCAGACCTGGTAGGGGTGCCTCCAGGAGAGGGTCAGGAAACACTGCCGTAAAGGCCACTCAGCTCTGAAAGAGTTGTCGTCTCCACCCTCCGCGGGTCCTTGTTTTCATGCCATAGTGCGTCTGGAAAAATTGCAGCAAAGCACGGTGCCTATGCGTTTTGATACTAAAGCAAGAGAAGAGGAGAGCTGTGAGTGAGTTTGCTGCCTTCCACGTTGCGTAGACACCGTGAAGGAAGTTGGGAAATGGCATGTGCCAGGGATATACCTGACTGTGAGCGAGCCACTGGTAGCTTTCAGGGCTTGCTGTCCCTTTAGATGGCATATGCCCAGCAGACCCTCCAACCATGATATCAAGATTTGGTGGGGCCAAATAGGGGCATATTCATAGGCACACAAGCTGGAGAGAAACAGCACAAACAGGTAGCCATGTTGTACAAAAATGTTGTTTGACCCTGGTACAAATCAGGAAGGAATGGTATTGGTGATAACCTTTTGGGTCGGGTCCAAAAGAACCCTATAATTGCACTAGTGTCGACTCCTGGGGTCTGAATTCCCCCCTCAAATAATATTAATGGCTTTCTTTTCATGACAGATGGTGAAGGTTAAACTGTAAATCATCATGGAAGTTGATAATGCCCTGTTAAAGTGCACACATGCTTTCTTTCAATGAGGAACAGAGATGTACATATTTTACATTTATTTTAACAAAATACGTGACAAAAATCAAGTATTGTGACTTAGCACATGGCATCCATGTCCTCCAAGTTGGCAGCCTAAGATACTTAGCCCTTGGTGAGTCGGCATTAATTAAACCTGATTATATCACAATGCATTTCCCAACTAAAACAGCTGAACAAAGTTTTTAAAATTAGTCAAAGTCAATTGAAAAAGCAAGCCCCCGCTCTCAAATACATTTTTTTCTCCCTGAGCTTTTTATAAAAGCTATAGCACACTTTTGAGGTATGCGTTAAATTGTTTTGGCGTACCTCCTGGCTGGATGATTATTCTTGGGTATTATCTGATGAAGGATTAGGTGTTTCGTATATAAAATTATAAATGTGATTCTAGATTATCTCCTGCATTATTTGTTTTGTTCGAGCTATGCTATTGCTGCATAGGAAAGATGAGAGAGAGCATGGGCTTTATGTATTTGTTTCTATGACTAGCATGAACGCTAATTGACTGAGAGGCTCCATGATGCTCTATTTTTTTTTTTACTACCATGGTCCAGAAATTGACCAAGATGTCAATACCTTCCTGAGCTCCTCCTTAAGAATTATTTTGGCAATCCCTCTTCTTTCACTTTCTGCCTTCCAACACTTTTCCATCTGCTTCTTGTCATCCTCCCGTCTCTCAAACAGATTTTTAAGAAATACCTCTGTGCAGATAAGCACAACGTCAGGGATTATATAATTTCATTCTTTCATCATGACAAACAGCCAGATACATTCCATAAGCACTTAGCATTTAAGCGTTTCAAGTAACTTCCCACTTCAGTTTTAGCGCAATTTATTGTGCGGAGGGGATTGGGTTACATTATCCTTCTACTCCAGCCAGACATATGGGATGTGCTCTCACATTGCACGATAAACATGACTTCTTCTCGGAAGTATTTATTTATTATGTTGTATGTTACTTTCTGCTATATGTGAGTGTTTGTTTTACTATGGAACGTTATTTGTTATTTATTGTATGTATTTATTATGCTGGAGTATGCTTCATTTTTATGCTGTAATCAGTCATGAAAAGTTTACAAAGAGAATAGAAATCCATTTGCATTAACAAATAAACAAACCAATGTACACTCTGTGAATGCCATTCACAGGCACAGTTGCAAATGAAAGGATTAATCTTCATGCTGCACATATCCTGAAATTCTTTGACATGGGAGGGACATGGAAGTAAATAGTCTTTCTGGAAACTCTGATTATGGTAGCTATAAAATTAAGAACTAACCTGGGTTTGGTTAATGTGAATTAAATATAATTACTATATACCAATCTGGTCACAAGGGTCACGCCTAGTAAACTGGTACATGGTATATCTAAAACCAAAGGTGTTTTGCAGGTGTGCCCTATCTATTTTAAAATAAATATTTTCTTCATCCAATACATTATGTAACCTATTGAGTTCCTCTCTGGCTGACCTACCCCTCCTATTACATTTTGTGTGCTCCATAAAAGCTCTTTTGGCATATGAGTACAAGCCATATTTAGATTACTGCAAAGTCACAGATAATAATTATTTCATTAAATCACTATTGTACCTACCTCAAATCCAAACATTCACACAAGAATAGAGATAAAAGACAAAACTATGAGATAAGTTTATAATTGCTTGGACATGTAAAAAGGCATGTTATAATTCCATGAGCAGCATATGTGCAGTATCTTGCAGCTGGTTCCAGGACAGGGTGGTGGTGGAGGTGGGGAAGAGGCTGCGTTTGAAGGGGGAAAGTGAAGTGGGTAGGTGTTGAGGGGGTTGAGGAGTAGTGTGTATTCTTGCCCTGGCCCACTCTATCCTCTTTCTGCACACAGCATACATTGTAACCATGGCTCAGTCTCACCTTCTGTGTTTGTTTGTTTCTGCCCTGATGCCCCCGGATGGTCAGGGGGCTTCGCCTTCTAGTGTCTCCAGTGCTGGGCCTGTTTCTGGCTTGCTCTGTATGCAGGTTGGCCCCTTCTCCTGGCACTCTCTTTCGTCCCTGCATCCCACAACCCTCTCTCCCTTGCCCCTCAGCATGCACTTTTCCCTACCACCACCCACATTCTCCTTTGCCCTCTGGAGAATGTCATAATGCCTCTGTACTGCTCCTTGGTAAACCACACCTCAAGTACTGTGTTCAATTCTAGTCACCACATCTCAAAAAAGGTACAGATAAAGAGCAACTAAAATGAACGAAACAGTTCCCCTATAAGGAAAGGCTAATGAGGTTAGGGCTATTCAGCTTGGAGAAGAGAAGGCTGAAGAGGGACACAAAAGAGGTCTATGAAATCATGAGAGGACTAGAGCAGGTAAATGTTAATTGGTTAATTACTCTTTCAGATAATATAAGGACTAGGGAGCACTCCTTGAAGTTATTAAGTAGCACATTTAAAACAAATCATAGAAAATTATTTTTCCACTCAGTGCACAATTATGCTGTGGAATTCATTGTCAGAGGATGTGGTTAAGGGAGTTAGCATAGCTTGGTTTAAAAAAGGTTTGAAAAAGTTTCTGGAGGAGAAGGCCATAAACTGTTATTAACCAGGTAGACTTTGAGAATAGTCACTATTGATCACTGTGCAAAAGCAGCTTGGAATCTCTGTACTATTTGGGATCTTGCCAGGTACTTGTGACCTGGATTGGCCACTGTTGGAAGCAGGATGCTGGGCTTGATGGACCCTTGGTCTGACCCAGTATGGAAACTTCTTATGCTCTTATCCCCAGCGCTCTGTTTCTCCCTCTAGGCCTTTTTTGCCTCTTCTTGCACAGTAGACAGTGTGTAGACGGAGGAGACTAATTACGCAGAACATTGTTAGGTATTTAAAAGATGTGGGCCATAGGTCCTCCCCCTCCACCCCGCCCCCCCCCCCCAAGTTTGATAATTAAACAATCACAATCACTTCCCCCTCCGAGAATGTTCCTGTCAAAACACAGAGCCATCACACTTACAATTTTTGTTCACTTTTTATTGTCTTTACCTTCCCTCCCTCACCCCCACCTTCCCTTCCTTCCCTGGACATCGGCGCCATCTTCCTTCTCCTCCGCCTCCTGGCGTCACTTTCCTTTCCTCATCTGGATGGTCTTCGGCCGACGTGAGGAATACGGCGAGAGGGGCTCCTTGCTTGCTGCTGTCCGCCTGCATCCCTCCGAGGTTGGAACTGTGCGGGTCAGCAGGGACTCGCCAGACTACACAGGGTCCGATGTGAAAAGGAAGCTGGCAGTAGCAAGCAGAGCCATAGCGTGCCTATGGCCAACACGGCGACGGCCAGAGGCGCCATCAAAAGGCACCGTAGCGCCGTTGCCATGAGGGGACGTGGGAAAGCAGCGGAGCCCGCCAACCATGCAGATACTTCTGGTGGAGCCGCGTCGCTTTTCCACTCAGAGGCATCGGAGTGCAGCCAAAAATGGAAGGCACTGGGACGACGCAAGGTTTCCGGAACGCCGCTCACCCCCGCGGGGTGCTGTTATGATCCCCTCATGCACCCTCTCTGCTCCCGAAGAACGGAAGGGTCGCAGCCTTGCAGCGCGAGCTGATGAAGTCATTCGGGCGCCAGCAGCTGGGAGAGAGAGGAAGCAACTCCTGCTGCAAGGCCGCGATCCTTTTAATTATTGAATGCTTTTCTAGTCATTAGTTTTGAATTACTCTTTTTATTGGTATGGTTTTGTAACCGTCTCTTTTTAGTCAGTAAGGAGGTCCAGACAACTGATCCGTAAAGATAGACTTTTATTGCCAGCAAGATGCAGCTAAGACAAAGGCTTAGTACAACTGCATGCCCCTCCCCTCCAGGAGCAGACTCTTATGCACTTTACAGTTCTTATCTTTTACACATGCGTTCTAAGCATTGCTGAGCAAGCATATTCCGGCTGAAGGGGCTACTGACCCCCTCCCTAGACACCCTGGAACTTTCGTGAAACTTCTCCCATGTTCTGCAGGAGAGGCTGCTGGGACTTGCAGTTCTGGAAAGGAATTCGCGAGTCTGCAGTAATACAGCCCATCACATAATACATCCATTGTTCTAATCTAGGTTACAGCAGTGAAAGCTTATCAGAGAATAAGAACAGCGAAGCCAAAAAAATGAAAATGTGCAATGTGCTGACAGAGAGTTTCTCAATGTCCTAATTACAGCTGTATTGCAGACTGTAAGTAAACCCGTCATGAAGCAGGGAATTCTGGTACATGAAGTCCTTTGTCAGGTTGAAGCGTTCAGACCCCTTCATTCCCCCCTTTGATACTTATCATTCTTTATGAAAAGTATCACACCATCACAACGCAACTGTGGAGCTGAAAGAAACAGAAACAAGAAAAATTAGCAATTTGAGTTCTCAGGGGGCCCTAATTTCCCAAACAGTCCGATGGTTTCTTCATGGGTTTGAGACGGATGGGCCCTAATGGCTCCACCCCCCTTTGTAGCCCGAACTTGTCATGTATGGGAAGATGGCCCAGGATAAAACATGAGGATGGTTAAACAGGTTCTATAGGCTCAGAGGAATACATGTACAGTGACAGGAGCTGCGTGGCTGTTTTGCGTTCAGCAATGTCCTTCATCACCCGACGAAGGCGGTTTGAGCAAGAAAGGAATAATTCAGGTTCCTAAAAGACAAAACAGAATTAAACTGGCTTGGATAACAAACAAGCTCTTAAATCCACCGATCATGGAAAACCAACCACGGAATCCATTGGTCCAGTCCCAAGCACTATTCCACTGCTGGACAGGGATGTGTGCCATCTTGACCATGCGATCAGTGATGTCTTGGATAACCTTGTTTTGGTCATCTACCTGTAAACAACAATTGGAGAGGTTAAATGTTCCACAAACCCTCCTTCCTGGGCCAGAGGATAATCTATTCTGGTACACTGCAGTCATAATTTTGGTATTTTGTTTTGCCCAGAGTTTAAGAGCGAAAGCAGTCGTTGGTGATGAGCTCCAGGACTGCCTGAAGCCTGATGATTCGATGCAATTAATACTGCTTGGAAGGGTTCCCGAGTTGCCCCTTTTTGCTGCTTCATCTGCTCTCTGATTTCCTTGACAATAGGGTTTGATTTCCTGGTGTGTGCTTTGCAATGTATTACAGCCACCTTGCGAGGTAGCCAAACTGCGTCTAGTAATTCACGTACTTCTGATGCATTGTTCAATTGTTTTCCCTCTATAATGCTCCATGCACTTGAATTGTAAGAAAGGCATATTTAGAGTCTGTATAGATATTTACAGTTTTCCTTCTGCCAACTGCAGAGCTCGAGTAAGGGCAATTAGTTCAGCTTTTTGTGCAGACGTTCCTGGGGGAAGAGGTTGAGCCTCAACGATTTCATCTTCGGATACAACAGCATATCCAGCAGAACGTATCTCATGAATGATTTGGCTGCTCCCATCAGTTAATAAAGTCCAAGCTCCTTGCCAGGGTTGATCCCTCAGGTCTGGTCTACTGGAATGTATTGTAGTCATGACTTCTTCACAATCATGGGCAACTGGTTCAGGTGCCGGCATAAGAGTGGCCGGGTTCAAGTTTTTGCTGTCTTGTATTTGAATTTCAGGTGTTTCACACAGTAAGGCTTAATACTTGACGAGATGTGAATTAGTCATCCATTTTGGTCCATGGGTCTCTAGCAGTCCTTGAATGGTCTGGGGAGTTGTTACGTTCAGAGTTTGACCAAAAGTTAATTTGACTGCTTCTGGAATTAGTAAGCATGCAGCCGCAATGCTTTGAAGGCAACCAGGCCATCCTTTTGCAACATTGTCCATTCCTTTTGAGAGATATGCAACAGGTCGCTCCCATGAGCCTAGAGTTTGAGTCAATACCCCAATGGCCATTCCTTTCTTTTCATCGACGAATAGATGGAATGGTTTCATTACATCTGGCAATCCTAAAGCAGGTGGTTCAATTAAGGCTTCTTTTAATTGACGTAAGCTTGCTAGCTCGTGTCCTTCCCATTGAAAAGTTTGAGACTCTGATTCCTTACCCCGCAACTTGTCGTACAGGGGTTGGGCCATAACTGCATAGTTAGCAATCCACAGTCTACAGTATCCTGCAGCTCCAAGGAACGCTCGGAGTTCCTTCTTACAAGTGGGTACAGGTTGACCTCGTATTGAACTGGTGCGAGAAATTCCCAGACAACGGGTTCCTCCACGTATTTGGAAGCCTAAATATTCTACTTCCAACTCACAGATTTGCGCTTTCTTTTTACTTGCACGATATCCTTTTGAGTACAACGTCTTTAGCAGCTGAAGAGTGGATACTTCACATTCGAGGTATGTCTCTCGAAACACCAGAAGATCATCCACGTATTGTATTACTGGCCCATACATGACTTGGTACATCTTCAAGTCTTTTGCCAGTTGCTCACCGAACAGTGTAGGTGAGTGCCTAAACCCTTGAGGCAAACGAGTCCATGTGTACTGCTGCTTTATTCCAGTAGGTGCATTTTCCCATGTGAAAGCAAAAATCTTCTGACATTCCTTCGCCACCGGGACGGAGAAGAAGGCATCTTTGAGATCAATGACACTGTACCACTTTGATGCAGGAGAGACGAGCCAAGATTGAATATGGATTTGGCACGAGGGCTACTAGATCTTCTACTTGACTATTCACTTTCCGTAGGTCTTGTACTGGTCGATAATCATCAGATCCAGGTTTCTTTACGGGCAACAAAGGGGTGTTCCAAGCAGATCGGATTCGTCGGAGAATGCCCAAGTCGTACAGTCTCTGCAGATGTATCTGGATTCCTTGCCTGGCCATATATGGAATGGGGTATTGAGGTTGATTAATCACCTGTGCATTCTGTTTCATCTCTATCCATCAGTTGTCTTCGTTTTTCGTTGAGGGGGGTGTTGTTTTCATATCGATGTTCGATGGTTCGTTCGACTATGGGAAGATGTAATCTCCATTCTTCTTGGAGGGGACAGATGAGTATCACTGGATGGTCCCCGAAGGAGGCTTTAACTTCCCCTGTTGGTTGAAATCTCAATGTGGTCTGAGGCTTACACAGCAGGTTCCATCCGATAAGGGATACCATGGTCCCGCCTACTTGTATAGTTCATTCTTTCTGCAGAGGGGCAGTGAGTACCTGACCTGAGGCA